>NC_031967.2:14100552-14705552 GCF_001858045.2 Oreochromis niloticus | reverse complement strand
AGTCAGAGCTCTTTTGAGCCAACAATCCCTTTAACGTTAACTAGTAATGACTTCATGAACTTCTTCACAAATAAAATTCTTATCATTAGAGAAAAAATTACCAATAATCATCCCACAGATGTAATATTATCTACAGCTACTTTTAGTACCACTGATGTTAAGTTAGACTCTTTTTCTCCAATTGATCTTTCTGAGTTAACTTCAATAATTACTTCCTCCAAACCATCAACGTGTCTTTTAGACCCCATTCCTACAAAAGTGCTCAAAGAAGTCCTGCCATTAATTAATTCTTCAATCTTAAATATGATCAACCTATCTCTAATAATTGGCTATATACCACAGGCCTTCAAGCAGGCCAATCTCCAACCTTCCTTTCATATCTAAAATCCTTGAAAGAGTAGTTGTCAAACAGCTAACAGATCATCTGCAGAGGAATGGCTTATTTGAAGAGTTTCAGTCAGGTTTCAGAGCTCATCACAGCACAGAAACAGCTTTAGTGAAGGTTACAAATGATCTTCTTATGGCCTCTGACAGTGGACTCATCTCTGTGCTTGTCCTGCTAGACCTCAGTGCTGCGTTCGATACTGTTGACCATAATATTCTATTAGAGCGATTAGAGCACACTGTAGGTATTACAGGTACTGCACTGCAGTGGTTTGTATCATATCTATCTAATAGACTCCAATTTGTACATGTAAATGGAGAGTCCTCTTCACACACTAAGGTCAATTATGGTGTTCCACAGGGTTCGGTGCTAGGACCAATTTTGTTTACATTATACATTATTCCCTTAGGCAATATCATCAAAAGACATAGTATACATTTTCACTGCTATGCACATGACACCCAACTCTATCTATCCATGAAGCCAGATAACACACACCAGTTAGTTAAACTGCAGGAATGTCTTAAAACTTAAAGACCTGGATGGCCTCTAACTTTCTCCTTCTTAATTCAGATAAAACTGAGGTTATTGTATTCGGCCCTGAAAATCTTAGAAATATGGTATCTAACCAGATTCTTACTCTGGATGGCATTACCTTGGCCTCCAGTAACACTGTGAGGAACTTTGGAGTCATTTTTGACCAGGATATGTGCTTCAGTGCACATATTAAACAAATATGTAAGACTGCTTTCTTCCATTTGTGCAACATCTCTAAAGTTAGAAACATCCTGTCTCAGAGTGATGCTGAAAAACTAGTTCATGCATTTATTACTTCCAGGCTGGACTACTGTAATTCATTATTATCAGGATGTCCTAAAAACTCGCTGAAAAGCCTTCAGCTAATCCAAAATGCTGCAGCAAGAGTACTGACAGGGACTAGAAAGAGAGAACATATTTCTCCTGTTTTGGCTTCCCTTCATTGGCTTCCTGTTAAATCCAGAATTAAATTCAAAATCCTGCTCCTCACATACAAGGTCTTAAATAACCAGGCCCCATCTTATCTTAATGACCTTGTAGTACCATAACATCCAATTAGAGCACTTCGCTCTCGCACTGCAGGCTTACTTGTTGTTCCTAGAGTATTTAAAAGTAGAATGGGAGGGAGAGCCTTCAGTTTTCAGGCCCCTCTTCTGTTGAACCAGCTTCGAGTTTGGATTCAGGAGACAGACACTATCTCTACTTTCAAGATTAGGCTTAAAACTTTCCTTTTTGCTAAAGCATATAGTTAGGGCTGGACCAGGTGACCCTGAATCCTCCCTTAGTTATGCTGCAATAGACGTAGGCTGCCGGGGATTCCCATGATGCATTGAGTTTTTCCTTTCCAGTCACCTTTCTCACTCAGTATGTGTTAATAGATCTCTCTGCATTGAATCATATCTGTTATTAATCTCTGTCTCTCTTCCACAGCATGTCTTTCATCCTGTTTTCCTTCCCTCAACCCAACCGGTCGCAGCAGATGGCCGCCCCTCCCTGAGCCTGGTTCTGCCGGAGGTTTCTTCCTGTTCAAAGGGAGTTTTTCCTTCCCACTGTCGCCAAAGTGCTTGCTTACAGGGGGTCATATGATTGTTGGGTTTTTCTCTGTACTGAAGCGCCTTGAGGTGACTTTTGTTGTGATTTGGTGCTATATAAATAAAATTGATTTGAAATTGAATAGTATTTCATGGTTTGTAGCCGCAAGAAGTGGCACTATGAGCCAGTCCGCATGGAATCTTGTGGCTGAGTAATGAGGAGCTAATTAACAACCTGGCAAATGCATGTTCTGGCCAACCTAATATTAGTACCAGTGTCCATCACACTACTGATGAAGAAATTTATTCACTTTCATCGTGGAAGTGAACCTCTCGGGTTAGACAGCTCCTGGTTATCCAGCTAACATTATGGAGAACATGTCTTCCACATCACAGGTGTCCCCCACAACAGGTCCCATCTACAATCTTACACCTTTGACTCGAAAGGGCCCAAGACAGAAGAAGTAAGAACAGAACTAAATGCATTAAAATTACTAGTGGAAGGTTAGCAATTGCCCGTAGGTTTCAATTGCTAGACCATGTAAACAAAAATATCACAGTAAAAAGCAGTGTGTGATAGCCTGACAGTGTGTGATTGTTGAGACTAAACTGTGCACAACAATTAATTTGTTTAATTGTGGAAACATGCAATTTCTATAATATTTCACGCCCTGTAAGCGTAATCTGCAAACACTGTGTAAAAGCCAAAGACATCATTCAGCTGTTACAATACATAGTTTTTGGTAGTATATAATTTAATGAAACTTTTTTTAAAGCCACAAAAAGTAGTCCGTACTCCGTAAAGTACTATCTAAGATCATTTCTGATGTGACTGTTAAGTTTCTCCACCCATCCATCACACTGTCTTCCATCATCTATCCATCCATTCTCTTCCAATTTAGGATTCCAATAGCCTATCCAGCTACCACGGGGCTAGAGGGTGTTAGGATTTTGCAAATTGGACATGTGTACAGCGTGGAGCATTTTTTTTAATTAAAAGTACTTCACTGATAAAAGAAGTGGGAGTATATTACATGCAGAAATGTTTGCTTTGCCTTTATCCTCCGTTAGGTTTCCAGCACAGTTAAGCGGGTCACATTCTGTGGCTCAGTCTTTCACCAAAGAGGTGAGCCTCTTGCCAGGCCATCTAACGGCACATAAGACAAGCGTAACAAAAAAGCTTAGTTTTTTGAAAATGGACATGTAAAATCTGCACTGGAGTTTAGCTGTGACTGGGACTCAAAGTAATGCAGGCAATAAGGACTCCCTTCCCGCCAGTTGTGGAAGGATGCAGGTAAACTTTCAATCCTTTGCTTCATATTTCATAAAAAGATGGGGGTTTTTTACTTACAGTATTATACTATTAAAGGCCAACTTTCGGTGTTTCCAAAAAGGATTTGGGAGCACTGATCAGAATATTGGATTGATATCTTTTAGAATTAACAAAAAATTAAACCTTTTAATGTACTGTATTGTATTGTAGTCTGTTAGCATTAACAAACTTTCATATACAATATGTTTTCGTCCTCCCTACAAATTTTGCTGGCATGCCACACCAAATTAGTTGAGCCATCACTCACTTCCAAACAGTCTTTGACTGGAGACCTTGCGAAAAAACTGTTTCATCAGAAGTCAATTTATGTCAGACTTGACAAGGTCATTTTATGTGAGGACAATGAATCAGTCAGTAATCCTGTGCATTTCAGCGAATGTATGTTAATAAAATGAGAGTGAGAAAGAATGGCAAAAAAAAACCTGGCGCGAAATGACGTGCACCTGCACTACAGGGATGTTAAAGCGGCAGAGTTTACTTCTGCGTTTAGAAGATAAATTATTGAAATTAAATAATGATATTCAGCGATTTTAATTATTTTACAATGTAACGCAAGTACATTGTAAGTAACTGTAATTAAAATACCTAAAAATGAACAGTAATTAGTTACTCTACTTTTTCAGTGGAAAAGTAATTTAATTACAGTAACGCGTTACTTAGTAATAGGGGTGGGTTTTAATAATCGATTCATCATTAAAATCGATTCTGGCTTGGATAACGTGAAATCGATTCATTAAAATCCTGAATCGATTTTTTTATATAAATTTATTTTGCCAGAAACGCCAGAATCTCAGGTGAAACCTCACAAAATTTCAACAACCACCAAACAGCTAAGACAGTAAATGAGAGCAGGTACACGGATTCTGCACAAGAACGTAAACACACAGCGCGGACCCGCGGATCAGAATCAGTGAGATGTCGCCTTTCTCACCTGACGGGCACTGCAGCTTTAAGCGGCTGCGCGCGCTCCCGCGGACGGCAATCACTTTCTGGCAGACAATCACTTTTTGGCACAACTGAAAACCGACAGCTCGCTGATTCTGATCCGCGGGTCCGCGCTGTGTTTACGCCCTTTTTGCGCTGATTCTAAAGCTGTTAGTTTTGTCTCTCTCCAAACAATATTGACTGAACCAGCAGCAAAAGAAGATCCAAACTACGCTTCACATAAACATCGTCATGAATTCCCTCTGACTTTTACTGTTTTGCTTCCACCACGATAAAATCACACTTCATGCACAGCTCTCTCTCTCTCTCTCTCTCTGTACTTCAAGAACAGTTTCCCGTCTAAAAATCTGTTTTCTGCATTATTCGCTTGCTTGTTCCGCACAAGTCTACCGTTGTTTACAGCGCTGTCGACCGCTGTTTTTTTCCTTTTACATACTTCCGAAAAGAAAACCTAATTTCTGCCGTTCAATACTGAACAAATTTAAACTTTTTAAAATTATGCAAAATGCAAAACGCTTAGCGGTGTCTCTAATAACACCGCTGTAATGTCAGAGGTAAGGTTCATATGTTGATTAATGGTTTTCTTTCGTTTTTGATGTACTGAAGATACATATTTTTATAAAATCCCAGGCCAGGAAAATATGGAACGCCAGGACTGCCATAATGAATTACTTAAATACACCATTAAATAATTAATTAAATGTGGCAATAATTAATTAAAATGGGAATTAATTAATTAAATAAATAGTTATGACACATGTAATTAATTAATTATTGACACATTTAATTAATTATTTATGTATTTCATATTTTAATTAATTATTGACACATTTAATTAATTAATTATTGACACATTTAATTAATTATATATGTATTTCACATTTTAATTAATTATTGACACATTTAATTAATTATTTAATGATATATTTATTTATTTCATTTTGGCAGTCCTGGCGCCTGGCTCTCATCATGAATTAATTTTATCTGTCAGCCTCACCCATCAAACTCACGGGGCGGGGTTAACGCTGCCCATGCAGCTTCTCTAACATTTGATTGGTTGCCGTGCAATGTAAGTCAAAACAGGTCGATCCAATCGATTGCTTCTGTAGACTTGAGGCAGCCAGGTATCCCAGAATGCGTTTCAAATCACAGGCAGCAATGGTGGTGGTGTAGTTTTAAAATACCCCGTTTTTCTGTCACCAGCTACACTTTTAACAGTGTTTTAGCCGCGAATGTCGCGCCGTAATCTTCACATGTCTGGTCAGGTTGTCAACATAGAACATGTTTGCAAAAGTGCTCAGATGTTTTCAGAGATTTCAGTAGCTCTGCTAACAGTCAGCATGCAGAGTGCACCGAGGGGGTTACGTCAACCGGTTTGTTTACATATTCCACTCTCCGTGTTCCACATGTTGCATTCGCAGATTCGCATTTTCACCGAACGATCGTCTCTTTCCGCCTGGTCTTGTGTCTCTGTGCTTCTGTAACATAAAGAACGAGCTGACATGTTTCTCAGGACACCAGCGATCAGCTCAACAGGCCCTCAGTTTACCTGCATGCGTCCTCCTCACCTGTCAGCTGTTTAACACCTGCTGCTAATTCAAGAAACACGCCCACGTTACCTGGTGATAGTCACAGTTTAACTGGGCAGCCGGTGCTTGATATAACGCAATGTCAGCGCATTTTTCTGCACAACATAAGTAAATATAGTATTTTTCCCGAGCGCAGAGCTGCTGGAGCTTGTTTCCTTACAGAGGACTTTATAGGCGAACCCACTTTATCGGCAGCTGATGTCCAATCACCTGCACACAGCTTTGAAACCTCACCTGAGTTTTAGCTCTCAGTGGTTAAACGCTGGACTTAATTCACTCAGGTTTTGTCTGTCGGGTCACGTTTACTTCGCTGTTTTATTTACAACTGAGCAAATCGGTTTGGCTCAAATTAAAGTTATGTTTCATAACTGCAGAGTTTTACAGACGTTTAATGATTCACTGGCACATGTGTTAGACTGAACTATTCGCTTTTCTTTATCTGGTGTGTTTCGGATTTAACAGTGAATTTTGAGATTAAACTGACTTTTAAAATGTTTTTATACAAAGAGGAAAGAGAAGGCGCATTTCCACCGAGAGGAGCAGAGTTTGCAACAGCATGTTCAAGATGAAGACTGCAACCTGGACAGAAATATTATATCATCTGTTTTTAATAGTTATTTAACTGTATTCTAAGCACCAGCTATGTTAGAATTTTTAGAGTTTACTTAACTAAAAATAAATGAGCTTAACATATAATTTGTGTGATTTCTCTCTCTCTCTCTCTCTCTTTTCTTTTTTTTTTTTTTTTTTTTTTGCTTTTTCGGTCATGTTATGTTTAACTGTAAAAGGTTTGTTACAAACTATGAAACACATCGTGCAGACTTCTGGATGTTAGAAGAAAACTAATACTGCTCATGAATGAGACTAAAGGCAGGAAGGTGTCCTTTAAAACTAAACATGTTAATAGGACCTCCCTATTTATATCGTAGTTTATGATATAGCACGTGTATTTCAGTAGTAGCCTACTGATTTCAGCAGCTCACATGGGCGTTATCTGTGATACTCCTTAACTATAATTTATCCAAGTTAACGTCAGTTAACCATTCAGACAGTTCTTTTGCAATGAAAAACATAAACACCCATGCTGCGTAATGTTTACATTATAGCTGCTTATGCAGTAACCATGGTAACCACGGACTCTGAGCGGCTGGATCGACGGAGGTCAGACAACAATTTTACATGTATGATCTTAAAACAGGACACAGCCAATATCCGTGCTGGCCTCATATCAAATGTGACCGCAGACTGAGTCTATGTTTGATGTTTGCTTTATATCTAATCTTCCTCTCAAACATTTAAACAGCAGCGAGTCTGCAGCTGAGGGAATACAAACTCAAATTGTCGGAACAGGTTCGATCGTGGATTCATTTGGTAATTTATTAAATGTATAACTGTTAGTCTAATCTGCTGCTGAGTCTCTTACACTGATGAAAATGCAGAAAACACAGATCACAAACACCTGTTCAACCAATCACTTTCATTCCACTTTGATCTGCGACAAACTGACGGTTCATCTCTGTTACAGTGTTGCGTTAGACTGCTATAATTTTGTGTTCTTTATGCTGTAGATTTTCACGTCTCTGGAATAGTTGGCAGTATTAAGGATGCTTTTCTGTAAAATCATATTGATATGACCCGTGACATATTCGTAGATGACAGTTAGATAGTCAGCTGGGAAACTCTGTGTTAACTCAGAGATCTGAAGATATCGTGGAGAGATGCTGATCTTGCTCCGTGGTGTACAGGTCACCCTCATGATTAATATTCACAATAAAAATATTAGCCGAACATCATGAAGTCTGTATGTGTTTCATAGTGTCGAACAACCTTTGTACAGTTAAAGCCAGCAGTTACTACATGACGGAAACACCAACGTTTTCTCTTTTATACGTTTATACACAGGTCACGCTGATTACTGAACAGAAACCCAAAGATCAGCTGTTAATCGAATTTATTTGCTCTCTCTCCTCCTTAAACATGTTTTTAATGTTAGTTATAATTCAGAATTGGCGACTGAAACACGTAGGACACATAAGAACATCAGGAAATAAAACCCCGATAAATATAACCTCAGTAAAAGAAGTCAGTGTCAGCGGGGGTTATTACAGCTGTGTACCGGGGCCTGCGCTTTGTCGGCGGTAATAACAGCTCGATTGCTTGCAAGGCGAGCGGGTCTATCCCACGCTTTGCCGTGAGACTGGGCAGACATCTCCGAAATCATCGAAGCACTTTTGCAAAGAGGCTGTATCTTGACAAACCGATCAGACATATGAAGATTAAACCACTACATTCTCGGCTAAAAACATATTAAAACAGTATTTGGTGACACACAAACAGGGTTTTTCAAAGTTCAGTTCTGCCGGTTGTTGTGGGCTAAAAACAATGGCCACCAGGCCAAAGCAATGGTTTTGAGTCGATCAGCGTTAACCCCGCCCCCTGAGTTTGATGGGTGAGGCTGACAGATAAAATTAATTCATGATGAGAGCCAGGCGCCAGGACTGCCAAAATGAAATAAATAAATATATCATGAAATAATTAATTAAATGTGTCAATAATTAATTAAAATGTGAAATACATAAATGATTAATTAAATGTGTCAATAATTAATTAATTACATGTGTCATAACTATTTATTTAATTAATTAATTCCCATTTTAATTAATTATTGCCACATTTAATTAATTATTTAATGGTGTATTTAAGTAATTCATTATGGCAGTCCTGGCGTTCCATAGGAAAACCACCTTCATGTTTTTCTGTGTTTTATCTTCAGCTACTTTGACACAAAGGCATCTGCTGTGATGCTCACACCTTTGATAAAGTCTTGCGTGTGTCAGCTTCCTTTTTATAGCTACAAAAATATGTAAATGTACTGATCTGAATTATAATATTTCTGACTGTCAAAATTTCCCAGATTCAAATCGAATTTAATTGAATCGAATCAAATTGAATCGAATCGAATCGATTCGAGACCTTGTGAATCAGAAACGAATCGATTCTAGAAATCAGTGACGATACCCAGCCCTACTTAGTAACACATTACACCCAACACTGTATGTAATTTAACTAAATTATTTAAAACACATTCTGGCTTTGCAGTACATATTTTGGCCTTTTTGAGGAAGAATGTCAGCTCACTTACCTGACTGTAAGGCTGCAAAGGACTGTAAAGAATTTTAATCCTTGTATCAAAAATAATACATAAAATTTTGTTAACTCATCCAATCACTTATCCAAAGCCACCATCATTAGCCTCTAAAGATGGTGTATAATGTATAAAATTGACTGTAATTCCTAATCAGCTGGTGCCAGTTTTTTATAAAATACCTTGACCAATTGCACTTCAGTCTCATCTTGATTTGGTTTTTAAAATCCAAGGTGGTGGTGCAGAGCAAAATTACAGTGATTTTGTCATTATCCAAATTCTTATGGGTGTAACTGTATGGACAATACTTTTCTTCAGAACTAACACTTGGTAACTACTTTTTAGATGTTTTATTTTATTTGATAACAGCAATGAACGATAATGGACACTTCCATGCTGGCCAGATCATGGCAATGTCAACTGCCCATGGGGGACAGAGTCCATGTGTCTTGTCTGAACTCTTGTATCAGTTTATTCAAAAGGGTCCAGACAATGTAAAAGTCAACACTGATCATATTACTGATGAAGAAACAAGGTCACAGGTGAAGTCGGTGAGCATATTTCCTTTGGTTCTTTTGATTTCTGTGTAGGTCTTTTTTGCTTGTGTCACATTCTTACCAACTCTTGCCTAATTTTTCTTGCCTAAGTCCTGCACCTCTCTGGTAAAAGATCAAATATATTAAAAGCTACAAGAAGGAAGAACTCACTTAAGAATAACACATTTATGAATACCCAGAAATGCAAATATGTGTGGCAGGTTATGGGTCTGTTGCTTAGTGGCCCAGAAACCCCAAAACAAAAATTTAATGCTTGAACTTGTTTTCCAGCTTAATAACTTTATACCTAAGCCTCTTGATGGGTTATGGGTTTTCTATAAGCTAATAGTTTTGTATGTTCCTCTAAATAGTAGAGTCAAATATTTACTATTTTAATTTCCCGGTATGGTTCTTACAGGCCAAGAATGATCTACAACTGCAAGATGCAGTTGCACGGGCAGCCAGCTTGATCAGTCTTGCCAGTCACAATGTTTGCATAACAATGGAAAACAAAAAACTGCTTTGGATCTGGCTCACTGGTATGTCCGTCGACAGACCAGTGCACCTTTTGAAAAGTATGTCTAAACACATACTGTAATGGTAAAAAAAAATAAATAAAGCCTGTCAAACTAAAGTCATTGTGTGGCGAAACACTGAATATATACAAAAACATGTTCATGAATGATAAATATTACCCTACTCAGGGCTCTAGAGTGCGACCAATTTGGTCACGAATACGACCACATTTTTCAATGGTGCAACTAAAAAAATATTCCAGGTCACACCTGTGTGGCCAGCTGTTCAGTAAGAAAAAAAAAAAGGTCTTCGCAGCGGCCAACAACAGACACACATTATGCCCATATCGTGGTCTAAACCAATCAGAGATAGTCAGGGGCGGGACCTCTCTGACTGGCCGTGGTCCAGATATTCCTGTAGTCTTTCGTGTGTACGTTTGAAAGTGCAGGTGGATAGAGAGAGGTGAGTAGCTTGAATAAAGCAATATCGATTCATTAAATCCTGAGTCAAATTATAAATATACATGTAGTTTGCCAGAAACGCCAGAATCTCAGGTTAAAGCTCACAAAACTATTTCAACAACCACCAAAAAGCTAAAAAAGTAAATGAGAGCAGGTAAACAGATTCTGCACAAAGATGTAAACACAGAGCGCGAACCCGACACATCAGAATCAGCTTTCTCTTTCTCGATTTTTTCACCCGTTGGCAAGTAGACAGACATACCGTCGGTGCTGAAACCCGGCAGCTCAAAGATTCTGATTCGTCAGCAGGTCCGCGCTTTGTGTTTACGTCTTTTTGCGCTAGATTCTGAGCTGCAGGTTTTGTCTCTCTCCAACCAAAATTCACTGAACCAGCAGCAAAAGAAGATCCAAACTACGCTTCACATTTGATAAATGTCGTCATTAATTCCCTCTTACTGTTGCTGTTTTGCTTCCACCACAATAAAATCACACTTCTTGCACAGCTCTCTCTCTCAGTGTACTTCACGAACAGTTTCCCATCTCAAATCTCTGTTTTCTGCATTATTCGTTCGCTTATTACCCAACAGTCTGCCGTTGTGTACAGCACTGTCGGCCGCTGTCTTTCTTTCTTTCTTTCTTTTGATGTGATCCTAATTTCTTTCTTTTTTTTCCTGCAAAAACTGAGAATTAAATGGTGATGTCTTCACAGTATTCTAATTTTTTAAAATCCTGTTTTTGTGGGTTTTATGAGCTGGAAGCCCAAATTATGTACAAATAAACAACTTGTAAGTAAAAGTACTTGAAATCGTTTAAGTTGTGGGCCCTGAATCTATAATCTATGAAAGTTTAACATTTTGAATGGAATTATGGAAATAAATAAACTTTTCCATGGTATTCTAATTTTTTGGAAAGGGTCTGTATTGTTGAAGTCAGAGGTAAATACATATCTTTACTTTGTGGAAAGTAAAGATAATGGGTTTTTGCAGATAATCTGCTTGCTGGAGTGGGCCAGTGTTATTCACTTCACCAATTTTAATATTGTGTTCTCAATTTGACAGTGAATACATATGTGCCATTTACCACAAAAAATAAAGCAATAAAAATGGAGAAATGTTAAATATTAAACCAGGCATCCTACTTTTCACCATCTGCAATTTATGAGACACTTATATCTAATTATTAGTTATTGTTAATCTGGCTCTTATTTACGGTGTCTTCTTCCCAGTCTCCTTCCCTTCATCTCCAAACAGTTGCAGCAGATGACTGCGCTTACTATGAGACTAGTTCCACCTGAGGTTTCTTCCTGTTAAAAGGGAGGTTTTCCTTCCCTCTCTCACCAAGTGCTTGCTCACAAAGGGTTATTTGATTGTTGATGGATTTCAATATACAATGTAAAGCACCTTGAGGGGACTGATATTGTGACTTAGCAGTAAATAAAACAACTGAACTGAATTAAATATTTGCCTACATCACTGTAAAGTACAGTTAAAAACTGTACGTGAGCAAACTGATCAATTCCCAGCTACTGCTCTTACTGCATTTATCTGTGTTGGGTGTGTCTGAACAGGGTAAGTGAAACTAATGGTTATTTTTAATTTAGCAGCCTGACTTCTGCGTCATTATCAGGAAGTCCAGAATGAATTGTGTTGAACAGAACTGCATTATCACTGATCATCAGAAAAGATAAGGAACCATTTTTAGTTACAGGGTTGTTGGAATCTTTTCTGTTGATCAGTGATAATGCAGTCCTGTTCAACAACAATTCATTCTGTACTTCCTGATAATGACACAGAAGTCAGGCTGCTACATTAAAAATACCTTAACTATGAAGTGGCACAGTTGGACAGGGGAGCAGTCAAACAGGTGTATCACCTTGACCTCCTCAAAGCATAGAGAGAGCTGAAATCACTTCTCTGGTGAGTCTGGTGAAGGTGAGAGATGAGTTTGGCCAGAGGTTCAAAATTTCATCATTAACGCCCCACTCCATTGTGATGATCGTCTCACACAGGCCCAGAGAGTGGATGTTTCTGCCTTGCAACATTGTTTTGCAGATGTGTTCTTCCAGCTGACCGGTCCTACTAATCTCTTAGAACACCATTTGAAACGTGGCCTTATGTGAAGGTGCATGATGTTACAGGTTATCTGAGAAAAATTGTTTCAAAAGAATTGGCTGAAATGCTAAAGATGGGAGCAATAAAAGAGTCCCTTGGTGCAGCCCTGTCACTAGGGTTATGTGTCCTGGATCCAAATGCTGGATCCACTACATCCACTACATCCCACTCAACTACACCTGGGTCAACAACAACTGCTGGGTCAAAGATGACTGCTCAGTCAACTATGACTGGCACAACTATAAATGCTGGGCCAATTACAACTGGGTCACCTACAGCTGCTCAGTCAACTACAACTGGGTCAACAACAACTCCCATTTCAACTACAACAGGGACAACTACAACTCAAGTTCCCTAACGTTGTTGAACTTACAAACTGTAAGTCCAACAATGTTAGGAATTTCACCTCCAGCTTCCAGTTGTTGTTGTTGTTGGTGTTATTGTTGCCCTAATCGTGTGACAAAAACAGAAGTTTAAGTGTCATTTAAAACTCATGAGACATTTACAAGCGATTTGCTGCTTATTTGCGTTTAAACAAGTAAATCTGATAGTTACAATAGTAAGTATCTTTGTTAAAGTCAAACAGTTTTTAAATATATGCATTTGAAATAATTAGATTTCAAAAATTATAATGATACTATATTCATATAATAAGCTATATTTTCTTTTAACTCATATAGTCATAATTTAAAAATTATTAGATAGTAATGATCTCCTTAGATTGGAATTAGAAAATGAAAATTACATATACAATTAAAGAAATATCTAAAATAATCTCAAATTATGAAAGTAAGTGAAATCACAAAATTCTAACTAAATAGTGCAAGTCAAAGTTAATTAATTTATTCAAACAGTAACTGGGAAGTTAAGAAACATGAACCATTAAAACAAAATTACATTTTTACACTCTATTTCTTATATATGGGAGCAATATATGTATATATATATATATGTGTGTATATATATATATCTATATATATAGATATATAGATATATATATGTATATGTATATGTACACATCATATGTATGAATATATTAGAGATGTGCAAATTGTATTTGTATTTGTTGAGGGGGGGAAAAGTATTTGTATTTGTATTAGTTTTCGAGTAAAATTCAAAATAGGCTTAAAAATCCATATTTTTTTGCGTTACACTTCTAATTAATGTTATAGTGTAAGTATTCTTTAATTATATCTATTATAGTAATTATGGATATGCAACATTAGTTGATGTTTTTCCATATATCCAGCAATGAACATGTAACAAAAAATGTCATTGAAAAGAAAATAACATAACAGCCATTGCCTCATCCATGGTTAAACCAATAACTAATAAAATACCATTGTGAACATTATGAACTCCACCACCATCCTACCTTCTTGGAGGACGCTGAACAGACAGCGAAACTGACTTGCAGAGGCAGAACAGGGTTGTGATGATGAATTGGTTCTTGTGGGGGGAGTTGGCAGACAGTACGAGGAGAGGATACTTTAAGTGCATGTGATTATGTATAGCAGATGTTGGCACACGTTTGATATGTCTGCCTCTGCTGATTTGACTTTTGCACACATTACATATCACTTTGGTTTCATCTGCAGCAATGACGGTAAAATGCTTCCAGACAGAACTTGAGCAAGTTTTTTGCCTCGTTTAGGATCAAGAGATGGCTCAGCAGCAGCAACACTCTTTTCTATTTGGTTGCCCTAATTCATAAGTGACGGGAAACTATGCTAAGGTTAACTAGCCTATAGTCTACATCTTGCTGTCTGCAAAAGACAGAGTAACTTAAACATACCATATAACTCCCACAAGTGCATACAATTCAACACAACTACACAAGAATTGTTTTAACCTTTTAAACCGAACGTTAACGTTACTCTGTCAACAGCCTATTGTCTAAATTACCAAGCTAACAGAGCTACGTAAACAGAGCGAACATGAGAGCACCTGAATGCAGACATCATTAATGCAGCGCAATGGAATAATCTCCCGATCCTTGAAAAGTTATAAACTGCCTCTGGAACCCAGTTATAGTACAAAAAAACCTATTCAACAAAAATAGTGATGCGGTTCAGCCTTTTTTCGCTCAGCCGACCCTTCTCTCTTGCTGTGTAGAGCAGTTTTTCCTTCTTCACGAATACAAATATTTTCTAGATAATAAAGATGCCATCATGCCTGATATGAATAACAACCTTCAAGGGATAAGATGGAGCTGTTCGAGAGATTAATATGTTCAATACCTGAAGTACAAAAAGAGAAACAGAGCAACAGAAAGATATAGATTTTGTTTGTGATAGTAAAATTCCAAGTACAATGATGTGCCACTTGAAATGTGTCTTAGTCATTTTAGACCTATTGATTTTTTTTTTTTTTATCTGAGGAGATCCATCACATGCATATTAAAATGTTTTTCTTTTTTCAATTACATCAGGCTGTCAGTCTGATGTTTTCTGATATGATTTTGCTTAGATTTTTGGGCGAATTCTGGGTCACGTTACGTACGCTAAATTTGGCAACTACTAAAGCTTTATTGAGAATACGGAAATGACTGGAAGAGAAAGATAAGAGTGGCAGGAAACAGAATGGTTGGGGAAATCATTCTGAAATCAAATCAGTCACTACGAGACTGAGCTATAAATATGTGAAGGGCAGTGAGTGTGAGTATTACTTCTTCCCACTCCTTTTCGAGCACCTGTTGTACTACGAGACAATATTTTCGTTCCTGTATGTATGCTCTGTTTTGTCGTTAAAATTTGTTGTTGAGCATTTTTGGTTTCCTTTTCGGCAAATAGATCTCACATTGAATGTCAGTGAATTTTTTGAAAAGATAACATTGCAATGTATACAGATCACATTTTTAAAATACTTTTCTTTTGTTCCTCTTACAAAGTGAAAGCCAAAGGTTAACTTACAAGACAGACGTCATCTGGTTGTCTGTATTTTTTGTCAGTCACTGTTGGAAATTAGAAAGAGGAAATTAAAAAAGGTATTAAAGAATTGTGGAAATATATACTTTTAATCTCAAAATGCTTGTTGTATATTTTATGCATTTTTCCATTATTCATCAAAAGTATTTAAATTCAAAGTATTCAGTTTGTTAGATAATGTTATGACATCTGATCAGTTCACATCAGTGGAATGCTGACTTACAATGCTGATGACTGGACTCCTGTCTGGACTCCTGAACACCTGTTTTCTCTGAGTCAGTATACCTTGTTAAGGATTCATTCCAGTCGCTTTACTTTATCACTTCACCTGCCTAGCCACCATCCTACAACCCTCAAACACTTTCCTGGAGAGCAAGCCAGTATCCTTCTCTCTACGTGCATCTTTTTCACTCCAAATAAGATAAGGTACACATTCCTGTGCTGTGCTGGAAATCGGCTTGTCCCACTGGATCTAATTTCTTCTGTTCTCTCGTTCAGAGATATTATTTCCAGACTTCTTTTCTTCATTACTTTGAAAAACATATTGTAAAAAATATTATAAAATGTTATGCCATCGCCAGACAGTAGGCCCTTATCATGAATAAACTCGTTTAACTAAGGTATGATAGATGCCCTGGCTCTTTCTCCAACACCCATTAGCCCCCCGCCTCTGCCTTTTTACCTAGTGAAAGCTTCAGCTGGTTGAATATTTGTTACAGCATTTGGTCCCTGTCTGAGTAGGCTGAGTAGTGTAGGTTCTCTCATTTAATATTCCGTGGTTCCTTTAGACAACAATACAGAACATATTCATCGGACAGTTAAAAAATAGCCTTTTAGTTAAGCTACTTCAGGGACAAGCAGTCATGACAGAGATCCTGGATGTTGTTGCTGAGATCTGATGAATCTTGGGGGTCACTGCAACGAGTGCTCCTATCACCAATGGGACCACTATTGCCTTCACCCTCCATGTCTTCTTGAACTCACAGGAGCTGTTCTTGTCTTCCAGGCCAAACTCGATACAGATGTTCCTGTTCACTATGCCAGCCACTTGGTTATGGCCTTCCATGCATGCCCTTCCTGCTAGCCTCTTGCACCCTGCTGTTATGTACTGCGCTGTCTTAGGGGCATCTTTACACAGCCTGCACCTGGGGTCTTGCCTGGTGTGATAGACCCCCGACCTCTATGGAGCTTGTTCCTGTCCAGGATTTCTCAATATCAGCCACTTCCGCTGTTTGCCAGTAGTACATACCATGCAGGGGCCTGTCCTTCCGTGATGGTTCCTCCTCTTGCACCTTTTCTTTCTTGGGTTTTTGCTTCCTGATGTATTCACTAAGCACAAGGAAGGATTGATACGCATTTGAATATAGCTATAGTAAATCCTTCGTCTCTGCCAGAGATCGTCATTTGACCCTGTGTTTGTTGACCGATTTTGCAATTAAAGGATATCCAATTTCTTTGCCTTGAGAAACTCTTGGCTTGCTTTTGCTTTGGTTCATTATCCATTTACATTGTGAAGGCCCATCCCATCACTTTTGTAGCATTTGGCTAAATATGAGCAGAGTATAGCCCTTTAAAACTTAAGAATTTATCCTACTGAACTGAAGAAGCTTCTCGGACGAGAGGTGAAATGTCTTCAAGAAACTTAAAGAAATACAAATGCTTTTCTTTCCAAGCTCCTTAGACTACGATGACCTAGATGACTAAGAACCTTGACAGACTTAAGAATTTATTTTACTTCTTTCAGGCCTCACATCATCTGTAAAACGGCCATTCGGCATTGCTGAGCTGCTCCACAAATTCCTATACACCCTATTGTTGATTTGGCCACAGCTAAAGTTTTTGCTATCTCTCTGGTAGAGTTATTTGTTTTTTTCAGCCAAATGGCTTCTGTCACTTACAGTGACATTTCTTTCAGCCTTGTATTTAAAATTCCAGTGAAAACCTTTGAAATATTGTAACAGCAGTCTGGCGAGGAAGGAGCAGCTAGCAGGTCCAGCGAGCGTGTCGTGTGGGGGTTAGCCGAATAACCCGAAGCCAGTTGGTTAAATCCAAAAACAGACCTTTATTTGCTGTCAGCAACATTACACCTTATGAGCCAGGTCTCCACGGCTGTACTCGTCCGTGCATACATGCGCGAAGATTGGTATCGCTGGTGCCAGCTTGTTACAAAAGTACGGTGTTTCTTTGGGAATGGAACACGAGCAGCAGGGAATGGCTGCCGCTAACAACACACACCCACTAGGAGACTCCCACAGCTATTACAATAGTAGGACAACCCCCTAGTGGTGCTATGACCCAAAAGGGTTGTTACATCACCCCCCCCAGCAATTAGAAGGCTGTCCTCAGCCGGACCCAGGTGACCCTCCTCCTGCTACCCCCTTTCACTATACATAGCTACTTTAGGTAGTAAGCAGGCTGTGGAGGAATTGTTATACCCCCTTACCTCACAGCATTGGTACAGTCAATAAACAACAATAGTGCTTGAAGCAAACAATACAGAACATGCAGTATTACTGCCTATTCATCTTCCAGAGATGGTCATAGATAAGGGAAACAGTCAAAACAGTCAAACATACAACACAACCGGTACATCAGTACAACAGAAAACCAAACCAAAAGCCTCTCATGGTGGTGATGAAGAGGGTTCAGTGGAACTGAACAAGCAATCATCCCTTATGAACAGAATAATTACAACACGTAGATGTGTGAAACCAACCCTCAGTCAACATTGAGTCTGTCCATATGATAATGGTTAGTGCACCTGGTATCAGTCCAACCATCAGTGATTCTGGGGCACCGGCGGGGTCTCAAACGATAGTGTTCCCCCTCGGCCGGTGGCGACGCAGAGACGCCCTCGGCGGGGTGCCCGCCTGCTCCGATATGCCCTGAACTCGGGAGTGAGGGCTGTTCCCACCTTTCAGTCTCATCCAGGCTTTCACCAAGTCCAAAATAAGGTACCTAGGGGCCCCATGTCTAGCAAACACCTCGCCAATGAACTTACTGGCCGCCACGTGAGCCGTCGCATCCCGAACTGCACACACCTCGATCCACTTGGAGAAGTAGTCCACGAAGACCAGTATGTACGAGTTCCCCGAAGCGGTGCAAGGTAGTGGTCCGACAAAATCGACCCCTGTGTATTCCCAGGGTCGCTGGGGCGAAATGGGGACCATGAAGCCCGCTGGCTTTCTTTGACTGGGTTTTGTGAGTTGACAGACTGGGCAAGACAAGATGTAGCCCTTAACGTCAGATGCCATCTTGGGCCAGTAAAACCTAGACTGCATTCTCGTTAGTGTCTTAGCAATCCCCAGGTGACCTGCCGTAGGGTGGTCATGATAATAACCGCACAGGGTACCCCGGAGAGCCGTAGGAGCATACAGCTTCAGCTCCTCCTGGGGCAGAAGATTGCGCCTATGTTTCGGGCCTCGGCAATAGAGCAGGCTGTCGTCGACCACCAAGAATGGTGGAGGACCGGCGCCCGAACCCGGATGGGGGGACAACTCCAGATCTCGGAGCTTCGGACCTGCATCTGGGTCATCCAACTGCAGCTGCCTGAGTTGTGCTCGGTCCTCTAACAAAAGGGGAGGCTGAGCACGAAGATTCATGCCCCAGATGACAGCATGCTCTGGCAAGATTTCAATAGGGGGACCCTCAGGTGCAGGTAGTGGGTTGCGAGACAGAGCGTCTGGGACCCTGTTGTGCACCCCAGCCTTATGTACGATGGTAAAGTCAAAGTCCTGCAAGCGCAGGGACCACCGCGCCAACCGGCCAGTGGGGTTTGGGTGTGACATCAGGCACTTAAGGCTGTTGTGGTCAGTCAACACCGTCACGTGAAGCCCTTCCACATAGGGTAGAAAGTGTTCTAAGGCCCAAATCACAGCCAGACACTTTTTCTGGCGTTGAGTATGGTTCCTCTGCCTTGTGAAGAGCTCTTCCCTACTTCCCTACCCTCTGCATCCTTCTGCATTGAGGCCGTCCCCAAGCCCAGGTCACATGCGTCCGTATAGATGAAGAAAGGCCGGGGAAAGTCGGGGAGTGACAGGACAGGTGCTGTCGCGATGCTCTGTTTCAGGAAGTCCATGGACTCCTGACACCTGTCATCCCACTGAAAGGTCACATCCTTCCTTGTCAGGGCGTGCAGAGGTTCTGCATGGCGAGCATATTCCTTTACAAATCTGCAGTAGTAACCCGTCAGACCGAGGAACTGCCGCACCTGTTTCATTGAGGACGTAGTTCTGAACTGCATCACAGCCTTGATTTTGTCATCGTCTGGTTTAATGCCATCCAGGGTAACCCGGTAGCCCAGGAAGGTGAGCTCCTTCAGGCAGAACTGGCATTTCTTAAGTTTCAAGTCTCTCAAGGACTTCCCGCAGGTCCAACAAATGCTGTTCAAAGGTAGGGGACACAACCACGATGTTGTCCAGATAAACAGCACATCTTGTAAACACGGCCACTGAAGACGTTGTTCATCAGCCTCTGAAAAGTGGCTGGTGTGTTGCAGAGTCCAAAAGGGAGCACGCGAAACTGAAACAGCCCACACAGCCCACCCAAACAGCCAGCTGCCTGGAAAACGGCCAGTGAAAATGAGGTGCCAGACGTGGACCGGATGGCGGCGTGCCAGCAGCAGAACCAGGCATGGATGAGGAGAAGGACGAGGCAGAAGCTGCTGCCGAAGCCGAACCAGGTGGGGCCGGAGCTGATGCAGAGGCCGGGCTAGGCAGGGCCGGAGCTGATGCAGCAGGCGGGGATGCTGAAGCTGCTGCAGCAGGCGGGGATGATGAAGCTGCTGCAGCAGACGAGGATGCAGACACGGAGGCTGGACCAGACGAGGATGCAGACACGGAGGCTGGGCCAGGCGGCGCTGAAGGCAAAGGCATGGAGGCAGAAGCAAAAGCTGCAGCTGGCGAGGATGATGAGGCTGCAGCTGGCGAGGATGCCTGAGACGATGGTGCTGCAGGCGGAGGCGTGGAAGCTGGAGATGAAGGCGCTGCAGGTGACGGTGTAGGAGCCGCAGGTGGTGGCGCCGCAGGTGGTGGTGCTGCAGGCGACGGTGTGGGAGCCGCAGGTGGTGGTGCAGCAGGCGGGGATGATGAAGCTGCTGCAGCAGACGAGAATGCAGACACGGAGGCTGGACCAGACGAGGATGCAGACACGGAGGCTGGACCAGACGAGAAAGCAGACACGGAGGCTGGACCAGACGAGGAAGCAGACACGGAGGCTGGACCAGACGAGGATGCAGACACGGAGGCTGGGCCAGGCGGCGCTGAAGGCAAAGGCATGGAGGCAGAAGCAAAAGCTGCAGCTGGCGAGGATGATGAGGCTGCAGCTGGCGAGGATGCCTGAGGTGACGGCGTGGGAGCCGCAGGTGGTGGCGCTGCAGGCGACGGCGTAGGAGCCTGCAGCAGCGCTGCAGGCAATGGTGATAGCTGGATGGGCGGAAGCCGCTGATGACGATGAAGGCTGGACGGGCTCCTCGGTCCCCCCAGCGAAAGCAGCAGGCTGAAGCGGTTCCAGAGACCCCTCAGCGGAAGCTGCTGATGACGGCGAAGGCTGGACGGGCTCCTCGGTCCCCCCAGCAAAAGCAGGCTCAAAACCAGTAGGCATGGGCGCCCCTGGCACACACAAAACAAAACCAGCAGGCTCGTGGGCCTCTGGTACACGTGAAACAAAACCAGTAGGCACGTGGGCCTCTGGCACACACGAGGAGGGCTGTAGCTGCACAGAGCCCTGACCCTGCTCAGGCAGTGACAGCCGAGTGTAGTCCATAGCTGGCAACTTGGCCTCCAGGGGTCCAGAGTTAGCTGAGGGTTGTAACCCAGCCTCTGGGGAAGCCCTGGAGTGAGTAACCGTCTCGAGCGTTGCCAGCTTTTGAGGAACAGGTCCATTGTGAAACAGTTTGTCTCCCTGCTCAGACATAGCGGTGGATAAACAGTCCTTTAAGGGGTGTACGGACATAGCTTCCTGTAGAGGGGTGAGTGAAGATCTTGACTCAGCCCGTAACTGAGCTACTGACTGAGTCATGGACAGGAATATGGGTTGCAGTGATGCTAGTGGTGATGGTAGCTGAGTGTCTGACTGAAATGGTGGCTGAACAGGAAATAGTGCACTTGGGGAGGCTAATGGCGGTGCTACTGACTGAGGAGCTAATGGCTGAACACAAAACTGAGCTGGAGGGTGGCAATAAAGTCCAGGCTCGGAAGGAGCGGTAGAGACACAGACTTTAGGTTTAGCAGACAGTGTATAGACACCCACTTGGGAAGGGTCTGTTACCACAAAGGTAGGTAATCTACACATACTGTCTCTCATCCCACTCTGAATAGCCCCAGAAAACAAAGTCCCGGAATCTGGGGAAGCCAAAGTATCCCGCTCACTCACCGCATCTGGCTGCTCAAAAGTGAATGCAGACGGGGGATGAAGTCTGAGATCCAAGAGGAGAAATTCCTGCTCCCACGGATATAGCGAGCCCAGAAGCCATGGGAGACCGGTCACCAGACGCTGTAGCCGTCTCTCTATAGCATGCTGGGACTCGTCATCCTGGCTTTCCAGCCACAGGTCGATGAGCTCCTGTGTGGCATCGATGAGATTCTCCCGTAGCTCCCTAGACGGATTAAGTGCTGCTGGGTCCATCTTGTGGTCGTGTCATACTGTCTCGGCTCGGGGCAGCAGCCGTGTGAAGTGTGGAGAAGGAGGACTCGAGTGCAGCACTTGCTTAGGAGGCAGGGAGATTTATTACAGAAGACAGAACACAAAGTGGGGATGGCAAAACAGAACTGAGGATAAACTAAACTGGGAAAACTAAACTATAGAGTGGCAAACCTGAAACACGAGAGGAGAACTGCAGGGAGAGCACATAGAGGAGACACAGAGAGGTTTGCGGAGTAACGCAGAACACCGGGTAACACAGAGGATGAACACAGACAACGCAACGAGGGACTGAGGGAAACACACACTATAAATACACAGAGGGACACTGGGAAATCACACACAGGTGGGAGACACAGCTGGACCTGATTAACCTGACGAGACAGGGGAACACTAACACCAGGGACCAACAGAGGGAGCACAAACCCAGTATCTAAAAACCCAAAACACAAACCATCCCAAAACAGCCCACAAATAATAATTAAAATAATAACAATAAATACACAAACACAAAATCACTGAGTCATGGGGTCCGTTCTTCGTACCTCGCTAAGTAAGTTAGCTGGATTTGATTGTTGACGATTTCGCGTGATCTTGGATCGTTCGGTTCTCCGAAGCTCATCCGGGACTTGCTGTCATAGCAACAGATCCGTAAGCGTAAACCTGCTTGGGAGCAGGCTTACTTTATGTAAACAGGATTAGATCGCGGCCACTCAGGTATGTCCGCTTCATTTATACGAAAGCAACAGCGATATTTCTCCACTGCTTTTCCATAAATAAATATTATCAATGTAACTAAAGATAATGCAGTATTTGATTCTTTTATTGATTTCATACAGATACATACAGGTCATTTCCTAAAAAAAGGGAAATGTACTATTAATCATTCTCTTTCATGTATTTGATTATTTCAGATGTAATTCATATTTTAGAGTAGTAATAGTAAAACACTTCGTGTAATCAAGATGAGAGACCACGGCTATAAAAGCGAAGGTGGATTTGGGAAGTCTGTCGCAGCCATGTCCTGTCCGTTTGTACGCGAGCAAGGAAGGTGCAAGATTGATAAGGAGAGTTTTCAGAATTCAGCGGATATTGCGGGATAGACAGGATCCTTTAGCTCAGCGCGACAGTGTGCTCATAGAGAGATATCGATTTTCCCGTGAGGGTATTATTTACTTAACACACACTCTCTCTCTCTCTCTCTCTCTCTATATATATATATATATATATCTATATATATAGATATATAGATATATATATATATCTCCCAACTTACTGTGCATGCTTCAGTCACCCCTTGCATGGGAACAGGTAAAAGTGATGGAGTGTTATGTAAAACTACACAAAAAAACCCACAATGTCAATAAATGTCACAGTACAAAAAACCGGGGTGTGACGAGGGGGTGCAGGACCACCACCTGTCTTTATTTGCTCTGCCCTTTTCTTGGTTGCTGTTATAAACAAACAAACAGATTATTTCAGGGTCTCTTTTCAAGAGACTAAAAGCAATATAAGTGATAAATATTACCATTCTGTGGAATATTCTTATATTTCACTTTTACTTGTTCCCATGTTCTAGTGGGTCCTGTTGTGGCTCTAATGTGAAAGAGGATATAATGTAATATAATATAATAAATTACTTACGAGTTTAATTTGTCAGCAACTTTCTGCCAGCCCTCTCTCCTTGCTTTTGCAGCCTTTGCAGTGTTCCCTTGCGTTTTAATTAAACTCTGAAACTCCTGATATCCCTTAATCAAGAGTTCTTGCTCTGCTGCCGAAAAATACTGAGCGCGCTCCTTCGACATCTTCGCCGACCAATCAAAGGGTTGCCGATCAATGTTTCTACTATCGATGCGTAGCCCCCTTTAAGCCACCCAGTGATCTCAGATTACTTCATTCAGCTATACTAATCGTCAACAACAGGTGTGTTCGGAGAACCGGATTAGCGAGCTCAAAGTTGGCGCGATGATTTGATCTTGGATGTGTCATTTGATCTTGGATGTAGTAAGCGAGGTACGAAGAACGGACCCATGGACTCAGGATCATGACACTTTCATGAGTAAATCATATAAGTTTTTACTATTTCTTTTCCATATGGGTAAAAACATATCAGACAAAACAACATATTACACACGGACATTACCCAAACGTCTGTCTAAATAGATCTGTTTTCAGGTGTTTTTTAAAAGAAGCCACAGAGTTGATGGTGCATTGAGGGGGAGGTAAACTGTTCCACAGTATTGGTGCTAGTGTTGGAAAGTGCAATCCCCTTGTTTTCAAACGGGTCCATGGAATAGTCAGAAGACCGCTATCAGTGGATTTAAAGGATCCAGTTTAGAGAGTAATGGTGAGGAAGCTCAATAATATAAGTGAGGGCCTCTCCTCATAAAGACATAAAAGTAAGAGTGAGGATTTAAACTGATATCTGTAACCAACCACAAGCCGGTGCAAGGACTTTAACACAGGAGTGATATGAGAGAATTTATGACTGTGAGTTAAAAGCCTTGCTGTGGCATTTTGGACCACCTGAAGGTGATTTCACCCTTTAAGACCTGTCGGAGCGGGCACGCTCCATTTTGCGTAACTATTTTTAAATCCCTGTAGAACTGCAACCACATAAACTAGCACAATCATTTTTTTGCATATGTAACCAGAGGAGTTGCACTTACATCTTATGCCATCAGCTTGTCCTAGGTCACGGTTTCCTTCCACATATAGCTTTGCAAAAATTGCATAAAAAGCACTTGCAGCATCAAAAAAATAATATTCCATAAACACGCTTTGCTGATCTGATCAGCTGTTCATAGCACTTCCTATGTTGGAATAGACGTCACTGCAAACTATCGTATGTCCACCATTACCTGCCCGAAACCGGAAGTGACATAATTTTCACGGAAAATGTAGTGGTTTTTTACCTTCAGGGCCATATCTGGTCTTTAAGTGATGACGTGATGAATCGTGCTTCCGGGCCCAAAGTAGTCTGCATTTAATAAGGATGTTGTGTTTTTAATATGTTTTAATGCTTTGTATCTTGTTCTATTTACCGGTAATCTCAACAAGCCCCTAAAAACAGTCACTGATCACTGTCAGCTTCTCTTGGTTTTTATTACCGCTAATCGTTTTAAAGCTCAGTTTTTAAACCCTTACGATGTAACTACAGCCCAGCCCATGCAGCAGTATATTAATGACTAACCTCGTATTTCGGATGGATTATCTTGGTGGTTCTCCTGACTGATGTTTGGTCTGTTTACAGCATCCTGCCATGTGATTGCATTTGCCCCTAACCATTGGGAACCCTCACATTAACTTTTATGGAGTGGAGAAAAGTCCTCAGTTCGTTAGCGTTCGTGCTCCAGCTTTACTGTTTATGTTATGCTAACATAGCTTTGTCGCGCTAGCGATCACGTAGCACATCATTATATACCAGCTAGCCCAACTTCAGTAAAACTACAAACATCACTACTCTTTACTTTCCTATCTTCATTTATGTTGGAAGTGATATCAGAGCTGTACGTTTTAATTTGCTTCATAAATCCCTCAGACCGCACGATCGAGAAGGGAATAAGCTGGAAGATGGGCTCTCTTTTTATTCTTTCCCCACCTGGAAGCAATGTGAGGGAGCTTATGTATCGGATGTTACCAAAAGAAGGCACCTAGCCTGGATAGAATAGAATAGAATAGAATTCAGCTTTATTGTCATTGCACATGTCACAGGTACAGGGCAACGAAATGCAATTTGCATCCACCCAGAAGTGCTTTAGCCATGATATAGATATATTACAATATATATTAGCAATAATATAGATATGTAAGTATATTACAGAAATGGGTATGTTATAATGTACAGGGCAGTAGCGGTTTTAGATACGGGCGACACGGGCAGTTGCCCGGGGCGGCATCGTGGTGGGGGCGGCATCACGGGCATCGGCAAAATAAATAAATTGCTCGTACTCATGCTGCCCCGACATCAGCCAGCGCATATTGGGAATAGTATAGGCACCGATCGGTTTTCTATCACCCATTTGCTGGGAGTAAGGGCGCCCTCCGTTTGTGAGGTGAGGAGAGGGCGGGGGGGCGGGGCGGCGGGGGATTCTCTGGCTGGCTGGAGCGGCATCTAATAACCAACTCGCAAAATAAAACAAAATTAAAACAAACCAACAACACGAAAACACCAGACATCATGATACAGACTTATAATCTGCACCGATGTTGTTTCGAAATTCTATACGTGAAAAGTGAGCGCGAGAGCCCTCGGTGTGCCTGCTTGCTGCTGAAGTCAAAGTAAACTTTATTGGCATCTCCGCTACATACAGTCCAGTATGTAGAGAGATGAGACGACGGGGCTCCAGTTACAGCAGTGCAAGTAAACAAACAACAAATATAAGAAGAGTAAGAAAATAAATATATACTTTAGGACTCGGGGTAAAGGGATCAATAACAATTTAAAATGTATATATTATATTTTGTTGATTTAAAGTCTCACACACAACCCGTTTTAAAAAAAAAAAAAAACAGAAAAGAAGAGGAGAGGCTGGGGGTGGAGCCTGCCTATTTGCCTGACACGCTGTCAACTTTACGCAATAATGCGAGAGGTGGAATTGCTTGCTTGTTTATTAAAGTGCTTGAAAAGTTTACAGAGCAATGTGATCGGCTCGCGATTCAAACTCTTAAAACATCACAGGCTCTAAAGCAACAAGGGGAAACTCGTTGTGCTGCGGTCAACAAAAACTACGGCTGCCAGCCCTCCTCTCTGTCAAACTAAAACCAGTTAAAGGCAGACTGACAACGCCCTCTTAATGTCACTGCTAGCACCCACGTGACTCCCGTTACACATCACCATAGCAACCAAACAAATGTAAACCCAGTGATCATTAAAATTCAATACATTTAATTATGAAGCGAGCAAAAGACACAGGTAAGCAGATGTGTCATTGGATAATGGCAGGTCATATATCCTGAAACATTAAGAATCACAATGCTTTATTAATCCCTAAGGAAATTATGTGGGTTACAGTTGCTCCAAGAAGAAATGGTAAAAAATGGTAAAAAAAAAAAAAAAAAGTAACAGTAACAGACTAAACTCCAAAAAATATATACAATAATATAATATTAATTAGTCAGTGTCAATTGTTGACTCTCTCTCTTCATATGTGTGTATGTGTGTGTGTGTGTGGGGGGGGGGCGCCAGAGGGAGTGTTCGCCCAGGGCGCCAAACACGCTAGGACCGCCACTGGTACACGGTATGAAGTATGTTATGAATGTGCTATAACTATAAGTATGTACAGGCTGTAGTGAGAACAAGCTATGTACAGGTTATGAACAGGATATAAATATGAAAAAAACTATACAGAATATGAAATAAAAAACTATACAGAAATATGAGATATACAGTTATACAGAAATGTGAACTATGCAAGTTATAAACAGTTGTAGGATTAAAAATTATTGTATGTACAGAATGATTATTTACACAGAACTATACAGTAGTGCAGTTAAGATAAGAAGATAGCAGCTGTGAGACAAGCTGATATCCAGTTCTCTACCATCCCCAGATATCTGTTGGTGTGCTCCAGACATTTCCATTCACATAAGTTCTAAATAAGGTTATATTACTCTTTATAGCCTATTTAGTTTTATTTTCAATGCGCTCTGAGGTCATAGCAATTTAGAACAAACATCCTAATGAGTGATTTTGTAGACATACGTTCTATTTATAGAGTTGCTAATTGTTTTTCATTATTGCAGGCAAACCAGCCTATGAAATGGATGAAACAAATCCTGACTGGGTTCCAACACTACACATGGGGCACTACGAAATCCCTGCTTCAAACTACATGCTACATACCACCATGCCAATCACATTACTCCTTCCATGTGAGGGTGAAGAGGTGACCCTTCTGGATAAGACGGCGAAAGTTTGCTGCGTTTTGGTGAACATGTGCCCCAGTGTTGTAGTAAAACCAGGGAATAATGCTTTTGTTAAATACTCTTAAAAGTCTTGTTATGTATATATAGTGTTAAGTTTTCAAAAGAGACAGTAAATTACAGAATGCTAGTAGTGGGTAATATTATTTAAATGCTGTCATGATTTTATGTTAACATTTTGTCATTTGTAAACTATGGCATTGATTCTACATTGTAAGTGATGTGATGTTCTACAAAGTGTTTTTAATTTTTAAAAAAGGCAAAAACTGATGTTTCTTTATTCAACTTTTGAACAGTGTTACTTAGTAAGTGCATATTCAGTAAATGCAAATTACTTACATGGCAATGCACTTCAGGCACAAATTTAGACCCCGTAAAAATACAACATTATGGGTTATTCAGAACAGAACTATGCTTGGAGAAATATTTTCCCATCAGTTGAGACAACACCTCCACAATAGCAGGTGGAATTTTTTTTTTTTTGAGGACGGCTTCTTTTACCTGTCACTACGGATGGTCTGTTTATGTTTTGATTGAGAGCCTTTTTTGGAGCAACTGAAGAGGAGAAGTCTATCTTATGGCCAACCACTGGCTGTATCTTGGTCATATTACACAGGAAAACCCAGTATGCAGGTTCATCTGTAACAGTCCTTGTGCCACTGATCCGCACTGTTGCTTCTACTTTAAACAGAAGAGCAGTGACATGGGTGCAGGTACCATACAGTGCAGTGGGCAGCTTCAACCTTTCCTGTGATGCTCACAATGACCCATGGCTGCAATGCTGGTTCATTCAGTCTTTGAGAGTGCAGTATTTGAAACACACACAGACAAAGTTAATTTAAAGACAAGAACTTTAATGAGTCAAGGCCGACACAAATGTGTTTTATCTACTTTCAAATCCATTTATCATAAATGTAACAAATAAAATGTTTAGAAAGTTAGCATGTACATGTAATTTTTTATCTTTTTATGTATTCATCTATAGAAAGTTGCATGTTATATTCTAAATCTGCCTGGTTTTGGAGTTTTTGTTTTAAATCTGCCAGTAAAAAATGAGCCTAAAGTATGTAATGCAAGGATGTAATCACTTTCAAGATGGAGAAAGCATAAATTCCACTTTAAGTGACAATTATGAATCACTTAATATGATAAGGAGATTCTGCAGGTCATTAATCAATGTATAAAACCAAAATAGAATGTATTTTTAGTTACACATGACACAAACACGGAAGCAAGCTGTATAATTAGGATTATGTATAATAAATACGAATTAATTAGTCCAATTTCTTTAACCATAGAGAATAACTAAATCCTTCAGGACAATGTCACATCAATGCACTGAACTCACAATGTTATCCATCGAACAGGGCCCTAACATGTTCTCACTGTAATTTCCCCCTCATGAGTGAATTTATGCTTGCACTAATCTGACTGTTTGGAGGGAAATCAAACGCATTTTACTCACAGTACTCAAGCTGACTTACCTTTGTTTGAATGAGGGCGAATTCACAATGTGGAGGCTTGAAAATAGTCAAATCTTGTATCCAATCCATAGATTGTGTGAGAAATGAAGGAATATTTTCTCACACAATGAAGAAATATGTAATATGTTAGTCTAATCATCATTATTTGGGCTTTTCTACTCTATCTGAGCACTTTACACAACACCCAAAAAAGTGAAATTGCGTGGTTGTTACATTTACAAAAGTCTAACATTTAAGTTGAAAAAAATAATTTTATGTTTATATGGTGAACATAATTATATCATCATTAGATCTGTATGAAATTCAGCAACTTTATTTATTCTTGTTGAGATGATGTGATATACAGTGGCTTGCAAAAGTATTCAGCCTCCTCAAACTTTTCCACATTTTGTCACATTATAGCCACAAACATGAATCAATTTTATTGGAATTCCACATGAAAGACCAATACAAAGTGGTGTACACGTGACAAGTGGAACGAAAATCATACATGATTCCAAACATTTTTTTACAAATAAATAACTGAAAAGTGGGGTGTGCGTAATTATTCAGCCCCCTGAGTCAATACTTTGTAGAATCACCTTTTGCTGCAATTACAGCTGCCAGTCTTTTAGGGTATGTCTCTACCAGCTTTGCACATCTAGCGACTGAAATTCTTGCCCATTCTTTGTAAAACAGCTCCAGCTCAGTCAGATTAGATAGACAGCATTTGTGAAAAGCAGTTTTCAGATCTTGCCACAGATTCACGATTGGATTTAGACACCAGACAGGTCAGGGATAAAGTTAATGAGAAATTTAAAGCAGGCTTAGGCTACAAAAAGATTTCCCAAACCTTGAACATCGCGCGGAGCACTGTTCAAGCGATCATTCAGAAATGGCAGGAGTATGGCACAACTGTAAACCTACCAAGACAAGGCCGTCCACCTAAATTCACAGGCCGAACAAGGAGAGCGCTGATCAGAAATTCAGCCAAGGGGCCCATGGTGACTCTGGACAAGCTGCAGAGATCTACAGCTCAGGTGGGGGAATCAAAGGCCCTGCATGTGTGGATGGGCGTGGTGGAGCGGGAAGAGGGAGGCGGTTGGGGATGGGGAGGGAAGGAAGGGAGTGGCAAGTAGCCCATCCCTGGGGCCAGTTCCCCCGCTGACCCAATTAGGCACCCGCTCTCTGGAATCCACCAAGTCCAGGGGGGCCCACGCCCATCCAGACCGGGACCCACAGCAACAGCACTTCCAAGCCCAACAGAACCCAGGGCAGCCATCCGACCCCAACGCAGAGGAAACTGTACCCACCCCATCATCCAATCATCTCCCAAACTACACAGGACAATAGACACCCAGGTTAGGCTCATTTTCCACCTCTCCTAAATCTCTCTGAATCAAGCCTGGTGATAATTGATTAACAACAACATGGTTTATAATGCAATGTTATTTTTGTGCAGGGAAAGCTAAATAGATAAAACTCCCATTCAGTTGGTTTGTGGCATAAAATGGCCACCTCTTGTTTATGTTTACAAAATGCTATAAAATTAATATGTATTAAAAGATTGTTCCACTTTCACTGACTTAGTTTTTTAAATTAGCATCAGTTCCGTTGATGACAATGAAAATGTAATTCAAATTCACAATTTTAACCCATTTGGTGAAGGCAAAGAAAGACCTTCTCTGGTGTAACTGGAGGAGCTGGGGAGGTAGCATCTGGGTTTTTTTCCCCTGATTGTGCCAACCAGAGCCAGTTTTCATCTGAGGAGTTCCTCTGCCAAGGTGAACGAAGTAAAGATGTTGTCAGTGTGTCCTTGGAGCTCCTCTGTCGGTTGGAGTGCACTTTCCCTTTTTAACTTCCTGGGAACTTCTAGCTTTGTAATCCAACATGCCATATGTTGCTTTATTCCAGTATAGGCTCACATCTGCTAAAGATCTCCTTTATATATATATATATATATATATAAAGTCCACACTCAAACTTGTAATGTGAACAAAATAATGTTTCTGTGGTGAACAAAATTAAATCATGCAGGATCTGCATGAAATTCAACAACTTAATTTATTCTTGTTGAGATGACATGATGCAGTCTACACTGAAAAGAAGGCCATGTTGGATTTACTTGATTCAATAGTGGACATTGGTTGCACACAAATGTTTTGCTTTGGCAGCAACTTAAACAAATGAGTTAAATCAACACAACTTATTCATATTCAATAAACCAGGATCTGTACGAAATTCAACAACTTAATTTGTTCTTGTTGAGATGACCTGATACAATCTAGTAAGAGTGGTTAGTTGAACTCATGAAATTCACAAGATTGCACAAGATTTCAAACTGCAGGAAAATCACTGGAGTTATAAGAGGCAGACAACTACACACACACACGTGCATGCTATTGCTATTTATTGTGGATTAAACTGTCAAGGAGAAAAACAAAACTATTCTGCATCAAATACAGGAAATCATAGCATTTCTGTGTTTCCTAGATTGTTGGCATGGTGGTTAGTACTGTTGCTTCACAGTAAGAAGGTCCTGGGTTCAAATCCACATTCTGGCTAGTTTGCAGTTGTTTCTCTCTGGGTATTCTGGTTTCCTCCCACAGTTAAAAGTCATGCAGTTGTTAGAGTTACGGTTAACTAGTGATTCTAAATTACCTGTGAATGTAAGTGTAAATGGTTGTTTGTTTCTATGTGATAGACTTGTGAGTTGTCCAGGGTGTACCCTGCCTTGTAACCTATCACTTCAGGGTTATTTCCCAGCCCCCCTGCAACCAGGATAAAGATAGGAGGATGGTAGTTGTTGTAGACCCATTCATTTTTATGGTAACCAGGATCTAGACTTTGTTGAACATTATGTAATATGAAGACAACATGTAGTATTTAAGTGACCAAGTAGTATTGGGGTAAAAGTTATTGAATAGTGTTGAAATAAAATGACAAAATTGTGAAGGATTAAAACATTCCAAGAGCTCAACTTACTTCATCTAAACATGTTTCAGTCACGTTTTATGAACACAAAATGCACAGGTTTATTGAATATTAAAAAGTTGTGTTGATTTAAGTCAGTTGTTTAAGTTTCTGCCAAAGCAAAACATTTGTGTGCAACCAATGTCCACTATTGAATCAAGTAAATCCAACATGGCCTTTTTTTCAGTGCATATTTAAGAAAATTACTGATTTAAAGTTAGATTACAATCTAGAAACTCCCATATTTTTCTGTTTTTGCATGAGATTATCTACTGATATTGTTGTTTCTATGATACAACTTGTCATACTTGTGCAATCCAGCATGAAAGTTTAATGAAAATGACATGTTCTTCATTTTTGTGATTATTTCATGTTAAAAGGATTTTATGTGCTTTATTTTTCAGTACTGTAAAATTCAAGTATATATCATTCATAAATAGTCACTATTGTCCTTTGCAAGTTGAAATTTTTTATTAGTGTGTACTCAAATATGACTCTTTGCATAAGTACTCGACTTCTTTTTTCTTCATATTTCGCATGACCAATATGCAAGTTACAGAAGTTCTGTGCCAAGTTACATAATTTGATTTATTTTGATAAAAGACTAGTGAAAATCTCATTCTTTAATTTTTAAAACCTTTTGACATACTCATGTATATAAACACACAAAGGTAATAAACATTGCCGCAGATTTCAATATGCGGAAAAATGCCTTGAAAAGGGAACAAACTATCATTTTTCCCAAAAATATATCTAGTCACTATTTGATAAATGAAGCTAAAATTTATCAGCTGTCATTATATATGTTTAAACTTTATACCGTCAAATTTATGCCGTCAAATTTATGCCATCAAATTTATGCCGTCAATCTATGCGATTTGGAGATGGTTGCGCAACAAATGTTCCAAAAAGTAGCTGATTTGAGATGGAATAACTTAAATGTCATAAGCAAACAGGTAATGTACATGTTTACAAATCTTATTAGTTTGTGTTTGTTTGAACGCCACATCAGTGAAAATTGATGTTTAACAAAAGTAAAGTTTACATTTTGTCAAAGTTAAAACAGACAAAAACCACAAATAGCACAAAATGTTATAATTTCACAATATTAGTGGTTACATCTTTTATGAGGGTTCACTACAGTGGATATTACTTTTTGATTTGACTGATTTTTTAAGCCCTGGTTTGGAGCTGGGATGAGACAAAATACCTTTGGTGTATATGAGGGATTTAGTATAAAAAAATCTACCAAATCACACAAGCTGAGCAATGGACTGTTGTGATCTCATGTGAATAAATGAGCAGCCAGTTTATTAGTATTTATTTATTTTTTGTGACAACAGTGGAGAAATAAATGCATTATGTGAGTTATAGATTAAAAATATGTTTTCACATGGTGAATAAATGTATTGTTTAATTTTACAGGTTAAATGGAAAGCAGAATGATTGTTGAATGGCTTATATCTACGTTCTTGATTTTAATGGGTAAGATGGTGGCATATACAAACACAGCAACAATCATCCCTGTGATATTCCTGTGATTTTCTGATCATTTACATCTATCACCTATACAGGAACAATGTCCATGTTTACGCCAATGACAATTACAGGAGCTGCAACCACAACCACAGGAGCTCCAATAACAACAACAGCTACAACAACAACTACTCCTTCCACAACTACCACCACAGCTACAACTACCACAGTAGTACCCACAACAACATCTGCTCCAACAACTACCACAGCACCTCCAACAACTGCTACTACTCCTCTAAGTAGTCCCACATCTGCTCTAACAATCACAACAGCAGGAACACCGACCACATCTGTAGCCACAACCACTGGACCTTTGACAATTAGATATGTTGTTTTCAGATCCATTCAAAGCAATTTTACAGCAGACTTGTTGAATTCATCATCTGAAGCTTTTAAAAGTCGATGTTCATCAATAAAGGCGCAGGTGAGTGTTATCTGTAAGGTTAGTGTACAAGACTTTATCTGATCATTAAGGTAATGCAGATATTCAAATACTAGTTTCTTCTCATTGTTTTCACATGAAGGTGGTAAAAATAATATAACTTAATTTATATAGAATAAGTGCAAAGTCTTAGGAAAAAATGCAAAACTTCCCATAAGAACTAAGCGCCAGGACAACTGTCCTGAATGAATGATTGAGAAGTTCAAACTACAGCTACGTGACAAATTAATGAAAGGCACCAGACCACCTTATGGTGCTAAAAGTACTTCAATATGCTTTTGAACTGATTGTTCAATGCATTTTTTAAGGCACATGCAGCTCCAGCAGAAGTGTTTTAAGTATTTATGAAACACTTCAAACACAGCTATCATTGTCAGCTCACACTGAAATAAAATCCATAATTCATAAGGGTTCACTAAAGGAAGAACAATGCAGAATGTGGATTATTTGGACTTCTAAGCATTTGTCACTGAAGTTGGAGGCAAAGTCATGTGCTTACCTGATAGAAAGCAGAAAGTCTGCTTAAGCAGAAGTCTGCTTAAAGAATATAGTTCACATTAAAAAAAAAACCCTAAATAAATTTGACTGATTAAGAGCAGAAACAAGTCAAGAGGAGAACCTTTGCTAGCAAGGTTATAAAACTTGGAAAACCTTTTTGCCAAGCTTTACACATCCAGGGATGGATAATTCATCCAGTGGTGTTTAGCTCATTGACCTACAGTCTGTTTTACTTGAAGTCAGTATTATTGCTGGATTTTTATTGTTCTCTCAATGGAGAAAAGCTCTTAAACTTGGTTAAGAGTGGTCTTAAGGCTTGTTCTCACTGAATATGTCTTCATATTTGAACAAAGATTTTCAGTGATGAAGTTTAATTAATCCAGATACAGATTCTCTTTCACTCACCTGTCTACTGTCTTTCGCATCTTCACCTAATCCATTGAACCTGACTTTATAGCACTTCTTCAACACCAAACACACTACATTTATCTCACTGAATAAGGAAGAATCATTGCAAAACTGCACGCAGTAATTTAACTACTTAAATTTAAAATGGTAGCTTGGTGGTAAGCACTGTTATTTCATGGCAAAAAGGTCCCGAGTTTGAATCTTGGGTCTTTCTGTGTGGAAATTGCATGTTCTCTCCATTTTACCATGAGTTTTCTCCAGGTGCTCTGGCATCCTCCCACAGACCAAAGACATATCAGTGCAATTAGATTTTACATCAATGGGGAGTGTGTGGAGAGGGTCCACACCTTCCGGTTCCTTGGTGTCCTCATCTCTGCTGACATGTCCTGGACAGACAACATCTCAGCGGTCGTCAAGAAGGCCCAACAGCGGCTGCACTTCCTGAGAGTCCTCAGGAAGTATAAGATGAACTCCAACCTGCTGCTGACCTTCTACTGCTCGTCCATTGAGAGCCTGCTAACCTACTGCATCACGGTATAGTACGGCAGCTGCACCAAGGTGGATAGAGTGAGGCTTCAGAGTGTGGTCAAGACAGCACAAAAGATCATCGGCTGCCCTCTCCCCTCCCTGATGGACATTTATTCCTCCCGCTGCCTCAGCAGAGCAGCAAACATTATCAAGGACAGCTCCCACCCTGGCTTCAACATGTTCAGCCTGCTTCCCTCAGGGAAGCGCTACAGGTGCATCAGCACAAAAACCCACAGACTCAAAAACAGTTTCTTCCCCAAAGCCATAACCACCCTGAACTCACACATGCACCGATAACACAGTGGCTTCCCACTTCCTCTATGGACCACCACTGTGCAATACCAATTCTATGTGCAATAACCCAACTGTATATACACAACACTATTTATTACATATTACTTTTTTAAAAACCGGCTTGTATATTTGTACATTTTATATATATATATCTTTTTCCCTCTGTTAATACTGTCCATATGTATATAGCGCTGCAGAACTGTGCCACCCCCCAGCATGTTTGCACTGAGTAGGAGATGCTCTGTATCTCATTTTACAACTGTATAGTGACAATAAAGGCATTCTATTCTATTCTATTCTATTCTATTCTATTAACTGGTGATTCTAACTTGCCCATACTGTGCATCTTGAAATTATTCACAGCGCTTGACTTGTTCCATTTTATTTGTCATTTTACGGCCTTATTGCAAAATGGATTATATTCATTTTCACCTCAAAATTCTATACACATTGCAGTACTTTATTTACAGTCTTTGCCATTACATTTGTGAATATGAGTGTGAATGGTTGTCTGTTTCTGTCTGTGTTAGCTCTGTGATCTACCAGAGCTACTCTCTGTACGGGTCAAGACCTCACCTTTTTTCTTTAAATAGTCTTCTGTTAATGTATTTCACCATACAATATACATCACGTACACAAACAGCTAAACCTGATTTTAAGAAAATCTGCTTTGTGTCTGCAGATTGAACCTGCTTACAGAAAGGCGTTCCCTTCTTCCTTTGTCTCCTTGGCCGTTGTGAGCTTCAGGTAATTTCAGTATTTTGACATATAATGTTAAGAGTACTGACCTAACGCCCTAAATATTCAAAACTATCGTTTTTGTGTCTGCATTCACAGGCAGGGATCAGTCATCAACACCATAGAACTTCAGTTTGTAAACTCATCTGTTCTAAATGACACTGAGATTAGAAGTGTTTTGATCAGTACAGCCTCAAATGTGACAGGCTTTGACATCGAAACGACCTCTGTCACTGTCAGTGACACATGTGAGTAACACTTCGTGATGTTTGATCAAAAAGTCTCAAAGGTTTTACAGGGACTCAGTTAAATGTTTTATGACCATTTTGTCCTCATTTTAAATCTACCACAGTTACCCCAACAACAAACACATCAACAACATCAACGACCACAGCAACTCCAACAACTACTACATCTGCTGCAACAACTACTGCAGCTACTGCAACAACTACTACATCTGCTGCAACAACTACTGCAGCTACTGCAACAACTACTACATCTGCTCCAACAACTACTGCAACTACTGCAACAACTACTGCAGCTACTGCAACAACTACTGCAGCTACTGCAACAACTACTGCAGGTACTGCAACAACTACTGCAGCTACTGCAACAACTACTACATCTGCTCCAACAGCTACTACATCTACTCCAGCAACTACTACATCTACTCCAACAGCTACTACATCTACTCCAACAACTACTACATCTACTCCAGCAACTACTACATCTACTCCAACAGCTACTACATCTACTCCAACAACTACTACATCTGCTCCAACAGCTACTACATCTACTCCAACAACAACTACATCTACTCCAACAACTACTACATCTACTCTAACAACTACAACATCTCCTCCAACAACAACTACATCTAGTCCAATAACAACTACATATACTCCAACAACTACTACATCTGCTCCAACAACAACCACAGCAGCTCCAACAACTACCACAACTACAAAAGCTCCGACTGCACCTGTCCAAGTTTTTCTGTTTCTACAGTTCCTTGAACCATATGTACCTGATCTCACAGACCCCACCAGCAGTGTATTTCAAGATCGCAAAAGACGAGTTGAAGAGACGGTGAGTAATATTTCAACTTAATAGATCTTTTATTGACTGACACTTTATCTAGAGAACAAATCTAAAATCATACATTTTATTTCATTTAAATAGGCATTTTTAGACAATGTAATTTTGAAGTTGTTTCACCATGTTTAAATTTTCTGTTTGTGTTAATTTTTTTGCAGTGTGATAGAATCTACAAACCATTTCCTTCCTTCATCCGTGCCATTGTGATTCAGTTCAGGTAAAACATGTTTTTAACAGTGATTAAGTTACTTTCCTCTAAATTATTATTTTAATTTAATTTTGAATATTAAAAGTGCCATGTCACATAGTTAAACCATTCAATAATCTGTAATCATTATCTAACATCTGACTCAATTTCTTTCATGGCACAGTCTTGTTAGAGTCCAAACACGAGTGGATAGAACTGAGGCAGAGGTGGAGCTTGTGTTCAATCAAACAGCGCCCAGCGCACAAGTCCCAAATAATACTACTATTGTTCAAACTTTGAAACAGGCTATTAACAGTTCCAGCAGCAATTTCAGTATTGCCATAGTTCCTGACACAATATCAATAACTTCTGGTGAGTATTTGAAAATGTAACCAAAAGTTATTTTGACATTCGTGAAGGATAAAGATAATAGTTTAGGTTGTACACAGATATATATGAATCTATTTTTGATAAATATTTTATTGTTCCAGTCAATGTTACACCGGCTACACCAACTGCTAATTGCACTATGACATCAACTGCTACCCCTTCAAAGCCAGCATCAATAACTACGACCATCATTTCTACGCCAACAGAAGAAACTATTCAAACAACAACTGTAGTGACCGTGAAATCTGCTACAACAAAAGGTACTTTAGCAACAACAGTACTTGAACCAGCAACTTTTGTGGCTACTATGGCACAGGTTCCTACAGCAACCACCATGGTGTTATACACAACTACAACAACAATAGTGGAAAGTGCAACACTTCCTTCTTCAGCAGCTACTGCAGAAACAACAATCACTGTGAGAACGACAACTATTGAAGCACATATATCTGAAAACACATGTAAGATAAACTAATTGAAATGATAAGTGCTACATTTAAAGCTAATCAGCTAAATCAGCTAAAATTTTCTCATTGCTTTTTCTCTTCATTTCCAGCTGCAGGAGGATTGAGCCACAAGACACGTCTCTACACTGCTTCCTGCCTCTGTGACAGGTTGAAGGACTACTGTTGAAGGTCTACTGCATATAAAACTGTTCACTTAATACTAATTCATATCAGTTGATATAAGGACAAAAATAATGTAAATATGGTAAGAAAATGGTAAAGAGTTCATTATTTTTCATGTTATATTAATGGCTTTCATGTTACTTAAGAAAACTGCAATCTATACATCAGTGATCGGCTAGTAAGCCTTTTCTGGGATCGATTAGTAGTGTCTCTATTCTCCACTAGGGGGCTTTCGCGCGTTCTCCTCACTGCAATAAACGCTGCATGAGAGACGCAAGTCAAAATCACTCTCGTGATTCTTTTCCCCCGGTTTTCAGGTAAAAGTGTTTAAAAGTTGATATATTTCCAATGTGTACACTGTTAAGATATTTAAGAGGTAATCCTTCGTTGTTTTGTAAGCTTTAGAAGCATTATATTACAGTTTTGTGCACATATACGTGGTGGCTTTGAGCCTCAGTTTTGTACTGTGTAATGGCCAGTAAGATAACGGCATCATAAATTTGCATCATATGCATCATATGCATCATAAAAAATGAATGCTTTGAAAAACAGCTCTTGCTGTGTGCGCTGCCTGTTTGTATCACACATGTTCCTGCTAGTTTAGTTATTTGTATTTATCAGCAATAAAGCTGATAGAGTCCATTTCAGCCTGTGAGTCCTGCATCTTGGGTCTGCAACTCTGCCTACTGCACCAACATGAGTCGCCTCATTGTTCTGACACACAACACCAAACTATCCACAACACTACACACTAACTACACAAGACTACACATTCAGTACACACTCCAAACACGCTAAACGTCACAAATCTCTCACATCTCAAAACTCGCTCTCTCTCTCTTTTTCTGCTGTCTTTCTCTCTCTCTCTCTCTCTCTCGTCGTCACTCCTAAAACTTCCCCCTCTTCCTAATCAACCAAATGTTATGTTTCCAAATCATTTTTTGATTGGTTGATGCTGCATTTTTCCACCAACACGAACGGGCTGGGTTTTTTTTTTGTTGGTTTTTTTTTTGGTCATAAGCAGAGAGTGCTTGCTAGTGCTGTCCTTAGACGTTAAACGTGACGAAACTATTCAGAAAAAAAACACCGGGTATGTATCGTTTATCATGATTCTGGTTTTACGTGGCCTATCAACACAATTTAAAACTGGTATATATCACCTTGTTGCTTTGTAATTTTGAATTGGTCGTGTGATCGGCTTACCACGACTACTTTATTCTTCCACAGCCAAACAGCAACACTCATGTGATTGTTTTGCTTGCTTAGCTTCACGTGTTGTGCCAAAAAGTGATTGTTTGCCAGAAAGTGATTGAACCCGCAGAAGCCAACGCACCTGCTTAAAGCTGTAGCGCCCAGCTACTTCCGTGAAACTGATATAAGATGTGGTAAGCTGAAGACAGCTTCCACCGTCTGTTTGTTGAAAAATAGTAAAGCAACCGCACCGCATTTTGTTGTTACTAATGGTAACGGCGTTGTAACGATAGAAATAGTAATTAGTTAGATTATTTGTTACTGAAAAAAGTAATGCCGTTAGTAACGCCGTTACTTGTAACGCCATTATTCCCATCACTGCACAGGGCTAATGCAGAGAGGCACTCACATTCACAATTATGGGTCATTCAGAATCACCAGTTAACCTAACCACGCTAAAAGCATGTCTTTGGATGGTGGGAAGAAGTCAGAGAACTCATGCAACCACCAGGAGAACATGCAAACTCCACAGAGAAAGGCCTCTGCTAGTTGATGGAGTCAAACCCCTCAAGATCCTTATTGCTGTGTGAAAACAGTGCAAACCACTGCACCACCAAGCTGTCAATCCATACTTAAAAAAGAGTAGGAAAGCTATGATTACCAGGCTTGATAAAGAATTCTTTTTATATTTTTGTCCTTGACAAGTTAAACTAGCAATAGCGTGCACGTGGTGTGTATGCTTTTTCGCCTCTTATAAACCCAGTGATTCTCCTGTGGTTTGAAACCTCTATTTTCTTGTGATATTGTGAGTCCAGGCAACTCACCACTCTTGCTAGATTATATCACATCATCTTATGTGTGCTTATTTTTCATTTCCAAGACATTCGCCTATGTCGCTAGAAATAATAAGAAATTTACTTACCCAAAATGAGAATAGAAGTTGAAAAGTTACTGATTCTCATCTGATGTTTATCTGTGATATGTCTAAATTGCAACCCTTTTACCTTATGCAACTGTCCACATACATATACACCGAACCGAAAAGCTGAAGGACCTTAATGGAGAACAAATATTCTACCTGTCAATATATATTTGCGTTGTCCCTTATCATACACCCTTCTTTTGTTCCATGAGTCAGTGGCGAACTTTGTATTACAAAAGAACTTCCTTGGAAGTCATAATAAATATAAATATTTCTAACCTCGAGCTGTTATTCAAAGTAGTTATAAGTCATGCAAATTGATTTAAATACTGAATCCATTTTAGGTCAACAGGTAGTGAAGCTTGCTAAAAATTCAATTTCAGTGTTGGATTAAGTTTCAAGGAAGTTTGTTTCAATGAGCACTATTTCTTTTTCTATATCATTTATTTGTTTCTTGCTTGGGTTTTCTTTAGTGAGTTGAATTTATGTGCACAGAAATTTTCTTTCTGTAATTTTTTTTTTTATCACCGTCTTTGCTGTTTAGGCCTGAAAATGTCTAGGGTAGCTTTGGAAAAAGACCATGATTTTATTTAAAAAAGATCCTTTCATAACCTTCTGAATGGAAAATGAGACCAGTGAGTACCAATTACATTCTGATGTGACTATTTAACATGTTACCCTGAAATTTCACACTGATGTTGTCCTCACAAGTCACCTATGAGATGTGCGCTCACAAGGACCATGTCTTGCCCGATGAATGATCATCCCTGTCTTCTTTAACCACAATTTTCAAAAAGATTAAAAATCTTTAGTCATCACACCAGAAAACAGTTTTCCAGTTAGCCTCTTTAACTAAGGGCCAGAAAAGGCAAAAGCAGTTCTGGATCTTGTTTTTTCTTTGAAGGGTAGCATGTAAATGAAGGCAACTACATTTTAAAATACTGTGCAATTTAAATCATCTTTTGTTCATCAAATAACAAAAGGACTGTTGTATGTTAGAGTAACAACTAACTGCTTCACCAGCATCACAATTTAAATTTTTCGAAACACAGGCAAGCTGCACTGAACCGAGTTTAATAGTAATATAAGCAGATGAACTTTTAACAAACATATATGGAGCAGATATATGTGCTTCAATAGTTGTTGTCATTCTCACAGTCATTGTTGTTTCTGCACTAGCTGCTGAAGAAGGAAGTGTTGCATTTTCCACTATTGTTGTTTTAGTAGATCCAGAGTGATTCCATTCAATTCAATTTTAATTCAAGTTTAAAGGAGCTTCAGATTGTAAGGAAGACCTTACAATCTGAAGTAATACAGCGCAAATTCCAACAATCAAACCCCCTATGAGCAAGATCTTGGTTAGAGTGGGAAGCAAAAACCCTCTTTTAACTGGAAGAAACCTTCTCTGCCATGACCAGTTAGGGGTGAGGGGAATGACACAGAACAAAAGACACACTGTTGTTGTGGTACAGAGCCAGAGACTAATAATAACTAATGCAAAGCAATTAGATGCAAAGAGGTGTATAAATACATACCGAGTAAAAAAAAGGAAAATGCATCATGGGAAACCCAGCAGCCTAGGTCTATAGCATTGTAAATAAAGGAAGGGTCCCCTGATCCAGCTATAACAATGTGCTTTATCAAAAAAGAAAGTTTTAAGCCTAACCTTAAAAGTAGAGGGTGTCTCTCTCCCTCACTCTCCCTAATCCAAACTTAGGGTTAGTACCACAGAAGAGAGGCCGGGCTCTGCCTCCCATCCTAATTTTAAATACCTTACCACAAGTAAGCCAGCAGTCTGAGAGTGCTCTAGTGGAGTGATATGGTACTCTGAGGCCTTTAAGATAATATAGTGACTGATTATTTAAGATGTATGTGAGGAAAAAGAATTTTAAATTCATGTCTGGATTTAACAAGGACCCAGTGAAAGAAGAATCAGACAAATATGCTCTCTCTTTCTAGTCACTGTCAGTAGTCTCAATGCAGCATTTTGGATCAACTGAAGGCTTTTCAGGGAATCTTTAGGACAGCCTGACAATAATGAATTCATTGGTGTGTACATGTACTGTAAGAAGAGACACAGATGAAGTGATACATCTATTATGCCTGGTGCCTACAGTGCAAAACTTTGTAGGCAGTAGGTTGCTTAACCTGGCTCAGCAGGGTTACGTGCCCAAAAATGAGGCCGACTATATGAATGTATGGAATGACCAAGTTTTTCCATGAGTGGATTTTCAAAGAAAATGAGTTTTCTTCAAAGGGTATCTGGGCTCTCCATTAGAGATAGGGTGGGGAGCTCAATCTTTCGAGAGGAGTGGAGTGGCTGCTCTTCTGCATCAAACCAAGCCAGTTAAGGTGGTTCAGGCCACTAAATAAGATGCCTCCTAGGTGAGGTATTCTGGGTATATCCTTCCGGGAGGTGACTCAGGGGCAAATCCAGAAGAGATTATATCTCTCAGCTGGCTTGGGAACATCTCTGTGTAGCACCAGATAAGCTGAAAGAGGTGACCAGGGTGAGAGAAGTCTGGGGTTCAGATTACTGCCTCTGTGACTAGAACCCAGATAAGAATCCCCCTGTCCAGCTCAAACTGGTCCTTCCACCACCTGTGTAGTCACTAGATGGAGCACTCCAAGAAGGCTGGGTACTCTGAACTGTCATTTCCCAAAGTTAGGATCCACCTGTGAAAACCCCAACGTACTGGCAGCTAATCCCCCTGCCCACCGCCTCTCATCTAAGCCAACTCCAGAGTGAAACAGAGTCAAATTCCAGTCCAAGAAACTGGTTCCAGAGCCTGAGCTATGCCTTGAGGTGAGCCTGACTATATTTAGAGGGAAGTTCAAGCTCCTTCCCTTCAGATAGGTCCTATTTGCCAGAAGCTAGTTTTGGAAGTGGCGTATTAAAGCAAAAGGACATCTGTTAGAGTTGATATTTTTTATATTGTCATTTATGCTTAGAAATATATAATCATTTGTATGCTGATAAAATATCTTATCCTTATTAGGTCTGATAAGGATTCTGTGTACAATCTGTGCACCATGAGATGAGAGGAAACAGCCTCAACTTTATAATTTTTCATTGTAGCTTTAGAAACCAAACTGTTCTGTTCTATTAAAGTGCAAGACTTCACACCTTTAAGTGTTCATTTGAGATATGACCTATTGCAAGTCCCTTTTTTTGTAGTTTAGCAAGACACTCACTTCTGCTGTTTCGGCATGACACACATTAGTTTGTGAAAGGTCACACTCCGTATGAGGGTGACTGGAGAGGTTGATATCATGCCCTTGTATGGTGTCAGGAAGTGACACACACACGCACAGGTGTATACTTTGCTCACACACACATGCCTGCTTAAAACTGTCACGTGGTTAACTGAATTATGTGTAACCTCTGTTGTCAATAAAATAGTGAGGCGGACGCAGAGGAGTTGGAGTTGCTTGGACAGGCGAGTAGCAGCACTGCTCTCCAACGCTCCCTTTGCAAGTAAAACTATTGTGGTGTCTGTGTGGTTGCTTTCAGTAACAGTTTCTGTTTACCAGCAGGGTTGACTTAAACCCAACAACATCCACTTGTGACCGCCCCTCAATCCACAAAATACCAGACCCCAAAGGCTCACAGGAGGAACTGTTAAAGAACTGTTTATTTATTATTCTCTGTTTGGTTCTTAGTTTGTTTATTGGTTTCATTTTCATGTATGTTCATTAGTATTTTGAGTATTAGTTACTATTTTGAGGGGGTTTCTTTTTATATGAAAGTATAGTTGTTCCTTAAGGTTATCATGGTGCTGGGTCTGTGACCCAGTGTTTGTGTTTCAGGTTTAAGTAATATTCTTTGATTCATTGTTATTCATGGTTCTGGCTCTCTTGGTTGTTTTTCTTATTATACTTTAATAGTTTCTAGTCCCTAGGTTTCTGTTCTCTTCTGTTATCTTATGCTATGCCTACACTGTATTCCACATTTTATGTGCAGTTTCTCTTGTCTCAAATGTTCATACATCTCCTGTGTGCAGACCATCCCCCGTCTCCCTCATCAGTCATGTCTCCTTGTCTCAGTATCAAGTCCGTGTCTCTGTGCCTGTCTCATGTTTCCTGTTTTACTTTGACAGTCTTGCGTCCTATGTTAGTGTATTTAGTTTTGCTTCCTCCCCGTGTTGTTATGCTTGATCTCTCCCAGCTGTGCTTCCCATCTGTTTCTACTTCCCTTGTTTCCTCTGTGTATTTAAGCCCTGGGTTTTCCTCTGCCCATTGTCACATCATCTCACATTGCTATACATTCTCCTGTGTTCCTTTTATCCCTGGCTTCTCCTAGTTTTTTCCCAAGTTCTTAGCTTCAAGTTTCCAGTTTAGGGTTTCTTTTCGTGAGTTTAGGTTTTGTCTCTTTTTCTCACAGCAAATAAAGCTGCCTTTTTGAGTTATTCCTGTGCACGCTGTGTCCTGCATTTGGGTCCTGCCTACGGTGGCCCTGAAGTGCAAACCACAAAAACAAATCACAAAACGCACAACAAATTGAAAAGCGCAAAAACAAATTGAAAAGCGCAAAAACAAATTGAAAAGCGCAAAAACACATCTCTTAACGCAAAAAGAAATTGAAAAGCGCAACAACAAATCACTTAACGCAAAAACAAATTGAAAAGCGCAAAAACAAAAACCAAACCGGAAGAGGTAGGTACCAATGCTGCAACAACAGGCATCACTGATTGGATGATGGATCCGGTAGCCTTTTGGACCGGAAGTTGTTCTGTTCGGAAGTTTGGTGACTGCTCTACCAACTTTTTTCCACAACTTGGACAAAACATGTTGGCTGTGTCCCAATTCAGGGTCTGCAGCCTTAAAGGCTGCATTTTAAGGCCGATTACGTCACAGCGGCGCGCCGAAGGCTGTCCCAATTCAAAGGCTGCTCGAAATGCGGCCCTCAAATTCGGCCTTCATTTCCCTGAATTTTAAGGCTGTGGCGGTGTAGACTTCGTGGCCCAACATATCCCACAATTTATAGCGCGGCAGTCACTGTGGATAATTTTGCCGCAGACGGCAGAAGCGTAGCGGCCGAAGAGTAGACTGTTAAACGTAAGTACTGAATATGATGTCACTTTTTTATGTGCAAATGTTTAATAATGAGGAACATTAAAACACTACTGTTGGCCACATGTCGGCAAAGTTATTTGCCATTAGCGATGTTTGTACTTTCAGCGTTTACTTTGTTTTAAAGCATTTAAAATATAATAATACAATAGTTGACCTTAATCTTACAGAGAATGTGATGATTTTATGGATAATTAAAGTCAGTCATATATCCACAAACACAACAAGCTGAAAGTCAGTGATGCTGCTCGGTTTGCAGTCCTGAATATGACGGCACAAGCAGGATTCACTGCACTGTTAATGTTAGCTATGTTATATTGCTGCCTCTGTTCGGTGGTGTCGAGCCAAACGGACTTTAACGTGTGTTTGAACAAGCTGACGGTTCCATCGTTAAGCGGAAAGAAAGATGCTTTAATCACAGGAGTCACACATGTGTCCACTGGACCATCTGGGAACTCTTCTTGTTTAGCACTCATAATAACACAAACACTAAATCCTCCTTCTCTTGTGCTGTTTTGTAGCAGTGTATACACCTGAGACTGTCACCTGTCTGTCTGTCCTGCACTCTCTCTCTGTTTCTTTCTCTCTGATTGTGGAATGAAAGTATGAACATGTATTTATAAGTTACACTTGTGTTTGAATCCTGCAGCTTATCACACATTTGATTTCCATGTGTGACAACTGCAAGTGTCCAGAGTGAGGACAGACTGAGGGACCCACTGCTGCACATCATCTGTGAGGCTTTGCACCCCTGATGATCCACCAGGACAAACTCAGCAGTGTGTGAGGAAGAGGAGGAGGAAGAGCCAGCAGCAGCTGACAGATGGGGAGAATAGACAGACTGTTCCTGTTTGTGAAGGACTGCTAGAAACATTTAAAATAACTAATTGTCTGTCCTGAATCAGTCTTATTAGGTAATGTTCAGATAATTTGATCATTCCAATAATCAATAGTAATCTATATAGCAACATTACATGTCTCAATACCTTTGGGTGTATGTTTTATCTTTATCATCCTGAACAACACTGACAGTACTGAGGAGAGCTGATGGTTAAAAAAAAAAAGTTTAAATAAAGAGAGCAGAGCTCAATTCTCTGTATAGATCTTCAATTCGTTTAATGCAAGCAGTTTCAGTATATCATGACAGACTTTTTTGGACCTTCTTTAAAAGGAAAAAGGCATTGATGTAGTCTATACATTCGGGGGGGGGGGGGGGGGGGTATTCCTAACTTGCGTAACCTACTTGTATTTTTTTATTATTACTATGCTGTATTGTAATGATACAAAATAAATGCAAATTCACACACACTATAAATAGATTTAAACATATGAAACATAATTGGGTAATCATACAGGACGTTATTCACATAGCTTATGTTTCAGGTTTATCCCACAGTCAGTCAAACTGTCCATTTGATGGAGGAGCTGTGCAGTGAGAAGGAGTGCAGAGATTACAGATCACAAATTCTTATCTCAATTTCATATGGTATTACTCATTAATGACACACATTACACTCATTAACCTTTCAGTGGATCCAGTTATTTCCATCATAGATGGGATTCCAGCTCCTACTTACTATGCAATGATGAAGTAGATGCGCTTTTACAAATATGCTTCATTATTGTTGTGTGTATTACCCAATTTAATATCTAATTCTTGTGAAGCCATTCTTTGCACTTTACCAGAAGGTCCTCTTGGATTTTCAGTGTGAACAACGTCCTTTTTTCATAGCCAATCACAGCAGACATTTCCAAAAGGAATTCCACAAGAGCATCAGGACATCTTATTGGTGGCCTGACATGAGCCATGACAGCAGCACCATACAGGATGCAGTGAGGAGACTGCTCTTGTGGATCACTCCACTATTCACCACTGTAAATGGGAAGGGGGGGGGAGTCTTTAACAAATGGTTCTAAGATATTGCAATTCCTTTTTAATATGATCACATGAAACATTGCTTACTTGTGCCATTGACAACAACACCGGCAGTGTCAATGTTGAAGACTGTTATGTTTGAGGCTGCATTGATCAAAACATTTCCAATGTCAGTTATGTTAGGGACTGCTGAAGATGCAAATCCAATGTTAATTTCATTGATAATTGATCCACTTCTGTAAAATGAATAAACAAAAATATTGTGTTATTTTCATCATTGTCTTATTATTATTATTATTATTATTATTATTATTGTATTTGTTGTTGTTGTTGTTGTTGTTGTTGTTGTATTTGTAAATTTCCATCTATATATAAAACAGGAATTACCTGAATGAAATCACTCTCAGTGAGCGGAATGATTTAAATGCCATGCTATAAAATGGTGTAAGCTGCAGAAACACAAAATATTCTCTGAATATCTAAATATTCTCACATATTGAATCCATTTCCCTTTTTATTTTACTTTTTAAATCATTTGAAAAAAATAGCAAAACAGCACACATAAAAGCAGACCATTTAACAGGACTTGTCAGAAGCACTCACATTTTTTAACATACAAAATTAAATGTGTTTGCACATTTGTTTTTAATGTGAAGATCATGCAAATTATTCTAATTTTCACTATCAAATCAGGTTCCAAACTATGATGGGAAATTTACTACACTTTTATTTTAAAAGAAAATTCTAAATATTTGTAAAGAAGATCAAAAATACAAAGAAATCTGTCATTATGCACATATACTGCAATAATATACTGGCTTGTATTTTTTTTTTTGATAATATGCATATGGTTGGCTATGACATTTAAGAAAGATACTTACTGTTGTGTCTATGAGCCTGCTTCGATTTATAAATGCTGTAGATGTAGAATTAGCCAAGTCTTGTGTGAATGTTTCATTTGAGGTGAATGTCAGCAATACTCCTGTTACTGGCTCAGCTGTTGTAGTTGTTACAGGTGTGCTGGTTGTAGGAGTCATTGTGGTTGTGTTTGTAGGGGTAGTTATCATTGGTGTTGTAGTGTTTACAGGTGTAGTTGAAGCTGTTGTAGGCACCATAGATGTATTTGCTATAGGTGTGGTGTTTGTAACATTTGCTGTGGTTGCGTTTGTAACTGTAGTCATCATTGGTGTTGTAGTGCTCACAGTTGTAGTTGAAGCTACTGTTAAATGCCAAGAAAATAAAGCAAGCCGTTGCTTTAACAAACAGTTTTAAGATATTGTGACTCTAAAGCATAATAACATTAAATAATATCGCTTACCTATTTCACAGACAACAACAGAGTCTGTGGTAACATTGAAGGCTGTTATATTTGAGGCTGTATTGATCAAAACATTTGCAATCTCAGTTAAATTAGGCACAGCTGAAGATGCAAACCCAATACTCATGTCATTGATAATTGATCCACGTCTGCAAAAAGAATAACAAAAATATCGTTTTATTTTCATTAATGTATGACGCATATTTGTAAAATTCCATCTGTATATGAAAATGGAATTACCTGAATGAAATCACTCTCAGTGACCGGAACGTTTTAAATGCTGTGTTGTAAAAACGTGTAAGCTGCAGAAACACAAAATAATCTCTGAATATATTTGCTATATTTTTAGGGTTTGTGCTTCTTTATTTTCCAAAGTAAACATTGCATTTATGATGCAAAAGTCATTTGCCAGTTTTGTTTACTAATCATACAATTCCAATTTCTTTGCTCACATACAGTATTCAATCTGTTTCTTTTCTAACTAAATATTTTTTTTTCTTTTGAAAAACTCAACAACAGCACACAAATGCTACTAAAAACATACGATTTTGCAGGACTTCTCAAAAGAATTCAAATTTAAAACATGATCCAGTAATACAAAACTATATGTGTTTGCACATTTGTTTATACTGCTGTGATCATGTGAATAATTCCAATTGTCTCTTGCTCACTCTATGCAATCATATACATGTAATGTCATACTAAAATGACTTATATTTTTTTAAAGTTATGTGCGTATGTGCATGCATATGTTTGGGTATGAAACTTCAAAAGGATACTTACTGTTGTCTCTATGAGCCTGCTTCGATTTATAAATGCTGTAGATGTAGAATTCTCCAAGTCTTGTGTGAATGTTTCATTTGAGGTGAATGTCAGCAATAGTCCTGTTACTGGCTCAGGTGTTGTAGTTGTTACAGGTGTGCTGGTTGTAGGAGTCATCGTGGTTGTGTTTGTAGGGGTAGTTATCATTGGTGTTGTAGTGTTTACAGGTGTAGTTGAAGCTGTTGTAGGCACCATAGATGTATTTGCTATAGGTGTGGTGTTTGTAACATTTGCTGTGATTGCGTTTGTAACTGTAGTCATCATTGGTGTTGTAGTGCTCACAGTTGTAGTTGAAGCTACTGTTAAATGCCAAGAAAATAAAACAAGCCGTTGCTTTAACAAACAGTTTTAAGATATTGTGACTCTAAAGCATAATAACATTAAATATTGCTTACCTATTTCACGGACAACAACAGAGGTTGTGGTAATGTTGAAGGCTGTTATGTTTGAGGCTGCATTGATCAAAACATTTGCAATCTCAGTTACATTAGGCACTGATGTAGATGCAAACCGTATTTCAATGTCACTGATGATGGATCCATTTCTGTAAAATGAATAAACAAAAATATTGTAATTTTTTTGTTAATGTATGACACATATTTGTAAAATTCCATCTGTATATAAAAAAGTTACCTGAATGCAACAACTCTCAATGACTGGAATGAATCAAATGTTGCACTGTAAAAAGGTGTAAGCTGCAGAAACACACAAAACAATCTTTGAATATATGTGCTATATTTGTAGGGTTGTGCTTTTTATTTTCATAAACAAATATTTTATTCATGGTGCAATATGTATTTATGCAATAATACATCATTTTATTTACTGTTTGCACAATTTCCATTTCTTTGGTCACATATTGAACCCGTTTCCTTTCTGATTTTATTATGTTAATTATTTGAAAAAAACTCAACAATATGAATTATGCAGTCAGATTCCAAACTATGATGGGAAATTTACTACACTCATATTTAATTTGGATGCATATGGTTGGCTATGACATTTTAAGAAAGATACTTACTGTTGTCTCTATGAGCCTGCTTCGATTTATAAATGCTGTAGATGTAGAATTAGCCAAGTCTTGTGTGAATGTTTCATCTGAGGTGAATGTCAGTAATACTCGTGTTACTGGCTCAGCTGTTGTAGTTGTTACAGGTGTGTTGGTTGTAGGAGTCGTTGTGGTTGTGTTTGTATTTGCAGTGATCTTTGGTGTTGTAGTGTTTACAGGTGTAGTTGAAGCTGTTGTAGGCACCATAGATGTATTTGTTATAGGTGTGGTGTTTGTAACATTTGCTGTGATTGCATTTGTAACTGTAGTCATCATTGGTGTTGTAGTGCTCACAGTTGTGTTTGAAGCCACTGTAAATGCCAGGAAAAGAAAATAAGCCATTGCTTTAACAAACAGTTTTAAGATATTGTGACTTTAAAGCATAATAACATTAAATATTGCTTACTGATTACAGGTGTGGTGGTTGTAGGAGTCACTGAGGTTGTATTTGTAGGTGCAGTCATCATTGATGTTGTAGTGCTCACAGTTGTTGAACCAACAGTTGTTATTGAAACTCCAGTTGTTGTTGATGCTCCAGTTTCTGTTGCACCACCAGTTGTTGTTGATACCTCAGTCATCGCTGATCCATCAATTGTAGTTTCCCCAGTTATGGTTGAACCTTCAGTTGTTGTTGATGCCTTAGTTGTAGTTGACCCAGGAGTTGTGGTTGAATCTTCACTTGTGGCTGAGGTCCCAGTAGTAGTGGAACTTCCAGGTGTTGTTGAAACTCCAATTGTTGTTGATACATCACTTTCTGTTGCACCACCAGTTGTTGTTGATGCCTCAGTCATCGCTGATCCTTCAACTGTAGTTTCCCCAGTTATGGCTGAACCTTCAGTTGTTGTTGATGCCTTAGTTGTAGTTGACCCAGGAGTTGTGGAACTTCCAGGTGTTGTTGAAACTCCAGTTGCTGTTGCGCCACCAGTTGTTGTCGGTACCCCAGTCATCGCTGATCCTCTACTTGTAATTTCCCCAGTTATGGTTGAACCTCCAGTCGTGGTTGACACCCCAATAGTAGTCGAACTTCCAAATGTTGTTGAAACTCCAGTTGTTGTGGCAGTAACTGGTGTACTCAAAAGCTTTATTACCACTGTATGCAAAAATGAGAATAATAAATGCTTTTTATAAAGCTTTCTTTTGGATTTGTATTCTTTTTTTTCATAAAGGAGTAACTTACCTATAAATGTCAATAAAACTTTAAAGATTTGTTTGTGGCCCATTATGGCTGGTTCTTGAACCTGTAGTATTTGACAGTACAAGTATTTACACAGCAATAAACAACAACAAACATATTAATATACTTTCAAATCTGTAGGCATATTTACATTAGTTTTAAGCACATGTTAACCTTTTCCTTAGTTAGGATATTTGCAATTCAGTTTGCTTTTTGAAAATCAAACCTGATTTGTGCTGCTGTTTTTGACTATGTTGGTCAATGCTAAAATGAATGAATGAACATCACCAAAACCCTCAACTGCTATCATTAACCATAACACTACACTTATTTACCCTGATTATGAAATCTAATCCTGTTACGGATAATTGTTCACTTTTAAAAACTATTGAAGAATATTTAATTAAATCAATTTTTAAAAATCCTGTGTGGTTCTGTTGTTCTGTAGCATGACTAGAACAAAAAAACTAAACAATTTTTTAAACTGCATTTCATTTAAAAAAAAATGAAAATATCATGAGCAAATATAGCTTAAATAAATAGCAATAATCTATTTTATAGTTACAATAAGAAATAGTTGCACTCCCTCTATATAGACTATATATAAAGCAATGCACTTACCCCAAGCAATGGTCTAATGTGTAAGGCGCTGCTTCAGGTGACTGCTCCCTGTTCTTGTGTGATGCCACTAATTTGTTCAGGTTTTATATATGTTCCTCTGAGCTTATGACACGTCAGTGAAATATGAAACAAAAGCATTTACTTCCTGAATAACTGATTCATTGCCATTTTCTTAGTTAAGACAATGAACAATCAAGAGTTCTGTGGTTCATTTCTTTCACGTTACTTAACCAGATGCCATTAACTTAGCGGTTGAACACGCAGAGCTGTAATCCTTCAAAATCAATCTGTTAGAGCAGATTCTGCTCTTTGATTGTGTGATTTTCTTTTCACACAGACGAGTGTGAACATCTATGTGTGATTTACTTGTTGTATAAAAAAGTTGTAATCCCTTTACTATTAATGAATTTTTTTGTAAAAACCTTGAATCAAAACCGAAAATCCGCTCTTCAATCAATCACGCATTGAATTTTAAATTGGAATCCACTGTGGGAGCAAAGCTGCAAAAATTGTTACTCCTCCTCCACGTTCATGTGGTTCTGCTACGCCTGCTGTCTACTGACATTACCATCAAACCTGCTCTTTTCCTTTTCTTTGTTTCCTTTGGGTTTTTCCTTGTTTGTTCCTTGTTTACTGTGCATTAGTTTTTGTTTTTTTGTCTTGTGGTATTTTATTATTTCAGTGGTGGGTGTGCCATTTACTGTAAAAAGATGACGCCACATGTGGCTAATTAATGCCACGTATGCCAATGTGGAGACTACATGTTAGATGTATGTGAATCATATGTTTGTGAATCAAACAAATGTAAATTGTGCACTCAAAACATCCCTGACATTTACCTGCATGCTATTTGGCACTGCACCTCAGTTAGACACTTTTGAAGTCCAATTACAGATCGCCTTTCACACTTACTGAGCTGCTGGATCCCAGTGTACCTGCAACTCTATGTCTCGGTCAGCTTATCATCTGGGCGAGGTCCACCTGCTTATCTTCTTTTTACAGCTCTAACTATTCCTAAGAATGTCATCTGTTATGGTCCGTGTGAGTGGCAGGGTTTTTCCACTGTGTGTCATGCCTCCTCCTCTGGGCAGAGCTGTCCTTGTTCTGTCTTGGGAGCCGCACCAACTCTCGAGAGAGAACGGGAGCTGATTAACGCAGCAGCATTTGAGTCCAGCTGGTAACCAGCGTTAGTGTCGGACAATTCATGTTTTTGCTGTCTTCGTGCTTAAACTCACCTTGCTTTTTCTTGTCTCTAGTTTTATCCACTGACATTCTCTCCCCCAGTCTACAGTTCCTTTCTACACTTACCTGCTGCCATCTCAGTCATAGATCTGGTACGGTCTGGACTTCCATTCTCACCTGCCTGCCTCCCTGTTGAACTTACGGATCATCTCAGATTGGATTAATTGCACACTCATCTGGACCTTCTGTCAGGGGCTGGGTCTGTGGCCCATCGTTTATTTTTTACTGTGTATTTCATATGTTAATATTATGTTACATTCATGTGCTATTCTTAAGTTAAAGGTAGAGTTGAGTTATTTTGTATTGATAACTGTAAAATGAAAAATGAAAAAAATACATTGATAACCACAGATCCGGGCGTGTGCAAGTAGACAGCATTTTAATGAACACATGTGTGAGTCCGACCGCTGTGCAGATTTCAGCGTCGAACTGAACTTACAACAATTAGACAAAGGTTTTATAGGGGTAAGACAACAAAGCATACGTCACTCCAAAACCACAATGACTTTTAACATAGAACATCATCTTCGCGTCGATGGCAGATGCTTCCTGTCTCCATCCTCGCTGTCGCACCATGAGCGCCTCCTTATCTCCCCGAACATCAGGTGCACTTCCTGTAACAGACTACCACGTACGCCTCAACTTTGCAGTTATAAACTCTTACCTAAATGAGTCTATCTGTGTGTGTGTGCACGTGCGGGGGCGCGTGCGTGCTGTGTACTGCGTACGTGTCGTGACCTCTCTATTTGTGTCTGTATGTGTGTGTATGTCTCGTCTGTCTGTGCGTGCACAGAGTGTGCATCTGCTCTCTGAACCTTAGTTGACCTCAACTTAAGCAACCCCAAGCAAAACAATTTGAACTTTCCCCTATCAGTGATCCCTCTAACTAAGTGTGTGTGTGGTTACGTGTATGTCCGAACCAAAACTATGTATGTGTACTCTACTGAATAAATGTTTTAATCAAAAGCCTCTACTAAAAGCTTAATACAGTTTCCTGTCCCACTCACAGTACTTGCATTCAGAGTCTGCTTTCAGTTTCACTTCTGCAAAAGCATGCCTTGCAGACGCATTTCCTGTCAGCCTGCAGTCAGCTTCTCACCCACTGAAGACTTCAGTATAAGAATACAAAAACATTCAAAAACCTTTAAATTATAAATTCAACTTCACAGTTTGAAGTGGTTATAACAACCTGTAATAAAGACTAATATAATACCCATATATTTGAACATCTGAATGCCTCTGAATGCAACATCACTATTAACATGAAATGGTAATGATGATTATAAAAATAGCAGCAAATAATAGCAGTAAAATATTTCTATTCTCAATATAACATTATGTTCTAGTATTATTATTAGTTGGTTTTGGTTGAGTTTTAGTCTGGTTTATGTTTTTTCTATGCTTCCTCATCTACGTTCTCCTTTTGTCTCTCTCTTCTGTCTCCCTCTGCCTCTTGTGTGAAGCTTGAATGTCCCAGTTCATGTCTCTCTATGTTTCCTGTTTTATTTTTAAAGTCTTGTTTCTATGTTCAAGGTGCTTAGTTTTACTTTTACCTCTATCGTCATGATTATTTGTGTCAGCTGTGTCTCCCCAGGTGTTTCCACTTCCCTCAATTCCCTCCTGTATATTTTAGTCCTCTGTCTCTCTCTGTTCATTGTCAGTGCGTCTGTTTTCCTTCCCCCATGTCATGTCAGATTCCAGGTACCTCATGATTCTGTTCAGGTTACGTCATGTTTCAGGTTAACGGTTTTCTTGTCATATTTACTCTCATACTTCTGCTCAGAATCATGTTCATGTCGAGTTTGTCATAGTTTCCACAGTCTAGCTTTTCCCAGTTTAGGTTTTAGTTTTAGTTTTGCCTCTGTTCATTTTTGCCTTTTTTGTATTCATATTTACGGTGGCCCCTAGAGACAAAGCACGTACAAACTCCAAAACACATGCAAACTCCAAAACACTTGCAAACTCCAAAACACTTGCAAAATCCAAAACACTTGCAAAATCCAAAACACTTGCAAACTCCAAAACACATGCAAACTCCAAATCACAACGGAAGTGCTCCAGGACGCTAGGGGCAGTGTTGAGCTCAATTTGCAAAATAAACGGCAAGTTTGTCTGTATGGGACGGTCTAGTCTCCGTCGCGCTTCCCAGGTTGCCTAGCAACCATGATACTAACCGCTGGAAACGTGTCATACAACTTTGTTTGACAGAAATGAAGGAGAACATATTTTGTTCATTTGTTTGTTTGTTTCTACAAGAGCTTTGTGTGATTTGATAAGTATCTGAGGCTGAGACCACAGGACTGTAAAACATGATTTTTGGGCTTCATTTCTGTAATGAACAGTCATTTAAGATTAGTTAGTAAATAACAATTAGCTAATGTTGTTCATGAGACTAAAGTCATATCACTTTGGTAATGTAAATATAATATGGCCAATATTATAGTTATTATATTAATCATTATTAGCTATTACAGCAGTGCAGTGTTGGGGAGTAACGGAATACATGTACCGCCGTTACGTATTTAGAATACAAAATATGAGTAACTGTATTCCGTTACAGTTACCGTTTAAAAAGGTGGTATTCAGAATACAGTTACTTTGGTGAAATAAATGGATTACACGGCGGTACTTCCCTGTTTCATATTGTCGCGGGTCAGGACTGTTTGGGTTTGTTTGACAGCTAGGTAATGTTGTTCCAGGCGGCAGCGTTACGGTTGCCATGGTTACAGGGTGACGCGCTCTCTCTCTGCGTGTTTCCTGGGTGAGAGAGCGCTTTTTTGTTGTTGTTGTTGTTGTGCTAAGCTAAAAGGCAGAATGCTACAGGCATGGCCCTAAAGAATGTAGCCTCATGGGCAGTGTAGTCCGTGCTGCAGGGAGAATGGACTGCCATACACGTTATGTGTCTGTGAGCGAGGGAGGGAGAGAAAGGAAAAGTCCGAGCTGTCACGGAGCAAAAACGGGAGCTGGAAGCATGTAAATATAATAATAACCACTGCAGCCAAGAAGAGTGCCTGACGAGCCCATTTGTAAGTAAGCTATTAAGACTCAATTGTACACTGTGTTCGTGTTTTCCTCCGGAAAAAATAAGTTCCGTTGGAGCAGCCTTTCAACGCCTCTCTCTGTCTCTGGCAAGCAAAGTTGACCCAGACAACAAAGTAAAGCTATTTTTCGGCTACCAGCCCGACACGGAACCCACCGTATTAGCCAGAGGTCCCTTTACTACGGTTCGGAGCCGCGGACCTTCAGTAACAGTAATAAATCACAGCAATAGTACATTCACGTAGTTGTAAACAGCACGATAATATATTAAGTAATCCAAAGTATTCAGAATACGTTACTCTCATTGAGTAACGTAACGGAATACGTTACAGAATACATTTTGGGGCATGTATTCAGTATTCTGTAATGGAATACATTTTAAAAGTAACCTTCCCAACACTGCAGCAGTGAACATGAACTCTGTGTCAAATACTGAGCCTCAGTACAGATTCAAGTTGCAGTTATCTATATGTCTTATCACCTTAAATCTTCACTCAAAGAGAAGTATCTTTGACAGTGCATATATAGGTGTATCATATATAAGAGACAAATGTTGTTCCTTCAGTATGTTGGCATTGCTAAATTTGGCTCATTGCTTACATATATTTATAAAAAGAAAATGTACAAACTGTGATAACTGTTTCTGATAAAATGAAGAGTAGACTGATATATTAAATATTCCTTTATTGGGTGAGAAAATCAGAGCATGTCATAACTGCTTTAAGTCATACAGAATAGATATCAGAGCCTTAAACAGGCTGACTTCTGCTAAATGGGTCAAACTGGGCAGAAAGTATACAAACACATAACATCCTTATAGAATATGATGTAACACTATAGATCAACTTACCTCAGAATATATAAAGCATATAAACAGTTACAGCAATATGATGCAACAAACACAGCAGTGCTACTAATCCAAAATACTCAAAGCTTCATAGAACTGAAACAAACATTTATTTTTAGCTCCATTCTGCTGCTGATACATACTTCAGGTTTCTGAATATTAAACTTGTTGCTGCCTTTCATAGTGTGTAACTTGAAGGCCCTGAGTACTTTCTCCCACACTGAAAACACTGGGATGATAACATTATTTGAACATTACCTAATAAGACTGATTCAGGACAGACAATTAGTTATGTTAAACTTTCCTAGCAGTCCTTCACAAACAGGGAACAGTCTGTCTATTCTCTCCATCTGTCAGCTGCTGCTGGCTCTTCCTCCTCCTCTTCCTCACACACTGCTGAGTTTGTCCTGGTGGATCATCAGGGGTGCAAAGCCTCACAGATGATGTGCAGCAGTGGGTCCCTCAGTCTGTCCTCACTCTGGACACTTGCAGTTGTCACACATGGAAATCAAATGTGTGATAAGCTGCAGGATTCAAACACAAGTGTAACTTATAAATACATGTTCATACTTTTATTCCACAATCAGAGAGAAAGAAACAGAGAGAGAGTGCAGGACAGACAGACAGGTGACAGTCTCAGGTGTACACACTGCTACAAAACAGCACAAGAGAAGGAGGATTTAGTGTTTGTGTTATTACGAGTGCTAAACAAGAAGAGTTCCCAGATGGTCCAGTGGACACATGTGTGACTCCTGTGATTAAAGCATCTTTCTTTCAGCTTAACGAGTGAACCGTCAGCTCGTTCAAACACACGTTAAAGTCCGTTTGGCTCGACACCACCGAACAGAGGCAGCAATATAACATAGCTAACATTAACAGTGCAGTGAATCCTGCTTGTGCCGTCATATTCAGGACTGCAAACCGAGCAGCATCACTGACTTTCAGCTTGTTGTGTTTGTGGATATATGACTGACTTTAATTATCCATAAAATCATCACATTCTCTGTAAGATTAAAGTCAACTATTGAACGGCATATATTTTGAAGTAAAGGCTTTAAAACCAAGTTAGTACAAACATCACTAATGTCACTTAACTTTGCTGACATGTGGCCAACAGTAATGTTTTAATGTTCTTCATTATAAAAACATTTGCGCATAAATAAGTGACATAATATTCAGTACTTACTTCTGAAAGTTTACTCTTTGGCGGCTCCGCTTCCGCCGTTTTTTTCGGCAAAATTATCCACACCACGGCCGCGCTATGAAATCTGGGATATGTTGGGCCATGAAGGCTACACCGACCCATCCTTAAAATTCAGGGAAATTAAGGACGCATTTGAGGGCCGCATTTCGAGCAGCCTTTGAATTGGGACAGCCTTCGTCGTGTCGCTGTGACATAATCGTCCTTAAAATGTGGCCTTTAAGGCTGCAGACCCTGAATTGGGATAGAGCCCAAATCCGGTCATTGGTACTTCCTGGCTTGTGTAGTTACTAGGTAACGAAAGCTCAACACTGCCCCTAGCGTCCTGGAGCACTTCCGTTGTGTTTTGGAATTTGCAAGTGTTTTGGAGTTTGCATGTGTTTTGGAGTTTGCAAGTGTTTTGAATTTTGCAAGTGTTTTGGAGTTTGCAAGTGTTTTGGAGTTTGCAAGTGTTTTGGATTTTGCAAGTGTTTTGGAGTTTGCATGTGTTTTGGATTTTGCAAGTGTTTTGGATTTTGCAAGTGTTTTGGAGTTTGCAAGTGTTTTGGATTTTGCAAGTGTTTTGGAGTTTGCAAGTGTTTTGGAGTTTGCAAGTGTTTTGGATTTTGCAAGTGTTTTGGAGTTTGCATGTGTTTTGGAGTTTGCATGTGCTTTGGAGTTTGTACGTGCTTTGTCTCTAGGGGCCACCGTACATATTTCTCGGCCAACTAAAGAGCACATTTTTTGTTAAGATTCAGTTCCATGTCTGTACTTGGGTCCACTCCACAAACACACAGGCTGCTCAGCCATGACACCTTCATGAAATGACCATCCTCTCTTATGTGCCTCTGCGTTCGGACAAATAGGCCACAGAATACTCTCATTGGAAAACTCACTGCGAACCTGTTGTTGCTCCATTTTGACTCACCTCTCCTCAGTTACAGTCGCCCTGAGCTCCGTATCACTTTGCCTGTTCCCTGGACTGATTAGCTATTCCTTTCAACGTCCACTTCCAGTCTTGTCTTGGGACCTATTATCATGCTCGCAAACAAACTACTCACAGTAACTTCGTCTTGATACATGCTCAATCATCCAGGTAAGTAAATCCCCAAAGTCTGATTCTGCCTAAGCAAAAGCCCGTATGTGTCAGGAGTATCGGAACAATTGAGACACATTTTTTCTAAACACTGCGTCTCTGTGACTTTTAAACCCCTAAACACGGTGTGCCAAAAATTGGTCCACCCCAAGGATCGGGTCCCCCGACACAAACAGAGTAATATAATATACGCTGTGAAGTGCCAGGAGGATTGCGAGGAATTATACATCAGGGAAACCAAACAACCTCTGACAAAGTGGATGGCACAACACAGAAGAGCTACCTCGTCAGGCCAGGACTCCACAGTCTATTTACACCTACAGGCCAGTGGACACTCTTTCAACGATGAGGATGTACACATCCTGGACAGGGAGGAGCGCTGGTTTGAGCCCGAAATCAAGGAGGCCATTTACGTGAAAAGGGAAAGACCATCTCTGATTCGAGGAGGGGGCCTAAGGGTACATCTTTCACCATGTTACAATGCTGTGATTGCAGCCATTCCCCAACTCTCTGCGAATGGTACTCATGGCCATTGATTAGTGGTCTTTGATCAATGAGGTTTGATCAGTGGTTGTTGATCAATGGTCATAAGAATTTGCATATTAATGATCAAGGAACTAAACTCTCAGCCCATTGTTCCTTCAGTGGTCCTAGTTTCAGTCATTATGCAATGTACTGTTTATCAGATTGGGGAAACTTGCAGTCAGCTGAGACGGAAGAAGTCACTTGCATGAGTGACGAAACATTTCTCCCACTGAAAACACTACATCCAGATGAACAGAATCAAACTTTGGGTACTCACAGTAACTCGTTTACTTACCATGATTAGTCTTTCCTCATAGACTTCCTCATTCATGTATATATTGCCACCTTAGTGCTCACAGTCATAGTGTCTTTGCTCACGTCATAGTTTTGCTTATTAGTGTTTGTCACTGCCCATAGTTCTGTCAATGTTGGCTCTTTCCCCTATATATTCGCAGCCCGTGCACTACTCTTAGTTTATGACTTGTCAGTTCACTCTCACCTGTAAATAGCCACTGCACTTGTGCACAAGCATTGCATTAATCCACGTTCTTGTAATTAAACTCTTTTGCATGCATCTCAAGTGTCAGTGTTGAATCTGTCTTTTGGGTCCATTCTGTGTCTGACAGTCTGCGTAGTGACAGTCACCTTTCTAAACTGGAAATCAAAATCACTATGAACACAAGTAAATAATGTCCTAATTGATTATATATCTTTAGAAAACTCTCAGCCTCCCATTAAAAAAGCATAACCAGCTCTGGTTACTAGTTATCAATAAGTTAACCCACGATGGTACCTCATTCTCAAGCATGATCCCCATATACAATATGTTTAGCATAATTATAATTACCTTTAATTTCTACTTGCATCTCTAATTTCTTTGATTACTCTTTGCTTAGTTTATTACTATAAAACAGGCATAGTCTGGTGAAATTCTTATTGTTATCATCACTGTTAGAATATTGACCATCTATCTTTTGCGTTCATAACACATTAATAATATGTACATGCTTATAGATTTGTTATGTATATATCAATCTATATTGCAATTATATTAATACTTGCTTGTGTGTATGTATGCATGTATGCATGTGTACACACATCTCCGTATTTGTATCTCTGTCGCTATGTATGTATGTATGTACATATGTGTATGTAGGCATGTGTATTTAAAGTGGCATGGAAGGTGTTGAGGTGTTGTTATTTGTAAAGGAAAAAAATTGTGTTTTTTATGTATTTTTTTCATTTTTCATTGTATTTATTTTAATTTAATTATTATTATTATTATTATTATCGTTGTTGTTGTTGTTATGTATTCTATAATGTACATTTTTTAGTCCCATAAAGTACATTGGGATATCTCTGGGTGTGCTAATTAGGGTGACTGACTGACTTCCACACACAACATTAATCATATACAATGATTACGCAATTATTACTAATTAGGTATTATTTAATTATGTCAATCACATACAACAAATAAACAGGCCACCTTCCCATGGTCTGAAGGGTGTTTTTATGGTGGTAATGCTCTGAGCCGGTTCCCTCAGATAAGGTCTGGGGGTAACTCAGAGCTGGCAAACCACAGTTTAGGGAAAATAATGATGGGTAATCCAATTTTGGAATTCACCAATTGCTTTACTTACTAACATAATTCTTGACTTGGACTATCCCACCTCAAGCTGTCCTTAGACTCTCCTAACAAATTTACCACACTTCCTTAGAATTATATTGGCTTTAATTACTTAATTTCATTTACAGTCAATAGTTACGTAACAACACAAGAAATTTATATCCATACATTCGTTTAATTTCTGTTTCTCATGTATACATGTCTGTCTGTATATGTTTGTGACAGTGTATAAGATAAGATAAGATAAGATAAGATAAGATAAGACTTTATTGATCCCACGACGGGGAAATTTTTGCGTCACCTCAGCTCAGGTACAGATATCAGAAAGAAATACAAAAAAAATACAAATAGTATAGTTTATAGTTTTGTGTCCTTGTACGCACAGGTACATATTTTTGTATTTATTTGTGTGTTTTCGGTTTTTCCTTCCTTGTTGATAGTCCTTATCCCGTGCTGTTGTTGCTTTGTAGAAAATAAAAATTTTAAGAAGGATGCAATTATGTGCAATTTCAGTGTTTGAGCCCTGGAGATATTGTGTGATGTTAAAAAAGAAGCAGCAAAGTCAGGTTAGAAGGTTTTCTTAATGCTATTCTCATCAGTTGGGCTGGAGCCTATCTCCACTGAAATGGAGTACACTTTGGACAGATAGGCAGATAACCCTGAATTTAGATCTAAGGTAATTTCAGAATAACTAATTAAACTAGCAGTCATGTTTGTGCGAGGAAGGGTTCATCACACCAGTAGATGAACATTCAGCTGTGTTTCTTTGGTGTAATGTGATCCAAATTCAGCCCAATGTCAATGTCTGTTTTGAAACTGTATAGGTCTAATACAGCTGTGAAAATATCATTTGAAAATATCATGAACTCACTAAATATGCTGAAAAGACAACATGTTGGTTGAACAATAAAACATGTAGAGGTTGTTTTTAGACTGAGGTCAATATTATTTCACCAAAAACTAATTCTAGTGTAATGTGTAAACCTAAACCTAAAAGATAATTATTAGAATTAGATTTAGTTTTATTTGTATCAAAAATCTATGAAGGAGCCTTAAGAGTGCTATGATAGTATTTCCTAATCAATTTTCCTGAAAGGAAAAATGAGAGTAGCTGATTAGAGTAGTATATTTAAAAATTAAGACAAGCAGGGTTTGTTCAATGTCTTTAATTAAAGCTTCTTTACTTTATCATGATAGACTTAAGAAGAACCTGCTTCAGAAACAGAAGGGTGATATTGATATTATATTATTTTTATAGGGACAGTTCTTTAAATCATTTCAAACAGAATACACACAATAATAGAATACAATACATACAAGAAATATATTTAAATATTGACTGGTAAAAGTGACTGGTGATCATACAGACATAGACATAGACTTTATCACAGGACTTACATTATAAATTGACAACCAATGACACCTTTGTTGGAAATTATGTTAAAATTTATATTGGTAGATAACGTGAAGGTTCATTTCAGTTTTAGCTACTTCTGAATCATTGCTCTTCATCAGAAGCTCCTCGTGGATTTTCAGTTGGAACAAAGTCCTTTTTCATACCCAGTCACAGGAGGCATTTCCTCAAGTTATTTCACAAGAGCATCAGCGCAGATTATTTGGTTATTGTTGGCCTGATAGGAGCCATGACAGCAGCACCATACAGGACGCAGTGAGGAGACTGATGTTGTGGCTCACTCCATGTGACACTATTGCAAATGTTGAGAAAAAGAAAAAAACAAGGCATTCCTTTTAGAAACTGTTGTGTAATATAGTAATATGTTTGACATGATTGTACTAAATATATCTTACAAATGCCGTCCACAAGAATAGAACTGATTTCAATGTCGAAGGGTGTTATCTTGGCTGCATCGATCAAAACTTGTGCAATCTCATTTGCATTAGGTACAGATGAAGATGCAAATCTAATGTCCATGTTATTGATAATGGATCCATTACTGCAAAAGGAATAACCCAAAACTTTGTTTTGTTTGCTTTATTTACTTGAAATATTTGTAAAATTCTATACCATAAACAATTTACCTGAATGCAGTCACATTGATGAAGCGGAATGAAGGAAATCTTGCCAGGAAGAAAGGTTGAAGCTGCAGAAATATGAATAAACACACTGTAAGAATGTATGATTTGCTTTTTGGGATTGTACTTCTTTACTTCGATGTTATTTGTGATATATTATTTGCTATATGTAATATCATAGTGCAATTAATAGTTGTTGGGGGGGGGGTTCTGGTCATCCAGGTGCCCATTTTTTGAATGTCTAGCACATAATGGATGTCACAGGTCACCTTTATGCTTTATCTTTTTTCTTTAAAAACTTACAAAAGCATGACATCCGGTTGGAATAAATAGAAACACCAGACGTATTTACTGTGGAGTTTCAGTTCAGTTTAAGTCATAGTGGAAATTTTTTTGCTTATTGTTTATTGCAGATAATGTAAATGATTTTATTTACAATGGAAAAATCATTTATTTTAGAAAAGGATTTATAGATGTATGGATAGAAAAAAGATGGCCATACATTTTTTTAATAGAACACTACCAAAGTACTGTTATGTGACAATAAAAGTAAATACTCTGCAATTATTCACAATACACATAAGTATTGTTCAACTGCAAGAAGAAAACTTACTGTTGTCTCTATCAGTGAAGCTCGTTGTTTAAACGCTGTCGATGATGAAGACAGCAAGTCAGTTGTAAATATCCCATTAACAGATCTGAATTGCACTGCCAGGATTCTTAATGGCTCAGTAGTTGTAGTTGCTGTAGTTGTAGTGGTTGTAGGAGTCGATGTTGTTGTTCCAGGTGTGGTGTTTGTAAGATTTGCTGTGGTTGCTGTGTAAATGCCAAGAAAAGAAAAAATGTGTTGCTTTAACAAACAGTTCTGAGATATTATCAATTTAAAATACAATAATATTAAATATTGCTTACTTGGGTCACTGACAAATACAGAGCTTGCGTTAATGTTAAAGGCTGTTATATTTGGAGCTGCTTTGATCAAAACATTTGCAATCTCAGTGTTATTTGGCACTGATGTAGATGCAAACCGAATGTCAATTTCAGTGATGATGGATCCACTTCTGCAAAATGAATAAACCAAATATTGTTTTACTTGCATTAATTCATTATGTATTATATATTATATGTAATCATTAAACAAAAAATAAATTACCGGAATCCAGTCACTTCCATTGAGAGGTATGAAGAAAATGTTTTATTGTAGATAGGTTCAAGCTGCAGAAACACGCACAATCAAAGATCTGTGAGTCTGTATGCTTAAGTGAATGCATGCATTTAACCACTGTTTGACTTCAAGAGAAAAAAACTTACTGTTGTCACTATCAGTGATGATCTATTTTTAAATGCTGGAGATGATCGGTCCAGCAAGTCAGCTGTGAATGTCTCTCCAACAGATGTGAACTGCAAATGCTTTGTTATAACTGGTTCAGCAGTTGTAGTTGTTACAGGTGTAAAAAACAAAGAGGAAGAAAAAAACCAACTGAAAACGAAGTAATTTTTCATGAACACACAATGCTCTGGGTTTTTTTAATACTTGGTAGATCTAATTTAAAGGAGTCATAATTATTATGGTTTTGTCTGAGAGAATAATTAAATAAATAACTAGAAAGATATTCATGCCACAAACCCTTATAAATTGTACATGATATTAAATATGAATAGGTATATTGCCTTGTTTAAAAATAAACCACTTCAGGAGTGGCATGTGTGATTTCTGTGTACTCACTGTTTACTTGGGTTGCTACGACAGTTTTTGTATCAATAGTAAGATTAAAAGTGTTGTTGGGGTTAGACACAGCTTCGACTAAGACTTGTCCAACTTCGTCAGCCTGTGGGATTTGTGCAGGTGTTATTGTGTTGTTAAACACAACCTCCACTTCTGCTTCAGTATTATTTCCAGTAGTAGATGCTCGTGTTCTGGTCCCAGCTTGTCTAAAGAAAAAAAAAAGAGAAAAAAACTAAATTCTTAATTAAATATGTTAAATTAACATTAATTATCATATAATTATAGGTCATTACTCAAAATTAGATTAGTGTTGCTATAAATGAACAAAAGTAAAAACGTTACCTGAATGCTATGACAATTACACGGCTGAAAAGTGAACCATATCGAGCTCTATAGATGATTTCATACTGTGTGGAACAAACAAGTAGAAATAGATTAATTAATGTAAATGTAGTTGTAATCAGCTGGAATTTTAACAATACTCCATCTTAGTATTTTACTCACCACTACTACCACTTGCTTCTCAAGTGCCTTAAATTGTGGACTGTTTTTATCTTGGAGTTCAGGTACAAAGGGTTGAACCAAAACTGCTGCAACAACAACAATTGGTGCACGAACCACTGCCACTGCTGTTGTTGTTGTTGTTGTTGTTGCTGTTGTTGTTCGTGAACCTCCAACTGATGTTGACATTTCAGTTGCTGCTGATGTCACAGGTGTAGCTGAAGGTGTTGTAAACACTGTAGTTGTATTTGTTCCAGGTGTAGTGGTTGTAAGATTTGCTGTGGATGCGTTTGTAGGGGTAGTGATCATTGGTGTTGTAGCATTCACAAGTGTAGCTGAAGGTGTTGTAGACACTGTAGTTGTATTTGTTCCAGGTGTAGTGGTTGTAAGATCTGCTGTGGTTGCATTTGTAGGGGTAGTGATCATTGGTGTTGTAGCATTCACAGTTGTAGTTGAAGGTGTTGTAAACACTGTAGTTGTATTTGTTCCAGGTGTAGTGGTTGTAAGATCTGCTGTGGTTGCGTTTGTAGGGGTAGTGATCATTGGTGTTGTAGCATTTACAGGTGTAGTTGAAGGTGTTGTAAACACTGTAGTTGTATTTGTTCCAGGTGTAGGGGTTGTAAGATCTGCTGTGGTTGCGTTTGTAGGGGTAGTGATCATTGGTGTTGTAGCATTCACAGGTGTAGCTGAAGGTGTTGTAAACACTGTAGTTGTATTTGTTCCAGGTGTGGTGGGTGTAAGATTTGCTGTGGATGCGTTTGTAGGGGTAGTGATCATTGGTGTTGTAGCATTCACAGGTGTAGTTGAAGGTGTTGTAGACACTGTAGTTGTATTTGTTCCAGGTGTAGTGGTTGTAAGATCTGCTGTGGTTGCATTTGTAGGGGTAGTAATCATTGGTGTTGTAGCATTCACAGGTGTAGTTGAAGGTGTTGTAAACACTGTAGTTGTATTTGTTCCAGGTGTAGTGGTTGTAAGATCTGCTGTTGTTGCATTTGTAGGGGTAGTGATCATTGGTGTTGTAGCATTCACAGTTGTAGTTGAAGGTGTTGTAGACACTGTAGTTGTATTTGTTCCAGGTGTAGTGGTTGTAAGATTTGCTGTGGATGCGTTTGTAGGGGTAGTGATCATTGGTGTTGTAGCATTCACAGGTGTAGTTGAAGGTGTTGTAAACACTGTAGTTGTATTTGTTCCAGGTGTAGTGGTTGTAAGATCTGCTGTGGTTGCATTTGTAGGGGTAGTCATCATTGGTGTTGTAGCGTTCACAGGTGTAGTTGAAGGTGTTGTAGACACTGTAGTTGTATCTGTTCCAGGTGTGGTGTTTGTAAGATTTGCTGTGGTTGCATTTGTAGGGGTAGTCATTATTGGTGTTGTGGTGCTCACAGTTGTAGTTGTAGGCACTGTTAATGCCAAGAAAAGGAAAAAGGTGTTGCTTTAATAAACAGTTCTGAGATATTATGAAATTAAAATACAATAATATTAAATCTTGCTTACCTGGGTCACTGACAACAACAGAGTCTGTGGTAATGTTGAAGGCTGTTATGTTTGGAGCTGCTTTGATCAAAACATCTGCAATCTCAGTGTTATTAGGCACTGACATAGATAAAAACCGAATGTCAATGTCAGTGATGATGGATCCACTTCTGCAAAATGAATAAACCAAATATTGTTTTACTTGCATTAATTCATTATGTGTTATATATTATATGTAATTAGCAAACAAAAATTAAATTACCGGAATCCAGTCACTTCCATTGAGCTGTATGAAGAAAATGTTTTATTGTAGATAGGTTCAAGCTGCAGAAACACACACACAATGAAAGATCTGTGAGGATGTATGCTTGGATTAAACTGCTGTTTGACTTCAAGAGAAAAAAACTTACTGTTGTCACTATCAGTGATGATCTATTTATAAATGCTGGAGATGATGAGTTCAGCAAGTCAGCTGTGAATGTCTCTCCAACAGATGTGAACTGCAAATGCTTTGTTAAAACTGGCTCAGCAGTTATAGTTCAGTTTATAGTAGTTTCAGGTGTAGAAAACAAAGAAGAAGAAAAAAACAGTTGAAAACAAAGTCATTTTTCATAAACACACAATGCTCTGTTGTTTTTATACATGGTAGATCTAATTTAAAGTACTCTTTCTGATGTTTAGCACATTAAATAATTATGTTGATTTTATCTGAGGGAATTATATAATAAATAACTGTACAGATGTTACACCCACATTAATAAATTGTACATGATATTATTATTAATAGGTATATTGCTTCGTTTTAAAGAAACAATCCTTCAAAAGTGACATGAGTGACTTCTGTTTACTCACTGTTTACTTGGGTTGCTACGACAGATGAAGAATCAACAGTCAAGTTGAAAGTGTTGTTGGGGTTAGACACAGCTTCAACAAAGGTTTGTTGAACATCTTTAGCATCTGGGATTTGTGCGGGTGTTATCGTGTTGTTAAACACAACCTCCACTTCTGCTTCAGTATTATTTCCAGTAGCAGATGTTCGTGTTCTGGTCTCAGCTTGTCTAAATACAAAACAGAAAAACTCAATTCTTAAGTAAATATGTTAAATTAACATATAATTATTTGTCATTACTCATAATTGGATTAGTGTTGCTATAAATGAACAAAAGTAAAAATCTTACCTGAATGCTATGACAATTACACGGCTGAAAAGTAAACCATATCGAGCTCTGTAGATAGCTTCATACTATGTGGAGCAAACAATTAGAAATAAATTAATTAATAAAATGTAGTTGTAAACAGCTGGAATTTTAACAACACTTGAAAAGTATTTTACTCACCACTACTACCACTTGCTTCTCAAGTGCCTTAAATTGTGAACTGTTTTTATCTTGAAGTTGAGACACAAAGGGTTGAACAATAACTGCTGCAAGAACAACAACTGGTGCACGAACTACCACAACTGCTGCTGCTGTTGTTGTTGTTGTTGCTGTTGTTGTTGTTGTTGTTGATGTTGATGTTGTTGTTCTTGTTGTTGTTGTTGTTGCTGGTGCTGTTGTTGTTCTTGTTGTTGTTGCTGCTGCTGCTGTTGTTGCTGTTGTTGCCGCAGTTGAACCAGGTGTTGTTGTCGCAGCTGAACCAGGTGTTGTTGTTGCTACCGTTTCTCTTGTTGTTGCCGCAGTTGAACCAGTTGTTGTTGAACCAGTTGTTGTTGAACCAGGTGTTGTTGTTCCCGCAGTTGAACCAGTTGTTGTTCTTCCCACAGTTTCTGTTGTTGTTGTTTCCGCAGTTTCTGGTGTTGTATCCACAAGTGATCCAGTTGTTGTTGCCACAGTTTCTGTTGTTGTTCCCATAGTTGAACCAGTTGTTGTTGTTGTTGGGGCAGTTGAACCAGTTGTTGTTGTTGATGCAGTTGAAACAGTTGTTGTTTCTGCAGTTTCTGTTGTTGTTGCTGCAGTTGAACGAGTTGATGTTTCCACAGTTTCTGTTGTTGTTGGGGCAGTTGAACCAATTGTTGTTGTTGCCACATTTTCTGTTGTTATTTTTGGGGCAGTTGAAACAGTTGTTGTTGTTGGGGCAGTTGAACCAGTTGTTGTTGTTGCCACATTTTCTGTTGTTGTTGATGCAGTTGAAACAGTTGTTGTTGTTGCCGCAGTTTCTGGTGTTGTATCCACAGTTGAACCAGTTGTTGTTGCTACAGCTTCTGTTGTTGCTCCCGCAGTTGAACCAGTTGTTGTTGTTGTTGGGGCAGTTGAACCAGTTGTTGCTGTTGACGCAGTTGAACCAGTTGTTGTTTCCACAGTTTCTGTTGTTGTTGGGGCAGTTGCACCACTTGTAGTTGTTGTTGTTGCCACAGTTTCTGTTGTTGTTCCCGTATTTGAACCAGTTGTTGTTGTTGACGCAGTTGAAACAGTTGTTGTTTCCGCAGTTTCTGTTGTTGTTGGGGCACTTGCACCACTTGTAGTTGTTGTTGTTGCCACCTTTTCTGTTGTTGTTTCTGCAGTTGAACCAGTTGTTGTTGTTGCCACATTTTCTGTTGTTATTTTTGGGGCAGTTGAAACAGTTGTTGTTGTTGGGGCAGTTGAACCAGTTGTTGCTGTTGACGCAGTTGAACCAGTTGTTGCTGTTGACGCAGTTGAACCAGTTGCTGTTTCCACAGTTTCTGTTGTTGTTGGGGCAGTTGCACCACTTGTAGTTGTTGTTGTTGCCACAGTTTCTGTTGTTGTTTCTGCAGTTGAACCAGTTGTTGTTGTTGACGCAGTTGAACCAGTTGTTGTTGCCGCAGTTTCTGGTGATGTATCCACAATTGAACTAGTTGCCACAGTTTCTGTTGTTGTTCCCGTATTTGAACCAGTTGTTGTTGTTGACGCAGTTGAAACAGTTGTTGTTTCCGCAGTTTCTGTTGTTGTTGGGGCAGTTGCACCACTTGTAGTTGTTGTTGTTGCCACAGTTTCTGTTGTTGTTTCTGCAGTTGAACCAGTTGTTGTTGTTGACGCAGTTGAACCAGTTGTTGTTGTTGCCACATTTTCTGTTGTTGTTGACGCAGTATAAACAGTTGTTGTTGTTGCCGCAGTTTCTGGTGTTGTATCCACAGTTGAACCAGTTGTTGTTGCCACAGCTTCTGTTGTTGCTCCCGCAGTTGAACCAGTTGTTGTTGTTGTTGGGGCAGTTGAACCAGTTGTTGCTGTTGACGCAGTTGAACCAGTTGTTGTTTCCGCAGTTTCTGTTGTTGTTTCTGCAGTTGAACCAGTTGTTGTTGTTGAGGTAATTGAAACAGTTGTTGTTGTTGCCGCAGTTTCTGGTGTTGTATCCACAGTTGAACCAGTTGTTGTTGCCACAGCTTCTGTTGTTGCTCCCGCAGTTGAACCAGTTGTTGTTGTTGTTGGGGCAGTTGAACCAGTTGTTGCTGTTTCTGCAGTTGAACCAGTTGTTGTTGCCACAGTTTCTGTTGTTGTTTCTGCAGTTGAACCAGTTGTTGTTGTTGAGGTAGTTGAAACAGTTGTTGTTGTTGGGGCAGTTGAACCAGTTGTTGTTGTTGCCACATTTTCTGTTGTTGTTGACGCAGTTGAAACAGTTGTTGTTGTTGCCGCAGTTTCTGGTGTTGTATCCACAGTTGAACCAGTTGTTGTTGCCACAGCTTCTGTTGTTGCTCCCGCAGTTAAACCAGTTGTTGTTGTTGCTGGGGCAGTTGAACCAGTTGTTGCTGTTGACGCAGTTGAACCAGTTGTTGTTTCTGCAGTTTCTGTTGTTGTTGGGGCAGTTGCACCACTTGTAGTTGTTGTTGTTGCCACAGTTTCTGTTGTTGTTTCTGCAGTTGAACCAGTTGTTGTTGTTGAGGCAGTTGAACCAGTTGTTGTTGTTGACGCAGTTGAACCAGTTGTTGTTGTTGCCACATTTTCTGTTGTTGACGCAGTTGAAACAGTTGTTGTTGTTGCCGCAGTTTCTGGTGTTGTATCCACAGTTGAAACAGTTGTTGTTGCCACAGCTTCTGTTGTTGCTCCCGCAGTTGAACCAGTTGTTGTTGTTGTTGGGGCAGTTGAACCAGTTGTTGCTGTTGACGCAGTTGAACCAGTTGTTGTTTCCGCAGTTTCTGTTGTTGTTTCTGCAGTTGAACCAGTTGTTGTTGTTGAGGTAGTTGAAACAGTTGATGTTGTTGCCGCAGTTTCTGGTGTTGTATCCACAGTTGAACCAGTTGTTGTTGCCACAGCTTCTGTTGTTGCTCCCACAGTTGAACCAGTTGTTGTTGTTGTTGTTGGGGCAGTTGAACCAGTTGTTGCTGTTGACGCAGTTGAACCAGTTGTTGTTGCCACAGTTTCTGTTGTTGTTTCTGCAGTTGAACCAGTTGTTGTTGTTGAGGTAGTTGAAACAGTTGTTGTTGTTGGGGCAGTTGAACCAGTTGTTGTTGTTGCCACATTTTCTGTTGTTGTTGACGCAGTTGAAACAGTTGTTGTTGTTGCCGCAGTTTCTGGTGTTGTATCCACAGTTGAACCAGTTGCTGTTGCCACAGCTTCTGTTGTTGCTCCCGCAGTTGAACCAGTTGTTGTTGTTGTTGGGGCAGTTGAACCAGTTGTTGCTGTTGACACAGTTGAACCAGTTGTTGTTTCTGCAGTTTCTGTTGTTGTTGGGGCAGTTGCACCACTTGTAGTTGTTGTTGTTGCCACAGTTTCTGTTGTTGTTTCTGCAGTTGAACCAGTTGTTGTTGTTGACGCAGTTGAACCAGTTGTTGTTGCCGCAGTTTCTGGTGATGTATCCACAATTGAACTAGTTGCCACAGTTTCTGTTGTTGTTCCTGTATTTGAACCAGTTGTTGCTGTTGACACAGTTGAACCAGTTGTTGTTTCCGCAGTTTCTGTTGTTGTTGGGGCAGTTGCACCACTTGTAGTTGTTGTTGTTGCCACAGTTTCTGTTGTTGTTTCTGCAGTTGAACCAGTTGTTGTTGTTGACGCAGTTGAACCAGTTGTTGTTGCCGCAGTTTCTGGTGATGTATCCACAATTGAACTAGTTGCCACAGTTTCTATTGTTGTTCCCGTATTTGAACCAGTTGTTGTTGTTGACGCAGTTGAAACAGTTGTTGTTTCCGCAGTTTCTGTTGTTGTTGGGGCAGTTGCACCACTTGTAGTTGTTGTTGTTGCCACAGTTTCTGTTGTTGTTTCTGCAGTTGAACCAGTTGTTATTGTTGACGCAGTTGAACCAGTTGTTCTTGCCGCAGTTTCTGGTGATGTATCCACAATTGAACTAGTTGCCACAGTTTCTGTTGTTGTTCCCGTATTTGAACCAGTTGTTGTTGTTGACGCAGTTGAAACAGTTGTTGTTTCCGCAGTTTCTGTTGTTGTTGGGGCAGTTGCACCACTTGTAGTTGTTGTTGTTGCCACAGTTTCTGTTGTTGTTCCCGTATTTGAACCAGTTGTTGTTGTTGACGCAGTTGAACCAGTTGTTGTTGCCGCAGTTTCTGGTGTGTTTCCCGCAGTTGAACCAGTTGTTGTTATTGCAACAGCTACTGAACATGTGAACAGTAATATTTATTTTTTCTATTTCTGAGACCTGTATCATAATTTTTTTGTAAAGTACTCAGTTACTTACCCAAAATGGTTAACAAAACAGTCATGGCTCGACCAGCACCCATTGTGTCCTGAAATATTTGACATGTGCATATTTGTTATGAACTGCAAGTTGTTAATATTGATATGTAAGTGTGTATTCATGCTATGTTTATTCAAACTTGCTGTTTTGTTCTCTCTCTCCAGACACACTGCCAATGCATGTTTGGGATCATTGTCATGCTGAAAAATTAAGCTGCTGCCAATCAGACACTTTCCAGATGGTATTGCGTGATTGATCCAATTCTGGTGGTACTTTTCTCCATTCAGAATTTTTGTCAAAAGTTTTGACAAGATCTCCAACACCACTTGCCCTAAGTGGACTCAAGTCGATAGGCATTTTTAAAATATCGAATTAAAGTAAATGGAACAAATTATATCTGCCTAAGAACAACCTAATAATAATAACTTAATAAGTTGTCCAGCCTAAAAACAATTACATGAACTAAATTTTCAGGATCACTCCGGGACTGGATGTTTCTCATTTTCTGTGCAGATAAAAGAAAGTAGTTCTACATATTTATTTAATGTGGGCACTGAATAACATTTCCACCCTCAAGATTTCTCACAGTTTTCCTGTAGGCCAAGGTATGGCATTCAGAGTAAGTATCTGGTTAGACACTGTATTTCTCAGATTTTTAATGCCAAATATATTAACCTCTTTTTTAATATAATTTAGGAAAATAAATGATGTAAGTCTTTACAATAAAATTTAGATACTTAAGATATTGGGGAATTTTAAGATATTTGGTGTGTGCCATCTGGCTTCATAGAAAAATACAGCAAGGTATCATCTGCATAGCAATGAAAATATGTGGTTTTCTATTATTAACTAAGGTAACTGTGTACCCTGTCGAACTACATCAATAATTTTCGTGTGTGAATTACAGTCCTTTTTAAAAATTGAAACCTATCAGATAGAATTCCAACCACTGCAGCACATCTTCTGTACTACCGACAGTCTATTCAATTCTCTGTAGTAAGATGCTCTGAACATTAATGAATGCTGCTATGAGGGTTTGGCAAAACAAGCACAGAAACAAGAGTACTGCCAGAGGCCAAAACATGGTCATTCATAACCTGTAGTATCATGAATTGTGAATCCAGATCAAAAATCATCAAAATCTGCAAATAATCTCCCAGCTGTTTGGTACCTACTCTTCCAACAGTTTGTGAAATAAAAGGAAGGTGGTTTATGGTTTAATTTTAGCCACATTAAAAGCTTGCAGATGACAAGACAAAGCAGGACAAGAGGCACAGAGACATGACTGGAGAAACAGACAACTAAAACTGGAGACACGAGACTTAACAGGAAGGCACACAGGAGATGCTGGGGAGGACACACAGAGGGAAGACCCAGAAAAACAGGGCATGAAAGGAAACAGACTAAATAAATCAGTCCCTTAGAAGTAGGAACACAAACGAGGAAACAAAGAGCTGCAAGAAAACTAAACTATACCAAACCAAGACTAAGAAACAAATCACCACAACAATAAACAGGTGCTAAAAAGTCTATAAACCAAACTACTGGGTCAATGACCCACGTTCCCTAACAGTGGTAAGTAATCTGATAATAGAGGTAACAGACATAAACTGATCTTATGTCAAATGTACTGATTTAACAATACACAGAAATCAAGCACAACACATACAATTCATGCATATATAAACAACTCACCCAACAGAAAAGAAAAGAAAATGTTCTTTTTGCTTGATGTTTCTACTTTATTCCTGTGAATCCAGATGAGTCCATTTAAATGTCTAACTCTGCAAGCCTTTCAACGTCTGGACCAGGCTACATCAGTCGTGGCCTTTATATAGTCAATGAAAAATGCAAATGATGTTTCTCAAAGAGGAAATTGATTTGAGTAATGCTGTGCAACTTGGCAATCAGTCATCTTATTATATCACCTGTCAGCCTTGTGGTTTCTTGGCTTGCTCTCATCATCTTTCCTGCAGAACTAGTAACTGGAAGCAATCACAAACAAAAAATCCTAGTGACATGAAAATGAGTGAAAAGATACTCTACACGATATTCAGGAAATGTGGTTTGTGGTTATTAGGGGTTTTTTTTTAATACATTTTAAAAAGTGTTTTACTAATCTTTCATAAAATGATCTATGCATATAGCACATCCAATGTCCAATGTCCAATATTGTCTGTCTGTATATTTATTATTTCAAACATTTGTTTCACGACCAGGTGCAGTGATTCATTTTGTATACCTCACAGCTTTTATACAAAGCCAGAGATTTCTGTGTCACACAAATCTATTTAAATATCTCTCTTTTGGTCGCTGGCAATAGTGCAGAAGATAGTTCAACACCGTTGTCACTGTAAGTTAAATTCTAAGATTTTTTTTCTGATTTATCAGTAGTACATTAAATAAACACTGACAAAACACAAGACAAAATTCTGACAATGTCAGAGTTTTTGACACTGTCAGAACTCAAGCATGAACTGTTAGTTAATGCAAGATTATTATCAGAGGAGGTCAGGAGAAAGGTATCAAAGAGAATCAGCCCATTTCAGGTCAAGAACCCAATTACTGTTAGGATTAACCAGGGAGTAGATAAACTGACAAGGTCACATAGCAAAACTAACATAAACTACCTAACATTTAAGTACAAGACAAATTTAATTGCATAAATACATACTTAAACAAAACAAAGCCCTTTCTTATAGTGTGTGTGTGTAGGTGTGTATGTGTGTGCGCGTGCACGTTTGTGTGTGTACGTATGTGAGTGCGTGTGTGTGTGTGTGTGTGTGTGTGTGTGTGTGTGTGTGTGTCACATGCAACTATGTGTCACATATAAGGGTGTGATCTGATCTTATAAAACAGCTACATACCAGAGAACAGTTGTTGAACCAAATGACATGGCTAATCCACTTCAGTTAACAGTTTGCATTTAGTCTTTGAGTCTTCTAGTCAGAGTGTAATATGTAAAGTCTGTGAGAATAAATTACTCTTTACCTATTAGAAATGATGAGCAGAGCCATAAAAATCTCTAATTAGTGGCAGGACCAAGAAAACCAGATGTTTCCACGACTATTTCCACCAGTCCTGTAGTCACATCATGTAACTAATTATGAAACTTCATAAAATACCAGCAGTGGTATTTCCTGCTGGTATTGGGGCGCCTAAGTTTATTTTGTCATCGTAATGTTGAGTATTCCTTTCACCAGATATCAGTAACTTTAAGAAAACAAACAAACTGGTATTTACTTGTAAACAATTTGCACAAATCTTTAATGAACATTTTTTTGTTTTTGTGACGTGCTGTTAGTTATTACCATCTGCTTTTAAGAACAAGACTGTGCCAGAGAATAAAACAACAATGTAAGTCTTTAGTCACTACTAGATCATGCACATCGATTTCAGTTCAAAACATATACATGGTTTTGTATAATTAAAGTATTTAGTCTTTATATGGCCACTCAGTATATTTATATTTTGGGTATATGGTTGAAACTACACTTATTTTCTCAAGCCATATCTGGCTGTTTATCATCAGTTTTAAGAATGAGTTTGTTTTAAGAATCTATTAAACTTTTTATACTAGAAGAAAAGGGAAAATTAAGAGGTGTTTGAGTGATAGCTTTGGGGATTCAGACTATGCATCCTACCACAACTGAATTTGATGTGGCTGATTTGATTTTGGTGGCTGTGTCTCAGGAGGTAGAGCAGGTCACCTACTATTCAGAAGCTTAGTTGTTGGATCTTCACCTGCTCCAGTCTGCAGAGACTAAGATACTAACCCGAAGTTGCTCTCAATGCATCCTTCAGACTATGAATGTGTGTGAATGTTAGATAGAAAGCACACAGAAAAAGCATAGAAAAAAGTGGCGAATGAGGCAATTGTAGAAAGCGTTTTGACCGGTCAGTTAGAATATAAAAGTGATATATTAAAAGCAATCCATTTAAAATTTACACCTCAATATTAATTGAACTCTGGAATAGGTAGTGCCTACATCATTTTCTTGGAAGAGCTGAGAAAAAAAAACCTGCCAGTGACACTGATCATAGACTAAAACCAGGAAAGACGGCACTAGAAATTCTGTTATGCATTTTGAGACCATTTTGTATTTGGAATTACACATCATAATTAACAGTTACATTTAGAATGTCAATACAAATCCCACCAGACTTCTGTTAGAATTGAAAACAACAAAAGTCTGAATGAAATGGAATGGCAAAAGGTACCACAAGTATAACAAGTAGATTGAAGAGTTTAATGTGACTTCCATAACGAGAGGACTTTAAAAAAAACTTTGAGGATATAAAAGAGCATGACCTAACAAATCAACATTTTGGTGTAATTGGTTATTACATTTTTAGTAGGGATTTTAATGCACTAGATTTAAACAGTATTGTTTTTGTCTTTTAAATCACATGTCAGTCAATATGTCTGCACATGAATCTTTCAGAGAGGACACAAACTGACAAAAATTGATATTTTGATGGCTCATGTTTTGGTCTTCTTTCATACAAATTTTAAACATAGGCAAATCACCATTATACCAACACATCATTAGTTTGAATAAGGAAGTAACTGCTTACAATAAGTTTAGTGGCCTAACACTGACAGTAAATCGTTGAGAATTTAGACTGAGAATAAAATTAGGATCTCTGACGTTAGTTGAGGGTGTGAACAGCTATTATCTTTTAACAATGACTGATCGGTAAAACTTGAGGAACATGACAAAGATCTGTTTTAAGAGACATCTATCAGTGGATAACAGTGAAGAGCAGAAACCTGAATCAAAAGAGAAAAAACATGGGTCTTTTAAAATGAATTGCTCATTGGTTTTCATTTTAAAATCTTTTTAATACTTTCACTGCAAAACATGTTTAAAAAAAGGCTCAATCCTGCATTTACGTATCACATCAAAATCATATTTTATTAAAGAAAACATTTTTTAAGGCAGAAATAACTAAATGAACATAAGTACAGTAATGTCAAGTAAAATAAGGTATACATAAAAAAATAATATTTATTTTTTTACACTTTCTAACAATAAGAGAAGGGTTCTGACCACATTGTATCTCCCGTGTAAGTTAGGTGTGTGTTCATGTATACGTGTTCTTGTGCATTCGTGTGTGTGTCTCTGTGTTTTTGATTCCTAGTAAATGTGTGTCTGCAAACCTTTAGAGAAGCATATGGTCATTGCAATAAAGAAAAGCTTATCACTATTCTCTAAGGTTCACCTTGTGCTTTGATGCCACTTTTTCTGCTGCTGATATTTGTAATTAATTTTAATTCAATTTTCAATTCAATTCAATTTTATTTATATAGCGCCAAATCACAACAAAATTCGCCTCAAGGCGCTTCATAGGTACAGAGAAAAACCCAACAATCATATGACCCCCTATGAGCAAGTACTTTGGTGACAGTGGGAAGGAAAAACTCCCTTTTAACAGGAAGAAACCTTCGGCAGAACCAGGCTCAGGGAGGGGCGGGGCCATCTGCTGCAACCGGTTGGGGTGAGAGAAGGAAAACAGGATGAAAGACATGCTGTGGAAGAGAGACAGAGATTAATAACAGATATGATTCAATGCAGAGAGGTCTATTAACACATAGTGTGTGAGAAAGGTGACTGGAAAGGAAAAACTCAATGCATCATGGAAATCCCTGGCAGCCTACGTCTATTGCAGCATAACTAAGGGAGGATTCAGGGTCACCTGGTCCAGCCCTAACTATATGCTTTAGCAAAAAGGAAAGTTTTAAGCCTAATCTTGAAAGTAGAGATAGTGTCTGTCTCCCAAATCCAAACTGGAAGCTGGTTCCACAGAAGAGGGGCCTGAAAACTGAAGGCTCTGCCTCCCATTCTACTTTTAAATACTCTAGGAACAACAAGTAGGCCTGCAGTGTGAGAGTGAAGTGCTCTAATAGGGTGATATGGTACTACAACGTCATTAAGATGAGATGGGGCCTGGTTATTTAAGACCTTGTATGTGAGGAGCAGGATTTTGAATTCAATTCTGGATTTAACAGGAAGCCAATGAAGGGAAGCCAAAACAGGAGAAATATGCTCTCTCTTTCTAGTCCCTGTCAGTACTCTTGCTGCAGCATTTTGGATCAGCTGAAGGCTTTTCAGGGAGTTTTTAGGACAGCCTGATAATAAAGAATTGCAGTAGTCCAGCCTGGAAGTAATAAATGCATGAACTAGTTTTTCAGCGTCACTAAGAGACAGGATATTTCTAACTTTAGAGATGTTGCGCAAATGGAAGAAAGCAGTCTTAAATATTTGTTTAATATGTGCGTTGAAGCACATGTCCTGGTCAAAAATGACTCCAAGGTTCCTCGCAGCATTACTGGAGGCCAAGGTAATGCCATCCAGAGTAAGAATCTGGTTAGATACCATATTTCTAAGATTTTCAGGGCCGAGTACAATAATTCATATAGCAATACCACCATAAATTACCTAACAATTTAAGTAAGAACGAACGTGCACGTGTGTGTGTGTGTGTGTGTGCACATGAATGTTTCAGATGCATATGATTAATAAAGAACTTATTTGCCAAATGACATCCACATTGTTTTCATAGTTTTACTAATCCGCTTTAATTAACAGCTGGCATTTAGCAAAGCAATTCTTTTACTTAACTGCAGGCATAAGTCTTTTATTCAGACTATGGGATGACAGCCGTGTGTGACAGATGACACATATACAAGAGAATGACAATTTTCCCACTGGAATGTTGAGGCTTCGTTTTACCGGATACCATCTGTCTACTTGTCAACACTTTTTTACCATCGATGGCTCATAATTGTAGTCCCTGTGAATTCAATGAAGAAAATGTGACTTGCAACTCCAGTAGGCCACTCTAAAAGTGAAATACAGCACAGCATGGAATTTTTGTTTTGTTTTGTTTTGGTAACCTGTTGTCACCTACCGCCCTAACTGTCTCCTTTTAGAAACGAAACCCTGAAAACTCGACATTCCAGAAGTTCTCCTTTCGTGTTTCCACTGCTTATTACAGTGGATCACTGTCAGTTTACAACAAAGTCTTGTGCAATGACCTTTCTAATCCAAGTAGACACAGTGAAGGAGAATAAAACAGCAGCATTTAAGTGTTCAGTCACAACACTTTCAATTTACAAATCTTTATCACTTTTAAATATTATGTATTTTGTAAATATTTATAAAGAAATTTGAGTCAAAAGTGAATCAGTTCTGGTGGGCGGCTGCATTGCAAGCGGTGGCGCTGGAGCTGATCCAGAGGGTGGCCATGAGGAAGACCGTGGCACAGGCGAAACCATGACTGGAGCCTCTCTGGTTGAACCTTGGCAGGTGTAGGACCAGACGAGGCGGGTGGAAGAGCTGCAGATGATGGTGTGGGAGCTGCAAGTGGTGGAGCTGCAGACGACAGTATGGGAGCCGCTGGTGGTGAAGCTGCAGACGATGGGCTGGGAGCCACCGGTGGTGGAACTGCTGACGACGGCATGGGAGCTGCCGTTGAGGAAACTTCTGGCTTAGATGAGGCAGGGCCAGCAGGTGCAGAAACCTCTGGCTGAGATGAAGAAGAGCTCACAGCCGGCTCTGGATGCTGTGTTTGCAGGCCAGGTGATTGAGCTAGAGACTGAACTGGTGACTGCGCCATACGCTGAACTGGCTACTGAACGAAAGACTGAACTGGCAGCTGAGTGAAAGACTGAACTGGTGGTTGAGCGAAAGATTGATCTGGTGGCTAAATAGATGGCTGAGCTGGTGATTGAGCTATTGCTTGATCTGGCAATGTTGGCATTTCTGCAGCCTGAGCTGATAGAGCTCATGCCTGAGCTGGGAACAGGGCTGCTAACTGCATTAGAGACTTAGCTGGGGCCTGGAATATTGGTTGTGGAGGTGGATGAAATGGTGGACTACCAGGTTGCTGAGCTAGCTCTTCCAAGCCACCACAAAATGACGACAATAGTTGGACGGGTTCACCTGAGCCTCCAGCGAGGTTAGGTTGAGTCGTGTGAGCCTCTGTTTCCAACTGAGCTCCTCCACCCAAAGGGAGAGCGCTGCTTCCTGCTGCGAGAATAAATCACAGTCCGCTGGGTCCTTAGCATGCAATCCTAGCACGGGTTTTGTCATTCTGTCAGGCTTCGCAGTGTGGAAAGAAGGGAGACACAACCCAAATGCATGACTCACAGTGAAGGATAAGGATTGTGTTTATTATAATAGATTAGGAACATAAGATGGCTGACTGGATGACTGGCTGGCTGAACTAAACTGAGATACAGAACTGGGATTGACAAGACAATGAACAGGAAGAAACTCAGGACTTAAATACACTGACTGATGATGACGATTAGAGACCGGTGAGTACACAGCTGAGCTTAATCTAACTAATGACGCATAGGAAGTAGAACTAGAACATAATAGACAACGGGCTGACATAATACAACAGGAAAATGTGAATATGTGGAAACTCAAGAGAGAACATGAATAAACTGAAAACACTGGGTCAAAGACCCAGGACCCCTGACAGCATCTGGCCTGGAATATGATATTTTCCACAACAGACTTTAGCGATTGTTAGGGTGATTTGGTTAAAAGTTGTCAAAAAATCAGACAGTGAGAGATGAAACCATTAATATCTCCCTGCATTTTTCTGCTGTCCGTCAGAGCAACAGCAGTCTAACGGAGGTCAGGGTAAGTTGTCACAGTTAAAGGTGGGACAATACCAGTATTTTGTAATGGGAAGCAAAAACCAGTTTCAGGTTCTTTTAAGATACTGAGTGGAGCTTGAGGAATGTGTCAGGTACACGTTTTATTAAATGAAAGCTGTCAGTCAGACACCAACATTTTTTTTCCTTGCCTTATTTCCTCATTCCTGTAGAATGAGGAAATAAGGTTTTATATTTAAAACCACACAATTTTTTATGTGTAATCAAATTTTATATACCAGAAACTGACAGCTCATTAAGATCATTTAAATTAATACATCCAATTTGTAACCTGTGTGAAAGATGTAATGGTTACTGAATATGGTATCCAAATTTTCGTCATACCACATTAAGCTTTACTTTCTTGTGTAATTTCATAGGTAGCTCCTTGGCTACATTTCAGCTTAGTAACTGAAAGGCTTACTGACATATTCAGACTGTTCATCTATGACATTGCTAGAGATGAAAAACACAAAATTTCAACAAAAATGCTTCACAACACTCTTAAGAGACAGAGTGGGAATAAAAAATTGACTTTGCAAATGTTAATGTAACTACCAAATGTCTAGGAACAAGGCATTTCCAGGCCTGGACCTGCTCTAGAGCCCCCTCACAGGGGGACATGCCCAGAACACCTCACACAGGAGACGCCCAGGAGTCATTCTTGTCAGGTCGAACCACCTCAACTGGTTCCTTTCGTTGTGGAGGAGATGAACGAACTAACTCTATCTCTAAGGTAGAGGCCAGCCACTCTTCAGAGAAAGCTCATTTCCGCCGCTTGTATCCACAATCTTGTTCTTTCGGTCACTACCCAAAACTTATGACCATAGGGGAGGGTAGACTGACTAGTAAATTGAGAGCTTCGCTTTTACCCTCAGTTCTCTCATCAAATGCCTTCTCCAAGTCCAGAAAACATATGTAGGCTGGTTGGGCAAACTCGCATGCACCCTCATGTACAGTGGCTTGCAAAAGTATTCGGCCCCCTTGAACTTTTCCACATTTTGTCACATCACAGCCACAAACATGAATCAATTTTAATGGAATTCCACATGAAAGACCAATACAAAGTGGTGTACACGTGAGAAGTGGAACGCAAATCATACATGATACCAAACATTTTTTACAAATAAATAACTGAAAAGTGGAGTGTGAGTAATTATTCAGCCCTCTTTGGTCTGAGTGCAGTCAGTTGCCCATAGACATTGCCTGATGAGTGCTAATGACTAAATAGAGTGCACCTGTGTGTAATCTAATGTCAGTACAAATACAGCTGCTCTGTAACGGCCTCAGAGGTTGTCTAAGAGAATATTGACAGGTCAGGGATAAAGTTATTGAGAAATTTAAAGCAGGCTTAGGCTACAAAAAGATTTCCCAAGCCTTGAACATCCCACAGAGCACTGTTCAAGCGATCATTCAGAAATGGAAGGAGTATGGCCCAACTGTAAACCTACCAAGACAAGGCCGTCCACCTAAACTCACAGGCCGAACAAGGAGAGCGCTGATCAGAAATGCAGCCAAGAGGCCCATGGTGACTCTGGACGAGCTGCAGAGATCCACAGCTCAGGTGGGGGAATCTGTCCATAGGACAACTATTAGTCGTGCACTGCACAAAGTTGGCCTTTATGGAAGAGTGGCGAGAAGAAAGCCATTGTTAACAGAAAACCATAAGAAGTCCCGTTTGCAGTTTGCCACAAGCCATGTGGGGGACACAGCAAACATGTGGAAGAAGGTGCTCTGGTCAGATGAGACCAAAATGGAACTTTTTGGCCAAAATGCAAAACGCTAACACTGCACATCACTCTGAACACACCATCCCCACTGTCAAATATGTTCTGGGGTGCTTCTTTTCAGCAGGGACAGGGAAGCTGGTCAGAGTTGATGGGAAGATGGATGGAGCCAAATACAGGGCAATCTTGGAAGAAAACCTCTTGGAGTCTGCAAAAGACTTGAGACTGGGGCAGAGGTTCACCTTCCAGCAGGACAACGACCCTAAACATAAAGCCAGGGCAACAATGGAACGGTTTAAAACAAAACATATCCATGTGTTAGAATGGCCCAGTCAAAGTCCAGATCTAAATCCAATCGAGAATCTGTGGCAAGATCTGAAAACTGCTGTTCACAAACGCTGTCCATCTAATCTGACTGAGCTGGAGCTGTTTTGCAAAGAAGAATGGGCAAAGATTTCAGTCTCTAGATGTGCAAAGCTGGTAGAGACATACCCTAAAAGACTGGCAGCTGTAATTGCAGCAAAAGGTGGTTCTACAAAGTATTGACTCAGGGGGCTGAATAATTACGCACACTCCACTTTTCAGTTATTTATTTGTAAAAAATGTTTGGAATCATGTATGATTTTCATTCCACTTCTCACGTGTACACCACTTTGTATTGGTCTTTCATGTGGAATTCCAATAAAATTGATTCATGTTTGTGGCTGTAATGTGACAAAATTTGGAAAAGTTCAAGGGGGCCGAATTCTTTTGCAAGCCACTGTATCCTCGAAAAGGTAAGGAGCTGGTACTGTGTTCCAAGACTAGGACGAACGGGACGCATTGTTCCTGAATATAAGTTTGACTGAAAAACTGACTCTTCTTTCCAGCAGTCTGGCATGGACATTCACGAAGGAGCTGTTTAACTGCCTCAGTGACCTTACCCCCAGTGATGGACGAGTCATCCCCAGAGACTCTGCTTCCTCTATCTAAGACGTGTAATTGGGATTAAGGATGTCCTCAAAGTATCCCTTCCTTCACTCGACAATGTCCTCAATCAAAGTCAGCAGCGCTCTACTCATACTATACACAGTGCAGGTAGAGTATCGCTTTCCCCTCTTGAGTTGCCTGACGGTTTGCCAGAATTTCTTCAAGGCAGTCCAAAAATCTTCTACCATGGCTTCTGAACTCTGAAGTGGTAGATAAATAATATAACAAAACAAATTTGATCGAAACCTATTTTCATAAACACGCCATTGTGGAATAGTGGACTTTGTTTGTCTCCTAAGTCACCTTAATAAATAACAAGTTTAACACAGATTGAAATTTCAGTTAAGACCAATCTGTAGAAATTATATAATGTGAAAACATCCTGTAGGAGCCACAACGTATTTCCTGTCTATTATCTATGTGTTCTATTTCTGTGTCATTTCTACCAACCACCTCTACGAACCCCATGGCAAAGAATGACTAATAGCAGCAAACAAGTAGCCTAAAAGGATTTAATGAAGAATTTATTTGTCAGAGAAAGAGAACCAGAATTAAACTCTTTCTAGTTTTGGTAAAAACCAGTGATTTCTATGCTGGGAATGCTTTGAAAAGCTTTAAGGGGTTAAAAGAACATGGCCTAACAAATCAACATTTTTGGAGGGTTTCTCCACATGCTGTTGGACTTAGTAATGGAACATGTGATCAACTCTTCTGGATCGATTTCAACGTGACAAACCGGAATACATCCATCCACTTCCCAGTGTTTCTGGACCAACTCCTAGGGAAGAACCACTCCATGTGTTATCAACAAGAGAAAGGTAATACACCCGCTGGAAACACGACAAACTGTGTCCAAACTGCAGGCCATGGAGAGGGCGCCCCTGTGAATATGAGTGGACCTTCTAACGGCACGTACTGGGTGCAAGGAATGGCCTGGCTATGTGGACAACGGGCATATTTCATACTGCCCCCAGGCTGGACAGGAACATGTGCTCCTATATTCCTGTCAGACCACACTTTCAGGATGACCGCAGTAAACACCACTTCTACAGCACGCTGAAAAAGAAGATCAACGTTCCCTAAACTTCAACCACATGACCCGATATGGGGGTAGCAACGTACCCAAGGAACTCAAACTGTGGACTACCGGACAGAAAGTACTCCACACGTTGTTCCCCTGGGTGGGAATCGAAAAAAACATGCTGAGGATCGAAACTCTGGACTACCGCTTTGGACTCTTCTTGAACGCTTTGTGCAAGATCAATGAACAGCAGAATAAGGAAATCAATGCATTACGGATCGCAGTGATGCAACATCGAGTAGCTTTGGACATGATACTAACAGAGAAAGGGGGACTTTGCGTCCTCTTCAACAACACCTGCTGCACTTACATACCGGACAATGTACACTCATCAAACATGACTGACGCCCTGAACGCCTTGAGACAGATCCAGCAGGCCCAAAATCAGGACTATGTGAGTAATACAAGTGACTGGTTTTCTTGGCTTTACACTGGCTCCTGGCTACAGGTGCTAAAAAGACTACTACTGCCTTTTCACTGTGCAATACTTTTTGTTAATAACCAATGGTGCAATAGACTTCAGTACTTGAAATACTTGAAATACTTGCAATTCCCTTGTATTCTTATTTATTCTATTTATCCCTTTTTTATACTCTTATTTATATATATCTCTGTATTTATATATGTGTATATATAGTATTCAGCTCACATTCTGTAACTTCTGTCGGTGCTGCGCTATTTGGAAACCGAATTTCCCAGAGGAACCCACCTGAGGGATTAATACAGTTCTATCTTATCTTATCTTATCTTATCTTACTCATCGGAGTTGGAGCATTTTTACTTTTATTTTGTGTTTTTGTAACATGTATCCTGCCATGTCTAAAACTCATGATTAACTGCATAATCGTTTCCACTGTAACTGCATACTTAGCCGTGACAAATGATGATGATGATGACCCTGACCTGTTGGAACATGAAGACTTTGTGTGATTAATGATGATGTGACAGAAAATGTACAACAAAATGATATCTCACTTAAAAGTTATGCTGACAACAGGAGGGAATGTCAATGGAAAATTGTACTTAGTAGTCAGTATAAGCTTTTAATGATATAAGTTTACTTGTGATAGAATACTGCATGATGACCTTTTCCTTGCTTAGAACTGATTGTTCTATATATATATATGAATCTTCCCACAGCGATAGTAAGAAGTTGAACAAGCAGTTCTGACCTCACACACACACACACACACACACACACAATCACATACGCACATGCTCACGTCACTGAACGAATGTATTCATTTCTCTTGTGTATAAATAAACACAAGTGCAAGAACAGAGCGTGCACTTCACAGGGCCCCCACTCTGATGTGAGCGTTCTGTGACCGCCCTTGCAAGTAAAACCTGCAGCGTGTGTGTGTCTTCACTCTTAGACTCTCAGCTGAAGAAGTGTCATTTAGAATAAATCTCTTGACAAAATATTTAAAAGTAAGAATGTGGATAAGACTGAAACAGGCTATCTTAAGCACAGCATTTAGACTGGGCCAATTCAGTCAATCTAAGGCATGAAGTGAAATGAAGAAAATGAAGAGTAGTTTAATTTGTTATGACATTTCCATTGGGGCTTTTAATTCACTGGATTTAAACAGCACTGCTTTTTTTCAAAAAGCAGTTCAATTCATAGGACAGTGAATTTGTCTGCATATAAATCTATCAGAGAGAACATAGCTGAAAAAAATCACTGAAGGACATTTTGATGCCTCATTGTTCTTTTATACAAATTATACGCGCAGCACATCATATGATCTGGAGCTGGATCTTGACTCAGGAAGTAACCGCTGATGGGAAATCTTCATTGTCACTTTAGATTCGGGTAACATATAGCATCAATGACGTTAGTTGAGCATGTGAACACTATTGTTCTTTTGTGACAGGAAGAAGTAACGATGATTCATGAATACAACTTGAGGAACTTGAGACACATTTTTAAGAGACACCAATGAAAAACAAACAGTGGTGTGTTTTATTAGGTGAAGACTTATTTCTCTGCCATGTCGTCATTGTTTCAAGCTGTATGCCTGCCAAGTGAAACTAACAGTGTTAAAAATCAGAATCAAAGATTATGCAACAAAATTTCCGTGGAAATTATGGTGCACTGAGTGCAGTTTTGGATCCACATATAAGAGCTGAAATTAACATTAGAACTACATTTTTATACGTCAGGGTTTATATACATGCAACTACTAAATGAGAGAAATTTACCCTGAACCAATTCATACATAGTTTTGTCACACAAAGGTTATTCATCCCCAGAATAAAAGCAAAACACTGCTCACCATTTTAAGGTTTAATGTACCACTGGCTATTACATTTAATTTCATCTGACAGTAATTTATGTAGACGTGAGACTCTACTTACCTACTTGTACACACACTAGAGTGTGTGTGTGTGTGTGTGTGTGTGTGTGTGTGTGTGTGTGCTCACGTAGGTGTCACATGGATATGACTAACAGAGCAAAACTGCGTCACACCCTCATAGCAGACAGCAATTATTAGACTGAATGACATCCAGAACATTGTTTTCATATTTTTACGAATCCCCTAATTAACAGTTGGCATTTAGCAAAGCAATTCATTTTACTATTAAAATGATTAATTTATTCTACTCAACTGCGAGTATAGGTCTTTTAGTCAGACTATACAAGGTCAGCAAGATATGCACGAAAATTAATCTGCAGATAAACATAAATGTGAAGTCTGTGAGAATACAATTTACCTAGTAGAAATGATGAGCACAGTCATAAAAGTCTCTTTTTACTGAAAGAAAACCACAAGTCTGAAGATTTTCCTCCAGCCCTGTAGTCACATCATTTAACTAACTAAAGCTTCATTTGTTGATGCAGTTCAGTGAGAAACAGTATTAGTGCACCTAAGCCTGCTTCCCCACTGGAAAACTAATTAGGCCAATCCCCAAGCAAAATACAGGTGGGTTATAATTGGTTTTTTGGCCTGTTCTTAACTTTCACCCTAACTGTCTACTTTTAAGAACAAGACGGTGGCTCCACCCTGAAAACTTTATGTTCCAGAAGCTTCTCTTTTATTGTTATCGGTTCAGCTGCAGTTCAGGACAAAGAGCCCATTGTTGTCAGTTTGCCACAAATATTGTGTAATGTTGTTTTGCAATCCAGATGATGGCAGTGAAGGAAAATAAAACAGCAGTGCTTATTGTACAGTGCTTTTGGTTTTGATTCACAAATAAACAAATTTTTCCTGGCTTTTAAATCAACTATTACTGGCAACACTGAATTAACTGAAGCCTAGAGTCTAGCATGTAGCTCCTGGCTTGTGGCAGTTTCTCTGAGCATTCTCTGTCTTTGGGATTATTCATTATTCATTATTATTCATTGGGGTTATTATTAATCACTCTTAAAACTGATGAGCAGCGTGATTTGCTTCTCTACACAGCTGATGTTTTTCTTTCTTTGGTATTGCATTAACACACACCTGAATACTCCAAACCAGTAAAACCCATAAATTGTTAATAGAGGCAGTCACACTTACTTATTATCAGTTAATCAAGTGCATTTGATAACGTGATGGTTATGGCTGCCACTTACTCTTTTAATTCAGTAAGACTGGACTTAGTTTTTCACACAATGCTTCTGCATTTTTGCTTAGCCTTTGTTAAATAAATAATGCCTCTTTACATGCCCTTTTATTAAGCTAAGACCTGCTAATGATCAGGTTAAATAAAGCTTTAGAATATGAAGAGGGTGTACTATATACTTACCATGACTGTAAATGCTTCATCATCATCATCATCATCACCTTTATTTATAAAGCACTTTAAAACAACCACAGCTGACACAAAGTGCTGTACATTGAAACTGTAAAATAAAATTACATGAGATATAAATAAAAAACAAATAAAAGAAAAGTAAAACAATTAATTAAATAACTACTTCAATTAAAAGACAACCCAAGTCTCACTGAGGTTAAAAGCCAAAGAATAAAAGTGGGCTTTAAGACGTGATTTAAAAGTGGACAGTGAAGGGGCCTCTCTAATGTGCAAGGGCAAATTATTCCATAATTTAGGAGCCACGATAGAGAAGGCCCTGTCCCCTCTGAGCTTCCTCCTGGATCTCAGTACCTCCAGGAGGAGCTGGGCAGCTGACCTGAGAGACCAACAGGGTGTGTGGGGATGAAGAAGCTCAGAGAGGTAAGCCGGGGCAAGACTGTGAAGGCATTTAAAAACAAACATGAGAATTTTAAAATGAACTCTAAAAGACACATTCTTCTTCTTAATCTTCTTCATCAATAAATTGCTTCTACAAACAAATCAGTTTTCAAAGACTTTTCTACTTCACCTATTTAAAGGTATAAAAGGGATTGCATACCTCATTGTTTTTCCTTAAGGTGGTTCCCAAGGATAATACTCTTCCTTGTTAGTGTTGGCTGTAGTGGAAGGCATCACTGACACCTAGTGGAAGTTTCTGTCCAATTAGCCACATTTTTGACTATTTCGTGGAAAATCATGGCTGTTTAGGTTTCTGCTTTTACACAGTAACCTGGTCTGCACCTTTCCACTACAAACTTCCAGTAAATAACAAGTGCACATACACAGATTTTTTAAAACCAGTTTTATTTTACAGTTTCTTTAAAATGCGGTGTCAACATCGGCTGCATCAGAATGAAAAACCTACAGTACCTGCAGGGCTGGGCGTCATAAGACTTTAGGTGGCTGCACACTAAAAATTCCTTTTGATTTCATCAGCTGTGCTTACCTAAAAAAATAACCTAAAGCTTACATAAACACTTGAACAAACAAGCCGAAAGCCCTTTTGCCTTGTTAATACTAAGCAGCCTTTGTTAAAAGGTCATATGCAGGGATGAACCAGCAGCAAGTGACTTGCACCAGCTGCTGTTTATATAGTTATTTAGTCAGCATTTGTCACTTGATTTATACAATATAAAACCATACACAAGACTGGTGTTTATAAGAACTAGCAGGGACTGTTTCAGTAAACAATCATAAGCTAAAGGACATTGATAATATAGAATAGAATAGAATAGAATAGAATAGAATAGAATAGAATTCAACTTTATTGTCATTGCACATGTCACAGGTACAGGGCAACGAAATGCAGTTTGCATCCATCCAGAAGTGCTTTAGCCATGATATAGATATATTACAATATATATTAGCAATAATATAGATATGTAAGTATAAGTAAAATATATATATAGTAATGTAAGTAATATAGTTTTAAAGCTCTTACTAATCTACTTTAAGTAATAGTTTACGTAGTGAGCTTAAAGCAGCAAGTAAATCTCTTTACCCAGAACCAGTTGTTGCAACACCATGACAAGTGGCTGAAATAGTAAGGATGCTGCAAGTTTTGTGATCACAAACCAAAGCCTCACCCACAATATTTTCACCTTTGGAACCACGGGATAATCTGCCCTGTATCCTCTGCCACCCACTGAAGCTGAGCAACAGGAACGACCTCTTTCCTTCCCTGAAGTGTTCCAGAGTGAGTTGAATGAAGCTGGTGTGTTTTAACCCAGTGCTTGTTTAGTGTTTAAACAGCTCTCTCATACATATTTGTCAGACCATGCCAGGATGGCACATATTGTCAACCTACTTCGGGGCAGAGCTTTAAAACTGGTTCAAAATAAATAAATGATAAATAGAAATTGTAGTTTGACTTATGCTGATTTCATTAACAAGTTTTAAAATGTTTTTGATAAAGAATCCCATCCTGATGCTGCCGCTCACAGCATTTTAGTTTCCTACAGGGAAGAAGAAGTGTGACTGATTATTCCATTGACTTTGGGATGGATGGATTTTGTCACTGGGCTGCTACCCTACTTAGTTAATACCACAGTCCTAACCATTATTGATTATTTCTATAAGGCCATCCACCTCATTGTTTTATCCAAATTATGCACTGGAGATCAGGAGACTGCACAAACCCATAATCAACCAATGGCCTTCATCTCCATAGGATTCCCATGAGTCCAAGAACTACACCATGTAAATTATACACATAAACTTCTGATCAGAAGGAGGACTGCCTGCCACTGCTTGTCTCCCTGCCAGCCATCACTAACCGGTCGCTCCATTTGATTATGTGCTGGACAAATAAATTATGTTACTCTTTCTGTTCCTCATTTTGACTCCAGATTGCTAGTGGTCTCTTGACAAGTCAAATAAAAGACTTAAGTTCTTGGCAGGTTTATGGTAAAATTAGTGTTAATATTTCTTCAAGTCTGAAGCTAACTGAGTTTGAAGCAGTAATCGCTCGTGTCATCTGATGGTATTTGAATAAGAAAGATAATTAAGATAAGATGTTTGGGTAAAGACCAAATTATTGAAGATGGAAGAAAGCAGAGAAATAGAAAGGGGAAAAGGGGTAAAAGAGAAAAAAAAGAGAGAAAAGAATGTGGGTTGGGAGAAAAAGTCGAGGGTAAAGTCAACAGACCTACTGGGTCTCCAACTGATACACAGCACCAAAAAAACAACTATGCATCCATCCCAGCCAAGGGAAGAGAGAGGCCATCTCGGCGGTCCAACTGCCAAGGGTGGGGGTGTTGGGGGACAAGAGGCAGTGAGCAGCCGACCACGCAGGTGGGCCGTTCCCCCAGCACAAGGGCCACAGACCCCAGACCGCTGAAAAACACCCCATCCCCAGCAGAGCCCCCACCACAAGAGGAAGAAGCCCAAGCAAGCCAGCAACCATGCCCAGTCAGGCACCCCAGAGCCACCAAATGCCCGGGGGGGGACAATTCTATGAATAAATAATGTCAGTAATGTATCCACAAACAGAAAAGGCTGAAATGTAGACAGGCTGTGAATGCTGCCTGCTTTTCAGCTCTGAATATCACGGTACAAGCAGGATTCACTCATATTAGCTCCGGTATTTTGCTGCCTGTGTTTAAAATTAAATAAATAAAAATTAAAATAAAACTATGTGAGAGTGAAAGTATATGTGTGTGAAAGAAGAATGTATGTGTGTGAGAGTGAAAGAATGAATTTTGGCTTGTACGGCCCCTCATGAAGCCAAACAGAGTTTAATGCTTGTTTTAAGGAGGTGACAGTTTACTCAGAGCTAAAAGAAAGGTGGTTTATTCATAGGAGTTAAACATGTGCCCCCCTGTACCAACTGAGATCTCATCTTCTTTAGTACTCGTAATAACACAAATAGTAAATACTCCTCCTTCTCTCTCTCCTCAAACCACGTGAGCCTGTCACCTTTATGTCTGCCCTGCACTTTTCCCTTCTCTCTTTTTCTTTCTCTCTGATTGTAAAATAAAAGTATGAACACGCATTCATAAGTTAAACTTGTGTTTTAATCCTGCAGCTTATCACACATTTGATTTCCATGTCTGAGAACTGCAAGTGTCCAGAGTCATGACAGACTAAGGAACCCAGAGCTGCAGATCATGTATGATCATCTCTGAGGGAGAGCTGATGGATGCTTTCCACCCCTGATGATAACTCTTCTGGCAGTTGATGGAGTCGGACGCATCTCTCCCCCCCCCCCCCTTATTTTTCCTGCTTAGCGTCTATGTCCTTGTCTACTCTCGTCTAACTCTAACCCTCAGAGAGCCTCTCAGTCTCGTTCTTGTTCTCTAAAACCTAAAGAAGAATTATGGATTTGATCGACTGGTTCTTTAATGCAATTGAAAGTCTCTTCTTGATGAGGAGCCTGGGTTCGGGAGAGCCCAAGTGTCCTGAAGGGACTTTCCCTGCCAGATACAAGATGGATGGGTGGGAGAAGTAGTGAGTTGTGTGCCTGGTGGGACTGTCTATTGAGGACATCGACGATATCTGTCTATTCGGAATCATGATAACAGGGTTCTTGATGATCAGAGCTGGCCTGGTCCTGGCTTATCGGAGATTGAAGAAAGCGGTTACAGCTGTTCAAAACCCCACAAGGCTAGCTGCTCATACTGGTCCCCTATCAGAGGATCAGTGTAATCCCCTTATCAGTACTGATCCCCCTATCAGGGATCAGTAAAGGCTTCAATCAATCAATGATACACCAGGACAAACTCAGCAGTGTGTGAGGAAGATGAGGAGGAAGAGCCAGCACCAGCTGAGAGATGGGGAGAATAGACAGACTGTTCCCTCTTTGTGAAAGGCTGTTAGAAAAGTAAAATAAGTGATTATCTGTCCTGAATCAGTCTTATTAGGTAATCTTAAAATAATTTTATCATTAGTGTTTTTAGTGTGGGAGAAACTACTCAGGCACTTCAAGTAAAAAGTTATATATTCAGAAATTAAATTATGTAAGTATCAGCACCTGAATGTACCTGAAAATAAATGTCCATAATTTTTTTTCAGTTACATGAAGCACCGTGTACTTTGGATTTGTAGTACCGCAGTGTTTGTTGTATGTTATTGCTGTAGATGTTTATGTGCTTTATATATTTTGAGGTAAGTTCTTCTACATTCTTACATCATAAATTATAAGAATATTATAATATATAATATATAATATATTATGTGTTTGTATCATGTCTGCCCAGTTTGACCCATTTAGCAAAAGTCGGCCTGTTCTATGTAACTTAAAACAGTTATGATTAGGACTGAGTATCATCACTGATTTCTATAATCAATTCAATTCCAATTCACAAAGTCCCAATTCGTTTCGATTCAATTTGAATAAGGGAAATTTCAGAAATATTATAATTCTGGTCATTTATCAGTAGTGATAGTTGTGAGACTTCATCAGAGGTGGGAGCATCACAGCAGGTGCCTTTGTCTCAAAGTGACTGAGGATAAAACACCGAAAAACATGAAGGAGATTTTCCCGGCCTGGCTTTTTATAGCAGATAACCCCCTGCAGAAAACAGAGACTTGAGATGGGAAACTGTTCTTGAAGTACAATGAGAGAGAGAGAGCTGTGCAGGAAGTGAAATTTTATCGTGGTACACAACACTCAAAAAAGTGAAATAGCGTGGTTGTTACATTTACAAGAGTCTAACTTGTAATTTGAACAAAATAATTTTATGTTTTTGTGGTAAACGTAATTATGTCATGTAGGATCTACATGAAATGGAACAACTTAATTTATTCTTGTTAAGATGATGTGATATAATCTAGCAAGAGTGGTGAGTTGCCTGGACTCGCAATATCACAAGAAAATAGAGGTTTCAAACCACAGGAGAATCACTGGGTTTATAAGAGGCGAAAAAGCATACACACCACGTGCACGCTATTAATAGTTTAACTTGTCAAGGACAAATATATAAAAAGAATTCTTTATCAAGCCTGGTAATCATAGCTTTCCTACTCTTTTTTAAGTATGGATTGACAGCTTGGTGGTGCAGTGGTTTGCACTGTTTTCACACAGCAATAAGGATCTTGAGGGGTTTGACTCCATCAACTAGCAGAGGCCTTTCTCTGTGGAGTTTGCATGTTCTCCTGGTGGTTGCATGAGTTCTCTGACTTCTTCCCACCATCCAAAGACATGCTTTTAGCGTGGTTAGGTTAACTGGTGATTCTGAATGACCCATAATTGTGAATGTGAGTGCCTCTCTGCATTAGCCCTGTGCAGTGATGGGAATAATGGCGTTACAAGTAACGGCGTTACTAACGGCATTACTTTTTTCAGTAACAAATAATCTAACTAATTACTATTTCTATCGTTACAACGCCCTTACCATTAGTAACAACAAAATGCGGTGCGGTTGCGTTACTATTTTTCAACAAACAGACGGTGGAAGCTGTCTTCAGCTTACCACATCTTATATCAGTTTCACGGAAGTATCTGGGCGCTACAGCTTTAAGCAGGTGCGTTGGCTTCTGCGGGTTCAATCACTTTCTGGCAAACAATCACTTTTTGGCACAACACGTGAAGCTAAGCAAGCAAAACAATCACATGAGTGTTGCTGTTTGGCTGTGGAAGAATAAAGTAGTCGTGGTAAGCCGATCACATGACCAATTCAAAATTACAAAGCAACAAGGTGATATATACCAGTTTTAAATTGTGTTGATAGGCCACGTAAAACCAGAATCATGATAAACGATACATACCCGGTGTTTTTTTCTGAATAGTTTCGTCACGTTTAACGTCTAAGGACAGCACTAGCAAGCACTCTCTGCTTATGACCAAAAAGAAAAAAACCAACAAAAAAAAAAACAGCCCGTTCGTGTTGGTGGAAAAATGCAGCATCAACCAATCAAAAAATGATTTGGAAACATAACATTTGGTTGATTAGGAAGAGGGGGAAGTTTTAGAGAGAGAAAGAGAGAAAGACAGCAGAAAAAGAGAGAGAGAGCGAGTTTTGAGATGTGAGAGATTTGTGACGTTTAGCGTGTTTGGAGTGTGTACTGAATGTGTAGTCTTGTGTAGTTAGTGTGTAGTGTTGTGGATAGTTTGGTGTTGTGTGTCAGAACAATGAGGCGACTCATGTTGGTGCAGTAGGCAGAGTTGCAGACCCAAGATGCAGGACTCACAGGCTGAAATGGACTCTATCAGCTTTATTGCTGATAAATACAAATAACTAAACTAGCAGGAACATGTGCGATACAAACAGGCAGCGTACACAGCAAGAGCTGTTTTTCAAAGCATTCATTTTTTATGATGCAAATGTATCTAAAACAAGTAACAGGTAGTAATACATGTAAAACCCCAAATCAAATTAAGGTTGCACGTTAAAGATATTTGTCCGATTAGCAATGAGATAGCAATTTAAATATTGGTGGAAATCCTGTTTATCACTAAACCATGTTCAGTTCATTATGATGATCCCTCATTATTGAACTGTCATTTAGTATAGACAAGTGAACACACACATGTAAATTATATGCATTAACAGATCGTTACAAGAGCGACATTAAAAGCATGTCAGACGTGAATTAACACAGATAAAACCTCCATTGCTTTGGTGATTATTTTACTATAAAGTGAGGAGCAAGGAATTTCATTTTTGTGTGATGTAAGAGTCATCCCTTGGTAGCTTTTAATACATCAGTTGGGGGGAAAACTCTCCAGTAATTTCAATATACTGTAACTAAGCATTAATGGTGAAAATAACTACATTTTTGAATGCTGTCTAATTTAAATCATCTTTTGGTTCATCAAGTGAGAGAAGGACTTTTATTAGTTAGAGTAACAACTGTCTGTTTCACAAGCATCACAGTTTACATTTTCCAAAACAAAGACGAACTGCACTTAAACATGGGTAATAGTAATTTTAAAATACAGGAATAAAAGACAGAAATGCTCACCAGATACCACTAGATTTTCATGATGTTTCACGCAACAGTTAAGCCATTCAAGGATGCTGTGTTTTTGATAACAATGGAATAAATGTAATTGTTTTCCTGCGCTTGTATTTCAAATGTAAATTATCTATTGATGGTTTGCAAATAGCCATGTCAACAACATGAGGCAGGAAGCAGTGTAGAGACGTGTCTTGTGGCTCGATCCTCCTGAAGCTGGAAATGAAGAGAAAAAGCAATGAGAAAATTTTAGCTGATTTAGCTGATTAGCTTTAAATGTAGCACTTATCATTTCAATTAGTTTATCTTACATGTGTTTTCAGATATATGTGCTTCAATAGTTGTTGTCGTTCTCACAGTGATTGTTGTTTCTGCAGTAGCTGCTGAAGAAGGAAGTGTTGCACTTTCCACTATTGTTGTTGTAGTTGTGTATAACACCATGGTGGTTGCTGTAGGAACCTGTGCCATAGTAGCCACATAAGTTGCTGGTTCAAGTACTGTTGTTGCTAAAGTATTAGTTGTAGCAGATTTCACGGTCACTACAGTTGTTGTTTGAATAGTTTCTTCTGTTGGCGTAGAAATGATGGTCGTGGTTATTGATGCTGGTTTTGAAGGGGTAGCAGTTGATGTCATAGTGCAATTAGCAGTTGGTGTAGCCGGTGTAACATTGACTGGAACAATAAAATATTTATCAAAAATAGATTAATATATATCTGTGTACAACCTAAACTATTATCTTTATCCTTCACGAATGTCAAAATAACTTTTGGTTACATTTTCAAATACTCACCAGACGTTACTGATATTGTGTCAGGAACTATGGTAATACTGAAATTGCTGCTGGAACTGTTAATAGCCTGTTTCAAAGTTTGAACAATAGTAGTATTATTTGGGACTTGTGCGCTGGGCGCTGTTTGATTGAACACAAGCTCCACCTCTGCCTCAGTTCTATCCACTCGTGTTTGGACTCTAACAAGACTGTGCCATGAAAGAAATTGAGTCAGATGTTAGATAATGATTACAGATTATTGAATGGTTTAACTATGTGACATGGCACTTTTAATATTCAAAATTAAATTAAAATAATAATTTAGAGGAAAGTAACTTAATCACTGTTACAAACATGTTTTACCTGAACTGAATCACAATGGCACGGATGAAGGAAGGAAATGGTTTGTAGATTCTATTACACTGCAAAAAAATTAACACAAACAGAAAATTTAAACATGGTGAAACAACTTCAAAATTACATTGTCTAAAAATGCCTATTTAAATGAAATAAAATGTATGATTTTAGATTTGTTCTCTAGATAAAGTGTCAGTCAATAAAAGCTATATTAAGTTGAAATATTACTCACCGTCTCTTCAACTCGTCCTTTGCGATCTTGATATACACTGCTGGTGGGGTCTGTGAGATCAGATACATATGGTTCAAGGAACTGTAGAAACAGAAAAACTTGGACAGGTGCAGTTGGAGCTTTTGTAGTTGTGGTAGTTGTTGGAGCTGCTATGGTTGTTGTTGGAGCAGATGTAGTAGTTGTTGGAGTATATGTAGTTGTTATTGGAGAAGATATAGTTGTTGTTGGAGTAGATGTAGTGGCTGTTGGAGGAGATGTAGTAGTTGTTGGAGGAGATGTAGTAGTTGTTGGAGCAGATGTAGTAGTTGTTGGAGTAGATGTAGTAGCTGTTGGAGTAGATGTAGTTGTTGTTGGAGTAGATGTAGTAGCTGTTGGAGCAGATGTAGTAGCTGTTGGTCCAGATGTAGTAGTTGTTGGAGTAGATGTAGTAGCTGTTGGAGCAGATGTAGTAGCTGTTGGTCCAGATGTAGTAGTTGTTGGAGTAGATGTAGTAGCTGTTGGAGCAGATGTAGTAGCTGTTGGTCCAGATGTAGTAGTTGTTGGAGTAGATGTAGTAGCTGTTGGAGTAGATGTAGTAGCTGTTGGTCCAGATGTAGTAGTTGTTGGAGTAGATGTAGTAGCTGTTGGAGTAGATGTAGTAGCTGTTGGTCCAGATGTAGTAGTTGTTGGAGTAGATGTAGTAGCTGTTGGAGTAGATGTAGTAGCTGTTGGTCCAGATGTAGTGGTTGTTGGAGTAGATGTAGTAGCTGTTGGAGTAGATGTAGTAGCTGTTGGTCCAGATGTAGTAGTTGTTGGAGTAGATGTAGTAGCTGTTGGAGTAGATGTAGTAGCTGTTGGTCCAGATGTAGTAGTTGTTGGAGTAGATGTAGTAGCTGTTCGAGTAGATGTAGTAGTAGTTGTTGGAGTAGATGTAGTAGTTGTTGGAGTAGATGTAGTAGCTGTTGGAGCAGATGTAGTAGCTGTTGGAGTAGATGTAGTAGTTGTTGTTGGAGTAGATGTAGTAGCTGTTGGAGTAGATGTAGTAGTTGTTGTTGGAGTAGATGTAGTAGCTGTTGGTCCAGATGTAGTAGTTGTTGGAGTAGATGTAGTAGCTGTTGGAGTAGATGTAGTAGCTGTTGGTCCAGATGTAGTAGTTGTTGGAGTAGATGTAGTAGCTATTGGTCCAGATGTAGTAGTTGTTGGAGTAGATGTAGTAGCTGTTGGAGTAGATGTAGTACCTGTTGGTCCAGATGTAGTAGTTGTTGGAGTAGATGTAGTAGCTGTTCGAGTAGATGTAGTAGTAGTTGTTGGAGTAGATGTAGTAGCTGTTGGAGTAGATGTAGTAGCTGTTGGAGTAGATGTAGTAGTTGTTGTTGGAGTAGATGTAGTAGCTGTTGGTCCAGATGTAGTAGTTGTTGGAGTAGATGTAGTAGCTGTTGGAGTAGATGTAGTAGCTGTTGGTCCAGATGTAGTGGTTGTTGGAGTAGATGTAGTAGCTGTTGGAGTAGATGTAGTAGCTGTTGGTCCAGATGTAGTAGTTGTTGGAGTAGATGTAGTAGCTGTTGGAGTAGATGTAGTAGCTGTTGGTCCAGATGTAGTAGTTGTTGGAGTAGATGTAGTAGCTGTTCGAGTAGATGTAGTAGTAGTTGTTGGAGTAGATGTAGTAGTTGTTGGAGTAGATGTAGTAGCTGTTGGAGCAGATGTAGTAGCTGTTGGAGTAGATGTAGTAGTTGTTGTTGGAGTAGATGTAGTAGCTGTTGGAGTAGATGTAGTAGTTGTTGTTGGAGTAGATGTAGTAGCTGTTGGTCCAGATGTAGTAGTTGTTGGAGTAGATGTAGTAGCTGTTGGAGTAGATGTAGTAGCTGTTGGTCCAGATGTAGTAGTTGTTGGAGTAGATGTAGTAGCTATTGGTCCAGATGTAGTAGTTGTTGGAGTAGATGTAGTAGCTGTTGGAGTAGATGTAGTACCTGTTGGTCCAGATGTAGTAGTTGTTGGAGTAGATGTAGTAGCTGTTCGAGTAGATGTAGTAGTAGTTGTTGGAGTAGATGTAGTAGCTGTTGGAGTAGATGTAGTAGCTGTTGGAGTAGATGTAGTAGTTGTTGTTGGAGTAGATGTAGTAGCTGTTGGAGCAGATGTAGTAGCTGTTGGAGTAGATGTAGTAGTTGTTGTTGGAGTAGATGTAGTAGCTGTTTGAGCAGATGTAGTAGTTGTTGGAGTAGATGTAGTAGTTGTTGCAGCAGATGTAGTAGCTGTTGCAGCAGATGTAGTAGTTGCTGGAGTAGATGTAGTAGTTGTTGCAGCAGATGTAGTAGTTGTTGCAGTAGCTGCAGTAGTTGTTGCAGCAGATGTAGTAGTTGTTGCAGTAGTTGCAGTAGTTGTTGGAGCAGATGTAGTAGTTGTTGCAGTAGCTGCAGTAGTTGTTGCAGCAGATGTAGTAGTTGTTGGAGTTGCTGTGGTCGTTAATGTTGTTGATGTGTTTGTTGTTGGGGTAACTGTGGTAGATTTAAAATGAGGACAAAATATTCATAAAACATTTAACTGAGTCCCTGTAAAACCTTTGAGACTTTTTGATCAAAAATCACGAAGTGTTACTCACATGTGTCACTGACATTGACAGAGGTCGTTTCGATGTCAAAGCCTGTCACATTTGAGGCTGTACTGATCAAAACACTTCTAATCTCAGTGTCATTTAGAACAGATGAGTTTACAAACTGAAGTTCTATGGTGTTGATGACTGATCCCTGCCTGTGAATGCAGACACAAAAACGATAGTTTTGAATATTTAGGGCGTTAGGTCAGTACTCTTAACATTATATGTCAAAATACTGAAATTACCTGAAGCTCACAACGGCCAAGGAGACAAAGGAAGAAGGGAACACCTTTCTGTAAGGAGGTTCAATCTGCAGACACAAAGCAGATTTTCTTAAAATCAGGTTTAGCTGTTTGTGTACGTGATGTATATTGTATGGTGAAATACATTAAGAGAAGACTATTTAAAGAAAAAAGGTGAGGTCTTGACCCGTACAGAGAGTAGCTCTGGTAGATCACAGAGCTAACACAGACAGAAACAGACAGAAACAGACAACCATTCACACTCATATTCACAAATGTAATGGCAAAGACTGTAAATAAAGTACTGCAATGTGTGTAGAATTTTGAGGTGAAAATGAATATAATCCATTTTGCAATAAGGCCGTAAAATGACAAATAAAATGGAACAAGTCAAGCGCTGTGAATAATTTCAAGATGCACAGTATGGGCAAGTTAGAATCACCAGTTAATAGAATAGAATAGAATAGAATAGAATGCCTTTATTGTCACTATACAGTTGTAAAATGAGATACAGAGGGGGGTGGCACAGTTCTGCAGCGCTATATACATATGGACAGTATTAACAGAGGGAAAAAGATATATATATATAAAATGTACAAATATACAAGCCGGTTTTTAAAAAAGTAATATGTAATAAATAGTGTTGTGTATATACAGTTGGGTTATTGCACATAGAATTGGTATTGCACAGTGGTGGTCCATAGAGGAAGTGGGAAGCCACTGTGTTATCGGTGCATGTGTGAGTTCAGGGTGGTTATGGCTTTGGGGAAGAAACTGTTTTTGAGTCTGTGGGTTTTTGTGCTGATGCACCTGTAGCGCTTCCCTGAGGGAAGCAGGCTGAACATGTTGAAGCCAGGGTGGGAGCTGTCCTTGATAATGTTTGCTGCTCTGCTGAGGCAGCGGGAGGAATAAATGTCCATCAGGGAGGGGAGAGGGCAGCCGATGATCTTTTGTGCTGTCTTGACCACACTCTGAAGCCTCACTCTATCCACCTTGGTGCAGCTGCCGTACTATACCGTGATGCAGTAGGTTAGCAGGCTCTCAATGGACGAGCAGTAGAAGGTCAGCAGCAGGTTGGAGTTCAGCTTATACTTCCTGAGGACTCTCAGGAAGTGCAGCCGCTGTTGGGCCTTCTTGATGACCGCTGAGATGTTGTCTGTCCAGGACATGTCAGCAGAGATGAGGACACCAAGGAACCGGAAGGTGTGGACCCTCTCCACACACTCCCCATTGATGTAAAATCTAATTGCACTGATATGTCTTTGGTCTGTGGGAGGATGCCAGAGCACCTGGAGAAAACTCATGGTAAAATGGAGAGAACATGCAATTTCCACACAGAAAGACCCAAGATTCAAACTCGGGACCTTTTTGCCATGAAATAACAGTGCTTACCACCAAGCTACCATTTTAAATTTAAGTAGTTAAATTACTGCGTGCAGTTTTGCAATGATTCTTCCTTATTCAGTGAGATAAATGTAGTGTGTTTGGTGTTGAAGAAGTGCTATAAAGTCAGGTTCAATGGATTAGGTGAAGATGCGAAAGACAGTAGACAGGTGAGTGAAAGAGAATCTGTATCTGGATTAATTAAACTTCATCACTGAAAATCTTTGTTCAAATATGAAGACATATTCAGTGAGAACAAGCCTTAAGACCACTCTTAACCAAGTTTAAGAGCTTTTCTCCATTGAGAGAACAATAAGAATCCAGCAATAATACTGACTTCAAGTAAAACAGACTGTAGGTCAATGAGCTAAACACCACTGGATGAATTATCCATCCCTGGATGTGTAAAGCTTGGCAAAAAGGTTTTCCAAGTTTTATAACCTTGCTAGCAAAGGTTCTCCTCTTGACTTGTTTCTGCTCTTAATCAGTCAAATTTGTTTAGGGTTTTTTTTTAATGTGAATTATATTCTTTAAGCAGACTTCTGCTTAAGCAGACTTTCTGCTTTCTATCAGGTAAGCACATGACTTTGCCTCCAACTTCAGTGACAAATGCTTAGAAGTCCAAATAATCCACATTCTGCATTGTTCTTCCTTTAGTGAACCCTTATGAATTATGGATTTTATTTCAGTGTGAGCTGACAATGATAGCTGTGTTTGAAGTGTTTCATAAATACTTAAAACACTTCTGCTGGAGCTGCATGTGCCTTAAAAAATGCATTGAACAATCAGTTCAAAAGCATATTGAAGTACTTTTAGCACCATAAGGTGGTCTGGTGCCTTTCATTAATTTGTCATGTAGCTGTAGTTTGAACTTCTCAATCATTCATTCAGGACAGTTGTCCTGGCGCTTAGTTCTTATGGAAATTTTTGCATTTTTTCCTAAGACTTTGCACTTATTCTATATAAATTAAGTTATTATTTTTTTTACCACCTTCATGTGAAAACAATGAGAAGAAACTAGTATTTGAATATCTGCATTACCTTAATGATCAGATAAAGTCTTGTACACTAACCTTACAGATAACACTCACCTGCGCCTTTATTGATGAACATCGACTTTTAAAAGCTTCAGATGATGAATTCATCAAGTCTGCTGTAAAATTGCTTTGAATGGATCTGAAAACAACATATCTAATTCTCAAAGGTCCAGTGGTTGTGGCTACAGATGTGGTCGGTGTTCCTGCTGTTGTGATTGTTAGAGCAGATGGGGGACTACTTAGAGGAGTAGTAGCAGTTGTTGGAGGTGCTGTGGTAGTTGTTGGAGCAGATGTTGTTGTGGGTACTACTGTGGTAGTTGTAGCTGTGGTGGTAGTTGTGGAAGGAGTAGTTGTTGTTGTAGCTGTTGTTGTTATTGGAGCTCCTGTGGTTGTGGTTGTGGTTGCAGCTCCTGTAATTGTCATTGGCGTAAACATGGACGTTGTTCCTGTATAGGTGATAGATGTAAATGATCAGAAAATCACAGGAATATCACAGGGATGATTGTTGCTGTGTTTGTATATGCCACCATCTTACCCATTAAAATCAAGAACGTAGATATAAGCCATTCAACAATCATTCTGCTTTCCATTTAACCTGTAAAATTAAACAATACATTTATTCACCATGTGAAAACATATTTTTAATCTATAACTCACATAATGCATTTATTTCTCCACTGTTGTCACAAAAAATAAATAAATACTAATAAACTGGCTGCTCGTTTATTCACATGAGATCACAACAGTCCATTGCTCAGCTTGTGTGATTTGGTAGATTTTTTTATACTAAATCCCTCATATACACCAAAGGTATTCTGTCTCATCCCATCTCCAAACCAGGGCTTAAAAAATCAGTCAAATCAAAAAGTAATATCCACTGTAGTGAACCCTCATAAAAGATGTAACCACTAATACTGTGAAATTATAACATTTTGTGCTATTTGTGGTTTTTGTCTGTTTTAACTTTGACAAAATGTAAACTTTACTTTTGTTAAACATCAATTTTCACTGATGTGGCGTTCAAACAAACACAAACTAATAAGATTTGAAAACATGTACATTACCTGTTTGCTTATGACATTTAAGTTATTCCATCTCAAATCAGCTACTTTTTGGAACATTTGCTGCGCAACCATCTCCAAATCGCATAGATTGACGGCATAAATTTGACGGTATAAAGTTTAAACATATATAATGACAGCTGATAAATTTTAGCTTCATTTATCAAATAGTGACTAGATATATTTTTTGGAAAACTGGTAGTTTGTTCCCTTTTCAAGGCATTTTTCCGCATATTGAAATCTGCGGCAATGTTTATTACCTTTGTGTGTTTATATACATGAGTATGTCAAAAGGTTTTAAAAATTAAAGAATGAGATTTTCACTAGTCTTTTATCAAAATAAATCAAATTATGTAACTTGGCACAGAACTTCTGTAACTTGCATATTGGTCATGCGAAATATGAAGAAAAAGAAGTCGAGTACTTATGCAAAGAGTCATATTTGAGTACACACTAATAAAAAATTTCAACTTGCAAAGGACAATAGTGACTATTTATGAATGATATATACTTGAATTTTACAGTACTGAAAAATAAAGCACATAAAATCCTTTTAACATGAAATAATCACAAAAATGAAGAACATGTCATTTTCATTAAACTTTCATGCTGGATTGCACAAGTATGACAAGTTGTATCATAGAAACAACAATATCAGTAGATAATCTCGTGCAAAAAGAGCAAAATTTGGGAGTTTCTAGATTGTAATCTAACTTTAATTCAGTAATTTTCTTAAATATGTGCTTATTTTTCATTTCCAAGATATTCGCCTATGTCGGTAGAAATAATAAGAAATTTACTTACCCAAAATGAGAATAGAAGTTGAAAAGTTACTGATTCTCATCTGATGTTTATCTGTGATATGTCTAAATTGCAACCCTTTTACCTTATGCAACTGTCCACATACATATACACCGAACCGAAAAGCTGAAGGACCTTAATGGAGAACAAATATTCTACCTGTCAATATATATTTGCGTTGTCCCTTATCATACACCCTTCTTTTGTTCCATGAGTCAGTGGCGAACTTTGTATTACAAAAGAACTTCCTTGGAAGTCATAATAAATATAAATATTTCTAACCTCGAGCTGTTATTCAAAGTAGTTATAAGTCATGCAAATTGATTTAAATACTGAATCCATTTTAGGTCAACAGGTAGTGAAGCTTGCTAAAAATTCAATTTCAGTGTTGGATTAAGTTTCAAGAAAGTTTGTTTCAATGAGCACTATTTCTTTTTCTATATCATTTGTTTGTTTCTTGCTTGGGTTTTTTTTAGTGAGTTGAATTTATGTGCACAGAAATTTTCTTTCTGTAATTTTTTTTTTTATCACCGTCTTTGCTGTTTAGGCCTGAAAATGTCTAGGGTAGCTTTGGAAAAAGACCATGATTTTATTTAAAAAAGATCCTTTCATAACCTTCTGAATGGAAAATGAGACCAGTGAGTACCAATTACATTCTGATGTGACTATTTAACATGTTAACCTGAAATTTCACACTGATGTTGTCCTCACAAGTCACCTATGAGATGTGCGCTCACGAGGACCATGTCTTGCCCGATGAATGATCATCCCTGTCTTCTTTAACCACAATTTTCAAAAAGATTAAAAATCTTTAGTCATCACACCAGAAAACAGTTTTCCAGTTAGCCTCTTTAACTAAGGCCCAGAAAAGGCAAAAGCAGTTCTGGATCTTGTTTTTTCTTTGAAGGGTAGCATGTAAATGAAGGCAACTACATTTTAAAATACTGTGCAATTTAAATCATCTTTTGTTCATCAAATAACAAAAGGACTGTTATATGTTAGAGTAACAACTAACTGCTTCACCAGCATCACAATTTAAATTTTTCGAAACACAGGCAAGCTGCACTGAACCGAGCTTAATAGTAATATAAGCAGATGAACTCTTAACAAACATATATGGAGCAGATATATGTGCTTCAATAGTTGTTGTCATTCTCACAGTCATTGTTGTTTCTGCACTAGCTGCTGAAGAAGGAAGTGTTGCATTTTCCACTATTGTTGTTTTAGTAGATCCAGAGTGATTCCATTCAATTCAATTTTAATTCAAGTTTAAAGGAGCTTCAGATTGTAAGGAAGACCTTACAATCTGAAGTAATACAGCGCAAATTCCAACAATCAAACCCCCTATGAGCAAGATCTTGGTTAGAGTGGGAAGCAAAAGCCCTCTTTTAACAGGAAGAAACCTTCTCCGCCATGACCAGTTAGGGGTGAGGGGAATGACACAGAACAAAAGACACACTGTTGTTGTGGTACAGAGCCAGAGACTAATAATAACTAATGCAAAGCAATTAGATGCAAAGAGGTGTATAAATACATACCGAGTAAAAAAAAGGAAAGTGCATCATGGGAAACCCAGCAGCCTAGGCCTATAGCATTGTAAATAAAGGAAGGGTCCCCTGATCCAGCTATAACAATGTGCTTTATCAAAAAAGAAAGTTTTAAGCCTAACCTTAAAAGTAGAGGGTGTCTCTCTCCCTCACTCTCCCTAATCCAAACTTAGGGTTAGTACCACAGAAGGCTCTGCCTCCCATCCTAATTTTAAATACCACAAGTAAGCCAGCAGTCTGAGAGTGCTCTAGTGGAGTGATATGGTACTCTGAGGCCTTTAAGATAATATAGTGACTGATTATTTAAGATGTATGTGAGGAAAAAGAATTTTAAATTCATGTCTGGATTTAACAAGGACCCAGTGAAAGAAGAATCAGACAAATATGCTCTCTCTTTCTAGTCACTGTCAGTAGTCTCAATGCAGCATTTTGGATCAACTGAAGGTTTTCAGGGAATCTTTAGGACAGCCTGACAATAATGAATTCATGGGTGTGTACATGTACTGTAAGAAGAGACACAGATGAAGTGATACATCTATTATGCCTGGTGCCTACAGTGCAAAACTTTGTAGGCAGTAGGTTGCTTAACCTGGCTCAGCAGGGTTACGTGCCCAAAAATGAGGCCGACTATATGAATGTAGGAATGACCAAGTTTTTCCATGAGTGGATTTTCAAAGAAAATGAGTTTTCTTCAAAGGGTATCTGGGCTCTCCATTAGAGATAGGGTGGGGAGCTCAATCTTTTGAGAGGAGTGGAGTGGCTGCTCTTCCGCATCAAACCAAGCCAGTTAAGGTGGTTCAGGCCACTGAATAAGATGCCTCCTAGGTGAGGTATTCTGGGTATATCCTTCCGGGAGGTGACTCAGGGGCAAATCCAGAAGAGATTATATCTCTCAGCTGGCTTGGGAACATCTCTGTGTACCACCAGATAAGCTGAAAGAGGTGACCAGGGTGAGAGAAGCCTGGGGTTCAGATTACTGCCTCTGTGACTAGAACCCAGATAAGAATCCCCCTGTCCAGCTCAAACTGGTCCTTCCACCACCTGTGTAGTCACTAGATGGAGCACTCCAAGAAGGCTGGGTACTCTGAACTGTCATTTGCCAAAGTTAGGATCCATTCCCCTCTCATCCACCTGTGAAAACCCCAACGTACTCGCAGCTAATCCCCCTGCCCACCGCCTCTCATCTAAGCCAACTCCAGAGTGAAACAGAGTCAAATTCCAGTCCAAGAAACTGGTTCCAGAGCCTGAGGTATGCCTTGAGGTGAGCCTGACTATATTTAGAGGGAAGCTCAAGCTTCTTCCCTTCAGATAGGTCCTATTTGCCAGAAGCTAGTTTTGGAAGCGGCGTATTAAAGCAAAAGGACATCTGTTAGAGCTGATATTTTTTATATTGTCATTTATGCTTAGAAATATATAATCATTTGTATGCTGATAAAATATCTTATCCTTATTAGGTCTGATAAGGATTCTGTGTACAATCTGTGCACCATGAGATGAGAGGAAACAGCCTCAACTTTATAATTTTTCATTGTAGCTTTAGAAACCAGACTGTTCTGTTCTATTAAAGTGCAAGACTTCACACCTTTAAGTGTTCATTTGAGATATGACCTATTGCAAGTCCCTTTTTTTATAGTTTAGCAAGACACTCACTTCTGCTGTTTCAGCATGACACACATTAGTTTGTGAAAGGTCACACTCCGTATGAGGGTGACTGGAGAGGTTGATATCATGCCCTTGTATGGTGTCAGGAAGTGACACACACACGCACAGGTGTATACTTTGCTCACACACACATGCCTGCTTAAAACTGTCACGTGGTTAACTGAATTATGTGTAACCTCTGTTGTCAATAAAATAGTGAGGCGGACGCAGAGGAGTTGGAGTTGCTTGGACAGGCGAATAGCAGCACTGCTCTCCAACGCTCCCTTTGCAAGTAAAACTATTGTGGTGTCTGTGTGGTTGCTTTCAGTAACAGTTTCTGTTTACCAGCAGGGTTGACTTAAACCCAACAACATCCACTTGTGACCGCCCCTCAATCCACAAAATACCAGACCCCAAAGGCTCACAGGAGGAACTGTTAAAGAACTGTTTATTTATTATTCTCTGTTTGGTTCTTAGTTTGTTTATTGGTTTCATTTTCATGTATGTTCATTAGTATTTTGAGTATTAGTTACTATTTTGAGGGGGGTTCTTTTTATATGAAAGTATAGTTGTTCCTTAAGGTTATCATGGTGCTGGGTCTGTGACCCAGTGTTTGTGTTTCAGGTTTAAGTAATATTCTTTGATTCATTGTTATTAATGGTTCTGGCTCTCTTGGTTGTTTTTCTTATTATACTTTAATAGTTTCTAGTCCCTAGGTTTCTGTTCTCTTCTGTTATGTTATGCTATGCCTACACTGTATTCCACATTTTATGTGCAGTTTCTCTTGTCTCTATGTTCATATATCTCCTGTGTGCAGACCATCCCCCGTCTCCCTCATCAGTCATGTCTCCTTGTCTCAGTATTAAGTCCGTGTCTCTGTGCCTGTCCCATGTTTCCTGTTTTACTTTGACAGTCTTGCGTCCTATGTTAGTGTATTTAGTTTTGCTTCTTCCCCGTGTTGTTATGCTTGATCTTGTTAGGATGCCTGGGTCGTTGACCCAGGGCTTTTGAGTTTATTATATTATTTATCTTTTCTAGTCTTTGGTTTCTTAGAGTTCCGTCTTATGGTTTATGTCTCTGTGTTCTATAGTTGCTCTGTCTCCCCTGTCGGCTGTATCCCCTTGTTAAGTTCAGGTCTCTGTGTTATGTTTCCTGTTTTACTTTGAAAGTCCGTGTTTCATGTTAGTGTGTCTGGTTTTGCTTTCCTTGTCTCGTTAGTCCTGATTTGCCCCAGCTGTGTTTCCCACCTGTTGCCCATTCCCTGATTGCTCCCTCTATGTATTTAAGCCCTGTGTTTCAGTTTGTCATTGTCGCGATCTACCGTTTACTATGCTGTGTCTTTCTGTCTGCTTGCCTGAGTTTATTTTTGCACTTTGGAAGTTTGTTACTTTGAGTTCAGCATTAAAGCTGTTTTTTGAGTTCACGTCTGTCTCCGGAGTCTGCACTTTGGGTCCTTTTCCTGCCTGCACACAGCCGTCACATAACAGATCTCTCCCAGCTGTGCTTCCCATCTGTTTCTACTTCCCTTGTTTCCTCTGTGTATTTAAGCCCTGGGTTGTCCTCTGGCCATTGTCACATCATCTCACATTGCTATACATTCTCCTGTGTTCCTTTTATCCCTGGCTTCTCCTAGTTTTTTTTCCCAAGTTCTTAGCTTCGAGTTTCCAGTTTAGGTTTTCTTTTCGTGAGTTTAGGTTTTGTCTCTTTTTCTCACAGCAAATAAAGCTGCCTTTTTGAGTTATTCCTGTGCACGCTGTGTCCTGCATTTGGGTCCTGCCTGCCACAGCACCTTACATGACACAGCATTTGCTCAAGTCTATTCTCTGGTGTTAAGTTTGTACCTCTGCAGTTCACTTGATATCATGAGTGGTCTTCTTGCTCCATCAAAAAAAGTGTTTTTGAGCTTGTGTACAGTTGCCCTTAATTAAGTGATTCAAGGCAATTAATAAAAGGCCCTGAAGTCAATAATCAATAGTAATCTATATAGCAACATTACATGTCTCAATACCTTTGGGTGTATGTTTTATCTTTATCATCCTGAACAACACTGACAGTACTGAGGAGAGCTGATGGTTAAAAAAAAAAAAAGTTTAAATAAAGAGAGCAGAGCTCAATTCTCTGTATAGATCTTCAATTCGTTTAATGCAAGCAGTTTCAGTATATCATGACAGACTTTTTTTGGACCTTCTTTAAAAGGAAAAAGGCATTGATGTAGTCTATACATTCGGGGGGGGTATTCCTAACTTGCGTAACCTACTTGTATTTTTTTATTATTACTATGCTGTATTGTAATGATACAATAAATGGGAAGGGGGGGGCGGGAGTCTTTAACAAATGGTTCTAAGATATTGCAATTCCTTTTTAATATGATCACATGAAACATTGCTTACTTGTGCCATTGACAACAACACCGGCAGTGTCAATGTTGAAGACTGTTATGTTTGAGGCTGCATTGATCAAAACATTTCCAATGTCAGTTATGTTAGGGACTGCTGAAGATGCAAATCCAATGTTAATTTCATTGATAATTGATCCACTTCTGTAAAATGAATAAACAAAAATATTGTGTTATTTTCATCATTGTCTTATTATTATTATTATTATTATTATTATTATTGTATTTGTTGTTGTTGTTGTTGTTGTTGTTGTATTTGTAAATTTCCATCTATATATAAAACAGGAATTACCTGAATGAAATCACTCTCAGTGAGCGGAATGATTTAAATGCCATGCTATAAAATGGTGTAAGCTGCAGAAACACAAAATATTCTCTGAATATCTAAATATTCTCACATATTGAATCCATTTCCCTTTTCATTTTACTTTTTAAATCATTTGAAAAAAAAATAGCAAAACAGCACACATAAAAGCAGACCATTTAACAGGACTTGTCAGAAGCACTCACATTTTTTAAAATACAAAATTAAATGTGTTTGCACATTTGTTTTTAATGTGAAGATCATGCAAATTATTCTAATTTTCACTATCAAATCAGGTTCCAAACTATGATGGGAAATTTACTACACTTTTATTTTAAAAGAAAATTCTAAATATTTGTAAAGAAGATCAAAAATACAAAGAAATCTGTCATTATGCACATATACTGCAATAATATACTGACTTGTATTTTCTTTTTTTGATAATATGCATATGGTTGGCTATGACATGTTAGGAAAGATACTTACTGTAGTCTCAATGAGCCTGCTTCGATTTATAAATGCTGTAGATGTAGAATTAGCCAAGTCTTGTGTGAATGTTTCATTTGAGGTGAATATCAGTAATACTCGTGTTACTGGCTCAGCTGTTGTAGTTGTTACAGGTGTGCTGGTTGTAGGAGTCATTGTGGTTGTGTTTGTAGGGGTAGTTATCATTGGTGTTGTAGTGTTTACAGGTGTAGTTGAAGCTATTGTAGGCACCATAGATGTATTTGCTATAGGTGTGATGTTTGTAACATTTGCTGTGGTTGCGTTTGTAACTGTAGTCATCATTGGTGTTGTAGTGCTCACAGTTGTAGTTGAAGCTACTGTTAAATGCCAAGAAAATAAAGCAAGCCGTTGCTTTAACAAACAGTTTTAAGATATTGTGAGGTTAAAGTATAATAACATTAAATAATATCGCTTACCTATTTCACGGACAACAACAGAGTCTGTGGTAACATTGAAGGCTGTTATATTTGAGGCTGCATTGATCAAAACATTTGCAATCTCAGTTAAATTAGGCACAGCTGAAGATGCAACCCCAATACTCATGTCATTGATAATTGATCCACGTCTGCAAAAAGAATAACAAAAATATCGTTTTATTTTCATTAATGTATGACGCATATTTGTAAAATTCCATCTGTATATAAAAATGGAATTACCTGAATGAAATCACTCTCAGTGACCGGAACGTTTTAAATGCTGTGTTGTAAAAACGTGTAAGCTGCAGAAACACAAAATAATCTCTGAATATATTTGCTATATTTTTAGACTTTGTGCTTCTTTATTTTCCAAAGTAAACATTGCATTTATGATGCAAAAGTCATTTGCCAGTTTTGTTTACTAATCATACAATTCCAATTTCTTTGCTCACATACAGTATTCAATCTGTTTCTTTTCTAACTAAATATTTTTTTTCTTTTGAAAAAACTCAACAACAGCACACAAATGCTAATAAAAGCATACCATTTTGCAGGACTTCTCAAAAGAATTCAAATTAATAATACAAAATTAAATGTGCTTGCACATTTGTTTATACTGCTGTGATCATGTGAATAATTCCAATTGTCTCTTGCTCACTCTATGCAATCATATACATGAAATGTCATACTAAAATGACTTATATTTTTTTAAAGTTATGTGCGTATGTGCAATGCATATGTTTGGGTATGAAACTTCAAAAGGATACTTACTGTTGTCTCTATGAGCCTGCTTCGATTTATAAATGCTGTAGATGTAGAATTCTCCAAGTCTTGTGTGAATGTTTCATTTGAGGTGAATGTCAGCAATAGTCCTGTTACTGGCTCAGGTGTTGTAGTTGTTACAGGTGTGCTGGTTGTAGGAGTCGTTGTGGTTGTGTTTGTATTTGCAATCATTGCTGTTGTAGTGTTTACAGGTGTAGTTGAAGCTGTTGTAGGCACCATAGATGTATTTGTTATAGGCAGTGTTGGGAAGGTTACTTTTAAAATGTATTCCACTACAGAATACTGAATACATGCCCCAAAATGTATTCTGTAACGTATTCCGTTACGTTACTCAATGAGAGTAACGTATTCTGAATACTTTGGATTACTTATTATATTATCATGCTGTTTACAACTACGTGAATGTACTATTGCTGTGATTTATTACTGTTACTGAAGGTCCGCGGCTCCGAACCGTAGTAAAGGGACCTCTGGCTAATACGGTGGGTTCCGTGTCGGGCTGGTAGCCGAAAACTAGCTTTACTTTGTTGTCTGAGTCAACTTTGCTTGCGGGAGACAGAGAGAGGCGTTGAAAGGCTGCTCCAACGGAACTTATTTTTTCCGGAGGAAAACACGAACACAGTGTACAGTTGAGTCTTAATAGCTTACTTACAAATGGGCTCGTCAGGCACTCTTCTTGGCTGCTGTGGTTATTATTATATTTACATGCTTCCAGCTCCCGTTTTTGCTCCGTGACAGCTCGGACTTCAATTCTCTCCCTCCCTCGCTCACAGACACATAACGTGTATGGTAGTTCATTTTCCCTGCAGCACAGACTACACTGCCCATGATGCTACATTCTTTAGGGCCATGCCTGTAGCATTCTGTCTATTAGCTTAGCACAACAACAACAACAAAAAGGCGCTCTCTCACCCAGGAAACACGCAGAGAGAGAGCGCGTCACCCTGTAACCATGGCAACCGTAACACTGCCGCCTGGAACAACAGAACGTAGCTGTCAAACAAACCCAAACAATCCTGACCCGCGACAATATGAAACAGGGAAGTACCGCAGTGTAATCCATTTATTTCAACAAAGTAACTGTATTCTGAATACCACCTTTTTAAACGGTAACTGTAACAGAATACAGTTACTCATATTTTGTATTCTGAATACGTAACGGCGGTACATGTATTCCGTTACTCCCCAACACTGGTTATAGGTGTATGGAGGACCACAAGAGCCACGCGCATCGAAATAAAAAATTCTGTGCTTAATTTTAATAAACTGCATTTCAAAATCCTTTTTCGAATTCCACTTTAATAAAAACATTTTCGAACTGCACTTTAATAAACTGCATTTCAAAAAACATTTTCGAATTCCACTTTAATAAACTGCATTTCAAAAAACATTTTCGAATTCCACTTTAATAAACTGCATTTCAAAAACCTTTTTCGAATTCCACTTTAATAAAAACATTTTCGAATTGCACTTTAATAAACTGCATTTCAAAAAACATTTTCAAATTCCACTTTAATAAACTGCATTTCAAAAAACATTTTCGAATTGCACTTTAATAAACTGCATTTCAAAAACCTTTTTTGAATTCCACTTTAATAAACTGCATTTCAAAAACCTTTTTCGAATTCCACTTTAATAAAAACATTTTCGAATTGCACTTTAATAAACTGCATTTCAAAAACCTTTTTCGAATTCCACTTTAATAAACTGCATTTCAAAAACCTTTTTCGAATTGCACTTTAATAAACTGCATTTCAAAATCCATTTCCCTTTCCTGTTCGCTCGGGGATTAACATGTGGATTAGCAGTTGGATTAACAACTTCATTTTAAAAATCCTGCTGCTATTCAAATTAGCCACACCGTGGGATGTAAGGAGCTCTCTGATTGGCTGGTCAGACAGGCTGTCTGCCAGCCTGGATTTTTCTAGCTCATAGCTTCGCCCTGCTACGAAGCGTGTGTGCTTGTACAAAGGCCGTTCAGCCTCGGGATTTACACTCGGCTCGACACGGATATGTGAAGAATGAAGGGAGCCTGCAGCGAAACGGAGAGCTAACCTCTGACTGAGTGCCCGTTTACTCAGTCTGACCACCTGTTGAAGGTAACGTGCTAACATGGCTAACGCTAGCATCACCACACGTAGCCCCGTTATTTTAAGGTCATTTTAGCTTATGAAAATTTTACGTCGCAGCTGTACGAGCTCGCTACGTGTTTTGTAAGCTGCTGTGCTCTTCACAAATAAAGCTGGAAGCAGCTCAGACTGTTAGAACCAGCACTGAGGCCTGTTACATTTATACAGTGTTAGAGCAATGGCTGCAACCTACAGCCTTTAAACTAGCGATTAAAATGCTGACAGTAAACTCGTCAGTCCAGGTGTTACCACATTACTTTGTGATACTTAGAGTTAAAACAACTGAGACAGGCTGATTAAAATAACAGCTGTCAGTTCTCTCATTCCTTATATCAAGACTGGAGATCACACTACTGATTTCAGTTCATTTAATATGTGAGTGCACAGATTCATTCTCAGCTAGACATAAATGATGATCAAAGGTTGTATATATGATGAATTCATCAAATCCCAGCCTCTAACACAGTGCGCTGAATCTTAGCTTTGAATGTCCAGTATATTCTAATCAGTGCAATTTAAGCATTCACTGAACCTACAATATCTACACCTGTGTGGCAAATATGTGGTAAAGATACAGATAATGAAGTTTAATTATTAATACAATATACATCATGAGAAACGAAAGCTGAAATTGATTCAGTTTAGTACTTTTCTCTGTATGTTCTGTGATTATAAAGGCCTTAAATTCTGTGATATATACTGTAAATGATTTTCACAGAGGTCTTAAAGTACTTAAATCACTGCTGATAGTCTGGTTGTTTATATTTCATGTTTTTGTGTCTGTAGGGCTGTTTGATGACGATTTGGACTCCTCTGGGTGATGAGGACACACCCACATCTGTTCCATACTGCAGCCATGGATGGTGTTACAGCTCTGAGTCAGCTTTGGGCCATCAGATGCACACACTGGAAAACCAGCGCCTGTACTTCATGCAGGAGAGATGACCTCAGTGATGTAGGTTCATAAGCAAGTTCAAACATTTCTGGCCTCTTATCACTTAGATTTCTTAATCTTAAAAGTGAATGCATTTAAAGCAGGAACTGCACACCTAGCCATCAGAAGTTTGGCAGCATGAGTACTGTAAAGTTTTGTAGGGCCCTTGTTAAAAATTCCACAAGCACCACACCACATTTGTCATATACAGTTCCATTTTGTACAGTACATTGTTGAAATTATAAACTATATATTCTAGTTATCCACTTGTCAGTAATTTTTGAGTAAATGGATGTCACTGATAAATCAGTGGTGATTCACCTGCAAATGTTTTTAACAAACTTTGTTTTTTGTAGAATTCATCAGCAGCTGTGAAGAGATGTATTTGAATATCTTCTGGTTCCACTTTTCTTAACCTGGAAGCTGAGGATGGCTAATTCCTGACAAGGACACACACCTCAGCGCTTATCATGGGTGTTACATCCTCTGCGCAGCAATTCCAGAGAAAACGAGAGAGCAACGACCACACATTAAGACCAGACAGAAATCTGTCACTTTCTGGCAGCTGTGAAAACTTCCAATAAGAAAGTTTCTTAGAACAATGCTGGGTCATGTGTGATGTGTCATATGAGGATATTACATTTTGACTTAATTCTGCTCAATTAAGTGTTTTGTTCGTTGATCCAATATGGCAGCTTTTTTATTGTGCTCCAAGTTAAAACTCATTGTCCTCATGAGCACAGCATCTAACAACTCTCCTTAAAAAAGTCGATTGACTTTAACTGGACACAATGGTTTCCAGTGGGAGATACATTCATCACTCATCCGTGACACTGGAGAAGTCACCTGAGTGAGTGATAAAGCAATTTTCCATGGAAAATCCAGAGGAACTAAACTTTGTTGTTGTTTCTTTGGGCTCAATTTCAGCTCTAGCAGCATCTCTCAGAAGAAAACCGTTTTGCAAATAATCAGATAAAAAGATTGTTGAACTAGGTGGTATTCTCTGGAGTTTAAGACCAAAACTGAACTCAAACAGTGAATTGACATTAGACTGGAATTCATAAGATGAATAGAAATACTGCTGAAGCTGAATGATTCATTCATGTATATATATGACTTTTTTTCCCCCCAATTCACCAGGTCTGTAAAGTTCAGTATGACTGTGGTACATGATACAGAAGAATAAAAACTTTGTGAATAACTTTACTCTTCTTAAAAATAACTCATAAAACAAGTAAAAGTACAAATGTGTACAAGTTAGAGACTTCCTCAGTAAGTTTACACTCTTTTGGAGTGATTTTAATTGTGTGTTAAAGAGAAAGAGATTAGGAGGTAAAGTAGAGGATGCAGAGTCAATCATCACTGAGGTCATCTCTCCTGCATGAAGTACAGGCGCTGGTTTTCCAGTGTGTGCATCTGATGGCCCAAAGCTGACTCAGAGCTGTAACACCATCCATGGCTGCAGTATGGAACAGATGTGGGTGTGTCCTCATCTCCCAGAGGAGTCCAAATCGTCATCAAACAGCCCTACAGACACAAAAACGTGAAAATATAAACAACCAGACTATCAGCAGTGATTTAAGTACTTTAAGACCTCTGTGAAAATCATTTACAGTATATATCACAGAATTTAAGGCCTTTATAATCACAGAACATACAGAGAAAAGTACTAAACTGAATCAATTTCAGCTTTCGTTTCTCATGATGTATATTGTATTAATAATTAAACTTCATTATCTGTATCTTTACCACATATTTGCCACACAGGTGTAGATATTGTAGGTTCAGTGAATGCTTAAATTGCACTGATTAGAATATACTGGACATCCAAAGCTAAGATTCAGCGCACTGTGTTAGAGGCTGGGATTTGATGAATTCATCATATATACAACCTTTGATCATCATTTATGTCCAGTTGAGAATGAATCTGTGCACTCACATATTAAATGAACTGAAATCAGTAGTGTGAGCTCCAGTCTTGATATAAGGAATGAGAGAACTGACAGCTGTTACTTTAATCAGCCTGTCTCAGTTGTTTTAACTCTAAGTATCACAAAGTAATGTGGTAACACCTGGATTGACGAGTTTACTGTCAGCATTTTAATCGCTAGTTTAAAGGCTGTAGGTTGCAGCCATTGCTCTAACACTGTATAAATGTAACAGGCCTCAGTGCTGGTTCTAACAGTCTGAGCTGCTTCCAGCTTTATTTATGAAGAGCACAGCAGCTTACAAAACACGTAGCTAGCTCGTACAGCTGTGACGTAAAACTTTCATAAGCTAAGATGACCTTAAAATAACGGGGCTACGTGTGGTGATGCTAGCGTTAGCCACATTAGCACGTTACCTTCACAGGTGGTCAGACTGAGTAAACGGGCACTCAGTCAGAGGTTAGCTCTCCGTTTCGCTGCAGGCTCCCTTCATTCTTCACATATCCGTGTCGAGCCGAGTGTAAATCCCGAGGCTGAACGGCCTTTGTACAAGCACACACGCTTCGTAGCAGGGCGAAGCTATGAGCTACAAAAATCCAGGCTGGCAGACAGCCTGTGTCTGACCAACCAATCAGAGAGCTCCTTACATCCCACGGTGTGGCTAATTTGAATAGCAGCAGGATTTTTAAAATGAAGTTGTTAATCCAACTGCTAATCCAACTGCTAATCCACATGTTAATCCCTGAGCGAACAGGAAAGGGAAATGGATTTTGAAATGCAGTTTATTAAAGTGCAATTCGAAAAAGGTTTTTGAAATGCAGTTTATTAAAGTGGAATTCGAAAATGTTTTTTGAAATGCAGTTTATTAAAGTGCAATTCGAAAATGTTTTTTGAAATGCAGTTTATTAAAGTGGAATTCGAAAATGTTTTTTGAAATGCAGTTTACTAAAGTGCAATTCGAAAATGATTTTATTAAAGTGGAATTCGAAAAAGGTTTTTGAAATGCAGTTTATTAAAGTGGAATTCGAAAATGTTTTTTGAAATGCAGTTTATTAAAGTGCAATTCGAAAATGTTTTTTGAAATGCAGTTTATTAAAGTGGAATTCGAAAATGTTTTTTGAAATGCAGTTTACTAAAGTGCAATTCGAAAATGATTTTATTAAAGTGGAATTCGAAAAAGGTTTTTGAAATGCAGTTTATTAAAGTGGAATTCGAAAATGTTTTTTGAAATGCAGTTTATTAAAGTGGAATTCGAAAATGTTTTTTGAAATGCAGTTTATTAAAGTGCAATTCGAAAATGTTTTTTGAAATGCAGTTTATTAAAGTGCAATTCGAAAATGTTTTTATTAAAGTGGAATTCGAAAAAGGATTTTGAAATGCAGTTTATTAAAATTAAGCACAGAATTTTTTATTTCGATGCGCGTGGCTCTTGTGGTCCTCCATAATAGGTGTGGTGTTTGTAACATTTGCTGTGATTGCATTTGTAACTGTAGTCATCATTGGTGTTGTAGTGCTCACAGTTGTGTTTGAAGCCACTGTAAATGCCAAGAAAAGAAAACAAGCCGTTGCTTTAACAAACAGTTTTAAGATATTGTGACTTTAAAGTATAATAACATTAAATATTGCTTACTGATTACAGGTGTGGTGGTTGTAGGAGTCACTGAGGTTATATTTGTAAGTGCAGTCATCATCGATGTTGTAGTGCTCACAGTTGTTGAACCAACAGTTGTTGTTGAAACTCCAGTTGTTACTGATACATCACTTTCTGTTGCACCACCAGTTGTTGTTGATGCCTCAGTCATCGCTGATCCTTCAATTGTAGTTTCCCCAGTTATGGTTGAACCTCCAGTCGTGGTTGACACCCCAATAGTAGTCGAACTTGTAGTAGTCGAAATGACTGGAGCGAACATCAGGACCTTGAAGAGCACACGACATCAGTGCTCTCATATATTAACTTCTGTGTCAACAGTGTCACTGTGGACAAACATCTCTGGGTGTATTCCAACCAGAAACCCTGGATGATTAAAGAGGTCCAGGTCCTGCTGAAGCAACGTGACAGCGCTTTTAGATCCGGTGATGGTATGCAGTACAGTGTAGCCAGATCAGAGTTGAAAAGAGGCATCAGAGAGGCCAAGGCAGCGTACAAGAGAAGGATCAAAGACCACTTCAGCAACAAAAACTCATGACAGGTATGGCAGGGACTTCAGCACTTAACCAACTACAAACCTTGTAATACCACGCTGACTGAGGGTAACGCGGCACTTGCAGAGGAGCTGAACCACTTCTTCACACACTTTGAGGTGAAGGGACCAGAGGAAGCAGCAGCAAAAACATCGGACAGCAGCAGCCGCCCAAGCCTCATAGTGCAGAAATACGAGGTGAGGCGCACACTGAGGGCTGTGAACCCCAGGAAGGTCACCGGACCAGATGGGGTAACCACAAGGGTCCTAAAAGAGCGTGCAGACCAGCTGGCTGGGGTCTTCACTAAGATCTTCAACACTTCACTGTCCCAGTCCTGCATCCTGCCATGCCTAAAGTCAGCCACAATTGTCCCACTGCCAAAGCGTACTAACACTGGCAGCCTCAACGACTACCGACCAGTTGCCCTAACACCTGTTATAATGAAGTGCTTCGAGAAACTGGTCCGACGTCACATCATGTCCTGCCTGCCACCCACACTCGACCCGCTCCAGTTCGCAAACAGAGCTAACAGATCAACTGAAGATGCCATTGTTACAACGCGCCACACCACCATCTCTCACCTGGAAGTGCAGGGCCGTTACGCCAGGCTGCTCTTTGTTGACTTTAGCTCTGCTTTCAATACAATGCTCCCGGAACGACTAATAGTTAACTACTGGAAATCGGACTTCCTTCTACCACCTGCCGCTGGATCAGAGACTTCCTCTCAGACCGTGTACAGAGAGTTAGAGTGGGGTCTCATCTTTCCTCAGCCCTCAGCCTTAACACCAGCTCTCCACAAGGCTGTGTACTGAGTCCCCTACTGTACACTCTGTACACACATGACTGTGTTAGTACCCACCCAGACAACACAGTCATCAAGTTTGCAGATGATACCACCGTGGTGGGGCTCATCTCTGGGGGAGATGAGACGGCGTACAGAGCTGAAGTTCAGAGGCTGTCAGATTGGTGTGTAAATAACAACCTGGACCTCAATACCACCAAGACAAAAGAACTGGTAGTTGACTTCATTAGGAGGAAGTCTGAGCTGCAGCCTGTCAGCATCTATGGGGAGTGCGTGGAAAGGGTCTCCAGTTTCAAGTTTCTGGGTGTGCACATAGACACAGACCTCCAATGGAGCTCTAACACCTCTGCGGTTTTAAAGAAGGCCCAACAGCGTCTCCATTTTATGAGAATCCTCAGAAAAATGGACCTGAAGAAGGAGCTGCTGACCGTCTTCTACCGCTGCTCCATTGAAAGTGTGCTGACATATTGCATCAGTGTATGGTTCTCCAGCTGCACCACAGCACACAGAAAGGCACTCCAGAGGGTCATCAATATGGCCCAAAAAATCATTGGACATCCTCTTCCCTCCCTGAAGGACCTGTACAGCACTCGCTGTCTCAAGAGGGCACGCAGCATCCTACGGGACTGTACAGACCCAGGACACCAGGTGTTTAAGCTGCTGCCGTCTGGCAGGAGGTTCAGGCTGCTGAGGTCCCGGACAGACAGACTCAAGGACAGCTTTTATTACAGGGCAATAGCCCTGATCAATGCAAATAGCTGACCTGATTGGCTACCTCCCTGGACTTTTCTTTTGGGGAGGGGGGGAGTAACAATGGTAAAAACAATAACAATAATAATATTTATATTTATAACAAGGTGCAATAATAATTAATGTGCAATAATAACAGTGTGCAATACACATACACTTATTCTTCTTTTTTTATTACTAAGTTAATATACTGTGTTGTGTTGTTTGTGTTGCGTTGTGATGTGTCGTATCGTGTCGTGTTGTGTTATATGTAGTGCCAACATAGGACAGTTTTCAGCTTTAATTGTACTATTGTACTATGTATGACTGTGCAATGACAATAAAGAGCGATCTTATCTTATGTCTGTACTTGGGTCCACTCCACAAACACACAGGCTGCTCAGCTGTGACACCTTCATGAACTGACCATCCTCTCTTATGTGCCTCTACTTTCGGACAAGTAGGCCGCAGAATACTCTCAAACAAAGGCATAGATTTGGTTTTGGCATTGGTGGGGACGGTTGATTCAACCACCGAACCCTGCCCTGTTTCTTTTTTTTTCCTTTTTGTCTTTGCTTCTTGATAAAAAAGGAGAAATATACTTGCCTACATATGCTATTCTACATGCTTTTAAACCATTTAAAATTACAATTCATAGTTTTATATGTGAATTATATAATGTTAAATTACTATTAAACAAATGACTAAGTATTTTAGACTTTAGTTTACTTCAGTCATATTCCATATAAATCAGGTATCATACAAAAATAAAAATAGCTTCAAATACAGTCATGACAATAAAAGAATATGACTTTAAGGACTTAACAACATTACTTCAGTTATAGTACACCAACATCTCTTACTCAAACTCACTGCGAACCTGTTTTTGCTCCATTTTGACTCACCTCTCCTCTCTTACAATTGCTCTGATCTCCGTACCACTTTACCTGTTCCCTGGCCTGATTAGCTATTCCTTTCAACGTCCACTTCCTGTCTTGGGACCCATTATCATGCTCGCAAACAAACTACTCACGGTAACTTTGACTTGATACATCAATCATCCAGGTAAGTAAATCCCCAAAGTTTGATTCTGCCTAAGAGAAAACCCGTAGTTATCCCGTATGTGTCAGGAGTATCGGAACAGCTGAGACGCATTTTTTCTAAACACTGAGTCTGTGTGGCTTTTAAACCTCTAAAAAAAATTGGTCCACCCCAAGGATCGGGTCCCCCGACACAAACAGAGTAATATAGTGTATACTGTTAAGTGCTAGGACGATTGCCAGGATTTATACATCGGGGAAACCAAACATCCTCTGGCAAAGTGGATGGCACAACACAGAAGAGCCACCTCGTCAGGCCAGGACTCCGCAGTCTATTTACACCTACAGGCCAGTGGACACTCGTTCAACAATGAGGATGTACACACCCTGGACAGAGAGAAGCGCTGGGTTGAGCGCGGAGTCAAGGAGGCCATTTACATGTAAAGGGAAAGACCATCTCTGAATCGAGGAGGGGGCTTGAGGGTACATCTTTCGCCATCTTACAATGCTGTGATTGCAGCCATTCCCCAACTGTGTAAATGGTACTCAAGGCCATTCATCAGTGGTTGTTGATCAATGGTCATGAGAATTTGCATATTAATGATCAAAGAACTAAACTCCCAGCCCATTGTTCCTTCAGTGGGCTGGTTTCAGTCATTATGCAAATGTACTGTTTATAAGATTGGGGAAACCTGCAGTCAGCTGAGACTGAAGAAGTCACTTGGATGACGAAACGTTTCTCCCACTGAAAACACTACATCCAGATGAACAGAATCAAACTTACCATATTTCATCTTTCCTCATAAACTTCCTCGTTCATGTACATATTGCCACCTTAGTGCTCATAATCATAGTGTCTTTGCTCACATCATAGTTGTGCTTATTAGAGTTTGTCACTGCCCATAGTTCTGTCAATATTGGTTCTTTCACCTGTATATATTTGCAGCCCGTGCACTACTGTTAGTTTATGACTTGTCAGTTCACTCTCAACTGTAAATAGCCACTGCACTTGTACACAAGCATTGCATTAATCCACGTTCTTGTAATTAAACTCTTTTGCATGTATCTCAAGTGTCAGTGTTGAATCTGTCTTTTGGGTCCATTCTGTGTCTGACGGTCTGCACAGTGACAGTCACCTTTTTAAACTGGAAATCAAAATCACTATGAACACAAGTAAATAATATCCTAATTGATTATATATCTTTAGAAAATTCTCAGCCACCCTTTAAAAAATAGCATAACTAGGGATGGGTATCGAAACCCAATTCCTTGGAATTGTTTGCCATTTTTGCAAACGATTCCCTTATCGATTCCAGTCACCCGGAATGACGTCACACAGTTGCGGAGCATCATTTACCTGGCAGGGCGCCTAAGCGGCTCAAACGCTCAAAAGTTTGGTTATACTTTACGAGAACGGATGACAACAGGGCAACTTGCAATACTTGCAAAGACATTTCATTTAAAGGAGGAAACACTATGAATATGCAAAAGCATTTGCTCACAAAACACACGATAACCTTAAATGAATGTCGTGTTTTTAAGTCCCCTCCGGACTCATGAATCCCAACCCAGCAGCAGCGGTAACGTTTGCACGTCCTCTCCCGTTAATGCGGCAGGTAAATAATCAACTAACAGTGCATATTATGTTAGCGCGATCTGCCTTAATACAAAACCAGCCATTACTCTGCGTTGCATTTAGATGACCATGATGAGAGAGACAGAGTCTGGCTGGCTCAGATGCTGGCAGTTCTCGATGCAGCCTACCATTAGCGTCTTCTTTCAGGCCAGGATAGACGAATGTCACCGAGCAGTGACTAAGTTTGTGGTCAAAGGCTTGCACCCATTTGCCACAGCAGATGCCCCCGATTTTCGGTAAGTGAATGTGTTTAATTGTAGGCAGTGACATTACTGGATATTCTTGTGTAATTGCTACAGAATAATTTATGTTATACTTTGTTATTACTACAGAAGAATATTTATTTTATTATTTTACATTTACAATTTTTTTTCCTGGGGACCCCATTGAAGACCTGTAGGCTGTGGAACTCTTAAGAAGTCACTGTTGGGTTTGTAAGGCCATGTTACTCCTAAATTTCTATCTTGTTCAAAGAGAAGATATAAAACAAAGTTCTAAGCTAATCGACCTTAGTGTTCTCCTTTTTTAAAAAGAATCGATAAGAGAACTGATAAAGAATCGAATCGTTAAACAGAATCGGAAATGGAATTGGAATCGTGAAAATCTTATCAATACCCATCCCTAAGCATAACCAGCCCTGGTTACCAGTTATCAACAAGTTAACCCATGATGGTACCTCATTCTCAAGCATGATCCCCATATACAATATGTTTAGAGTAATTATAATTAATTATGCTTGTATATTAATTATACTTGCATCTCTAATTTCTTTGATTACTCTTTGCTTAGTTTATTACTATAAAACAGGCATAGTCTGGTGAATTTCTTATTGTTATCATCACTGTCAGAATTTTGACTATCTTTCGTGTTCATAACACATTAATTATATGTACATGCTTATAGATTTGTTATGTATATATCAATCTATATTGCAATTATATTAATAGTTGCTTGTGTGTATGTATGCATGTATACATGTGTACACACATCTCTGTATTTTTATCTCTGTCGCTATGCGTGTGTATGTATGTATACATGTGTATCTAAGCAGGGCTCTAGAGTGCGACCAATTTTTCAGTGGTGTGACTAAAAAAAAATATTTGGTCGCACTGTTCGGGTAACAAAAAAAAAAAAAACCTCTGCAACTCTCCGTGTGGTCAACAACAGACACACATTATGCCCCTATCGTGGACTAAACCAATCAGAGATAGTCAGGGGCGGGACCTCTCTGATTGGCCGTGGTCCAGTTGAAAGTGCAGGTGGAAGAGAGAGGTGAGTAGCTTGAATAAAGCGATATCGATTCATTAAATCCTGAATTGACTTTTAAATATAACTGTGTTTTGCCAGAAACGCCAGATTCTCAGATTAAAGCTCACAAAACTATTTCAACAACCACCAAACATTAAATGAGAGCAGGTACACGGATTCCACACAAAGACGTAACACAGAGCCGACCCGACGCATCAGAATCAGCTTTGTCTTTCTCGGCTTTCTCACCCGACGGCACGTAGACGGACATGCTGTCAGAGCTCACCGATTCTGATGCGTCGGGTCTGCTCTCTGTTTATGTCTTTTTGCGCTGATTCTGAGCTGTAGGTTTCGTCTCTCTCCAACCAAAATTCACCGAGCCAGCAGCAAAAGAAGCAGCAAACTACTTCACATTTGATCAATGTCGTCATGAATTTCCTCTGAGTTTTGCTGTTTTGCTTCCACCACGATAAAAATCACACTTCATGCACAGCTCCCTCTCTCTCTCTCTCTCTCTCTCTCTCTCTGTACTTCAAGAACAGTTTCCCGCCTCAAATCTCTGTTTTCTGCATTATTCATTCGCTTATTACCCACCAGTCTACCATTGTTTACAGCGCTGTCTTTTTCTTTTTTCACTTAAATGACCTCGGACAAGAAAGCCTAATTTCTGCTGTTCAATACTGCAGAAATTTAAACTTCTTAAAATTATGCAAAATTGCAGAATATTGCAGAATATTTTAAGGTTATCTGCTATAAAACGCCAGACCAGGAAAATCTTCATGTTTTTGTGTATTTTATTCTCAGTTACTTTGACACAAAGGCATCTGCTGTGATGTTCACAATTCTGATTAAGTCTCATGTGTATCAGTACTGATAAATGATCAGAATTATAATATTTCTGACTGTCTGAGGCAAAATTGAATCGAATCAGGACTTTGAGAACCGTAATCGAATGGATTATAGAAATCAGTGATGATACCCAGCCCTAGTGAGCAGCCTAGGCCTGACAGAAGTGGATGTAGCTGTGGGTAATAAGAGAAGATGAAAAGAACTATTGATAACTTTTGTGTTAAGTTAAGGCCTGATCCGTCTGAAATTCATAGCCAGCTCTGACACGGTGCCATCAATCTTTGAATGCTGAAAAAGCACAGTGTATCCAGAAAACACATTATATGCTGCACTAATGAATAAGACTAACTATTCACTTTAGCTAAAGTTATTAAGTTAGCTAAAGAGTTGGGATGCTGTGTAAGACATAAATAAAGCTAAAATACAAAGGTTTGGACAGCGTTTTGCATGTTTCCCTACTGTAGGGGTCTCTGCAAGCATACAGGGCTCTGACAGGGTACAAGATGACAACTTTGGAATTCTACTAGAAACAGTCGATCATATTTGTTTGTCAAAGCTGAATTCAGGGCAAACTAGGCTAAATTAGCGTTTTTAGCTAGCAGCTACAATAAGCATAAAGGTTACTGTACGGCTATCAATTGTTAACATGACGCTTGTTCTTATACATGTAATACATTTATTACCAACCTGAGAGTTTATCCGCTGGTCATTCGACATGACGAATGACTTCTGAAGTCTTAATTCAGCTCAAGACGCTGTAGATTCCGTCAGTAACGCTATCAGTCTGTAGTTCTAGTAATCTGCGCTTGAACCGGAACCGGATGTAAGTCCCAAAAAACTGAATTTTGGAACTGAAATTGAATTGTAGAACTGAAACTGAATGGTGAGAAGTGAATGTGAAATTATTCGAGAGCTGAATTTTTAAAGGATAAAATGCAGTTTCAAAGCAAATCAATTCATTTTCAAACCATAAATTCAATTTCAAATTAGACTAATTCAAATTCAGTTTTCAAAAGCTTTCATTCAAGTTACAATTCAGATTCAATCCGAGTAATTCAAATTCAAATTTAACTTATTCAAATTCAGTTTCTGATGGCACAGATTTCTGCCCATAAAAACTGCGGTGTTAAGCGATGCGGTTGAAAAATTTGAGTGCGCCTAACTTTTGTGCCGGTACGCCTAAATTTTTAAAGTTAGGCGCCCCAGTGCGCCCATGTCAAAAAGTTAGTCTAGAGCCCTGCTAAGCATGTGTATTTAAAGTGGCATGGAAGGTGTTGAGGTGTGGTAATTTGTAAAAAAAACAAAACAAAACAAAACAACAACAACAACAACAATCTGATTTGTATTTTTTTTTCATTTTTCATTGTATTTGTTTTAATTTATAATTATTATTATTGTTGTTGTTGTTCTGTATTCTATAATGTGCATGTTTTAATCCTATAAAGTACATTGGGATATCTCTGGGTCTGCTAATTACTGACTGACTTCCACACACAACATTAATCATATACAATGATTACACAATTATTATTACTAATTAGTTATCATTTAATTATGTCAATCACATACAACAAATAAACAGGCCATCTTCCCATGGTCTGAAGGGTGCTTTTATGGTGGTAATGCTCTGAGCCGGTTCAGAGCTGGTAAACCACAGTATAAGGAAAATAATGATGGGTAATCCAATTTTGGAAGTCACCAACTGCTTTACTTACACTAACATAATTCTTGACTTGGACTATCCCACCTCAAGCTGTCCTTAGATTCTCCTAACAAATTCCCTCCGTGCCTTATAATAATATTGGCTTTTAATTACTTAATTTCATTTACAGTCAATAGTTACATAACTATACACAAGAGATTTATATCCATACATTCATTTCATTTCTGTTTCTCATGTATGCATGTTTGTCTATATATGTTTGTAAGCTTGTATAGTTTTGCGTCTTTGTATGTACAGGTACATAATTTTGTATATATGTGTGTGTGTTTTCTGTTTTTCCTTCCTTGTTGCATGTCCTTGTCCCGTGCTGTTGTTGCCTCGTAAAAAAATAAAAATTTTAAGAAGGATGCAAAATGATGTGCAATTTCAGTGTGTGAGACCTGGAGATATTGTGTGATGTTAAAAAAAAGAAGCAGCAAGATCAGGTTAAGTTTTTTTAATGCTATTTTCATCAGTTGAAAATAGCATTGAAATGGGGTACGCTGTGGACAGATATGCAGATAATCCTGCCTTTAGACCTAAGGCAAATTCAGAATCACTAATTAAACTAGCATTCGTGTTTGAGGAAGCTGCAGAACCATCACATCACACAAACATGAATGATGGTACACAGATGGCAGGGTTTGTTCAATGTCTTTAATTGAAGCTTCTTTAGTTTATCATGAAAGACTTCAGAAGAACCTGCTTCAGAAAGAAAAGGGTGATATTAATATTATATTATTTTTATAGGGAGAGTTCATTTCAAATGTGTGCATCAGGATCACTTAGACTTTGATTTTTTACCGTAATTATCCAATACAATACAATCAGAATACATACAATAATACAATACAATACATACAAGAAATATATTTAAATATTGACTGGTAAAAGTGACTGGTAACTATACAGGACATTTTCACACATCTTATAGTTTATGAATGCCAGATGAGGTGATGCTATCCTGATTATCACTTTCATTTTTTTCACTGTCAGAGTCACAAGCAAAGGAGATGCTTTATGGATAAAGACTTGATCTCACTGATATTAATAACTTACATCATGACTTTATCACAGCACTTCATAAACTGACAATCAATGACACCTTTGCTTGAAATTATGTTACACTTTATATTTGTAGATAACATAAAGGTTAATTTCTAATTCTAAATCATGGTATGATTGCTCTTCATCAGAAGCTCCTCGTGGATTTTCAGTTGGAACAAAGTCGTTCTTCATACCCAGTCAAAGGAGACATTTCCTCAAGTTATTTCACAAGAGCATCAGCGCAGATGTTATTGCTGGCCTGACAGCAGCCATGACAGCAGCACCATACAGGACGCAGTGAGGAGACTGATCTTGTGGCTCACTCCATGTGACACTGTTGCAAATGTTGAGTAAAAGAAAAAAAAAAGGCAATCCTTTCAGAAACTGTTCTGCGATATAGTAATATGTTTGACATGATTGTGTTAAATATATCTTACATATGCCGTCCACAAGAATAGAACTGATATCAATGTCGAAGGGTGTTATCTTGGCTGCATCGATCAAAACTTGTCCAATCTCTTTTGCATTAGGGACCAGTGACAATGCAAATCCAATGTCCATGTTATTGATAATGGATCCATTACTGCAAAAGGAAAAACCCCAAACTTTGTTTTGTTTGCTTTATTTACTTGAAAAATTTGTAAAATTCTATACCATAAACAATTTACCTGAATCCAGTCACACTGATGAAGCGGAATGAAGGAAATCTTGCCAGGTAGAAAGGTTCAAGCTGTAGAGATATGAATAAACAAACTGTAAGTATGTATGCTTTGCTTTTTGGGGTTGTGCTTCTTTACTACCATGTAATTTGTGATATATTATTTGCATTATGTAATATCATAGTGCAATTAATAGTTGTTGCTAGCCATTTTTTGAATGGCTAGCATATAATTTTATGTTATATCTTTTTTCTTTAAACACTTACAAAAGCATAGCAATGAGTTGGAAAAAACATAGAGACATGAGGAGTAATTACTTTGGAGTTTTATTTCAGTTTAGCTTATGATGGAAATGTTTTTGGTATATAGTTTATTGCATATATGATTTTTCTTTATCTCAATCTGTATAATCTTATGAAAAAATGGAAAAATTGTTGACTTTAGGATTCATAAATGCATGGATAGAAAAAGATGGCCATACATTTTTTTTATGGTACACTACCAAAATGCTGTTATATGACAATATAAGTATATACTCTGGAATTATTCACAATACATACACTTAAGTATTATTCAAATGCAAGAAGAAAACTTACTGTTGTCTTTATCAGTGTGGATCGTTGTTTAAACGCTGTCGATGATGAAGTCAGCAAGTCAGTTGTAAATATCCCATTAACAGATCTGAATTGCACCACCAGTATTCTTACAGGCTCAGCAGTTGTAGTTGCTGCAGTTGTAGTGGTTGTAGGAGTCATCATTGGTGTTGTAGTGTTCACAGTTGAAGCCACTGTAAATGCCAAAAAAATGAAACAAAATGTTGCTTTAACAAACAGTTCTGAGATATTATGAATTTAAGATATCCTAATGTTAAATAATGCTTACCTGAGTCACTGACAACAACATTGGTAATGTTAAAGGCTGTTATGTTTGGAGCTGCATTGATCAAAACATATTCAATGTCAGTGTTATTTGGCACGGATGTAGATAAAAAACTAATGTCATTGTCAGTGATGATGGATCCACTTCTGCAAAATGAATAAACCAAATATTGTTTCACTTGCATGAATTCATTATGTATTATATATTATATGATATATCATCAAACAAAAAATAAATTACCGGAATTGAGTCACTTCCATTGAGTAGTATGAAGAAAATGTTTTATTGTAAATAGGTTCAAGCTGCAGAAACACACACAATCAAAGATCTGTGAGTCTGTATGCTTAAGTGAATGCATGCATTTAACCACTGTTTGACTTCAAGAGAACAAACTTACTGTTGTCACTATCAGTGATGATCTATTTTTAAATGCTGGAGATGATCGGTCCAGCAAGTCAAGTGTAAATGTCTCTCCAACAGATGTGAACTGCAACACCTTTGTTATAACTGGCTCAGCAGTGGTAGTTGTTACAGGTGTAGAAAACAAAGAGGAAGAAAAAAAGCCATTAAAAACAAAGTCATTTTTCATAAACACACAATGCTGTTTTTATACATGGTGGATCTAATTTAAAGGAGTCTCTCTACTGTTTAGCACATTAGATAATTATGTTGGTGTTATCTGAGAGAATAATTAAATAAATAACTAGAAAGATGTTCATGCAACAAACAATAATAAATTCTATATATGATATTAAATATGAATAGGTATATTGCCTAACAATAAACCACTTCAGGAGTGGCATATGTGACTTCTGTTTACTCACTGTTTACTTGGGTTGCTACAACAGATGTGTTATCAATACTGAGGTTGAAAGTGTTGTTGGGGTTAGACACCGCTTGAACTAAAGTTTTTTGAACATCTGCAGCCTGTGGGATTTCTGCAGGTGTTATTGTGTTGTTAAAAACAACCTGCACTTCTGCTTCAGTATTAGATGCTCGTGTTCTGCTCCCAGCTTGTCTAAAGAAAAAATAGAAAAACTCAGTTCTTAATTAAATATGTTAAATTAACATTAATTATTTGTAATTACTGATAATAAGATTAGCGTTGCTATAAATGAACAAAAGTAAAAATCTTACCTGAATGCTATGACAATTACACGGCTGAAAAGTGAACCATATCTAGCTCTATAGATGATTTCATACTGTGCAGAGCAAAGTAGAAATTAATTAATTAATTCAAATGTAGCTGTAATCAGCTGGAATTTTAACAATATTCCATCTTAGTATTTTACTCACCACTACTACCACTTGCTCCTCAAGTGCCTTAAATTGTGGGCTGTTTTTATCTTCCAGTTGAGGCACAAAGGGTTGAACCAAAACTGCTGCAACAACAACAATTGGTGCGCGAACTACTGCCACTGCTGTTGTTGTTGTTGCTGTTGTTGTTGTTGTTGATGATGATGTTGTTGTTGCTGCTGCCGTTGTTGTTGAACCAGTTGCTGTTGTTGCTGCAGTTGAACCGGGCGTTGTTGTTGAAGCTGTTGTAGATGCAGTCGTTGTATTTGTTACAGGTGTGGTGCTTGTAAGATTTGTTGTGGTTGCGTTTGTAGGGGTAGTGATCATTGGTGTTGTAGCGTTCACAGTTGTTGTTGAAGCTGTTGTAGACGCAGTAGTTGTATTTGTTACAGGTGTGGTGCTTGTAAGATTTGTTGTGGTTGCATTTGTAGGGGTAGTGATCATTGGTGTTGTAGCGTTCACAGGTGTAGTTGAAGCTGTTGTAGACGCAGTAGTTTTATTTGTTACAGGTGTGGTGCTTGTAAGGTTTGCTGTGGTTGCATTTGTAGGGGTAGTGATCATTGGTGTTGTAGCGTTCACAGGTGTAGTTGAAGCTGTTGTAGACGCAGTAGTTGTATTTCTTACAGGTGTGGTGTTTGTAAGATTTGTTGTGGTTGCATTTGTAGGGGTAGTGATCATTGGTGTTGTAGTGTTCACAGGTGTAGTTGAAGCTGTTGTAGACGCAGTAGTTTTATTTGTTACAGGTGTGGTGCTTGTAAGATTTGTTGTGGTTGCATTTGTAGGGGTAGTGATCATTGGTGTTGTAGCGTTCACAGGTGTAGTTGAAGCTGTTGTAGACGCAGTAGTTGTATTTCTTACAGGTGTGGTGTTTGTAAGATTTGTTGTGGTTGCATTTGTAGGGGTAGTGATCATTGGTGTTGTAGTGTTCACAGGTGTAGTTGAAGCTGTTGTAGACGCAGTAGTTTTATTTGTTACAGGTGTGGTGCTTGTAAGATTTGTTGTGGTTGCATTTGTAGGGGTAGTGATCATTGGTGTTGTAGCGTTCACAGGTGTAGTTGAAGCTGTTGTAGACGCAGTAGTTGTATTTGTTACAGGTGCGGTGCTTGTAAGATTTGTTGTGGTTGCATTTGTAGGGGTAGTGATCATTGGTGTTGTAGCGTTCACAGGTGTAGTTGAAGCTGTTGTAGACGCAGTAGTTGTATTTGTTACAGGTGCGGTGCTTGTAAGGTTTGTTGTGGTTGCGTTTGTAGGGGTAGTGATCATTGGTGTTGTAGCGTTCACAGGTGTAGTTGAAGCTGTTGTAGACGCAGTAGTTTTATTTGTTACAGGTGTGGTGTTTGTAAGATTTGTTGTGGTTGCATTTGTAGGGGTAGTGATCATTGGTGCTGTAGCGTTCACAGGTGTAGTTGAAGCTGTTGTAGACGCAGTAGTTGTATTTGTTACAGGTGTGGTGCTTGTAAGGTTTGTTGTGGTTCCGTTTGTAGGGGTAGTGATCATTGGTGTTGTAGTGTTCACAGTTGTTGTTGAAGCTGTTGTAGACACAGTAGTTGTATTTGTTACAGGTGTGGCGCTTGTAAGATTTGCTGTGGTTGCATTTGTAGGAGTAGTGATCATTGGTGTTGTAGGTGATAGATGTAAATGATCAGAAAATCACAGGAATATCACAGGGATGATTGTTGCTGTGTTTGTATATGCCACCATCTTACCCATTAAAATCAAGAACGTAGATATAAGCCATTCAACAATCATTCTGCTTTCCATTTAACCTGTAAAATTAAACAATACATTTATTCACCATGTGAAAACATATTTTTAATCTATAACTCACATAATGCATTTATTTCTCCACTGTTGTCACAAAAAATAAATAAATACTAATAAACTGGCTGCTCGTTTATTCACATGAGATCACAACAGTCCATTGCTCAGCTTGTGTGATTTGGTAGATTGTTTTATACTAAATCCCTCATATACACCAAAGGTATTTTGTCTCATCCCAGCTCCAAACCAGGGCTTAAAAAATCAGTCAAATCAAAAAGTAATATCCACTGTAGTTAACCCTCATAAAAGATGTAACCACTAATATTGTGAAATTATAACATTTTGTGCTATTTGTGGTTTTTGTCTGTTTTAACTTTGACAAAATGTAAACTTTACTTTTGTTAAACATCAGTTTTCACTGATGTGGCGTTCAAACAAACACAAACTAATAAGATTTGTAAACATGTACATTACCTGTTTGCTTATGACATTTAAGTTATTCCATCTCAAATCAGCTACTTTTTGGAACATTTGCTGCGCAACCATCTCCAAATCGCATAGATTGACGGCATAAATTTGACGGCATAAATTTGACGGTATAAAGTTTAAACATATATAATGACAGCTGATAAATTTTAGCTTCATTTATCAAATAGTGACTAGATATATTTTTTGGAAAAATGGTAGTTTGTTCCCTTTTCAAGGCATTTTTCCGCATATTGAAATCTGCGGCAATGTTTATTACCTTTGTGTGTTTATATACATGAGTATGTCAAAAGGTTTTAAAAATTAAAGAATGAGATTTTCACTAGTCTTTTATCAAAATAAATCAAATTATGTAACTTGGCACAGAACTTCTGTAACTTGCATATTGGTCATGCGAAATATGAAGAAAAAAGAAGTCGAGTACTTATGCAAAGAGTCATATTTGAGTACACACTAATAAAAAATTTCAACTTGCAAAGGACAATAGTGACTATTTATGAATGATATATACTTGAATTTTACAGTACTGAAAAATAAAGCACATAAAATCCTTTTAACATGAAATAATCACAAAAATGAAGAACATGTCATTTTCATTAAACTTTCATGCTGGATTGCACAAGTATGACAAGTTGTATCATAGAAACAACAATATCAGTAGATAATCTCGTGCAAAAAGAGCAAAATTTGGGAGTTTCTAGATTGTAATCTAACTTTAATTCAGTAATTTTCTTAAATATGTGCTTATTTTTCATTTCCAAGACATTCGCCTATGTCGGTAGAAATAATAAGAAATTTACTTACCCAAAATGAGAATAGAAGTTGAAAAGTTACTGATTCTCATCTGATGTTTATCTGTGATATGTCTAAATTGCAACCCTTTTACCTTATGCAACTGTCCACATACATATACACCGAACCGAAAAGCTGAAGGACCTTAATGGAGAACAAATATTCTACCTGTCAATATATATTTGCGTTGTCCCTTATCATACACCCTTCTTTTGTTCCATGAGTCAGTGGCGAACTTTGTATTACAAAAGAACTTCCTTGGAAGTCATAATAAATATAAATATTTCTAACCTCGAGCTGTTATTCAAAGTAGTTATAAGTCATGCAAATTGATTTAAATACTGAATCCATTTTAGGTCAACAGGTAGTGAAGCTTGCTAAAAATTCAATTTCAGTGTTGGATTAAGTTTCAAGGAAGTTTGTTTCAATGAGCACTATTTCTTTTTCTATATCATTTGTTTGTTTCTTGCTTGGGTTTTCTTTAGTGAGTTGAATTTATGTGCACAGAAATTTTCTTTCTGTAATTTTTTTTTTATCACCGTCTTTGCTGTTTAGGCCTGAAAATGTCTAGGGTAGCTTTGGAAAAAGACCATGATTTTATTTAAAAAAGATCCTTTCATAACCTTCTGAATGGAAAATGAGACCAGTGAGTACCAATTACATTCTGATGTGACTATTTAACATGTTAACCTGAAATTTCACACTGATGTTGTCCTCACAAGTCACCTATGAGATGTGCGCTCACGAGGACCATGTCTTGCCCGATGAATGATCATCCCTGTCTTCTTTAACCACAATTTTCAAAAAGATTAAAAATCTTTAGTCATCACACCAGAAAACAGTTTTCCAGTTAGCCTCTTTAACTAAGGCCCAGAAAAGGCAAAAGCAGTTCTGGATCTTGTTTTTTCTTTGAAGGGTAGCATGTAAATGAAGGCAACTACATTTTAAAATACTGTGCAATTTAAATCATCTTTTGTTCATCAAATAACAAAAGGACTGTTGTATGTTAGAGTAACAACTAACTGCTTCACCAGCATCACAATTTAAATTTTTCGAAACACAGGCAAGCTGCACTGAACCGAGCTTAATAGTAATATAAGCAGATGAACTTTTAACAAACATATATGGAGCAGATATATGTGCTTCAATAGTTGTTGTCATTCTCACAGTCATTGTTGTTTCTGCACTAGCTGCTGAAGAAGGAAGTGTTGCATTTTCCACTATTGTTGTTTTAGTAGATCCAGAGTGATTCCATTCAATTCAATTTTAATTCAAGTTTAAAGGAGCTTCAGATTGTAAGGAAGACCTTACAATCTGAAGTAATACAGCGCAAATTCCAACAATCAAACCCCCTATGAGCAAGATCTTGGTTAGAGTGGGAAGCAAAAGCCCTCTTTTAACAGGAAGAAACCTTCTCTGCCATGACCAGTTAGGGGTGAGGGGAATGACACAGAACAAAAGACACACTGTTGTTGTGGTACAGAGCCAGAGACTAATAATAACTAATGCAAAGCAATTAGATGCAAAGAGGTGTATAAATACATACCGAGTAAAAAAAAGGAAAGTGCATCATGGGAAACCCAGCAGCCTAGGCCTATAGCATTGTAAATAAAGGAAGGGTCCCCTGATCCAGCTATAACAATGTGCTTTATCAAAAAAGAAAGTTTTAAGCCTAACCTTAAAAGTAGAGGGTGTCTCTCTCCCTCACTCTCCCTAATCCAAACTTAGGGTTAGTACCACAGAAGGCTCTGCCTCCCATCCTAATTTTAAATACCACAAGTAAGCCAGCAGTCTGAGAGTGCTCTAGTGGAGTGATATGGTACTCTGAGGCCTTTAAGATAATATAGTGACTGATTATTTAAGATGTATGTGAGGAAAAAGAATTTTAAATTCATGTCTGGATTTAACAAGGACCCAGTGAAAGAAGAATCAGACAAATATGCTCTCTCTTTCTAGTCACTGTCAGTAGTCTCAATGCAGCATTTTGGATCAACTGAAGGTTTTTCAGGGAATCTTTAGGACAGCCTGACAATAATGAATTCATGGGTGTGTACATGTACTGTAAGAAGAGACACAGATGAAGTGATACATCTATTATGCCTGGTGCCTACAGTGCAAAACTTTGTAGGCAGTAGGTTGCTTAACCTGGCTCAGCAGGGTTACGTGCCCAAAAATGAGGCCGACTATATGAATGTAGGAATGACCAAGTTTTTCCATGAGTGGATTTTCAAAGAAAATGAGTTTTCTTCAAAGGGTATCTGGGCTCTCCATTAGAGATAGGGTGGGGAGCTCAATGTTTTGAGAGGAGTGGAGTGGCTGCTCTTCCGCATCAAACCAAGCCAGTTAAGGTGGTTCAGGCCACTGAATAAGATGCCTCCTAGGTGAGGTATTCTGGGTATATCCTTCCGGGAGGTGACTCAGGGGCAAATCCAGAAGAGCTTATATCTCTCAGCTGGCTTGGGAACATCTCTGTGTACCACCAGATAAGCTGAAAGAGGTGACCAGGGTGAGAGAAGCCTGGGGTTGAGATTACTGCCTCTGTGACTAGAACCCAGATAAGAATCCCCCTGTCCAGCTCAAACTGGTCCTTCCACCACCTGTGTAGTCACTAGATGGAGCACTCCAAGAAGGCTGGGTACTCTGAACTGTCATTTGCCAAAGTTAGGATCCATTCCCCTCTCATCCACCTGTGAAAACCCCAACGTACTGGCAGCTAATCCCCCTGCCCACCGCCTCTCATCTAAGCCAACTCCAGAGTGAAACAGAGTCAAATTCCAGTCCAAGAAACTGGTTCCAGAGCCTGAGCTATGCCTTGAGGTGAGCCTGACTATATTTAGAGGGAAGCTCAAGCTTCTTCCCTTCAGATAGGTCCTATTTGCCAGAAGCTAGTTTTGGAAGCGGCGTATTAAAGCAAAAGGACATCTGTTAGAGTTGATATTTTTTATATTGTCATTTATGCTTAGAAATATATAATCATTTGTATGCTGATAAAATATCTTATCTTTATTAGGTCTGATAAGGATTCTGTGTACAATCTGTGCACCATGAGATGAGAGGAAACAGCCTCAACTTTATAATTTTTCATTGTAGCTTTAGAAACCAGACTGTTCTGTTCTATTAAAGTGCAAGACTTCACACCTTCAAGTGTTCATTTGAGATATGACCTATTGCAAGTCCCTTTTTTTATAGTTTAGCAAGACACTCACTTCTGCTGTTTCAGCATGACACACATTAGTTTGTGAAAGGTCACACTCCGTATGAGGGTGACTGGAGAGGTTGATATCATGCCCTTGTATGGTGTCAGGAAGTGACACACACACGCACAGGTGTATACTTTGCTCACACACACATGCCTGCTTAAAACTGTCACGTGGTTAACTGAATTATGTGTAACCTCTGTTGTCAATAAAACAGTGAGGCGGACGCAGAGGAGTTGGAGTTGCTTGGACAGGCGAGTAGCAGCACTGCTCTCCAACGCTCCCTTTGCAAGTAAAACTATTGTGGTGTCTGTGTGGTTGCTTTCAGTAACAGTTTCTGTTTACCAGCAGGGTTGACTTAAACCCAACAACATCCACTTGTTACCGCCCCTCAATCCACAAAATACCAGACCCCAAAGGCTCACAGGAGGAACTGTTAAAGAACTGTTTATTTATTATTCTCTGTTTGGTTCTTAGTTTATTTATTGGTTTCATTTTCATGTATGTTCATTAGTATTTTGAGTATTAGTTACTATTTTGAGGGGGTTTCTTTTTATATGAAAGTATAGTTGTTCCTTAAGGTTATCATGGTGCTGGGTCTGTGACCCAGTGTTTGTGTTTCAGGTTTAAGTAATATTCTTTGATTCATTGTTATTCATGGTTCTGGCTCTCTTGGTTGTTTTTCTTATTATACTTTAATAGTTTCTAGTCCCTAGGTTCCTGTTCTGTTCTGTTATGTTATGCTATGCCTACACTGTATTCCACATTTTATGTGCAGTTTCTCTTGTCTCTATGTTCATACATCTCCTGTGTGCAGACCATCCCCCGTCTCCCTCATCAGTCATGTCTCCTTGTCTCAGTATCAAGTCCGTGTCTCTGTGCCTGTCCCATGTTTCCTGTTTTACTTTGACAGTCTTGCGTCCTATGTTAGTGTATTTAGTTTTGCTTCCTCCCCATGTTGTTATGCTTGATCTTGTTAGGATGCCTGGGTCGTTGACCCAGGGCTGTTGAGTTTATTATATTATTTATCTTTTCTAGTCTTTGGTTTCTTAGAGTTCCGTCTTATGGTTTATGTCTCTGTGTTCTATAGTTGCTGTCTCCCCTGTCGGCTGTATCCCCTTGTTAAGTTCGCGTCTCTGTGTTATGTTTCCTGTTTTACTTTGAAAGTCCGTGTTTCATGTTAGTGTATCTGGTTTTGCTTTCCTTGTCTCGTTAGTCCTGATTTGCCCCAGCTGTGTTTCCCTCCTGTTGCCCATTCCCTGATTGCTCCCTCTATGTATTTAAGCCCTGTGTTTCAGTTTGTCATTGTCGCGATCTACCGTTTACTATGCTGTGTGTTTCTGTCTGTTTGCCTGAGTTTATTTTTGCACTTTGGAAGTTTGTTACTTTGAGTTCAGCATTAAAGCTGTTTTTTGAGTTCACGTCTGTCTCCGGAGTCTGCACTTTGGGTCCTTTTCCTGCCTGCACACAGCCGTCACATAACAGATCTCTCCCAGCTGTGCTTCCCATCTGTTTGTACTTCCCTTGTTTCCTCTGTGTATTTAAGCCCTGGGTTGTCCTCTGGCCATTGTCACATCATCTCACATTGCTATACATTCTCCTGTGTTCCTTTTATCCCTGGCTTCTCCTAGTTTTTTCCCAAGTTCTTAGCTTTGAGTTTCCAGTTTAGGTTTTCTTTTCGTGAGTTTAGGTTTTGTCTCTTTTTCTCACAGCAAATAAAGCTGCCTTTTTGAGTTATTCCTGTGCACGCTGTGTCCTGCATTTGGGTCCTGCCTGCCACAGCACCTTACATGACACAGCATTTGCTCAAGTCTATTCTCTGGTGTTAAGTTTGTACCTCTGCAGTTCACTTGATATCATGAGTGGTCTTCTTGCTCCATCCAAAAAAGTGTTTTTGAGCTTGTGTACAGTTTCCCTTAATTAAGTGATTCAAGGCAATTAATAAAAGGCCCTGAAGTCAATAATCAATAGTAATCTATATAGCAACATTACATGTCTCAATACCTTTGGGTGTATGTTTTATCTTTATCATCCTGAACAACACTGACAGTACTGAGGAGAGCTGATGGTTAAAAAAAAAAAAAAAAAGTTTAAATAAAGAGAGCAGAGCTCAATTCTCTGTATAGATCTTCAATTCGTTTAATGCAAGCAGTTTCAGTATATCATGACAGACTTTTTTTGGACCTTCTTTAAAAGGAAAAAGGCATTGATGTAGTCTATACATTCGGGGGGGGGGGGTATTCCTAACTTGCGTAACCTACTTGTATTTTTTTATTATTACTATGCTGTATTGTAATGATACAAAATAAATGCAAATTCACACACACTATAAATAGATTTAAACATATGAAACATAATTGGGTAATCATACAGGACGTTATTCACATAGCTTATGTTTCAGGTTTATCCCACAGTCAGTCAAACTGTCCATTTGATGGAGGAGCTGTGCAGTGAGAAGGAGTGCAGAGATTACAGATCACAAATTCTTATCTCAGTTTCATATGGTATTACTCATTAATGACACACATTACACTCATTAACCTTTCAGTGGATCCTGTTATTTCCATCATAGATGGGATTCCAGCTCCTACTTACTATGCAATGATGAAGTAGATGCGCTTTTACAAATATGCTTCATTATTGTTGTGTGTATTACCCAATTTAATATCTAATTCTTGTGAAGCCATCCTTTGCACTTTACCAGAAGGTCCTCTTGGATTTTCAGTGTGAACAACGTCCTTTTTTCATAGCCAATCACAGCAGACATTTCCAAAAGGAATTCCACAAGAGCATCAGGACATGTTATTGGTGGCCTGACATGAGCCATGACAGCAGCACCATACAGGATGCAGTGAGGAGACTGCTCTTGTGGATCACTCCACTATTCACCACTGTAAATGGGAAGGGGGGGGGTCTTTAACAAATGGTTCTAAGATATTGCAATTCCTTTTTAATATGATCGCATGAAACATTACTTACTTGTGCCATTGACAACAACACTGGCAGTGTCAATGTTGAAGACTGTTATGTTTGAGGCTGCATTGATCAAAACATTTCCAATGTCAGTTATGTTAGGGACTGCTGAAGATGCAAATCCAATGTTAATTTCATTGATAATTGATCCACTTCTGTAAAATGAATAAACAAAAATATTGTGTTATTTTCATCATTGTCTTATTGTCTTATTATTATTATTATTATTATTGTTGTTGTTGTTGTTGTTGTTGTTGTATTTGTAAATTTCCATCTATATATAAAACAGGAATTACCTGAATGAAATCACTCTCAGTGAGCGGAATGATTTAAATGCCATGTTATAAAATGGTGTAAGCTGCAGAAACACAAAATATTCTCTGAATATCTAAATATTCTCACATATTGAATCCATTTCCCTTTTCATTTTACTTTTTAAATCATTTGAAAAAAAATAGCAAAACAGCACTCAAATGCTGATAAAAGCAGACCATTTAACAGGACTTGTCAGAAGCACTCACATTTTTTAAAATACAAAATTAAATGTGTTTGCACATTTGTTTTTAATGTGAAGATCATGCAAATTATTCTAATTTTCACTATCAAATCAGGTTCCAAACTATGATGGGAAATTTACTACACTTTTATTTTAAAAGAAAATTCTAAATATTTGTAAAGAAGATCAAAAATACAAAGAAATCTGTCATTATGCACATATACTGCAATAATATACTGGCTTGTATTTTCTTTTTTTGATAATATGCATATGGTTGGCTATGACATGTTAAAAGATACTTACTGTAGTCTCAATGAGCCTGCTTCGATTTATAAATGCTGTAGATGTAGAATTAGCCAAGTCTTGTGTGAATGCTTCATTTGAGGTGAATGTCAGTAATACTCGTGTTACTGGCTCAGATGTTGTAGTTGTTACAGGTGTGCTGGTTATAGGAGTCATTGTGGTTGTGTTTGTAGGGGTAGTTATCACTGGTGTTGTAGTGTTTACAGGTGTAGTTGAAGCTGTTGTAGGCACCATAGATGTATTTGCTATAGGTGTGGTGTTTGTAACATTTGCTGTGGTTGCGTTTGTAACTGTAGTCATCATTGGTGTTGTAGTGCTCACAGTTGTAGTTGAAGCTACTGTTAAATGCCAAGAAAATAAAACAAGCCGTTGCTTTAACAAACAGTTTTAAGATATTGTGAGGTTAAAGTATAATAACATTAAATAATATCGCTTACCTATTTCACGGACAACAACAGAGTCTGTGGTAACATTGAAGGCTGTTATATTTGAGGCTGCATTGATCAAAACATTTGCAATCTCAGTTAAATTAGGCACAGCTGAAGATGCAAACCCAATACTCATGTCATTGATAATTGATCCACGTCTGCAAAAAGAATAACAAAAATATCATTTTATTTTCATTAATGTATGACGCATATTTGTAAAATTCCATCTGTATATAAAAATGGAATTACCTGAATGAAATCACTCTCAGTGACCGGAACATTTTAAATGCTGCGTTGTAAAAACGTGTAAGCTGCAGAAACACAAAATAATCTCTGAATATATTTGCTATATTTTTAGGGTTTGTGCTTCTTTATTTTCCAAAGTAAACATTGCATTTATGATGCAAAAGTCATTTGCCAGTTTTGTTTACTAATCATACAATTCCAATTTCTTTGCTCACATACAGTATTCAATCTGTTTCTTTTCTAACTAAATATTTTTTTCTTTTGAAAAAACTCAACAACAGCACACAAATGCTAATAAAAACATACCATTTTGCAGGACTTCTCAAAAGAATTCAAATTTAAAACATGATCCAGTAATACAAAATTATATGTGCTTGCACATTTGTTTATACTGCTGTGATCATGTGAATAATTCCAATTGTCTCTTGCTCACTCTATGCAATCATATACATGTAATGTCATACTAAAATGACTTATATTTTTTTAAAGTTATGTGCGTATGTGCATGCATATGTTTGGGTATGAAACTTCAAAAGGATACTTACTGTAGTCTCAATGAGCCTGCTTCGATTTATAAATGCTGTAGATGTAGAATTCTCCAAGTCTTGTGTGAATGTTTCATTTGAGGTGAATGTCAGCAATAGTCCTGTTACTGGCTCAGCTGTTGTAGTTGTTACAGGTGTGCTGGTTATAGGAGTCATTGTGGTTGTGTTTGTAGGGGTAGTTATCATTGGTGTTGTAGTGTTTACAGGTGTAGTTGAAGCTGTTGTAGGCACCATAGATGTATTTGCTATAGGTGTGGTGTTTGTAACATTTGCTGTGGTTGCGTTTGTAACTGTAGTCATCATTGGTGTTGTAGTGCTCACAGTTGTAGTTGAAGCTACTATTTCACGGACAACAACAGAGGTTGTGGTAATGTTGAAGGCTGTTATGTTTGAGGCTGCATTGATCAAAACATTTGCAATCTCAGTTACATTAGGCACTGATGTAGATGCAAACCGTATTTCAATGTCACTGATAATGGATCCATTTCTGTAAAATGAATAAACAAAAATATTGTAACTTTTTTTGTTAATGTATGACACATATTTGTAAAATTCCATCTGTATATAAAAAAGTTACCTGAATGCAACCACTCTCAATGACTGGAATGAATCAAATGTTGCATTGTAAAAAGGTGTAAGCTGCAGAAACACACAAAACAATCTTTGAATATATGTGCTATATTTGTAGGGTTGTGCTTCTTTATTTTCATAAACAAATATTCTATTCATGATGCAATATGTATTTATGCAATAATACATCATTTTATTTACTGTTCGTACAATTTCCATTTCTTTGGTCACATATTGAACCCGTTTCCTTTCTAATTTTATTTTGTTAATTATTATTAAACTCAACAATACGAATTATGCAGTCAGATTCCAAACTATGATGGGAAATTTACTACACTCATGTTTAATTTGGATGCATATGTTTGGGTATGACACTTTAAGAAAGATACTTACTGTTGTCTCTATGAGCCTGCTTCGATTTATAAATGCTGTAGATGTAGAATTAGCCAAGTCTTGTGTGAATGTTTCATCTGAGGTGAATGTCAGTAATACTCGTGTTACTGGCTCAGCTGTTGTAGTTGTTACAGGTGTGCTGGTTGTAGGAGTCGTTGTGGTTGTGTTTGTATTTGCAGTCATCATTGGTGTTGTAGTGTTTACAGGTGTAGTTGAAGCTGTTGTAGGCACCGTAGATGTATTTGTTACAGGTGTGGTGTTTGTAACATTTGCTGTGATTGCATTTGTAACTGTAGTCATCATTGGTGTTGTAGTGCTCACAGTTGTGTTTGAAGCCACTGTAAATGCCAAGAAAAGAAAACAAACCGTTGCTTTAACAAACAGTTTTAAGATATTGTGACTTTAAAGTATAATAACATTAAATATTGCTTACTGATTACAGGTGTGGTGGTTGTAGGAGTCACTGAGGTTGTATTTGTAGGTGCAGTCATCATCGATGTTGTAGTGCTCACAGTTGTTGAACCAACAGTTGTTGTTGAAACTCCAGTTGTTGCTGATGCATCATTTTCTGTTGCACCACCAGTTGTTGTTGATACCTCAGTCATCGCTGATCCTTCAATTGTAGTTTCCCCAGTTATGGTTGAACCTCCAGTCGTGGTTGACACCCCAATAGTAGTCGAACTTCCAAATGTTGTTGAAACTCCAGTTGTTGTGGCAGTAACTGGTGTACTCAAAAGCTTTATTACCACTGTATGCAAAAATGAGAATAATAAATGCTTTTTATAAAGCTCTCTTTTGGATTTGTATTCTTTTTTTTCATAAAGGATTAACTTACCTATAAATGTCAATAAAACTTTAAAGATTTGTTTGTGGCCCATTATGGCTGGTTCTTGAACCTGTAGTATTTGACAGTACAAGTATTTACACAGCAATAAACAACAACAAACATATTAATATACTTTCAAATCTGTAGGTATATTTACATTAGTTTTAAGCACATGTTAACCTTTTCCTTAGTTAGGATATTTGCAATTCGGTTTTCTTTTTGAAAATCAAAACTGATTTGTGCTGCTGTTTTTGACTATGTTGGTCAATGCTAAAATGAATGAATGAACATCACCAAAACCCTCAACTGCTATCATTAACCATAACACTACACTTATTTACCCTGATTATGAAATCTAATCCTGTTACGGATAATTGTTCACTTTTAAAATACTATTGAAGAATATTTAATTAAATCAATTTTTTAAGAATCCTGTGTGGTTCTGTTGTTCTGTAGCATGACCAGAACAAAAAAACTAAACAATTTTTTAAACTGCATTTCATTTAAAAAAAATGAAAAAATCATGAGCAAAAATAGCTTAAATAAATAGCAATAATTTATTTTATAGTTACAATAAGAAATATATATATGGACTATATATAAAGCAATGCACTTACCCCAAGCAATGGTCTAATGTGTGAGGCGCTGCTTCAGGTGACTGCTCCCTGTTCTTGTGTGATGCCACTAATTTGTTCAGGTTTTATATATGTTCCTCTGAGCTTATGACACGTCAGTGAAATATGAAACAAAAGCATTTACTTCCTGAATAACTGATTCATTGCCATTTTCTTAGTTAAGACAATGAACAATCGAGAGTTCTGTGGTTCATTCCTTTCACATAACTTAACCAGATGCCATTAACTTAGCGGTTGAACACGCAGAGCTGTAATCCTTCAAAATCAATCTGTTAGAGCAGATTCTGCTCTTTGATTGTGTGATTTTCTTTTCACACAGACGAGTGTGAACATCTATGTGTGATTTACTTGTTGTATAAAAAAGTTGTAATCCCTTTACTATTAATGAATTTTTTTGTAAAAACCTTGAATCAAAACCGAAAATCCGCTCTTCAATCAATCACGCATTGAATTTTAAATTGGAATCCACTGTGGGAGCAAAGCTGCAAAAATTGTTACTCCTCCTCCACGTTCATGTGGTTCTGCTACGCCTGCTGTCATTACCATCAAACCTGCTCTTTTCCTTTTCTTTGTTTCCTTTGGGTTTTTCCTTGTTTGTTCCTTGTTTACTGTGCATTAGTTTTTATTTTTGTGTCTTGTGGTATTTCATTATTTCAGTGGTGGGTGTGCCATTTACTGTAAAAAGATGATGCCACATGTGGCTAATTAATGCCACGTATGGCAATGTGGAGACTACTTGTCACATGTATGTGAATCATATGTTTGTGAATCAAACAAATGTAAACTGTGCACTCAAAACATCCCTGACATTTACCTGCATGCTATTTGGCACTGCACCTCAGTTAAACACTTTTGAAGTCCAATTACAGATCGCCTTTCACACTTATTGAGCTGCTGGATCCCAGTGTACCTGCAACTCTATGTCTCGGTCAGCTTATCATCTGTGCGAGGTCCACCTACTTATTTTCTCTTTACAGCTCTAACTATTCCTAAGAATGTCATCTGTTATGGTCCGTGTGAGTGGCAGGGTTTTTCCACTGTGTGTCATGCCTCCTCCTCTGGGCAGAGCTGTCCTTGTTCTGTCTTGGGAGCCGCACCAACTCTCGAGAGAGAACGGGAGCTGACTAACGCAGCAGCATTTAAGTCCAGCTGTGACAACTACTGTTCACCAGAACGTCTGGTAACAAGCGTTAGTGTCGGACAATTCATGTTTTTGCTATCTTCGTGCTTAAACTCACCTTACTTTTTCTTGTCTCTAGTTTTATCCACTGACATTCTCTCCCCCAGTCTACAGTTCCTTTCTACACTTACCTGCTGCCATCTCAGTCATAGATCTGGTACGGTCTGGACTTCCATTCTCACCTGCCTGCCTCCCTGTTTAACTCACGGATCATCTCAGATTGGATTAATTGCACACTCATCTGGACCTTCTGTCAGGGGCTGGGTCTGTGGCCCATCGTTTATTTTTTATTGTGTATTTCATATGTTAATATTATGTTACATTCATGTGCTATTCTTAAGTTAAAGGTAGAGTTGAGTTATTTTGTATTGATAACATTAAGTTCTAGTATTATTATTAGTTTGTCTTGGTTGAGTTTTAGTCTGGTTTATGTTTTTTCTATGCTTCCTCATCTACGTTCCCCTTCTGTCTCTCTCTTCTGTCTCCCTCTGCCTCTTGTGTGAAGCTTGAATGTCCCAGTTCATGTTCATGTCTCTCCATGTTTCCTGTTTTATTTTGAAAGTCTTGTTTCTATGTTCAAGGTGCTTAGTTTTACTTTTCCCTTTATCTTCATAATTATTTGTGTCAGCTGTGTCTCCCCAGGTGTTTCCACTTTCCTCATTTCCCTCCTGTATATTTTAGTCCTCCGTCTCTCTCTGTTCATTGTCAGTGCGTCTGTTTTCCTTCCCCCATGTCATGTCAGATTCCAGGTACCTCATGATTCTGTTCAGGTTACGTCATGTTTCATGTTAAAAGTCTTCTTGCGGGCACGTCACCACAACCCCCTCTGGCCTCTGCTCCGTGGCTGCTGGGTGACCTCTCGTTTGGGGCTCTCCTCAGCTCTTCCCAGGAGGGTGGCACGGTTGCCCCCCTGATGGTCCTCCTTGGGTCCTCGTATTCTGGGGCCTGGATCTCCTCCATACCTGCTTCATGCCCTGGGGGACGGGGCAATGGCTTTTGAATACAAGCGTGCCGATCCACACAGGTGTGTACACAGGTGTACACACGGGTGTTCACTGACACAAACTACACCTTTCTTGGTTGCTACCTCAAAGCACATTGTGCGCTGTCGATTTTGCGTACTGCACAATAACATGTAATATTTAGTATCTACTGTTATCTACTGTTAGCTAGTTTATTGTGATGGTGTTGTATTTATTATGTTGCTCTTTCTTGTTTGTTTTCTCTTCTATTTTTTCTTATTTCCATACAGGTGATCCAGGTGTTTTGTTGGTTTTTCTTTTTCTTTCTTCCTCCCTTTCTAAGCATCTCTTCTCCCCTCTATTTTTCTTTCTCTCCCTCTCTTTCCTTCATTCTTTCTCCCTGTCCTATCCCCCAGTCATGTCTGTCCCATCTGTAACAACCAAAAATCAAATCAAATAAATACATAATTATAATAAAGGTCAATCAAATGGACCGATATGGCAACACTATGATGATCCACTTGGTAAAGTAAAGCCGCTTTGCATTTTTCTTGGCCTTCAGACAACAATTCTGATGGCTAAAGATCCAAACGGGACAGGCAAAAAAAAAAAAAAAGGTTTTTTGTCATAGTTACTCTCATACTCCTGCTCAGAATCATGTTTATGTCTAGCTTGTCATAGTTTCCACAGTCTAGCTTTTTCCAGTTTTGGTTTGAGTTTTAGTTTTGTCTCTGTTCATTTTTTTGTATTCATATTTCTCGGCCAAGTAAACAGCATGTTTTTTTTTAAGATTCAGTTCCATGCTGTAGACTGGATAAAGCCTACAGCAACATCCCAAAAGGCTACAGAGCAACCCCTCTACCAAATCTAGGTTTGTCAGACCACATGTCCATGCTGCTGATCCCTGCATACACTGCCGTTAGGAGAAGAGCCCCCCTAGTCACAAAAACTGTAAAAAACCTGGCCAGAAGGTGCATCACATCAGCTGCAGGACTGTTTTGAAAACACGGACTGGAGCGAACATCAGGACCTTGAAGAGCACATGACATCAGTGCTCTCATATATTAACTTCTGTGTCAACAGTGTCACTGTGGACAAACATCTCTGGGTGTATTCCAACCAGAAACCCTGGATGATTAAAGAGGTCCAGGTCCTGCTGAAGCAACGTGACAGTGCTTTTAGATCCGGTGATGGTATGCAGTACAGTGCAGCCAGATCAGAGTTGAAAAGAGGCATCAGAGAGGCCAAGGCAGCGTACAAGAGAAGGATCGAAGACCACTTCAGCAACAAAAACTCACAACAGGTATGGCAGGGACTTCAGCACTTAACCAACTACAAACCTTGTAATACCACGCTGACTGAGGGTAACGCGGCACTTGCAGAGGAGCTGAACCACTTCTTCACACACTTTGAGGTGAAGGGACCAGAGGAAGCAGCAGCAAAAACATCGGACAGCAGCAGCCGCCCAAGCCTCATAGTGCAGAAATACGAGGTGAGGCGCACACTGAGGGCTGTGAACCCCAGGAAGGTCACCGGACCAGATGGGGTAACCGCAAGGGTCCTAAAAGAGCGTGCAGACCAGCTGGCTGGGGTCTTCACTAAGATCTTCAACACTTCACTGTCCCAGTCCTGCATCCCGCCAAGCCTAAAGTCAGCCACAATTGTCCCACTGCCAAAGCGTACTAACATTAGCAGCCTCAACGACTACCGACCAGTTGCCCTAACACCTGTTATAATGAAGTGCTTCGAGAAACTGGTCCGACGTCACATCATGTCCTGCCTGCCACCCACACTCGACCCGCTCCAGTTCGCAAACAGAGCTAACAGATCAACTGAAGATGCCATTGTTACAACGCGCCACACCACCATCTCTCACCTGGAAGTGCAGGGCCGTTACGCCAGGCTGCTCTTTGTTGACTTTAGCTCTGCTTTCAATACAACACTCCCAGAACAACTAATAGTTAAACTGCTGGAAATCGGACTTCCTTCTACCACCTGCCGCTGGATCAGAGACTTCCTCTCAGACCGTGTACAGAGAGTTAGAGTGGGGCCTCATCTTTCCTCAGCCCTCAGCCTTAACACCAGCTCTCCACAAGGCTGTGTACTGAGTCCCCTACTGTACACTCTGTACACACATGACTGTGTTAGTACCCACCCAGACAACACAGTCATCAAGTTTGCAGATGATACCACCGTGGTGGGGCTCATCTCTGGGGGAGATGAGACGGCGTACAGAGCTGAAGTTCAGAGGCTGTCAGATTGGTGTGTAAATAACAACCTGGACCTCAATACCACCAAGACAAAAGAACTGGTAGTTGACTTCATTAGGAGGAAGTCTGAGCTGCAGCCTGTCAGCATCAACGAGGAGTGCATGGAAAGGGTCTCCAGTTTCAAGTTTCTGGGTGTGCACACAGACACAGACCTCCAATGGAGCTCTAACACCTCTCCGGTTTTAAAGAAGGCCCAACAGCATCTCCATTTTATGAGAATCCTCAGAAAAATGGACCTGAAGAAGGAGCTGCTGACCGTCTTCTACCGCTGCTCCATTGAAAGTGTGCTGACATATTGCATCGGTGTATGGTTCTCCAGCTGCACCACAGCACACAGAAAGGCACTCCAGAGGGTCATCAATATGGCCCAAAAAATCATTGGACATCCTCTTCCCTCCCTGAAGGACCTGTACAGCACTCGCTGTCTCAAGAGGGCATGCAGCATCCTACGGGACTGTACAGACCCAGGACACCAGGTGTTTAAGCTGCTGCCGTCTGGCAGGAGGTTCAGGCTGCTGAGGTCCCGGACAGACAGACTCAAGGACAGCTTTTATTACAGGGCAATAGCCCTAATCAACGGTAAAAACAATAACAATAATAATATTTATATTTATAACAAGGTGCGATAATAATTAATGTGCAATAATAACAGTGTGCACTACACATACACTTATTCTTCTTTTTTTTATTACTAAGTTAATATACGGTGTTGTCTTCTTTGGCTCTCGGAGGAGGCGGACGCACTTTTTCTCCTCTCCCTTATCTTCCCTGCTTATGTCCTTGTCTAGTCTCGTGCTTTTCTTTGTATTTTCCCTGGAACATTCTCTCACAGTCTGTTCTCTAAAACCTAAAAGAGGAATTATGGATTGGATCAACTGGTCCCTAAATGCAATTGACACCTCAACGAGAAGTTTGGGCTTGGGTGAGCCTGAGTGGTGAAGATATCTACCTATTCGGAACCATGATAACAGGGTTCTGGCTGATCGGAGCTGGCTTGGCCCTGACTTATCGAAGAATTAAGAAAGCGGAACCGGCTGTTCAAACCCCCACAAGGCTGCCCGCTGGGATTGGAACGATGGGAGAGGCGTGAGTTTCTCAAAATGGGCTCATTGAGTCAGCACGGATAAGATCTTGGAGAGGCTACGGCTGCTGTGAATACTCAGAATAAGATCTCTGACTGCAGACTGGATACATCTTGGAAGGGCTAGCCCGGAATAACATCTCTGGGCGCAAAATTGGATCACATCTCGGGGAGGCACACTGCCGTGAGTTCTCAGACATTGGCTCCTTGAGCACAAGAAGTGACAACATCACAGAACGCAAGTATGGCGAAACTCGCGGCTCTCCAACAGGAGATTGAGAGACCAGTGGACTGTAGAACTGCTTTGAAATTCATATGAGCTGTTCGCACTAAAGTAAAAAAATAACATTACTTATGCGGATACCCCTTTGGCGCCAGCTGCAAGGCTGGAGCTGAACAAAACACCCTGATAACGACTGTGTTTAGTCTGTTCCTTCCCATTCCATGCAAGGCCACCTGGGTTGGCTGGAAGACTGTTTACTTAGCCTGGCAGGGCGAAGGACACTGTCTCAGCTGAACTCTGGACACGCACACACATACATATACTGATACTGATAAGCACTCACCGACGCATCACCCTCCCTACCCCGGATCCAACGCCACCTCCAACGCTTACCTCCCCTCTGATGTGGACATCAGGTCAGTTGGAGGCGCAGTCGAAGATTGCAGCGGTCCCAGATCAGATGTACACACTGGAACTCTTTCCCATGTTGCTTGTCTGTGTTTATTGTGCTATGGTGTGTTGATATCTGTGCATTCCTGTATTATCCTTTTGTGTTACACATTTCGATGTTTTTTTCCTCGCTACCTAGCCTGACCTGTCTCCCCAATGTGATGTTTGTGTATTGTATGTATGGTCGGCAAGGTCTGTCATCTCGGTTGCGGGCAAAAGACCTGCAACTGACAAATAAAGGCTATCTCATCTCATCTCATCTCATCGTCTTGTTTGTGTTGCGTTGTGAAGTGTCGTATCGTGTCGTGTTGTGTTATATGTAGTGCCGACGTAGGACAGTTTTCAGCTTTAATTGTACTATTGTACTATGTATAACTGTGCAATGACAATAAAGAGTGATCTTATCTTATGTCTGTACTTGGGTCCACTCCACAAACACACAGGCTGCTCAGCCGTGACACCTTCATGAACTGACCATCCTCTCTTATGTGCCTCTACTTTCGGACAAGTAGGCTGCAGAATACTCTCAAACAAAGGCGTAGATTTGGTTTTGGCATTGGTGGGGACGGTTGATTCAACCACCGAACCCTGCCCTGTTTCTTTTTTTTTCCTTTTCGTCTTTGCTTCTTGATAAAAAAGGAGAAATATACTTGCCTACATATGCTATTCTACATGCTTTTAAACCATTTAAAATTACAATTCATAGTTTTATATGTGAATTATATAATGTTAAATTACTATTAAACAAATGACTAAGTATTTTAGACTTTAGTTTACTTCAGCCATATTCCATATAAATCAGGTATCATACAAAAATAAAAATAGCTTCAAATACAGTCATGACAATAAAAGAATATGACTTTAAGGACTTAACAACATTACTTCAGTTATAGTACACCAACATCTCTTACTCAAACTCACTGCGAACCTGTTTTTGCTCCATTTTGACTCACCTCTCCTCTCTTACAATCGCTCTGATCTCCGTACCACTTTGCCTGTTCCCTGGCCTGATTAGCTATTCCTTTCAACGTCCACTTCCTGTCTTGGGACCCATTATCATGCTCGCAAACAAACTACTCACGGTAATTTTGACTTGATACATCAATCATCCAGGTAAGTAAATCCCCAAAGTTTGATTCTGCCTAAGAGAAAACCCGTAGTTATCCCGTATGTGTCAGGAGTATCGGAACAGCTGAGACGCATTTTTTCTAAACACTGAGTCTGTGTGGGTTTTAAACCTCTAAAAAAAACTGGTCCACCCCAAGGATCGGGTCCCCCGACACAATCAGAGTAATATAGCGTATACTGTTAAGTGCTAGGACGATTGCCAGGATTTATACATCGGGGAAACCAAACATCCTCTGGCAAAGTGGATGGCACAACACAGAAGAGCCACCTCATCAGGCCAGGACTCCGCAGTCTATTTACACCTACAGGCCAGTGGACACTCTTTCAACGATGAGGATGTACACATCCTGGACAGGGAGGAGTGCTGGTTTGAGCACGGAGTCAAGGAGGCCATTTACATGTAAAGGGAAAGACCATCTCTGAATCGAGGAGGGGGGCTTGAGGGTACATCTTTCGCCATCTTACAATGCTGTGATTGCAGCCATTCCCCAACTCTGTGTAAATGGTACTCATGGCCATTCATCAGTGGTTGTTGATCAATGGTCATGAGAATTTGCATATTAATGATCAAAGATCTAAACTCCCTGCCCATTGTTCCTTCAGTGGGCTGGTTTCAGTCATTATGCAAATGTACTGTTTATAAGATTGGGGAAACCTGCAGTCAGCTGAGACTGAAGAAGTCACTTGGATGATGAAACGTTTCTCCCACTGAAAACACTACGTCCAGATGAACAGAATCAAACTTACCATATTTCATCTTTCCTCATAAACTTCCTCGTTCATGTACATATTGCCACCTTAGTGCTCATAGTCATAGTGTCTTTGCTCACGTCATAGTTGTGCTTATTAGAGTTTGTCACTGCCCATAGTTCTGTCAATATTGGTTCTTTCCCCTGTATATATTTGCAGCCCGTGCACTACTGTTAGTTTATGACTTGTCAGTTCACTCTCAACTGTAAATAGCCACTGCACTTGTACACAAGCATTGCATTAATCCATGTTCTTGTAATTAAACTCTTTTGCATGTATCTCAAGTGTCAGTGTTGAATCTGTCTTTTGGGTCCATTCTGTGTCTGACGGTCTGCACAGTGACAGTCACCTTTTTAAACTGGAAATCAAAATCACTATGAACACAAGTAAATAATATCCTAATTGATTATATATCTTTAGAAAACTCTCAGCCACCCTTTAAAAAATAGCATAACTAGGGATGGGTATCGAAACCCAATTCCTTGGAATTGTTTGCCATTTTTGCAAACGATTCCCTTATCGATTCCAGTCACCCCGAATGACGTCACACAGTTGCGGAGCGTCATTTACCTGGCAGGGCGCCTAAGCGGCTCAAACGCTCAAAAGTTTGGTTATACTTTACGAGAACGGATGACAACAGGGCAACTTGCAATACTTGCAAAGATATTTCATTTAAAGGAGGAAACACTATGAATATGCAAAAGCATTTGCTCACAAAACACACGATAACCTTAAATGAATGTCGTGTTTTTAATTCCCCTCCGGACTCGTGACTCTCAACCCAGCAGCAGCGGTAATGTTTGCACGTCCTCTCCCGTTAATGCGGCAGGTAAATAATCAACTAACAGTGCATATTATGTTAGCGCGACCTGCCTTATTACAAAACCAGCCATTACTGTGCATTGCATTTAGATGACCATGATGAGAGAGACAGAGTCTGGCTGGCTCAGATGCTGGCAGTTCTCGATGCAGCCTACCATTAGCGTCTTCTTTCAGGCCAGGATAGACGAATGTCACCGAGCAGTGACTAAGTTTGTGGTCAAAGGCTGGCACCCATTTGCCGCAGCAGATGCCCCCGATTTTCGGTAAGTGAATGTGTTTAATTGTAGGCAGTGACATTACTGGATATTCTTGTGTAATTGCTACAGAATAATTTATGTTATACTTTGTTATTACTACAGAAGAATATTTATTTTATCATTTTACATTTACAATTTTTTTTCCTGGGGACCCCATTGAAGACCTGTAGGCTGTGGATCTCTTAAGAACTCACTGTTGGGTTTGTAAGGCCATGTTACTCCTAAATTTCTATCTTGTTCAAAGAGAAGATATAAAACAAAGTTCTAAGCTAATCGACCTTAGTGTTCTCCTTTTTTGAAAAGAATCGATAAGAGAACTGATAAAGAATCGAATCGTTAAACAGAATCGCAAATGGAATTGGAATCGTGAAAATCTTATCAATACCCATCCCTAAGCATAACCAGCCCTGGTTACCAGTTATCAATAAGTTAACCCATGATGGTACTGTTAAGGTTCAAAAATATATTGAAAGAGGGAATTTAAAAATAACCACAGATCCAGCCTGGTGAAATTAGACGGCATTTTAATGAACACATGTGTGAGTTCAACAACCCAATCAGTATTGAACTGTCTTGCCAAAATCAACACAAAGACTTTATAGATGTGAGAATTGTACCACCCCCTCTTCTGTTACTAGGCAGATTTTAAACAAAGCATACGTCACTCCAAAACCACAATGACTCTTAACATAGTCACAGAACATCTTCTTCGAGTCAACGCCAGGTGCTTCCTGTCAGCCCGCCTTCGTTGTCGCTTATCTTCTGGGACATCTGTTGCACTTCCTGTAAGCATCTAACAATCTGCCGACAGAACTTGCACTTACAGCAAAAGTACATCTTAACTTTTCACCTACTCAAGTCAATCTACTATGGTGTGTACGTGTGTGCGTGAGTGTGTGTGTGCCTGCTGTGTAGGCTATGTATGTGTCATGACCCCGTCTGCACCTCTGCTAGCCTTACACCTCCCGTCTCAGCCAGACATAAGGCCTGTGCACATACACCGCTGAACTCTGTGTGATTTCTAGGCTAAATGTCACCCACCTGATGATGCTCAATCATGAAGGAAACTTACTCAACCTGAACATAAATGAACTTAAGACTTACTCAAAAAGATATAAGTAATAAATGATACAAACTTAACTCTTAGCTCTAAAGAATATAAGGATATAACTCCAGGCACCTGTTCTGTAAGCAGACATGAAATGGTAATGATGATTATAAAAATAGCAGCAAATAATAGCAGTAAAATATTTCTATTCCTGACACTTCCCCTTTTGACCTCTGGATAACATCCAGAGGTCACCAAAACAACGAAAAGCATGACCGAAACTAATAATTCACGGAGTAGATCCTAGTCTAAGACTAGATTCACCTTAACTGTAATGGATAAAAACCTTCTCCCTACTATGCTCTAACTTACTCTGTTTCCTCAATTGTTCTCTTCATTCAAAAGCATAAACCTAATTATGTTTTGACTTTCTGACTTTTGTTCCTATATAATCTTAAATATCACTCATCTCAATCTACAGCTTTTTAACAGTCTTACAGCACTGCTGTCATATGTTTCCTGTTGTTCACTCTATTCAACATCCTGTACTGTCACAGCTCTGGCCTAAAATCACCTTTCACAAGAATATCTATCAAGAAAATCATTATACCTGCTTATTCTACTAAAGGATAAAAACAACCATTTTACTCACTAAGTGTAAGCACATTATCAATAGCTCCTAAATAAATTACATCATAGCTAAAAGCTGAACTCTAACTGTATTCTAGAACTCACATTTCCTGTGTTTACCCTGTTTTAATATATCATTTTATTTCATTTTGCTGCTCTTATTGTAATGGTACATTCTAATTATATTTTATCAGTCATTATATTTTATCAGTTTTAACCAAAATACATAAGCTTTCCCCCCTTTGGTCCTGGTTTAAAGCAAAAACTTAGTCACTTCAACAAGCATTTATTATTTTGTAACTACATTTTATAGAAGAGGACTAGTTTAGAGCTGCATGTGTTATCTCAATATTTTACATGTCACCCCATTTAGTTACAAGCAAACTCGTATTCAGTTAGAAGCTAAATGCACTTTTGAGGCCTTTGGCCTGGAATCAATACTGTCCTGTGTCTTGATGAGCTTTATATGTCTGTAAGCGTGTGCAGCCTTCAATGCTCTGTCATCTTGCACAATAAATTGCTCGGACATCGCGCCGAACAAAGCTTCTGACCTTCAGTTATTGACTTGAGCAACATTTCTTTAATGAGCACAAAATGCAATGTGTATGAACTCATTCCTGTGTATGTAATCTTCAATACTATTCATTTGGGTCAGTAACACTTCTAACATCCTCATCAAAAGCTCTCCTTTATCCTAGAAATAAATCTATTTACTACTTGTTTCTAAAGCCTACAATATAACAACTTATCCTAAAAATCAAAAAGAAAAACTCTTCACAAAAGAAAATCTTCCCTGTTTTCCCCAAAGCATATCCTATATTCCCACAGTTTCCCTTTAAGTTTTATATACAGCAGCGTATGAACACCAGCATTTTATCTTCTAAACCGAATTCAGTTCATTTTAATCCTTTCTTTAGAATTAACAATCTCTGCCCCAGTTTTACCATATTTGAATTCTCAAAAACCCAATAGTTAAAATCATACTAAAACCCATTTCAAATTAAACAATTTAAATCTTACATCCCTCTCTTTTTTGACACATCTCATGTGGCAAAAAACTCAACATGCTTCACCCAAGCTTAGGAAAGTAAAAGGGAAAAAAGGTTAGTCATATCATCTCTCCAAACACTTCAGCCATCTTCCTCTCCGGTATTTTGCTCCAGCCCTGAAAACCTGTGTTTAAGGAACAAAATCAATTTAATTATTATGTCAAATCTTCTCAAACTCGCTGCTCCATCGAATCTGGATCCTTGGGATTTCCTGGAAACAAAACCTGTAGTTTACATTTCATACTCAACTGTCCCCTTTTGATCCCGTCTATGTCATAACAAAAAATAAACTTAAACAGAACAGTTATTAATCATGTGTTACCTCAGTTAATGGTAACTTGAATTTCATCAAACAACGTTTCCCTTTTAGCATTTAGCATTACATAATCCAACCCCAGTAAATAATTACCTCAAAGTAAACATTAACATCCCAAAATCAGCATCCCCAGATTTAAGTCTCCCACTTATCCTTTCATTTATTTCACTCACATGCATTCACACATGATGTTTTTGCTGATACTGCAGCCTTCTGCGCACGTCAGATGCTCCACATCAGCAAAATGAGCTCAATCATTTGTTTTATTCCGTATTCCTTTTTAGGAAAATAGTTCTCTATACTTTTGACTGGATTGACTCGCTGCAATCCTTTTTTAGACAGAGACTTCGCCGCCAATCAGTCTCCTTCTCAGCCAATTTATAATCGATAAAGCCCACCTGATTTTCGTACTTGGTAATTTTGTCAGCGCCGTCAGTTCACTCTCTTCCAGGCCTGCTTAGAACAAAAATGAAAAAAGAGAGCTGATTATTAGCTCATCAAAGTACCAAACAAAATCACCTGACAGGTTTTTTCCCTAAGTGCACTTACTAAAACTATGGGCCCTTTTAGACATGTCCATGTTTATCAAAACTCCCTCTATTAAAATGAAAAACAACAGCCCCAAAAAATCTTAAACAATCTTAAATTTCACCCATTCAACGCACTGAACACCTCGTCAAAGCTGCACCGTTTTACACACAACCATGTCCCCTTTGACACTTCACCATACTTAGATTCAACCTAAAATATAAACACGTTATAACCATGTGTCAACACTAAATTATAAACCTCTTAATCAAATTTGCACCTCTGAACAGTCTACTTTGCTTCCCTTCCTTAAGGCCTCAATCACACACACACAGGAAGCTCCTCTGACACTGCTCACTCCAGCTTATTTTGCATACTGACTCACATCTCAACAAATTAACTTGACAAGAGAAATACATGTATAAACCTTAACACATTATTTAATTATTTCCATTTTCTTTCTATACTAATCACTTACTCTTCTCAATCAGTGCAAAGGTACTTCTAAGGCCCTATTTTAAACACTACTTTAGTCACTATTCTTTTGTTTTTTTCTCTCTATTTTATTAAACATTCACACCATTCTCTCACTCATACAAGCAGCAAGCAGATCTTCATTGCATATGCTTGTGTTCTTAGCCAGGTTCATTCAATATCTCTATGCATTAAACTTCATCAGGTTGTCTTTGTAAAGTTAATGCATTTTCTGTTTGTGTGTGTTATTTTTGCATCTATGGCTTCGCAGTCTTTCAAACTCCTTCCCAATTCTCCAGTTAAGCAGTCAGTTTTCTCTTTCCCGAATTAACTAGCCCCAACTTTAATTTCCCACCTTGAATAACCGCCCTCCTGGTCTTCAGCCAGGAGTTAGGGCTTGCTTTTCAGGTTTCTGGACACATCATCCTGTGAACAATTCAACCAGAAACTTGCCTTAACATATCCATTGATGTTAACCTATAATTTCCTTCCGACTGGTGCCGTGGAGAACTGGTCCGGGTTTGCTTTGCTCCTAAAAATAACAAACTAAGACATTTTCATTATTATCACGAGTGGTCAAACGACCCACTTTTCTCTCTCTCCTGTCACAAATACCAATTATGTCATGTTTATATCATGAATATGAATGTCAGCATTTTACTCGTTGCATTTTCATGTTAATTGAGTGTAAGCTGCTTTCTTCGTTGCATTTTTCGTTGAGTTCTTCGTTGCATTTCTATGTGTTCATGTTAATGTACACTACGTGTAAGCTGTTTCTTCATTGCATCCTATATATTCATATTTAACTTATGCCTCTTTTCACTGAGCTTTAAGTTCAAACTATCTCACTTCTAATTCATTTCATAAATAATTTCACCTGTAACAATTTGTGCATGTGTGTTTTCTGTTCATTAAGGTAATGACAATTATTTTGTTTCATTATTCTTACCTTTTCTAATGTTTACCTCTTTGTTATGCTGTGATGGACATCCCTAAACATTCATGAGTTCAGGTTGCAATTTTTCCGATCCAATTATCCTATAATCTTACAGTCAAACTCGTCCAGCTTCATCTCTCACTGGTCCTCTCTGCACAATGTCCTGTTCGGGCTTCAAAGCTCCAGCAAACACAGTCTCTTTCTTCTCTTTTTCTTCTCCAGTCTTCTCTTCCAAAATTACTCCAAGCATGGCAAATATGACACTCAATGTCCAGTGCTCTTCCACAATTCTTTATCCCACTGTTCAACTGTCCAGCCTGTATTTTCACAGTACATGTTGCATTACTCTTACATGCTGCTGCTGGTCGTCAGTCGTCATCAGTGTTAATGGATCAGTGGCACTGTCGTTTGCCTGCTGTATTCGATTCCACGATGTTCTGTCGGTCTTCATCATGAGGTTGACTTGTCCCTTGAACTTCTTCTCAGTTTAGGGACAAAGTGACTGATGAAGCTGCACAATTTCGAGCCAAAGACTGGCTTATTCTCCCAATTCTGTTAATCTATTGTTCTGCTGCTGCACTCAAGGATCAGTGTTGAGAGAGTCCACCTGTATTGGCACACTAAAGCATACAATTAGTATTATATTCATTTCTTTTCTTAAAAGCTTCATTTGCTTTATGTGTCTAGAGGTAGTAACTCATCTGTCTCTCTGTGTTCTTCCTTTACACAGTCAGTTCCCATATATGGGCATGCAAAGTTCCTGTTCACAGTTTCCTGTCGCACAGCCGCTGTACACAGAGTCATACTTCCTGTTCTCAGCAGAGTCTGTCTCTTTTTGTATTTCTAGTCTAAAAACCCCCTTTAATTCTACTAAATCTTAATCTAAAAAACAATACACCTTCATTTTCACTCACACACATTTAAACAGAGCTCTTTCACACATCCAAACAATTAACCAAGTGTATATACTTATGTGTTTTTGAACTGAGAGAAAAGAAACTCACCCTCTCATACCATCACTCATGCATTTCTTGAATTAAAAGCACTTTCAAACTTTAAAACATCCTACTCTACATCACACAAGAAGTATATTTCATCCCATTATTTCATACACACTTTTAAATGTTCTAACCTCTTTCAGACGCCATCCATCGTCTCACACACACTGCCTTTTCTCTCACTCAGACAACTCACGCAGAGTCACTCAAATCAAATACTGACAGCATTCACACAGTTAAAATCACACGAAATACGCTTTCATACGAGTATTTTGGACATGCCTTCCATGATCAAAAAGAGCAAGTCAAAAAGAAAAAAGAAACTGAAACCTCTCATCATTCTCCCAGCTTCTCACCACACACACATAACTAAAAATAAAACACACCAGCCTTTATGGCTCAAGATATATACATCTATCAAAATTCAGTCAATTACTATACATCCACACTAATGTATTATTAATTACTGTATTTATACTCTCGTAATAAGCAACACCAACCTCTTATATACAGGCATTTAGCAATATTTTCAATAAAGCTCCGTACACTCGAAACCGAAAGCAACAATCTCTATGCGCGTCACCGCTCCTCATTTGCATTTACACACACCATCAGTGCACATCCGGTAGTGCACTGCTGACACACAGAGACTGATCTTACTCATAGATCTCCTATTTTATATTACAGACGTCTTATTAATTACAACTGCACAGATTCTTTAGGCCTTTAAAACACCTACCGAATTTCGACAAATTTAATAATAACCGCCCTGCGGAAAACTCCCTGAGTTTTTTGCGACCAATTTAGCCCTTGTCCCGTCCCCGACGGTGGCCCGATTGCTAGTGCCCTAACAGAATTTAAAAGCGTGAACCAACCCAGACTCTGCCTGAAGCTCTATTTTGGGGCATTACACATCCCAGGCTTCCCCGAAGTTTTAAGTTAAAGTTACACGCCCGAAACCGGGTTTCTACTGACCAAAAAAGCGCAAGTACCGTTTCAAACGGTCAAGTGGTCCAACCACTGGCTTTTCTCAGGATGCCCTGTACCCCACGGTCAAGCCAAACCGAGCTAACCCTATTCGTCGATAGGTCAACGATGCGCGTCCACATCGAGGAGGGATCGCAACGTCCGGGCTATGCGCTTCTTAACAGACGCCGCTGTCGTTCTAGAAGAATTTAGAGTAATTTGAAACAACAATCTAAACCCAAAACAGGATTAAGATTAAGGACAACCCTCAACAGTTTTGGAGGTTCCCAAGTCCTCCTCGAATGTTGCCCGAAACTATCCCTAGTCATCGCTAGGTGAAGGATAAATTTCTCTATCCAGCAGGGAGCGTCACCTCCGAGAAACTTCTTAAAGGTTGCATAACCAATGGGACTTGAACCCACACAATGACCAAATTCCCTACCTTTTCTAAGTTCACTTAGCAGTCCAACTGCTTTAATTCTCTTTTCATTCTTTCATTCTCATTACTCAGTACTGTCACTTATACTTCATTATCATTACTTCAACCGGTAAATTTCATAAAAATTTCAGCAAACTCAAAACAGACATTCACCAGCAATTTTCAGTGAGTAGACTTCAATTTTGTCATATCCAATTCTAGCACATTTTGGAAAATTCAACAGGTATGTGCCTTACCTTTTTTTTTTAAGCCGGCTTGTCTCTCACTTCAGACCACTGACTCGTATCTGCCCATCCAATCACCACGGACCCTGGATCTCTCCATCTACACCAAAAATCCCTCTCTCTCACCCGGACGAAGACCCCCAAATGTTAAGGTTCAAAAATATATTGAAAGAGGGAATTTAAAAATAACCACAGATCCAGCCTGGTGAAATTAGACGGCATTTTAATGAACACATGTGTGAGTTCAACAACCCAATCAGTATTGAACTGTCTTGCCAAAATCAACACAAAGACTTTATAGATGTGAGAATTGTACCACCCCCTCTTCTGTTACTAGGCAGATTTTAAACAAAGCATACGTCACTCCAAAACCACAATGACTCTTAACATAGTCACAGAACATCTTCTTCGAGTCAACGCCAGGTGCTTCCTGTCAGCCCGCCTTCGTTGTCGCTTATCTTCTGGGACATCTGTTGCACTTCCTGTAAGCATCTAACAATCTGCCGACAGAACTTGCACTTACAGCAAAAGTACATCTTAACTTTTCACCTACTCAAGTCAATCTACTATGGTGTGTACGTGTGTGCGTGAGTGTGTGTGTGCCTGCTGTGTAGGCTATGTATGTGTCATGACCCCGTCTGCACCTCTGCTAGCCTTACACCTCCCGTCTCAGCCAGACATAAGGCCTGTGCACATACACCGCTGAACTCTGTGTGATTTCTAGGCTAAATGTCACCCACCTGATGATGCTCAATCATGAAGGAAACTTACTCAACCTGAACATAAATGAACTTAAGACTTACTCAAAAAGATATAAGTAATAAATGATACAAACTTAACTCTTAGCTCTAAAGAATATAAGGATATAACTCCAGGCACCTGTTCTGTAAGCAGACATGAAATGGTAATGATGATTATAAAAATAGCAGCAAATAATAGCAGTAAAATATTTCTATTCCTGACAGTACCTCATTCTCAAGCATGATCCCCATATACAATATGTTTAGAATAATTATAATTAATTATGCTTGTATATTAATTATACTTGCATCTCTAATTTCTTTGATTACTCTTTGCTTAGTTTATTACTATAAAACAGGCATAGTCTGGTGAATTTCTTATTGTTATGATCACTGTCAGAATTTTGACTATCTTTCGTGTTCATAACACATTAATTATATGTACATGCTTATAGATTTGTTATGTATATATCAATCTACATTGCAATTATATTAATAGTTGCTTGTGTGTATGTATGCATGTATACATGTGTACACACATCTCTGTATTTTTATCTCTGTCGCTATGCGTGTGTATGTATGTATACATGTGTATCTAAGCAGGGCTCTAGAGTGCGACCAATTTGGTCGCAAATGCGACCAAATTTTTCAGTGGTGTGACAAAGAAAAATATTTGGTCGCACTGTTCGGGTAACAAAAAAAAAAAAACCTCTGCAACTCTCCGTGTGGTCAACAACAGACACACATTATGCCCCTATCGTGGACTAAACCAATCAGAGATAGTCAGGGGCGGGACCTCTCTGATTGGCCGTGGTCCAGTTGAAAGTGCAGGTGGAAGAGAGAGGTGAGTAGCTTGAATAAAGCGATATCGATTCATTAAATCCTGAATTGACTTTTAAATATAACTGTGTTTTGCCAGAAATGCCAGATTGTCAGATTAAAGCTCACAAAACTATTTCAACAACCACCAAACATTAAGTGAGAGCAGGTACACGGATTCCACACAAAGACGTAACACAGAGCGACCCAACGCATCAGAATCAGCTTTCTCTTTCTCGGCTTTCTCACCCGACAGCATGTAGACAGACACGCCATCGGAGCTCACCGATTCTGATGCGTCGGGTCCGCGCTGTGTTTCCGTCTTTTTGTGCTGATTCTGAGCTGCAGGTTTCGTCTCTCTCCAACCAAAATTCGCTGAGCCAGCAGCAAAAGAAGCAGCAAACTACGCTTCACATTTGATCAATGTCGTCATGAATTTCCTCTGAGTTTTGCTGTTTTGCTTCCACCACGATAAAAATCACACTTCATGCACAGCTCCCTCTCTCTCTCTCTCTCTGTCTGTACTTCAAGAACAGTTTCCCATCTCAAATCTCTGTTTTCTGCATTATTCATTCACTTATTACCCACCAGTCTACCGTTGTTTACAGCGCTGTCTTTTTCTTTTTTCACTTAAATGACCTCGGACAAGAAAGCCTAATTTCTGCTGTTCAATACTGAAGAAATTTAAACTTCTTAAAATTATGCAAAATTGCAGAATATTGCAGAATATTTTTAAGGTTATCTGCTATAAAACGCCAGACCAGGAAAATCTCCTTCATGTTTTTCTGTGTTTTATTCTCAGTTACTTTCACACAAAGGCATCTGCTGTGATGTTCACAATTCTGATGAAGTCTCACATGTATCAGGACAGTACTGATAAATGATCAGAATTATAATATTTCTGACTGTCTGAGGCAAAATTGAATCGAATCAAGACTTTGAGAACCAGAATTGAATGGATTATAGAAATCAGTGACGATACCCAGCCCTGAGTAGCCTAGGCCCGACAGAAGTGGATGTAGCTGTGGGTAATAAGAAAAGATGAAAAGAACTATTGATAACTTTTTTGTTAAGTTAAGGCCTGATCCATCTGAAATTCATAGGCAGTGCTCTGACACGGTGGCATCAATCTTTGAATGCTGAAAAAGCGAGCCCGTTCTCACTCCCAAGGCGTAACATCCCGACGTTTTGTCACGTCCCGCGCGTTCCTGAGGAAAGCGAAAGGTGACCTTCCACGTTGTTACGGTACGCGGCGGGTTCCAGCCCTGTATTGCAGCCCTAAACCTAACCTTTTCCCTAAGCCTAACCATAACCCTATTTCTAACCTTAACCATAACCTTATGCCTAACCATAACCTTATTCCTAACCTTAACCATAACCGTATCCCTACGCCTAAACCTAACCTTATCACTAAACCTAACCATAACCTTATTCCTAACCTTAACCAGCACTTTAATGACGTGAAATAGTGTTTTCCCAAGCGATTTTAAGGGAAAAGGCGAAGATGTGTAGATTGAGTCCAAACGGTTCTCATATGTCCGCAGTTTTCCGATGTTGTCATTTAGGAACACGTTGGGTGCCCGAAAACGTAATATGTTGACGATTTGTCACCTAGCGTAAAATGTTACGCTTAAGCACAGTGTATCCAGAAAACACATTATATGCTGCAATAAATGCACTGCCCAAGTGTCCCCTCTCCCCACTGCCTTTCAGCAGCAGGCAGCAGCAAACAGGTCGTCAGGCCAAGATGGTGATTAAGTTTAACATTTTCTACAATATTGACAAAGCACTTTAAGCACAAGTTTGTTAGTTAATAATTTAGAAATTAATATTGTCTGTATGGACTGCAACTTCCCCCCAAAGAAAGTGCACATGTAAAACTGCGGTGTTAAGCGATGCGGTTGAAAAATTTGAGTGCGCCTAACTTTTGTGCCGGTGCGCCTAAATTTTACAGTGTAGGCGCACCGGTGCGCCCATGTCAAAAAGTTAGTCTAGAGCCCTGCTAAGCATGTGTATTTAAAGTGGCATGGAAGGTGTTGAGGTGTGGTAATTTGTAAAAAAAAAAACAACAACAACAACAACAACAAAACAACAACAACAATTTCATTTGTATTTTTTTTTCATTTTTCATTGTATTTGTTTTAATTTATAATTTTTATTATTGTTGTTGTTGTTCTGTATTCCAGGGGCGATTTTAGCCCATTTTGGGGGGTGCTTCAGCACCCCCAAAATGAATCAAAGCACCCCCAAAGATTTCTTACTTTTTTTTGACAATGTTTGCTGTTTGTGTGACACACTACTAAAAATATAAAAAGCATACAGTACTTGGTTGAGACGGAACATTTTAACAACAAAAGTATAGATAACCCCTCCCCCCTCCCAAAATGCTTATTTCCAGCTCGCCCCCACTCTGGCTCTAGGGTCGTTGCTGCCAGAGCGATGGTGGCTGAGACGCAGCAGAGCGGAGGTGGAGTGCCTGGATTAAAACAGGACATATTAGCAGCATTTAACCTTCAGTTACTCTTTATGTAGTTAGATAGGAGTCATGTTTCTTTTTAGCTGAAAAACCTTACACCCAGGTAACCTGCAGTGTTGAAAACGTGTTTTCCAATGATGTTTGCTACCCTACAATCCGTCCTACTCTGTAGTAAAATCAGCGACATTTGACCGTCCTGTTGCTCCCACTGAAATGTATACAGCCTATTTAAAATCTAAAACTTAAAATTGTCCGTAGCCTGCTGTTGTTACCACTGTCCTGTTTGAAATGGATACTAACTAGCTAACTGACTGAATGCCCATTAACCTTATAACTCCTGTTGTGTGTGTGTGTGTGTGTGTGTGTGTGTGTGTGTGTAGAGAGAGACAGCCAGGTTCATAATGGATATAAGGAAGTTTTTTCAAAAACGGGAGCCACATTCAGGTAAAAGTGTAAGAACAAATGATCCATCAATAAAGGATAATGTTAGATCAGTGTTTCAATTTTTATATCTTTTATTAGATGTTCGTGTGGTTTAGTTATTTGCCTTTTGGTTGAAAGTACACTGAGAGAGGACTTTTCATTAGTGATCTTAATAGTTTTTTTTTTCATATTAATGTAATTTTTTCATCTAATTGAATACAATCTATTTGTGTATGATTGTCAGTCCAAAGAGGGAGAGAGGAAAGAGGGGAACGTGAGGAGAAAGTAGAAGGTCAGGAAGAACCAGGTAAGAAAACAGACAGGGAACAGTGACAGGCAAAACAGAAACTGTTAAACTGACGAAGAGAAAAAACCTGATTTTACTCATACAGTCTGGAAGTTGTGTCCTCCCTATATTAAAGCTGCTATACAGAATCTGCAAAACAAACTGGGTTGAAACATTTTTGACCCTCTTCAACAACATTCCAACATAACATTATCATTGATTGGGGAGATTAAAATTAATGATATATTTTTATGTGGTTCAGCCACAACTCTACTAAAACCTCAGCCAGTAATAGGTAGGCCAACTTTTGGACTGTCCAGTTGTCTGTATGACTGCCGCAGTACAGTATCAGAAACTGCCAAACAGAGCCCTGGTGGAGTGAGGAGCTGTAAAGAGAAGCAGATGCTCTGTTTATATTCTAAAAGTGTTTTAAGCTAGCTTGTTTCAAAGATTCTGTACAGCAGCTTTAAATGTTTTCCAAAAGCACACATACACTTATCAGTGTTTCTCAAACTTTTTACAGTGTGTACCACCTGATAAAAATGTCAAGCTCTCCCAAGTACCACTATGAAAGCATGAAACCCATAAATCTTACAACATAAAATTAGTATTATTAAATTAGTTAAATTAGTATCTGCAGTAAAGATTTTTTCATACATTGTATACATTCTACCACAGGCAAAGTTGCCTCCATTTTTATAGTTTTTTATTAATATTTTGTAATAATTTATTCTGTTTTGGGAGTGTGTTTTGTGTATATGTATTATATTATACATACACATGTGAATCTCTGTCCAAAACATGCACTCAGTTTACTTCTTACTCACTATGAGCATCATTTAAATAACCTTTATCAGATTTGATGGTTTTGTTACAGACTTCTCAAAAAAGTGTTTTGCTTTTCTTTCACAAATGTGGGGATTAAATTGTGTTAAAATGTACAAAACGGTGATGTCATGTTTTGTGACGAGGACCCAGGCAGAGAGAAACTTGATGAATTTAAGAATCTTATGATTTAATAAAGAAATTTGCAGACTTGCACAGAGATGGTAAAATTATGATGACTGATAGCGCAGACTAAGACAACAGATGACGAGGACAGGGAGGAACAGGGGTTTAAATGCACCAAGGAGACAGTCAGAGGGAACTCGGGACAACTGGAGACATTTAAGGATGCATGGACTCACAGAGACAGGGAAGAAGTCTCATCGTGACGTGTAAAGTTTATCTTGCCTGGCTGGGCAGCTCTCTGGGTGCTCAGCACCCCCAAAGCTCTGATCCTAGAATCGCCCCTGCTGTATTCTATAATGTGCATGTTTTAATCCTATAAAGTACATTGGGATATCTCTGTGTCTGCTAATTACTGACTGACTTCCACACACAACATTAATCATATACAATGATTACACAATTATTATTACTAATTAGTTATCATTTAATTATGTCAATCACATACAACAAATAAACAGGCCATCTTCCCATGGTCTGAAGGGTGCTTTTATGGTGGTAATGCTCTGAGCCGGTTCAGAGCTGGCAAACCACAGTATAAGGAAAATAATGATGGGTAATCCAATTTTGGAAGTCACCAACTGCTTTACTTACACTAACATAATTCTTGACTTGGACTATCCCACCTCAAGCTGTCCTTAGATTCTCCTAACAAATTCCCTCCGTGCCTTATAATAATATTGGCTTTTAATACCTTAATTTCATTTACAGTCAATAGTTACATAACTATACACAAGAGATTTATATCCATACATTCATTTCATTTCTGTTTCTCATGTATGCATGTTTGTCTATATATGTTTGTAAGCTTGTATAGTTTTGCGTCTTTGTATGTACAGGTACATAATTTTGTATATATGTGTGTGTGTTTTCTGTTTTTCCTTCCTTGTTGCATGTCCTTGTCCCGTGCTGTTGTTGCCTCGTAAAAAAATAAAAATTTTAAGAAGGATGCAAAATGATGTGCAGTTTCAGTGTGTGAGACCTGGAGATATTGTGTGATGTTAAAAAAAGAAGCAGCAAGATCAGGTTAAGTTTTTTTAATGCTATTTTCATCAGTTGAAAATAGCATTGAAATGGGGTACGCTGTGGACAGATATGCAGATAATCCTGCCTTTAGACCTAAGGCAAATTCAGAATCACTAATTAAACTAGCATTCGTGTTTGAGGAAGCTGCAGTACCATCACATCACACAAACATGAATGATGGTACACAGCTGGCAGGGTTTGTTCAATGTCTTTAATTGAAGCTTCTTTAGTTTATCATGAAAGACTTCAGAAGAACCTGCTTCAGAAAGAAAAAGGTGATATTAATATTATATTATTTTTATAGGGAGAGTTCATTTCAAATGTGTGCATCAGGATCACTTAGACTTTGATTTTTTACCGTAATTATCCAATACAATACAATCAGAATACATACAATAATACAATACAATACATACAAGAAATATATTTAAATATTGACTGGTAAAAGTGACTGGTAACTATACAGGACATTTTCACACATCTTATAGTTTATGAATGCCAGATGAGGTGATGCTATCCTGATTATCACTTTCATTTTTTTCACTGTCAGAGTCACAAGCAAAGGAGATGCTTTATGGATAAAGACTTGATCTCACTGATATTAATAACTTACATCATGACTTTATCACAGCACTTCATAAACTGACAATCAATGACAGCTTTGCTTGAAATTATGTTACACTTTATATTTGTAGATAACATAAAGGTTAATTTCTAATTCTAAATCATGGTATGATTGCTCTTCATCAGAAGCTCCTCGTGGATTTTCAGTTGGAACAAAGTCCTTCTTCATACCCAGTCAAAGGAGACATTTCCTCAAGTTATTTCACAAGAGCATCAGCGCAGATGTTATTGCTGGCCTGACAGCAGCCATGACAGCAGCAACATACAGGACGCAGTGAGGAGACTGATCTTGTGGCTCACTCCATGTGACACTGTTGCAAATGTTGAGTAAAAGAAAAAAAAAAGGCAATCCTTTCAGAAACTGTTCTGCGATATAGTAATATGTTTGACATGATTGTGTTAAATATATCTTACATATGCCGTCCACAAGAATAGAACTGATATCAATGTCGAAGGGTGTTATCTTGGCTGCATCGATCAAAACTTGTGCAATCTCTTTTGCATTAGGGACCAGTGACAATGCAAATCCAATGTCCATGTTATTGATAATGGATCCATTACTGCAAAAGGAAAACCCCCAAACTTTGTTTTGTTTGCTTTATTTACTTGAAAAATTTGTAAAATTCTATACCATAAACAATTTACCTGAATCCAGTCACACTGATGAAGCGGAATGAAGGAAATCTTGCCAGGTAGAAAGGTTCAAGCTGTAGAAATATAAATAAACACACTGTAAGTATGTATGCTTTGCTTTTTGGGGTTGTGCTTCTTTACTACCATGTAATTTGTGATATATTATTTGCATTATGTAATATCATAGTGCAATTAATAGTTGTTGCTAGCCATTTTTTTAATGGCTAGCATATAATTTTATGTTATATCTTTTTTCTTTAAACACTTACAAAAGCATAGCAATGAGTTGGAAAAAACATAGAGACATTAGGAGTAATTACTTTGGAGTTTTATTTCAGTTTAGCTTATGATGGAAATGTTTTTGGTATATAGTTTATTGTATATATGATTTTTCTTTATCTCAATCTGTATAATCTTATGAAAAAATGGAAAAATTGTTGACTTTAGGAGGGGATTCATAAATGCATGGATAGAAAAAGATGGCCATACATTTTTTTATGGTACACTACCAAAATGCTGTTATATGACAATATAAGTATATACTCTGGAATTATTCACAATACATACACTTAAGTATTATTCAAATGCAAGAAGAAAACTTACTGTTGTCTTTATCAGTGTGGATCGTTGTTTAAACGCTGTCGATGATGAAGTCAGCAAGTCAGTTGTAAATATCCCATTAACAGATCTGAATTGTACCACCAGTATTCTTACAGGCTCGGCAGTTGTAGTTGCTGCAGTTGTAGTGGTTGTAGGAGTCGCTGTAGTTGCGACTGTAACTGTAGTCATCATTGGTGTTGTAGTGTTCACAATTGAAGCCGCTGTAAATGCCAAAAAAATGAAACAAAATGTTGCTTTAACAAACAGTTCTGAGATATTATGAATTTAAAATATCCTAATGTTAAATAATGCCTACCTGAGTCACTGACAACAACATTGGTAATGTTAAAGGCTGTTATGTTTGGAGCTGCATTGATCAAAACATTTTCAATGTCAGTGTTATTAGGCACTGACGTAGATAAAAAACTAATGTCAATGTCAGTGATGATGGATCCACTTCTGCAAAATGAATAAACCAAATATTGTTTTACTTGCATGAATTCATTATGTATTATATATTATATGTAATCATCAAACAAAAAATAAATTACCGGAATTGAGTCACATTCATTGAGTAGTATGAAGAAAATGTTTTATTGTAAATAGGTTCAAGCTGCAGAAACACACACAATCAAAGATCTGTGAGTCTGTATGCTTAAGTGAATGCATGCATTTAACCACTGTTTGACTTCAAGAGAACAAACTTACTGTTGTCACTATCAGTGATGATCTATTTTTAAATGCTGGAGATGATCGGTCCAGCAAGTCAAGTGTAAATGTCTCTCCAACAGATGTGAACTGCAACACCTTTGTTATAACTGGCTCAGCAGTGGTAGTTGTTACAGGTGTAGAAAACAAAGAGGAAGAAAAAAAGCCATTAAAAACAAAGTCATTTTTCATAAACACACAATGCTGTTTTTATACATGGTGGATCTAATTTAAAGGAGTCTCTCTACTGTTTAGCACATTAGATAATTATGTTGGTGTTATCTGAGAGAATAATTAAATAAATAACTAGAAAGATGTTCATGCCACAAACAATAATAAATTCTATATGATATTAAATATGAATAGGTATATTGCCTAACAATAAACCACTTCAGGAGTGGCATATGTCACTTCTATTTACTCACTGTTTACTTGGGTTGCTACGACAGATGTTTTATCAATACTGAGGTTGAAAGTGTTGTTGGGGTTAGACACCGCTTCGACTAAGGTTTGTTGAACATCTGCAGCCTGTGGGATTTCTGCAGGTGTTATTGTGTTGTTAAAAACAACCTGCACTTCTGCTTCAGTATTAGATGCTCGTGTTCTGGTCACAGCTGGTCTAAAGAAAAAATAGAAAAACTCAGTTCTTAATTAAATATGTTAAATTAACATTAATTATTTGTAATTACTGATAATAAGATTAGCATTGCTATAAATGAACAAAAGTAAAAATCTTACCTGAATGCTATGACAATTACACGGCTGAAAAGTAAACCATATCTAGCTCTATAGATGAATTCATACTGTGCGGAGCAAAGTAGAAATTAATTAATTAATTCAAATGTAGATGTAATCAGCTGGAATTTTAACAATATTCCATCTTAGTATTTTACTCACCACTAGTACCACTTGCTCCTCAAGTGCCTTAAATTGTGGGCTGTTTTTATCTTCCAGTTCAGCCACAAATTGTTTAACCAAAACTGCTGCAACAACAACAATTGGTGCGCGAACTACTGCCACTGCTGTTGTTGTTGTTGTTGTTGTTGTTGTTGTTGTTGTTGCTGTTGTTGTTGTTGTTGTTGATGATGATGTTGTTGTTGCTGCTGCTGTTGTTGTTGAACCAGTTGCTGTTGTTGCCGCAGTTGAACCGTGCGTTGTTGTTGAAGCTGTTGTAGATGCAGTCGTTGTATTTCTTACAGGTGTGGTGCTTGTAAGATGTGCTGTGGTTGCATTTGCAGGGGTAGTGATCATTGGTGTTGTAGCGTTCACAGTTGTTGTTGAAGCTGTTGTAGACGCAGTAGTTGTATTTGTTACAGGTGTGGTGCTTGTAAGATTTGCTGTGGTTGCGTTTGTAGGAGTAGTGATTATTGGTGTTGTAGTGTTCACAGGTGTAGTTGAAGCTGTTGTAGATGCAGTAGTTGTATTTGTTACAGGTGTGGCGCTTGTAAGATTTGCTGTGGTTGCGTTTGTAGGGGTAGTGATCATTGGTGTTGTAGCGTTCACAGGTGTAGTTGAAGCTGTTGTAGACGCAGTAGTTGTATTTGTTACAGGTGTGGTGTTTGTAAGATTTGCTGTGGTTGCGTTTGTAGGGGTAGTGATCATTGGTGTTGTAGCGTTCACAGTTGTACTTGAAACCACTGTAAAAGTCAAAAAATGAAAAGAGGTGTTGCTTCATCAAAAAGTTCTGAGATAATATGAACTTAAAATATGATCATAGTAAATATTTCTTACCTGGGTCACTGACAATAACAGAGTCTGTGCTAATGTTGAAGGCTGTTATGTTCGGAGCTGCTTTGATCAAAACATCTGCAATGTCAGTGTTATTAGGCACTGATGCAGATGCAAACCGAAGGTCAATGTCAGTGATGATGGATCCATTTCTGCAAAATTGAAAACATTGTTTTACTTGCACTCAGTTATCACAAATTGTATAAATATTATATAATATTTTTTCAATTGCATCAGTATGTAAAATAAAAAATTGCCTGAATCCAGTCACGCTCATTGAGTGGAATGAAGGAAATGTTGTCTTGTAGAAAGGTTCAAGCTGCACAAACACACACAATCAGTGATCTTTGCGTGTGTATGCATAAGTGAGTGCAAGCATTTAAATATTCCTTGACTTCAAGAACAAAACTTACTGTTAACACTATCAGTGTGGCTCTTTGTGTGAACGCTGAAGATGTTGAGTTCAGCAAGTCAAGTGTAAATGTCGTTGCAACATCTCTGAACTGCAACTGTTTTGTTGTAACAGTCTCAACGGTTGTAGTTGTTACAGTTGTAGTGGTTGTAGGAGTAACTGTGGCTGTGTTTGTTGGGGTAGTTATCATTGGTGTTGTAGCATTCACGGGTGTGGTTGAAGCTGTTGTAGACACTGTAGTTGTATTTGTTACAGGTGTGGTGTTTGTAAGATTTTCTGTGGTTGCGTTTGTAGGGGTAGTGATCATTGGTGTTGTAGTGTTCATAGGTGTAGTTGAAGCTGTTGTAGACACTGTAGTTGTATTTGTTACAGGTGTGGTGTTTGTAAGATTTGCTGTGGTTGCGTTTGTAGGGGTAGTGATCATTGGTGTTGTAGTGTTCATAGGTGTAGTTGAAGCTGTTGTAGACACTGTAGTTGTATTTGTTACAGGTGTGGTGTTTGTAAGATTTGCTGTGGTTGCGTTTGTAGGGGTAGTAATCATTGGTGTTGTAGTGTTCACAGGTGTAGTTGAAGCTGTTGTAGACACAGTAGTTGTATTTGTTACAGGTGTGGTGCTTGTAAGATTTTCTGTGGTTGCGTTTGTAGGGGTAGTAATCATTGGTGTTGTAGTGTTCACAGGTGTAGTTGAAGCTGTTGTAGACACAGTAGTTGTATTTGTTACAGGTGTGGTGCTTGTAAGATTTTCTGTGGTTGCGTTTGTAGGGGTAGTGATCATTGGTGTTGTAGTGCTCACAGTTGTAGTTGAAGCCACTGTAGATGCCAAGAAATGAAGAGGTGGCGCTTTAACAAGCAATTTTGAGATATTATGAATTTAAAACATGATCATATTAAATATTTCTTACCTGGGTCACTGACAACAACTTTGGTAATGTTGAAGGCTGTTATGTTTGGAGCTGCATTGATCAAAACATTTGCAATCTCAGTGTCATTTGGCACTGATGTAGATGCGAACCGAATGTCAATGTTACTGATGATGGATCCATTTCTGCAAAATCAATAAACCATATATTGTTTTACTTGCATTACTTCATTATGTATTATATGTAGTCATCAAACAAAAAATAAATTACCGGAATCCAGTCACTTCCATTGAGAAGTATGAAGAAAATGTTGTCCTGTAGATAGGTTCAAGCTGCAGAAACACACACATTAAAAGATCTGTGAGTACATATGGTTAAGTGAATGCATGCATTTAACCATGAGTTCAAGAGAGAAAACTTACTGTTGTCACTATCAGTGATGCTCTATTTATAAATGCTGGAGATGATGAGTTCAGCATGTCAGCTGTAAATATCTCTCCAACAGATGTGAACTGCAACACCTTTGTTATAACTGGCTCAGCAGTTGTAGTTGTTACAGGTGTAGAAAACAAAGAGGAAGAAAAAAGGAATTGAAATCAAATCACTCATCTCAATCTTATTTAAAGGAGTCTTTCTGATGTTTAGCACATTAAATAATTATATTGCTTTTTTGAGAAAGAGAGACTAATGAAATAAATCACTACAGATGTTCATGCTACGAACAATAATACATTCTATATGATATTAAATATGAATAGGTATGTTGCCTGGTTTAAAAATAAACCACTTCAGAAGGGGTATGTGTGACTTCTATTTACTCACGGTTTACTTGGGTTGCTACGACAGATGTTTTATCAATACTGAGGTTGAAAGTGTTGTTGGGGTTAGACACCGCTTCGACTAAGGTTTGTTGAACATCTTTAGCCTCTGGGATTTCCGCAGGTGTTATCGTGTTGTTAAACACAACCTCCACTTCTGCTTCAGTACCAGGATCTGTTCGTGTTCTGGTCACAGCTGGTCTACATAAAAGAAAGAACAAAACTGCAATTGTTAATTAAATATGTTTAATTAACATGCATTTTTGCCATTACTGATAATAAGATTAATTTTGCTATAAATGAACAAAAGTAAAAATCTTACCTGAATGCTATGACAATTACACGGCTGAAAAGTAAACCATATCTAGCTCTATAGATGACTTCATACTGTGCGGAGCAAAGTAGAAATAAATTAATTAATTCAAATGTAGCTGTAATCAGCTGGAATTTTAACAACATTTGAAAACTCATCTCAGTATCTTACTCACCACTACCACCACTTCTGCCGCAAGTGCCTTAAATTGTGTACTACTTTTATCTTCTAGTTGAGGTACAAATTGTTTAACCAAAACTGCTGCAACAACAACAATTGGTGCGCGAACTACTGCCACTGCTGTTGTTGTTGTTGTTGTTGCTGCTGTTGTTGTTGTTGTTGATGATGATGTTGTTGTTGCTGCTGCTGTTGTTGTTGAACCAGTTGCTGTTGTTGCCGCAGTTGAACCGGGCGTTGTTGTTGAAGCTGTTGTAGATGCAGTCGTTGTATTTCTTACAGGTGTGGTGCTTGTAAGATGTGCTGTGGTTGCGTTTGTAGGAGTAGTGATCATTGGTGTTGTAGCGTTCACAGGTGTAGTTGAAACTGTTGTAGACGCAGTAGTTGTATTTGTTACAGGTGTGGTGCTTGTAAGATGTGCTGTGGTTCCGTTTGTAGGAGTAGTGATCATTGGTGTTGTAGCGTTCACAGGTGTAGTTGAAGCTGTTGTAGACGCAGTAGTTGTATTTGTTACAGGTGTGGTGCTTGTAAGATTTGCTGTGCTTGCATTTGTAGGGGTAGTGATCATTGGTGTTGTAGCATTCACAGGTGTAGTTGAAGCTGTTGTAGATGCAGTAGTTGTATTTATTACAGGTGTGGTGCTTGTAAGATTTGCTGTGGTTGCGTTTGTAGGGGTAGTGATCATTGGTGTTGTAGTGTTCATAGGTGTAGTTGAAGCTGTTGTAGACACTGTAGTTGTATTTGTTACAGGTGTGGTGTTTGTAAGATTTGCTGTGGTTGCGTTTGTAGGGGTAGTGATCATTGGTGTTGTAGTGTTCATAGGTGTAGTTGAAGCTGTTGTAGACACTGTAGTTGTATTTGTTACAGGTGTGGTGTTTGTAAGATTTGCTGTGGTTGCGTTTGTAGGGGTAGTAATCATTGGTGTTGTAGTGTTCACAGGTGTAGTTGAAGCTGTTGTAGACACAGTAGTTGTATTTGTTACAGGTGTGGTGCTTGTAAGATTTTCTGTGGTTGCGTTTGTAGGGGTAGTAATCATTGGTGTTGTAGTGTTCACAGGTGTAGTTGAAGCTGTTGTAGACACAGTAGTTGTATTTGTTACAGGTGTGGTGCTTGTAAGATTTTCTGTGGTTGCGTTTGTAGGGGTAGTGATCATTGGTGTTGTAGTGCTCACAGTTGTAGTTGAAGCCACTGTAGATGCCAAGAAATGAAGAGGTGGCGCTTTAACAAGCAATTTTGAGATATTATGAATTTAAAACATGATCATATTAAATATTTCTTACCTGGGTCACTGACAACAACTTTGGTAATGTTGAAGGCTGTTATGTTTGGAGCTGCATTGATCAAAACATTTGCAATCTCAGTGTCATTTGGCACTGATGTAGATGCGAACCGAATGTCAATGTTACTGATGATGGATCCATTTCTGCAAAATCAATAAACCATATATTGTTTTACTTGCATTACTTCATTATGTATTATATGTAGTCATCAAACAAAAAATAAATTACCGGAATCCAGTCACTTCCATTGAGAAGTATGAAGAAAATGTTGTCCTGTAGATAGGTTCAAGCTGCAGAAACACACACATTAAAAGATCTGTGAGTACATATGGTTAAGTGAATGCATGCATTTAACCATGAGTTCAAGAGAGAAAACTTACTGTTGTCACTATCAGTGATGCTCTATTTATAAATGCTGGAGATGATGAGTTCAGCATGTCAGCTGTAAATATCTCTCCAACAGATGTGAACTGCAACACCTTTGTTATAACTGGCTCAGCAGTTGTAGTTGTTACAGGTGTAGAAAACAAAGAGGAAGAAAAAAGGAATTGAAATCAAATCACTCATCTCAATCTTATTTAAAGGAGTCTTTCTGATGTTTAGCACATTAAATAATTATATTGCTTTTTTGAGAAAGAGAGACTAATGAAATAAATCACTACAGATGTTCATGCTACGAACAATAATACATTCTATATGATATTAAATATGAATAGGTATGTTGCCTGGTTTAAAAATAAACCACTTCAGAAGGGGTATGTGTGACTTCTATTTACTCACGGTTTACTTGGGTTGCTACGACAGATGTTTTATCAATACTGAGGTTGAAAGTGTTGTTGGGGTTAGACACCGCTTCGACTAAGGTTTGTTGAACATCTTTAGCCTCTGGGATTTCCGCAGGTGTTATCGTGTTGTTAAACACAACCTCCACTTCTGCTTCAGTACCAGGATCTGTTCGTGTTCTGGTCACAGCTGGTCTACATAAAAGAAAGAACAAAACTGCAATTGTTAATTAAATATGTTTAATTAACATGCATTTTTGCCATTACTGATAATAAGATTAATTTTGCTATAAATGAACAAAAGTAAAAATCTTACCTGAATGCTATGACAATTACACGGCTGAAAAGTAAACCATATCTAGCTCTATAGATGACTTCATACTGTGCGGAGCAAAGTAGAAATAAATTAATTAATTCAAATGTAGCTGTAATCAGCTGGAATTTTAACAACATTTGAAAACTCATCTCAGTATCTTACTCACCACTACCACCACTTCTGCCGCAAGTGCCTTAAATTGTGTACTACTTTTATCTTCTAGTTGAGGTACAAATTGTTTAACCAAAACTGCTGCAACAACAACAATTGGTGCGCGAACTACTGCCACTGCTGTTGTTGTTGTTGTTGTTGCTGCTGTTGTTGTTGTTGTTGATGATGATGTTGTTGTTGCTGCTGCTGTTGTTGTTGAACCAGTTGCTGTTGTTGCCGCAGTTGAACCGGGCGTTGTTGTTGAAGCTGTTGTAGATGCAGTCGTTGTATTTCTTACAGGTGTGGTGCTTGTAAGATGTGCTGTGGTTGCGTTTGTAGGAGTAGTGATCATTGGTGTTGTAGCGTTCACAGGTGTAGTTGAAACTGTTGTAGACGCAGTAGTTGTATTTGTTACAGGTGTGGTGCTTGTAAGATGTGCTGTGGTTCCGTTTGTAGGAGTAGTGATCATTGGTGTTGTAGCGTTCACAGGTGTAGTTGAAGCTGTTGTAGACGCAGTAGTTGTATTTGTTACAGGTGTGGTGCTTGTAAGATTTGCTGTGCTTGCATTTGTAGGGGTAGTGATCATTGGTGTTGTAGCATTCACAGGTGTAGTTGAAGCTGTTGTAGATGCAGTAGTTGTATTTATTACAGGTGTGGTGCTTGTAAGATTTGCTGTGGTTGCGTTTGTAGGGGTAGTGATCATTGGTGTTGTAGCGTTCACAGGTGTAGTTGAAGCTGTTGTAGACACAGTAGTTGTATTTGTTACAGGTGTGGTGCTTGTAAGATTTGTTGTGGTTGCATTTGTAGGAGTAGTGATCATTGGTGTTGTAGCGTTCACAGGTGTAGTTGAAGCTGTTGTAGACGCAGTAGTTGTATTTGTTACAGGTGTGGTGCTTGTAAGATTTGCTGTGCTTGCATTTGTAGGGGTAGTGATCATTGGTGTTGTAGCATTCACAGGTGTAGTTGAAGCTGTTGTAGATGCAGTAGTTGTATTTATTACAGGTGTGGTGCTTGTAAGATTTGCTGTGGTTGCGTTTGTAGGGGTAGTGATCATTGGTGTTGTAGCGTTCACAGGTGTAGTTGAAGCTGTTGTAGACACAGTAGTTGTATTTGTTACAGGTGTGGTGCTTGTAAGATTTGCTGTGGTTGCGTTTGTAGGAGTAGTGATCATTGGTGTTGTAGCGTTCACAGGTGTAGTTGAAGCTGTTGTAGACGCAGTAGTTGTATTTGTTACAGGTGTGGTGCTTGTAAGATTTGCTGTGGTTGCGTTTGTAGGAGTAGTGATCATTGGTGTTGTAGCGTTCACAGGTGTAGTTGAAGCTGTTGTAGATGCAGTAGTTGTATTTGTTACAGGTGTGGTGCTTGTAAGATTTGCTGTGGTTGCATTTGTAGGGGTAGTGATCATTGGTGTTGTAGCATTCACAGGTGTAGTTGAAGCTGTTGTAGACACTGTAGTTGTATTTGTTACAGGTGTGGTGCTTGTAAGATTTTCTGTGGTTGCGTTTGTAGGGGTAGTGATCATTGGTGTTGTAGTGTTCACAGGTGTAGTTGAAGCTGTTGTAGACACAGTAGTTGTATTTGTTACAGGTGTGGTGCTTGTAAGATTTTCTGTGGTTGCGTTTGTAGGGGTAGTGATCATTGGTGTTGTAGTGCCCACAGTTGTAGTTGAAGCCACTGTAGATGCCAAGAAATGAAGAGGTGGTGCTTTAACAAGCAATTTTGAGATATTATGAATTTAAAACATGATCATATTAAATATTTCTTACCTGGGTCACTGACAACAACTTTGGTAATGTTGAAGGCTGTTATGTTTGGAGCTGCATTGATCAAAACATTTGCAATCTCAGTGTCATTTGGCACTGATGTAGATGCGAACCGAATGTCAATGTTACTGATGATGGATCCATTTCTGCAAAATCAATAAACCATATATTGTTTTACTTGCATTAATTCATTATGTATTATATGTAGTCATCAAACAAAAAATAAATTACCGGAATCCAGTCACTTCCATTGAGAAGTATGAAGAAAATGTTGTCCTGTAGATAGGTTCAAGCTGCAGAAACACACACATTAAAAGATCTGTGAGTACATATGGTGAATGCATGCATTTCACCATGAGTTCAAGAGAGAAAACTTACTGTTGTCACTATCAGTGATGCTCTATTTATAAATGCTGGAGATGATGAGTTCAGCATGTCAGCTGTAAATATCTCTCCAACAGATGTGAACTGCAACACCTTTGTTATAACTGGCTCAGCAGTTGTAGTTGTTACAGGTGTAGAAAACATAGGAAGAAAAAAGGAATTGAAATCAAATCACTCATCTCAATCTTATTTAAAGGAGTCTTTCTGATGTTTAGCACATTAAATAATTATATTGTTTTTTTGAGAAAGAGAGACTAATGAAATAAATCACTACACAGATGTTCATGCTACGAACAATAATACATTCTATATGATATTAAATATGAATAGGTATGTTGCCTGGTTTAAAAATAAACCACTTCAGAAGGGGTATGTGTGACTTCTATTTACTCACGGTTTACTTGGGTTGCTACGACAGATGTTTTATCAATACTGAGGTTGAAAGTGGTGTTGGGGTTAGACACCGCTTCGACTAAGGTTTGTTGAACATCTTTAGCCTCTGGGATTTCCGCAGGTGTTATCGTGTTGTTAAACACAACCTCCACTTCTGCTTCAGTACCAGGATCTGTTCGTGTTCTGGTCACAGCTGGTCTACATAAAAGAAAGAACAAAACTGCAATTGTTAATTAAATATGTTTAATTAATATGCATTTTTGCCATTACTGATAATAAGATTAATTTTGCTATAAATGAACAAAAGTAAAAATCTTACCTGAATGCTATGACAATTACACGGCTGAAAAGTAAACCATATCTAGCTCTATAGATGAATTCATACTGTGCAGAGCAAAGTAGAAATAAATTAATTAATTCAAATGTAGCTGTAATCAGCTGGAATTTTAACAACATTTGAAAACTCATCTCAGTATCTTACTCACCACTACCACCACTTCTGCCGCAAGTGCCTTAAATTGTGTACTACTTTTATCTTCTAGTTGAGGTACAAAGGGTTTAACCAAAACTGCTGCAAGAACAACAACTGGTGCACGAACTACCGCTACTGCTGTTGTTGTTGTTGTTGTTGTTGCTGGTGTTGTGGTTGTTGCTGGTGTTGTGGTTGTTGTTGTCGTTGCTCTTGCTGCTGCTGCTGTTGTTGAAGCTGTTGTTGTTGAACCCGTTGTTGTTGAAGCCGTTGTTGTTGAACCAGTTGTTGTTGTTGTTGCTGCAGTTGAACCAATTGTTGTTGAAGCCGTTGTTGTTGAACCAGTTGTTGTTGTTGTTACTGCGGTTTCTGTTGAAGCAGGAGTTGTTATAGTGGCTGCAGTTGAACCAGTTGTTGTTGTTGCCACTGTTGAACCAGCTGTTGTTGTTGTCGTGGTTGTTGTTGATGCCGGAGTTGTTGTTGTTGAACCATCAGTTGCTCTTGTTGAAGTCACAGTTGCTGTAGATGAACCTTCAGTTGTTGTTGATGCCACAGTTGCTATTGTTGATGCCACAGTTGCTGTTGTTGAAGCTTCAGTTGTTGTTGATGCCACAGTTGCTGTTGTTGAAGCTTCAGTTGTTGTTGATGCCACAGTTGCTGTTGTTGAACCATCAGTTGCTGTTGTTGAACCTTCACTTGTTGTTGATGCCACTGTTGCTGTTGTTGAAGCTTCAGTTGTTGTTGATGCCACAGTTGCTGTTGTTGAACTGTCAGTTGTTGTTGATGCCACAGTTGCTGTTGTTGAACCATCAGTTGCTGTTGTTGAAGCTTCAGTTGTTGTTGATGCCACAGTTGCTATTGTTGATACCACAGTTGCTGTTGTTGATACATCAGTTGCTGTTGTTGAAGCTTCAGTTGTTGTTGATGCCACAGTTGCTATTGTTGATGCCACAGTTGCTGTTGTTGAAGCTTCAGTTGTTGTTGATGCCACAGTTGCTGTTGTTGAAGCTTCAGTTGGTGTTGATGCCACAGTTGCTGTTGTTGAACCTCCAGTTGTTGTTGATGCCACAGTTGCTGTTGTTGAAATGTCAGTTGTTGTTAATACCAGAGTTGGTGTTGTTGAACCTTCAGTTGCTGTTGTTGAACCTTCAGTTGTTGTTGATGCCACAGTTGCTGTTGTTGATGCCACAGTTGCTGTTGATGAACCATCAGTTGCTGTTGTTGAACCTTCAGTTGTTGTTGATGCCACAGTTGCTGTTGTTGAACCATCAGTTGTTGTTAATGCCAGAATTGGTGTTGTTGAACCATCAGTTGCTGTTGTTGAAGCTTCAGTTGCTGTTGTTGAAGCCGGAGTTGTTGTTGATGCCACCGTTGCTGTTGTTGAAGCTTCAGTTGTTGTTAATACCAGAGTTGGTGTTGTTGAACCTTCAGTTGCTGTTGTTGAAGCTTCAGTTGTTGTTGATGCCACAGTTGCTGTTGTTGATGCCACAGTTGCTGTTGTTGAACCATCAGTTGTCGTTGATGCCACAGTTGCTGTTGTTGAACCTTCACTTGTTGTTGATGCCACTGTTGCTGTTGTTGAAGCTTCAGTTGTTGTTGATGCCACAGTTGCTGTTGTTGAACTGTCAGTTGTTGTTGATGCCACTGTTGCTGTTGTTGAACCATCAGTTGCTGTTGTTGAAGCTTCAGTTGTTGTTGATGCCACAGTTGCTGTTGTTGAACCTTCAGTTGTTGTTGATGCCACAGTTGCTGTTGTTGAAGCTTCACTTGCTGTTGTTGAACCTTCAGTTGTTGTTGATGCCACAGTTGCTGTTGTTGAACCATCAGTTGGTGTTGTTAAACCTTCCGTTGCTGTTGTTGAACCGTCAGTTGTTGATGATGCCACAGTTCCAGTTGTTGAACCATCAGTTGCTCTTGTTGAACTGTCAGTTATTGTTGATGCCACAGTTGCTGTTGTTGAACCATCAGTTGCTCTTGTTGAACTGTCAGTTGTTGTTGATGCCACAGTTGCTGTTGTTGAACCATCAGTTGCTGTTTTTAAAGCTTCAGTTGTTGTTGATGCCACAGTTGCTGTTGTTGAACCCTCAGTTACTGTTGTTGAGCCTTCAGTTGTCGTTGATGACCCTTGAGTTGTTGAAGCTTCAGTTGTTGTTGATGCCACAGTTGCTGTTGTTGAACTGTCAGTTGTTGTTGATGCCACAGTTGCTGTTGTTGAACCATCAGTTGCTGTTGTTGAAGCTTCAGTTGTTGTTGATGCCACCGTTGCTGTTGTTGAACTGTCAGTTGTTGTTGATGCCACAGTTGCTATTGTTGATACCACAGTTGCTGTTGTTGAACCATCAGTTGCTGTTGTTGAACCTTCAGTTGTTGTTGATGCCACAGTTGCTGTTGTTGAACCATCAGTTCCTGTTGTTGAACCTTCCGTTGCTGTTGTTGAAGCTTCAGTTGTTGTTGATGCCACAGTTGCTGTTGTTGAACTTTCAGTTGTTGATGATGCCACAGTTGCTGTTGTTGGACCTTCAGTTGCTGTTGTTGAACCTTCACTTGTTGTTGATGCCACAGTTGCTGTTGTTAAAGCTTCAGTTGTTGTTGATGCCACAGTTGTTGTTGATTCCACAGTTGCTGTTGTTGAACCATCAGTTGCTCTTGTTGAACTGTCAGTTGTTGTTGATGCCACAGTTGCTGTTGTTGAACCATCAGTTGCTGTTGTTGAAGCTTCAGTTGTTGTTGATGCCACAGTTGCTGTTGTTGAACCATCAGTTGCTGTTGTTGAAGCTTCAGTTGTTGTTGATGCCACAGTTGCTGTTGTTGAACCATCAGTTCCTGTTGTTGAAGCTTCAGTTGTTGTTGATTCCACAGTTGCTGTTGTTGAACCATCAGTTGCTCTTGTTGAACTGTCAGTTGTTGTTGATGCCACAGTTGCTGTTGTTGAACCATCAGTTGCTGTTGTTGAAGCTTCAGTTGTTGTTGATGCCACAGTTGCTGTTGTTGAACCATCAGTTGCTGTTGTTGAAGCTTCAGTTGTTGTTGATGCCACAGTTGCTGTTGTTGAACCATCAGTTCCTGTTGTTGAAGCTTCAGTTGTTGTTGATGCCACAGTTGCTGTTGTTGAACCCTCAGTTACTGTTGTTGAGCCTTCAGTTGTTGTTGTTGAACCATCAGTTGCTGTTGTTGAAGCTTCAGTTGTTGTTGATGCCACAGTTGCTGTTGTTGAACCATCAGTTCCTGTTGTTGAAGCTTCAGTTGTTGTTGATGCCACAGTTGCTGTTGTTGAAGCTTCAGTTGTTGTTGAAGCTTCAGTTGTTGTTGATGCCACAGTTGCTGTCGTTGAACCATCAGTTGCTGTTGTTGAAGCTTCAGTTGTTGTTGATGCCACAGTTGCTGTTGTTGAACCATCAGTTCCTGTTGTTGAAGCTTCAGTTGTTGTTGATGCCACAGTTGCTGTTGTTGAACCCTCAGTTACTGTTGTTGAGCCTTCAGTTGTTGTTGTTGAACCATCAGTTGCTGTTGTTGAAGCTTCAGTTGTTGTTGATGCCACAGTTGCTGTTGTTGAACCATCAGTTCCTGTTGTTGAAGCTTCAGTTGTTGTTGATGCCACAGTTGCTGTTGTTGAAGCTTCAGTTGTTGTTGATGCCACAGTTGTTGATCCATCACAGTTTGCTGCAACAGTTGGTGTAGTAGCAACTATTTTTGAAAAGCAGACAGATTACTACACTTAACACACATGCTACTGAAAACACATGCATATGTATGTATATATAGATATTTATGAATACATTTAGATCAGGCAACCCTGGGCACGTGCGGAACATTGGCACGCGTGCCCAGGGAAGGGTTAACTGATGGCACGACCATAGCTGGACTGGCCATCGGGCATACCAGCATGCCCAGTGGGCCGATGGTGATTTTTCGTTTTTATGGGCTTTTTTTTTTTTTTTTTCTAACGGTATAAACAATGAAAGGTGGTGGATTGTCCAGATGCTGGCCAATGTGTAAAAATAACTCAGTTGTTTGTTGGTGGCTATGGCGGAGCTTCCACAGAGGCCAGCATGTAGATGAGGGAAAGGTGAGGCAGGAGGAGGAGAGACCTGAGGCGGCCGCCGGTCCGAGTGTCAGGTGAACTGAACTTCAGGTAAGAAGTTATGACCTGCAGCCTATCTGGGTCAGATATAAACCAAGTTTAGGTGTAGTTTATTTTCATTGTGCTGACTTTTTGCCGTCAGTTACAATAACTCGTACTGTGTACTAGCTAGCATGACGGAGTTTCTATACAGCTGGGTGGCTGCTATGATGTTACTGATTTTGAACTTTATTTTATTCATAAGGTTAGTTAGTAGAGTTGCCAACCGTCCCATAAAAAACAGAATCGTGTCGTATTCAGAGAAAATATTATGCGTTTTGTATTGAGCTGAGAAGGAACAAAGTTTGTCCTGTACTTCAGCTAGAATGAAACAAAGACACAAAGCTGGAGTTATTCTGCGTCTTTACGCTGTCAGCTGCCTCTTCTTCTCTCATTCTCTCACCCTCCCTCTCCTGTTGCTACTTCAATCATGAAACTGATCAATGATCAGCTGATCAGCTTTTCTCTCTTGTTTCTTTATCGCCCACTTTGTGCCAGAAAGAGGAAACCAGCGGATGTCACTCTAAACAACAGCAGCACGTTTAAGCTTGATCAGCTGTTGTTAGAATTTATTTATTATTAATTTCTAGTATCAGCTGATGTTTGCTGGAGCCACAGCCGTAAAAGCTGCTGGTCATGATATCGGTTTGGATATGTGGTGAGAGGGAAACATGAAGATGAAACCAGGAGATGTTCTTACTGAATCATCAGAGCTGAACAGGTGATGGACAAACAGATTTACCTTTTAGGTGACATGAATGAGTTGAAGGGAAGTTATGAACTGTTCCTGAGAGACAAATAACACCAGGATCCTTTTCTATGTAGCTGACAGCTGGTAACTGTGCAGGGGCGGGTCTAGCAAAGTTTTGCCAGCAAGCCAGGTAGGGCATTAACAGGGAAAGGGGGGCACAAAGAAATACTTTTCTTTCTTATTCTCATTTAAAATATCTAGCTTTTATTAAATGATTATCTGAATCTTACAACCAAAGTTTTTATCTGACGTAAAATGTATAGAAATCATACATATACCAACAAGACAGTGTACATCACTGTCACCACAGCACTTGTTTTCATTCAAAGGCTTTATGGCTTTAATACCTGGTGGGCCAGTCTCTAGTCAAAATGCCTGAGCCGATTTTTTGCCCCAGTCCAGCCCTGGGCACGACAGGTGCATTAAAAAATAAATGGCCGGGCCAGCGGTGCACATCACAAATTAGCTCACATAGACACATTAGTTGTGCCGCTTCTTAATGACGGTATCTTAGCTAACAACCCCAACTACCAGATTCAACTTGTAATTTGCTAAAAATCACTTAGCCTACTGGTGAGAGGAACGTTGCTAGCTGGTAGTTTTTTCAAGCGATGTTGAAATTTCGACATTCTGACACTTCAAATGCTTCAGGAGCTGTCTGCTCCTGAAGCAGACAGCTTCTCGAGACTGATCAAACCAGAAATCTTTAATGAGCAGCTGGATTTGTCTCTGAGTTAATGGCTGAGTTAATGCCAGTTAATGCGACATCGAAATGCAGCTGATTAAACTGAAAAGCTACAGTAGACTTTGTGGGGGTCAAAGTTTGCAGAACTATGAAAGTAGCTGGAATATATAGCTGTGCGTATTCATGGAGCCTGCATTTTCACCTGCTGGACATCACTACCTGTCAAGTTAAACTGTCTTCAGAACATTGAAGACATCTGCAGACAAATATAATTGTATAAAGTTGTTCTATATAGTGTGTAACTGTTAATATAGAGCGTTATTAAATTTATTGCCAATGCAATCATATGGCACATTGGCTTCTGAGGAAAGTTTAGACGGCACTCATCATCAGAAAGGTTGCCTATACCCCTGATTTAGATAGATAGATAGATAGATAGATAGATAGATAGATAGATAGACAGATAGACAGATAGATAGATAGATAGATACCCTCAGATCTTAAGTTAAATTTGAGAACTGTTTAATGGAAAATGTCCAAAAACTAATTTTAAAAAAAGCCTTTGAAATTTTTTATTAGATTCCTCAATAATAAATCATGCTGCTATACTCCAAACTAATGAAGAAGAAGAAAAACACTTAAAGGAAGCTGATAATCGATATGATATGAAAACAAAATATGTTAACATGTTATTTAAATATGACGAATTAACATCTGAAAAAATAATAAACTGTAAGTGTGGCACCTTGTGCATGTATGTATTTTGTTTTCTTTTTTTAAAGAGCTGTAGTCTAACTTTTTGTAAAACAATCAGTTACTTACCCAGTACAATTAACAAAATTGTCAATGTTCGATCAGCACCCATTATTGCCTCATGTACCTGAAATATTTGAGAATATGCATGTTTGTTAGGAAGTGATGTAGTGAAGTAATTATGCATTGACATAGCTTTTATTTATACTCTCTCGCTCTCCAGACACACTTCCACTGCATGTTTGGGATCATCATCATGCTGAAAGTTGAAGTTGTTGTCAATCAAATGCTCTCCAATGGATCTCAAACACCACTGGCCTTAAGTGTTTTGTTTTGTTTTATTTTTAGCCTGTTGTAAGCCTTTTTTTGGCCTGTAACTTCTGCTTTTGTCCTCAACTTGTCAATTTTGTTCAAATGTTTGAAGAACACACTGCACACCATGCTCTCTGGGAATTACGTTGCCATTTTTAGTAGATTCAATTTCAAAAATGGAAACAAATTGTACATTTTGTGAAGGGTGTTACTAACAAAGTACCTAATGGCACATATAAACAAATTATTCTTTTTGTAATTAATTTTTAATTAATTGATTATTTGTAAATGATATTATATATATATAGAGAGAGAGAGAGAGAGATTGTACCTTTTTAGTTTAGTACTGAAAGTGTTTGGTACTACCTAAGCACTTTTTCTCACACAAAATCAGATAAATATGCTTTTTGCAACCTAAAAAGTTCAATATCTCACCCAGTGACACTTTAAGATACTTTGAAAAAGTGGACTTCTTCATTCTTAAAAGTGAAAAAAAAAAATGGGAAATTTGTGTCCAGAAAAACAAATCTGTATTCCAAAAGTTGTTACTGAACAAAGAACAACTGAAGTTAATTAATTTAACTTGCTTCTTCAGATTTTCAAACCATATAACCATTGTTGCTGAATACACTACATCATAGAAAGTGGAAATAATAATCAAGCAATTTAACCATGATACATTATTTTTTTAATCACTTGTAGGCATCAGTGAAAGATAAAGTCAAGGGAAAAATTATGTTTAAAAGTACTGTCTGCATAGAAAAAAGTTTTCTATTGTGTGAAAAAAAATCACAATAGAGCATTATTTTTCATTATAGCGTCAGGTTAAGTGTAAGAAATGACAATAACCATTACACAATAAATTTTAACACAAACCGCTTAGCACAAACTCACACTTATTTACATATAGACCATAGACATAGAGATTTGCTCACCCTAGTGCCGTAATTCTCAGAATCCTTATTCAGCCTCCCTTGTGCCTGTCTAAACACTTATGATGCCACCAGTTTGTTAAGGCATTATATATTTGCTTCACAAGTATGTGAAGCACACGCACAATTCTATTGAAATGTTTTGAACTGCCAGTTGAAGATAAAAAGATAAAGTTGTTTGGACCATGAAACTGACTTAAAGTTGTTCAGGAATGTATAAAAAAAAACCAGTCATCAGCTTTGTTAGTCAGCATTCCACTGACGTGAACTAATCAGATGTCATAACATTATCTAACAAACTGACCTCTGATACTCTGAATTCAAATACTTTTGATGAATAATCAGAAAATGCATAAAACATATGACAAGAATTTTGAGATTACTTGCATATATTGCCACAAATCTTCAATAGATTTATTTAATTTTCTCTTTCTAATTTCCTACAGTCACTGACAAAAAATACAAGCAGATGATGTCTATCTTGTAAGTTAACCTTCATCTTTCACTTTGGAAGAGGAACAAAAGTATTTAAAAATGTTTTCTGTATACATTGCAATATTAAACAATCCACTGACTTTCAATGTGAGATCTACAGGGAGTGCAGAATTATTAGGCAAATGAGTATTTTGTCCACATCATCCTCTTCATGCATGTTGTCTTACTCCAAGCTGTATAGGCTCGAAAGCCTACTACCAATTAAGCATATTAGGTGATGTGCATCTCTGTAATGAGAAGGGGTGTGGTCTAATGACATCAACACCCTATATCAGGTGTGCATAATTATTAGGCAACTTCCTTTCCTTTGGCAAAATGGGTCAAAAGAAGGACTTGACAGGCTCAGAAAAGTCAAAAATAGTGAGATATCTTGCAGAGGGATGCAGCAGTCTTAAAATTGCAAAGCTTCTGAAGCGTGATCATCGAACAATCAAGCGTTTCATTCAAAATAGTCAACAGGGTCGCAAGAAGCGTGTGGAAAAACCAAGGTGCAAAATAACTGCCCATGAACTGAGAAAAGTCAAGCGTGCAGCTGCCAAGATGCCACTTGCCACCAGTTTGGCCATATTTCAGAGCTGCAACATCACTGGAGTGCCCAAAAGCACAAGGTGTGCAATACTCAGAGACATGGCCAAGGTAAGAAAGGCTGAAAGACGACCACCACTGAACAAGACACACAAGCTGAAACGTCAAGACTGGGCCAAGAAATATCTCAGACTGATTTTTCTAAGGTTTTATGGACTGATGAAATGAGAGTGAGTCTTGATGGGCCAGATGGATGGGCCCGTGGCTGGATTGGTAAAGGGCAGAGAGCTCCAGTCCGACTCAGACGCCAGCAAGGTGGAGGTGGAGTACTGGTTTGGGCTGGTATCATCAAAGATGAGCTTGTGGGGCCTTTTCGGGTTGAGGATGGAGTCAAGCTCAACTCCCAGTCCTACTGCCAGTTTCTGGAAGACACCTTCTTCAAGCAGTGGTACAGGGAGAAGTCTGCATCCTTCAAGAAAAACATGATTTTCATGCAGGACAATGCTCCATCACACGCGTCCAAGTACTCCACAGCGTGGCTGGCAAGAAAGGGTATAAAAGAAGAAAAACTAATGACATGGCCTCCTTGTTCACCTGATCTGAACCCCATTGAGAACCTGTGGTCCATCATCAAATGTGAGATTTACAAGGAGGGAAAACAGTACACCTCTCTGAACAGTGTCTGGGAGGCTGTGGTTGCTGCTGCACGCAATGTTGATGGTGAACAGATCAAAACACTGACAGAATCCATGGATGGCAGGCTTTTGAGTGTCCTTGCAAAGAAAGGTGGCTATATTGGTCGCTGATTTGTTTTTGTTTTGTTTTTGAATGTCAGAAATGTATATTTGTGAATGTGGAGATGTTATATTGGTTTCACTGGTAAAAATAAATAATTGAAATGGGTATATATTTGTTTTTTGTTAAGTTGCCTAATAATTATGCACAGTAATAGTCACCTGCACACACAGATATCCCCCTAAAATAGCTAAAACTAAAAACAAACTAAAAACTACTTCCAAAAACATTCAGCTTTGATATTAATGAGTTTTTTGGGTTCATTGAGAACATGGTTGTTGTTCAATAATAAAATTATTCCTCAAAAATACAACTTGCCTAATAATTCTGCACTCCCTGTATTTGCCAAAAAAGAAACTGCAAATGCACAACAACAAGTTTTAAGGAGTATTTGTGAGCCATTCATGGTAAATACAGTTTAAAATGTTATTCCGGGCAGTCACATTTATTCTGCTTGGTGTTGTATTGTACAAAATTTTCCATAAATTGTGAAGGTCTCGTGTTTCCGTGTTCAGCGTGTCATGTTTGCTTCCCCTGTGGCATCAGGTTAATTCGTTTGAGCTGTGTTCCCGGTGTGCTCTCCCTTCCCTCAATATTGTGGCGAGCTCAGACAAGTAGGAGACAGAGGTGTTGTTTGGACTAGCTTCCCCGAGTTGCCAGGGAGCACAGCCGTTTATTTTCCAACACTGAACACAGCGCCGCTAACCCAACTGCTCGGCGTAGCTTAGCATAACAACAACGACAAAGGCGCTCTCTCCACCCAGAAAACACAGAGTCGCAGAGAGAGAGCGTCACACTGTAACCATGGCAACATAACGCTGCTGCCTAGAACAACAGAACATAGCTGTCAAACCCCAAACAGCCCCGACCCGCTTCAATATCCTCCTGTGTATTTATGTCAGTGTCTCCCTCTGCCCGGTTTGGCATTCTCCTTGAGTGTTTCTCCGCGTGCTTCCCCGTGTGATTTAGTATTAGAATTTCCCAGTTTGTTCGGTTTTGGGGGGGGTTTTTATTATAATTTATTATTCCCTTTTTCTATAAACCTATATCGATGTTGGATTGTGTTGCCAAGTCTGTCATCAAGATGCTTATTTGTTCATGTTTATTTTTAACGTGCAAATGAAAGGCTCAACTTTGATCAAATTTATTTTTGCCATTGTATTTATGTTATCTGAAAACCTAAATTTAGAAAAGAAAACCACTGCAAGTAGTGTGTCAGGGTACCTGGGTCGCTGACCCGGTGTTTTGCGTTTATGGATTTTTTGAGTCTTGTTTTTTCATTATTGTTTATTCTCTGTGCAACTCATATTTCCTAATTTACTTTCTTCCACTCTTGAGTTTTTCTGTATTTCTAGTTTATATTGTCTTGTTTGTTACATGGTCCCCTTTAGGTCCTTATCTCGTCTTCCCTCAGCAGTTTAGTCAGTCTTGTCTTCATGTTTGCATGCCTGTCAGTCTCGAAGTTTAGTTGCCAGTCGTGTTTTCCCAGTCGTGTCTCTGTGACTGTCCGGTCTCCGTGCCCCTCGCTCCCCGTGCATGAGCGCGCTTGTATTTAAAAGGTTCCCTCATGTAATGATCTGCTAGAGGGTGTGGGGAGCCATAGCCCCGTCCTCCAGGGCAGGAAGCAGGTATGGAGGAGATCCAGGCTCCAGACATCCAGAGGCCCCCAGAACACAAGAGACCAAGGAAGACCAACGGAGAGGCAACCGTGCCACTATCCCGGAAAGAGCTAAGGAGAGCCCCAGATGAGGGGTCACTCAGTAGCCGTGGAGCAGAAGCCAGGGGGGGTTGCAGTGACGTGCCCATGAGCTCTGCTGGCAGCCAGCTGTGCCAGAGTGACCAAGACCCAGGCCGAGAGGCCAAGGGCACTCCACCCCCAAAGCGGCCAGAGCGAGCCCCAGGCTCCAGGCCCCGACAAGCAGCCACCAGGAGTGAGCCGGTGCGTACCTGGACACCCATCCCCGGACACAAAGAACCACCAATGCACCGATGTCTGAGGGCGTCTGCCACTGGCAGGGGAAGTGGTGGGGGGAGATAGGCCTCCATACCATGGAGGGCCTGAAATGTCCCTAGAGAGGTGGCGTCTGATACCCGACCTGACATATAGACACAAACAAACAGGCACACACAGATACAAACATCCATTCCCACCCTCATGCTCTCATATGCAAATACTCAGCACTCACCCAACAGACAGACATAAATAGACACTGTACACACAATCATACTCCCCAAGCGTACTCTATACCCCAGGTCTAGGTGCCCTTGCCCCTGGAAGGGGAAACTGCACCCAGACCCAGGTAGTGTTACCCTTTTCCCTGGGGTGGAGAGAAGCAGACCGCCCCGACTCCGCAGCAGCAGGGAGGCCCCACATTCCAGACCCCAATCGGATGGACAACTCCTCCTCCTAGCCCCACCCCGCCCCAACAGGCAACAGAGAACGGGAGTGTGAGAAGACTCCAAACCTCCCTCCGCCCGCTCATATGTAGTGTTGATACATGTGTGTTCTCAGGTGCATTTAAAACCCAGGAGGGCATGGAGCTACCTGCCAGAGAGCAGCAGGTAAGCACATAGCCCCTCCTGATAGCCCTTAATGTCTACATGTATTTAAAATTGAGAGGTGGGCAACGACGCCAGGGGTGAGGTGTACACCCTGATGGTCAACTGGATGCCGTGTAGCGTGCCCACCCCCAAGGTCCTATATGTATGTGTTATGAGAGTGTGAGTAATGTGAATGTCTAAATTGTGGGATAAAATTGAGGCACAGGCAGCCAGAAGGAGACAGAGGGGGGATGCCTCCCCTGCACCCTGGTGACACACCTTTACCCCAAGGCCCTGCATGTGTGGGTGATTGTGGTGGAGCGGGAAGAGGGAGGCAGCTAGAGATGGGGAGGGAAGGAAGGGAGGGGCAAGTGGCCCCTCCCTGGGGCCAGCTCCCCCGCTGACCCCAGTAGGCACCCCCATACTCTGCAACCCACCAGGGCAAGGGGGCCCAGGCCCATCCGGACCGGGGCCCAGTTCAACAGCGCCGCCCGGCCCCTTAGAGCCCGGGACAGCCCACTGACCCCACCACAGAGAAAACTGCACCCACCCTGTCATCCAGACTCATCTTCAAAAGACAATAGACACCCAGGCTGAGTTCTTCCTCCACCTCTCCTATATCTCCCCCACCTGCAGAGTGAGTTCCTGGAGAGAGGAGACCTCATGCAAGATGTAACAGCCTCCCCCACCAGTTGAAGAGCCCGCCAGGTGGCTCGATGCACTGGCGGCACCCTGCGCCAGGGCTGAGCCCCCATACACCCACCCACCCACAACCCCGGCGACGCACCAACCAGGACCCAAGCCCCCAAGGCCCAGCCAGGGCCCCAGCCCGGAGACGGAGCACCCCCAGAACCCCACACCCGCCTCGGACCCACCCAGGGGCAGCCAGGCCACCAGGTCAGTAACCCACGTCTGTCAGCACAGACCCTCCCCTAGCCCTGCTGCATGCAGCCACGAGGAAACCATCACCTAAGAGCCAACAGAGCCCTTAACAGGCCATGACCACAACCCCGGGTTGAGCTCTCTGTTAAGAAATAAATATATATTCTTAATGCTTATTTGCTGATTATATTGTTTTATGTATAAGAGAGGGCCAGCTTTGACTCTAGGTCGCAGGCTGACAGGAAGCTGCATGCTTTTGCAGATCATATGAGGTGCAGACAGAGAGTGAAACTAAGCTCAGACGACATGAGAACTATGTTAAGGGTGACAGGTTGCCCTGGCAACAGACTTTAGAAAGAGGAAGTGCAAAGCTGCCCAGGAAGTAAGACACAAAGAAAAGAGGAACTGAGTAAACGGAGTTGTTTGTATCGAAACTGTGTGATGTGCTGCAAAATATATAGCGAGACGGGCTGCTGCTGCCTCAGACTTGAGCTGGCATTTCTGTGTTTGCTCAATCTCCATTTTCCGGAAAATTTAAAATTAAAGATCATTTTTTGAGTTAGACCACTTTGAGCGTGTCTTTCTTCGCTATTAAAAGAATACAAAGAACTGAATTTAATACCTCCAAGGAAGACGCTCCTGGGGAATCTCTCGACGCCCCAAGCCTGTCCCTACCCCCACACCAATCGCAACAGCGAAGGTGGGACCAAACTATGACCCCCCACCCCCACTAGGTGATGGAGCTGATCAAAGGAGCCCAGAGCAATTGATCTGATGTGGTGGCAGAGGTTCATCATCATCATCATCATCATCATCGTTTATTTGTATAGCCCTTTAAGAACACACAAGGCAGTCCAAAGTGCTGAACAACACAGATTAAAACAACTACCAATTTAAAAATACGATAAAATCATTACATACAATAAAATAAATAAGAAGGTGTCAGTTTCCTACAGAGTTAAAAGCCAGGGAATAAAAATAGGTTTTCAATCTGGACTTAAAGACCTGCACTGATGACGCTAGTCTAATTTGAAGGGGAAGGTTATTCCAGAGCATCGGAGCCACAATTGAAAAAGCTCGGTCTCCTCTGCATTTCAGCCGCGACTTAGGAACCGACAGCAACAGCTGCTCAGCTGAACGGAGCGAGCGAGGAGGAACATGTGGTTTCAGCAAATCAGATAAGTAGACAGGAGCCAGACCATTTAAAGATTTAAAAACCAATAAAAGGACTTTAAAACGAACCCTAAATTCAATGGGAAGCCAATGCAAGGAAGCCAGAACCGGAGTGATGTGATCGAATTTCCTACTACCGGTTAAAAATCGTGCCGCCGCATTTTGCATTAACTGCAGGCGTGACAAGGTGCCTGACCCGGCCCCTATTAAAAGGGAATTACAATAGTCCAGACGTGAGGTGATAAAAGCATGAATAAGAGTTTCCAAATTGGGTTTGGAAAGGAAAGGCTTAACCTTCGACAGGCGTCTGAGGTGATAAAAAGCAGATTTTACCACCCCATTTACATGACCTTCAAAAGTAAGCGCAGAATCAAGTTTAACACCAAGATTAGTGATTGAACTTTTCAGATAAGAGGTCAAATCACCAAAATCAACATCTGGGGTATCAGTAGAGCAATGTGGGCCATATAAAATTGCTTCCGTTTTGCGACCATTAAAATTCAAAAAATTATTTGCCATCCATATTTTAATATCACTAAGACAGTCAAGCAATGATTGACATGGGGAGGTATCCAAATGACTAAAAGGTAAATAAAGCTGACAGTCATCGGCATACAAATGAAATGACACTCTGTGTTTACGAAAAATCGCACCAAGGGGGAGTAAGTGGGGACAAAAAGAAATAAAAGTCCCTTTACCTTTTTTAACCTTTTGCATAAACATGCGAGTAGAATTAGTATAATATGTAGGTTGTATCAAGACTAATGTAATCTATTAGATCAGGGGTGTCAAACTCAATTGCACAGGGGGCCAAAACTCAAGGCACACTTTAGGTCGCGGGCCAAACAAGATAAACATTTTTTGAACACACTAAAACAATGTTTTTTAAACATAAATATGAATAAAAACAGACAGGAATATTATTCCAGAATAAATACACTTAAAAAAAATAAACTTTAACTTTAAATATTTTGCTCTCCATAAAAATATATCCTGTCAAAATTATGCAAGTTAGAAATATGAACATGCTGCTAAAAACCCCAGAAAAAAAATAAATGAAAGCACACACAAGGTTCGAGCCGCATGTAGACGGAGCAAAGTCCGCCGACTTTGTTCAACATTACTTGGCAACAGGGAAAGTGAGGCAAGTTGCACTGGTGCATTTGTGACAGCTTCACTTGAAATGCCTTCACCGCATCATACATGCCATGTCCATGAACTGACAGATTTCCTTGCTGAGCTCAAAAACTCTATTGAGAACTTTTCCCCAACTCAACCAACAGACCTCTGTATGATAAGAAATGTCGGCAAACTCTGAATCTATTTCCCACATAAAAGACTGAAATTGACGGTGATTTAAACTTTTAGCTCAGATAAAATGTACGGTTTGTGTTACGGTGATCATTACATGCTCCATTTTTAGGACTTTAGTACACAGTGTTTCCTGGTGTGTGATGCAGTGATATGCTGTTAACTCAACGGTACAGTTCTCCTCCTGCATCTTTACCAGATCCTACATCCCGCACAACACCAGCGCTCCATTTGTTGTTCCAGGGCAGTTTCATGTCGGTTTCACTTTGAAATACGTTTTCTGTCGCTGTTCCATGCATCGATTTAATGTCCAATATTTCCACTCCACGGATGAAGCTGGCCAGCTGTGCAATGTCCATCATGTCTGTACTTTCATCCACAGCAAGAGAGTATGCAATGAAGTTTTTGCTTCTTTCACACAACTGTGTTCATAAATCAGTGGCCATCTCACAAGCCCGATCAGCAATCGTATTTCTCCTCAGGCTCACATTTGCCAAAATCTGCGTTTTGTCTGGACACAAGACGTCGCACATCATGCATCATGCTTCATCATGCAGCTCTTCAGAAACTCTCCCCCGATAAATGGCCAGGCTGATTTGGCTGTCTCCTCTGCTACAATAAAACTTGCTTTCACAACAGCTTCACTTTGTGATTTTGCTCTGGTGAAAAAAGTCTGCTGAAATGTAAGATTCTTCTTTAGCTCTTCTACTTTCTGTAGTTTCTGCTCTGCATTTCGGTTTTTCAGCTTATGTTTTGTCTCGTAGTGCCGTCTTAAATTAAATCCCTTAATTACAGCCACATTAGCTCCACAAATAAGACACACGGGTTTACCAGCAATGTCTGTAAATATATATTCAGTCACCCACTGGCGCTTAAAGGCTCTACTTTCAGAATCAACTTTTCTCTCCACCATTGTGAGGGGCTAGGTAACAGAAGTTTGACTTAATTGACGCGGGAATATTCCCAGGTAGCCTAGCGTTTGGCAAGGAGGCTGCAGCGCTGCATTATGGGATCTGTAGTTTACGTGTTATTAGCACCTCATATCGCCAGGCCATGCATAACAATAATAATAAATCTATATAAAATGATCTCGCGGGCCAGACATAAATGTACGCCGGGCCGGATGTGTTTGACACATGTGTATTAGATCATTTCTATATTGGTTAGAATTAAGATTATTTTTATTTTTCCAGTTCATGAGAACTGTTTTCTTGGCTATGCATAGGGCAGTGAAAACCATATGGGCTATATTCTTTTCTGTAGTGACATAATCTAAGCTGCCCAACAAACACACTAAAGGGGAAGTTGGAATGTTACATTTCAGACACTTCGATAAGTCTTCACATATCTCGCGCCAAAACTTCTGAACTGGTGGACAGAAGCAAAGAGCATGGATATAATTGTCCAGTGTATTGGTTTGGCAGTGTGAGCAGTTGTTGGTAGACGTAACGCCCATCTTGAACATCCGATGACCTGTATAGTGTACTCTGTGTAGTATTTTGTATTGAATTAATTGAAGACTGGGATTTCTAATTAAATGAAAGGTTTTTAAGCATATCTGAGACCAGAAGTTTTGGTCTAAGTTAACTGATAAATCCGCTTCCCATTTTGCATTAGGAAGTGATATTGATTCATCTGTTTTAGAAAGCATTCTGTATATTTTGGATAGTAATTTGGGGGTTTTAAGAGTAAGAAATTGTACCACACTTGATGGTGTTTGTAGTTCAACTTGACCGAGTTTAAATTTCTTTTTTACCATGGCTTTAATTTGTTGATATTCTACAAATCTTTTCTTGTTGATCCCATATTGTGTAACTAGTCTGTCAAATGGAATAAATTCTGTTCCTTCTGATATATGTTCTAAGTATTTGATTCCTTTACCACTCCAATCTGGAAAGTTTATCATATTATTGTTTTGTAATATGTCAGGGTTGTTCCAGATAGTTGTACATGCATGGGATTAATGAAGACTCCGTCAATTTTAGAAATTCCCACCATGCTGACAGAGAAGAGCTGATGTTGACACTTTTGAAGCATTCATGTCATTGGATGTTTGAGCTTATAAATGGTAGGTCTGAAATCTCTAGATTATTGCAAAGTGCTTGTTCTACATCTAGCCAAGGTTCGTCTAAGAAGGTATGTTTTAGCCATCCTGAGATAAACTGAAGCCTGTTGGCTAAGAAGTAGTGCTGAAAGTTAGGTAGTTCTAATCCTAAAACAATGTTTTAGGATTAGAACTAGTGTAGTGTTTTTAAGCTTATACGTGGGGGTTGTAGTGTTTTTAAGCTTATACATGGGGGTTTATCTTTCCAAAGGAATTTGGACATATATGAATCTAGAGATCTGAACCAATCTTGTTCTGGTTTAGTTGGGATCATTGAGAATAAATAGTTTATTTTTGGTAAGACCATCATTTTTATAGCAGCAACCCTTCCCATGAGTGATATGGGTAGACATTTCCATCTAGCCAGATCGCCTTCTACTTTCTTTAAAAGTGAGATATGGTTTAATTTAGTTAGATCTGCAAGCTTGGGAGAAACATTAATACCTAAATATTTTAGATTTCCCGATTGCAGTGATGTAGAAGAAGAATTATGGAAGGAGCAATTAATCGGAAGGACTGTAGATTTTGACCAGTTAATTGAGTAATCTGATATTCTTGCAAAAGAGTTTAATGCAGTGCAATTACCCCAGAGAGATTGGTTTGTGAGTTTTGGAGAAAAATTAACACGTCATCCACATAAAGGCTGGAGTTGTATAATATTTTTAACCAGTTAATGAAAGAGGTTCCAAAACCAAATTTGTGTAAAGTTGCAAATAGAAATTTCCAGTTAACTCTGTCAAACGCTTTTTCTGCATCTAAAGAAAATATCGTAGTTTCGATGTTTTTACTGTATGAGTAGTCTATCAAATTAAGTAATCTATGTGTACTTGTTGATGAGTGCCTACCGTTTATGAAACCAGTTTGGTCAGGGTGAATTAAGAGGGGGGTTATTTTCTCTAATCTCTTTGAGAGAGCTTTGCAGATTATTTTAAGGTCTACATTTATAAGGGATATTGGATGATAGCTTGAGGGATATACAGGGTCTTTGCCTGGTTTTAGTAGGAGATTAATGTTTGCAAAATTCATATTTGATGGAAGTCTGCCCTTTTCTTTGATTTCCAACAACGTTCTGTAAAAAATTGGTGCTAGAATCGTCCAGAATTCTTTGTAGAATTCTGCAGGAAAGCCATCTGGACCTGGAGCCTTATTATTGGGCATACTTATCAGGGCTTCCTGGAGTTCACCTGGCATCAGTGGCGAATCCAGTGCCATTGCTTGAGCGTCTAATAATTTTGGAAGAGTTATGTTGTCCAAAAACTGATCAATTTCATTTTTAGATGGGTTTATTTGTGGTGAATACAACATTTTATAGAAATCCCTGAAAATGTTGTTTATTTTTTCCAGGTCATATATTGTGTTCCCAGATGAATCTTGAACAGCACATATAGTTGTTTTTTCTTTATTTATTTTTAGCTGGTTTGCTAGAAATTGACCGGATTTATTACCATGTTCATAATTTTGTAAGCGTAGTCTTTGTACTAAGAATTTTGTTTTTTAATCAATTATCTCATTTAATTCTAGTTTTGTTTCGCGTATTTTGTTCAATGTTTCCTGATCTTGGTGGGACGCGTAGGCTTCTTCTAGGGTTTTGATGTTTTTTTCTAATTCCTGAATATTTTTGTTTTCTTTTTTCTTTTTATGTGATGAGAAAGAAATTATTTTACCTCTCATCACAGCTTTCCCTGCTTCCCATAAAACAGAAGCTGATGTTCCGGGAGTGTCATTAAAGTCTAAATATGAAGTCCACTCTTTTTTAAAATATTTAATAAAGTCTTCATCTTTAAGCAGTGATGTATTAAATCTCCAGTTTTTACTTGGCGTAGTATTATTCTTGTGCATTAGTGTTAAAGATACAGGAGCATGATCGCTGACAGCTATAGGGTGAATCTCAGTGTCTGAAATGTCACTCAGCAGTGAGCTGCTGACCAAAAAATAATCCAGACAAGAGTAGGAGTGATGAACATGTGAGAAAAAAGTATATTCCTTACTGTTGGGGTGAAGGGAGCGCCATGTGTCGCAAAGACCAAAGTCGCTCATATACTGTTTGATTATATTTGTGGATTGCCAATTGCGCTGAGTTCCTGCTGTGTTGAGCCTATCGATTTCTTCATTTAGTCCAAGGTTGAGGTCGCCTCCAAGAACAAGTGTGCCATCTAAGTGTTCAGAGAGTGCACTGAAAAAACCGTGAAAGAATGAGGGATCATCAACATTTGGACCATATACACTTACAATACATAGCTTTTTATCCAGTATAGATAGTTTAATGATTAAAAATCATTAAAATCTGGATCTATAACTGTATCGAGTACTGTGAAATTAATATTTTTATATATTAAAATTGCTACTCCCCTTTGTCTAGAATTATAACAAGCTGAGAACACATTAGGAAACTCAGGTGTTTTAAGTTCTTTTAAACCTCTAAGAGGTCTGTGGGTCTCTTGTAAAAGGACATCTGTCTGTAGTTTCTTGAGTTGGTTAAATATTTTTAACCTCTTTTCTCTGGAGCCAGCTCCATTTGCATTCCATGTAACAAACCTTAGTGCGCCCATAGATGTGTTTGTATAACTAGGGGTGCACGCTGTGTGTGTCGCTTAGACAGGTGGAGAGAATACATCACTTGTTCGTAAATAAAGAGAAGGAGAAAGAGAGAAAGAGAAAAAAGAGAAAAAAAAATGTGTGGCGAGATGCTCCCTGAGTCTGACTATGTGTGTGCATATTTACTAATATGAGTACGCTTGACTTAATTGTGTGTATCCTATACGTCTGTGTACGCTGTCTGATTGATGTAAATGTGCTGCCGTTGAGCGCATGACTGTGCGTGATCGTGCTGTGCATATGTGTCGAAATAAAGGATGTTGTTTGTGGATGAGTCTGGAAGCAGGTGATCGAAGCAGTGAAAAAAAATAAAAAGAAAGAAACCAAGGACATGCTAAGCGAGCCTACCGCACACATGAGTGAGAGAGATAAATATGAAGGCATGCCGGCTCAGACGTCGCCGGGATCAACAAGGTCCGCGTCAGGGCAAGAGATGAAAACAGGGCGTTGTTGGAATGCTACTACACAAGTAACCCTGGCGGAAGGGGTTACATGAATAGAATGAGGGACCTATGGAATCTTTGATACCCATCATCCACACTAATGGCAAAACAACTAATAGCTCAGTTTTCCAACATTCGGAAAAAGGCACTGCTCTCACAGCTAGAGATTCACAAGGTACAACATAAATGCTACGGCAAGGGGGAGCTAGGACGCCAGGTCAAGGGGGTGATGATATCACCCGAGATTGGGTACCAAGCCCCAAATGCGATTGAAGAAGGGCAAGAGGAATTGATCTGAAAGATATAATCACGGCAAAGCTTGAAACCCTCAGAAGATCTAATAGATGATGTGAATGCAGCACTACGAACGATACCTACCTCCACCATTACCGAAACTAACAAGCTGATCTATACTATGGCAGCAGTGATCAGTGAGATGTTTGGCTATAAGTTGAACAGCCACAAGGAGCACTACCCTCCATCGAGAAGGAGGGTAGAGGGCAAGATCAAAGTAGCACGGAGGGAGGTTAGCCAACTATCGGAGTTGCAGAAAGGTGCAACAAAGAAGGTGCATAACAAATACAGCAAGCTGTCCATACCTGAGACCTTGGAAACTGCCAAGCAAAGACTCACAGCCTTGGCCAGCCGCTTGAGGAGGTACACCAGAGAAATAGAAGGCAGGAGAATAAACCAGCTGTTCTCCACAGAACCAGCCAAGGTGTACTCTCAGTGGCAAGGGAACAATACGAGAACAGCACCACTAAGGCTGGAGACGGAGCAATACTGGAAGAGCATATGGGAGAAGGACGCAACCCATAACGGCAATGCTCAGTGGCTAGTGGATCTGAGGGCAGACCATAGCAACCTCCCTGAACAGGGTCCAGTAACCATCACGGTAGCAGACATCCAAGCAAGAAAGATGCCCCTGAGACAATCCAGCACATAACAGCAGGTTGCAAGATGCTAGCAGGCAGGGCATACATGGAACGCCATAACCAAGTGGCCGGCTTAGTATACATAAACATCTGTGCCGAGTATGGCCTGGAAGTTCCGAGGTCAAAATGGGAGACGCCCTCAAGGGTGATGGAGAATGACCGAACTAAGATCCTGTGGGACTTCCAGATACAGACGGACAAAATGCTGGTGGCTAACCAACTGGAGATAGTGGTGGCAGACAAACAGAAGAAGACGGCCGTAGTGATCGACGTAGTGGTTCCGAATGACAGCAACATCAGAAAGAAGGAACACGAGAAGCTGGAGAAATACCAAGGGCTCAGAGAAGAGCTCGAGAGGATGTGGAGGGTGAAGGTAACGGTGGTCCCAGTGGTAATCAGAACACCAGATGCGGTGACTCCCAAGCTAGGCGAGTGGCTCCAGCAGATCCCAGGAACAACATCGGAGATCTCTGTCCAGAAGAGCGCAGTCCTGGGAACAGCTAAGACCCTCAAGGACCCTCAAGCTCCCAGGCCTCTGGTAGAGGACCCGAGCTTGAAGGATAAACCGCCCGCAGGGGCGAGCTGGATGTTGTGTGTGTGTGTATGTGTGTGTGTATGTATATATATATACACACACACACATACACATACATACACACACACACACATATACATATACACTGGGCATCAACCTCTAGTTGACGTTGATGCCCAGTTGTGGTTGAAGAACAACTGAACCATATTTCTTCTGTTTATTAAATGCACACATTAATTTCTCAAACATTCTAAGAAATGTTAATAAAAATCTTTTGCTGAATCTAAAATATAACTAGTTGCATCTAGCAAAATCATCTGATGTTCATTTCTCTAGAAAACAGCAACAAAACATTTATTTCATCTTTCTCATGCTGGTTATATCACAGCCTATTTTTATGCTCAAGAAAAGCAGACCGTGCATATGATTATAAGAACTATATCATTATTTCTAAAATATTACATTACATGTAACTGGATATATATTGTAAAAAATGTTTCAAGTTAGATGGAAAAAATAATAATTCGATTAAGTTATTAACTGTAGTTATAGATATGTACGTAGCACAAACTCAAGTCAAATTCTTAATTTAGTACAGTTTTATCTTTAAAGCATCAAATTACAACAACAGCTGCCTCAAGGTGCTTTAAATGGGAAGGTAATACAATAATACAGAGAAAAAAGAAAACCCTAACAATCACATGACCCCCTATAAGCAAGTGCTTTGGTAACAGTCGGAAGGAAAAACTCCTTTTAAACAGGAAGAAACTACCTGCAGCAGAACCAGGTTCAGGGACCTGTGTTGGGGGCAGGAAGACAGGACAAAGATATGCTGTGGAAAAGAGCCAGAGATTAATAATAACTACTAATTAAATGCTGTGACTCTATAAATAAAATTGAATTGACTTGAATATGTAGTTTTTAAAATTGAATGGTTCCTTGAAAAGCACTTATTTCTTTTTTCTGCCACAGTAGTTATGAAAACCAGCTGCACAAGTAGCTATCTTCCTGACAAACACATGGGTGGCTTATAGTATTTTTAGATCATATCACATATCGATACAACAGGAGAAAGAGGAAGACAAAAAACTGCAGGGAAATAAGACGTAAAACCACCAGACAGACAAACCTTGATGTAAATCATACTTACAAAACCTTGAAACAAGTTTTGTTAAGGTAACATTAAGAGGTAACCCTTATGTACCATTGTAGATACTCATAAAGCTGAGAATAGTTCCTAATTGTGAAGACTTATTTAAAATGAGTACATTGGGTATGAAGAAATGTAACACGTAACAAAAAGAACCCAAAATAAAATTTCTGAAGAAATTTTCAGCATCACTAAGATGAGTTGCCAGGCTGTATGAAGAGCCATCTGTCGCGGTCAGCGGGGGCAGACCGTGCGGAGGGTGTTTGGAGGACCCAGGTGCGGACACAGACGAAGGAGGCAAAACTGTTACTAAACTCAAAGCGAGCCTTTATAATGGCCGATAAACAGTAAAGCAAAAATAGCCAAACATAACCTATGGCAATGACCTAAACAAACTGGTCATTGCCATAGGGAAACAACTAAAGACTAAGATAAACTAAGACTCTGACTTGAACTGTAACAATAAGCTATGAACACTGCACGAAAAAGCAAAGAACAGAATTCTGGACTAGTACTTGAAAGATTATGAAAACATGACAGGAGCAGATTACTATGAACATGACCAGTAACAGAGTCTGAAAAACTATGAATCATGACGTGTAGCTGGAGTGACAGGAATGGTAACAGACGACACAACACAGACTGAATGAAACACAAAGACTAAATACCCACAAGGATGATTAGGGGAAGTGGAAACACATGAAGGGGGAACAGCTGACACACATGAACCTAATGAAGGACAGGGGAAGTGAAACTACATTCAATGAACAAGAAACAAACAAGAACCAAACAACAAAAAACTCTTTCAAGGATAAAACAGGAAACATGGAGATTAGACATGACATGAACTTAACATAACCACACAGACATGAAACATGACAGGTAGACGCACGTGTTGGCTTGGGCAGTGTTTGGTGATGATTGCTCTGTGGAAAATGGCGAAGGCAAGGGGGAACTCTATTGCTGCTGTGGTTTGAGACACCATTCCTGTAGATGTTAAAGACCTAAATGTCACTATTGTAGGGACATTAGCTGTAGCAAACCTCACCATAGCTGACCACAGAAGTTGAGTGCACATGCTCAGCATTATATCCAGATGTTGTCTTTTGAAAATAGATGTATAAGTGCTACCAGCATTGCTGCAAAGGTTCTAGGCATGGAGGATCAGCCTGTCAGTGCTCAAACCACACATTCACCACACACATTGCAGTGTGTGGCGAATGGTTGTCATCCCAGAAGGAAGCCTCTTCTGAAGACAATGCACAAGAAAGCCTGCAAACAGTTTGCTGAAGATAAGGTCTCTAACATCCACCAGCCTCATTATCTCATCATGGAGGACTGGAAGAGGATTCCAGTAGCAACCTGTGAAGTTCTAGTGACCTCCATGCCCAACAGAGTTAAGGCAGTGTTGGAAAATAATGGTGGCCACACAAAATATTGACCATTTGGGCACATTTTGAACATTTTCACTTAGGGGTGTACTTACTTTTGCTGCCAGTGGTTTAGACGTTAATGGCTGTATGCTGAGTTATTTTGAGGTGACAGCAAATTTACACTATTGTACAAGCTGTAAACTGACTACTTTACATTGTATCAAAGGGCCAAATCTTCAGTGTTGTCCCATGAAAATATATATTAAAATATATCGGGGCGATCGTGGCTCAAGAGTTGGCACTTCGTCTTATAATCTTGCCCCGGCTTGGACAGTCTCGGTCGTTGTGTCCTTGGGCAAGACACTTCACCCGTTACCTACTGGTGGTGGTCAGAGGGCCCGGTGGCGCCAGTGTCGGGCAGCCTCGCCTCTGTCAGTGTGCCCCAGGGCAGCTGTGGCTGCAATGTAGCTTGCCATCACCAGTGTGTGAATGGGTGAATGACTGAATGTAGTGTAAAGCGCTTTGGGGTCCTTAGGGACTAAGTAAAGCGCTATACAGGCCATTTACCATTTATTTACAAAAATACTTTTGTGAGATACTGTATCTTGTAAGTTCACCTTTGGAACAGTAGAAAAGTATTTAAAAAATGTGTTCGGTATACATTGCAATGTTATCTTTTTAAACAATCCACTGACTTTCAATGTGAGATCTACTGGCCAAAAATGAAACCAGAAATGCACAAAATCTCTATCTTTACCTTTCTCTCTTTCTGTTCACCTCCTCAGGAGTTGCACAAATAAATGGTAAATAGACTGGTTCTTATATAGCGCTTTTCAACTCTGTCTGAGCACTCAAAGCGCTTTATACAACTAACCTCTTAAGTGCTCTATCTAAGATTCATACACATTCACACTCCGATGGATGCATCGGAGAGCAGCATGGGGGATATCTAGCATGCAGACTGGAGCAGCCTGGGATCGAACCACTGACTTTCTGGCTGACCTGCTCTGCCACCTGAGCTACAGCCACCCCATAATTACGGGGCGACCGTGGCTCAGGGAGTTGGGAAGCGCACCTGTAACCGGAAAGTCGCCGGTTCGATCCCCGGCCTTTCTGTCCTGGTCGTTGTGTCCTTGGGCAAGACACTTTACTCTACTGGTGTTGGCCAGAGGGGCCGATGGCGCGATATGGCAGCCTCGCCTCTGTCAGTCTGCCCCAGGGCAGCTGTGGCTACAACAGTAGCTTTCCTCCACCAGTGTATGAATGTTAGCGTGAATGAATAATGGCATTGTAAAGCACTTTGGGTGCCTTGAAAAGCGCTATATAAATCCAATCCATTATTATTAATTATTCTAACAGCTACATCTTATCCCTTGAAGGCACTTATTCATATCAGACATGATGGCATTTTTATTATGTAGAGCTAGAGGTATTTTATGCACCTAGAACACCTTATAAAAGCATCATACCAATTTTCATTTGATGACTATAATATCAAATTTATACACAGAAAACAGACATTTAAAAAGAAATATTGAATATATTATGATGCAACACATGACAAAACCTTACAATATATATACATATATATATATTTATGTCGTGGTCCTGGGCCATGTTGGCCCAGTATTCTTAGTTTTCGTGTGTTTTGTATTTTGTTCTTTATTTATGCATTGGTTCCTAGGTTGTTCAGTTAAGATGTTCTTTATTTGGTTACCCGCTGTGTGCCCCTCTGTGTATCTGTGAACCCCCGTTTCCCCTCCTTGTGTTTTATTCCATGTTTTCCCCTGCCCATTATGTCCGTGCTCTCTCTCCTCCTGTCTGAACCTCTGTGTACTTCCTGGTTTACTTTGACAGTCTCTCGTCAGTATGCCATGTTGTGTTCACTCCTGCCCTGTCTCGTTACGATTATCTGTGTCAGCTGTGTTCCCCGTGTGCTCCCGCTCCCCTCGTTTACCCTCTGTGTATTTATGTCCGCGTCTCCCTCAGTTCAGTGTCGCGTTCTCCCTCATGCTGTGTGTGATCCTCCCTGTGTTTCCTGGTGATCTTTATATTTAGTTTTGTATTATTCGTGACCTGTTTTTCCAGCAATAAAGCTGTGTCTTTTGAGTTTATTCCCCGTGTCCCTGTAAGTTTGTGTTTGGGTCCTCTCCTGCCTGCACACAGCCGAAACATGACAATATATATATATATGAATATATTATGATGCAACACATGACAAAACCTTATCATATATATAGATAGATAGATAGATAGATAGATAGATTAGTAGTTTGGGACCCACGAGATTTGGTAAACTTCCTACTTTCATCCGTGTGCAGGTCTGCAATCTACACAACAACTTCAAATCAGAAGTATCTTTAATTCACTGAGTGTAATCTGTGTGGAATCTATTGGTGCCATAATTCTGAATTGTAGGGGATCAAATATTTATTTCAATCAACTTTTATGTAGTGTGTATTCTCTGGATTTTTGGTTAATATTCTGTTGCTCTACATTAAATTGAAACTACTAAAAAAATTAATGACGGTTCATTTATTTGTAATTAAGCAAACCTAGATATTCAGCAGAGACTCAGATAATTATTTCCCCTACTGTAAATGGACAGGTCTTACCAATTTAATGAGCTCTTCCAGGAGGCATGTTCTCCCACCAGTTCTAGCTTCACTTGGTTCTGGTTTTTACCCCTGTTTTTCATTTTAGTTTGAACCCTCCTGTCACATTTTGATCTTTCTCAGTGTGTTTGTTACTCTGCTGTCAGTTCAGCTCAGGAAGTCATAGAAATTATCCTAGGCACCGTATTTAAAGTAAGTGTTTAACATTTTGTTTATTTTGTTTATTAGGCTTGTTCTTTTATGAAATAAAACCACATTTGGTTTACTTTTTAGGTTTGATAAATGTGCAACATATATATACTGTGTGTATGGAAAACATTTAATAGATTTATTCACTAGAATACGGTATTATAAAAGAACATTAACCATGCAGACTCACTTCAAAACTGCAGAACATCCATAATAAGAAAGTTCAACAATAAGATGGCATTTTCACCATAAAACTAACCCATGGGTGCCATTTTTTTTTTTTGCCCAGTCTCCTTCTAATTGTTGAATCATGCATTCTAACCTCAACTAGGAGGAGTGAGTAGTTCTTTAGATGCTGTGCTGGGTTCTTTTGTGACCTCCTGAATGAGCCGCTAATGCATTCTTGGAGTCATTTGGTAGGCCAGCCTGATATTAAGCGTCATATCAGGGTAACCATTGATAATATAACATTTGCGTAACATGAGATTGTTTTACCATAATTACTACAGCCACACACAATATTTCAAATTCATGTTGTCATTTTTAACAGTTGTCAAAAGTCAGACGAAATAAATATATTTTTAAGGGTTTTTTAAGCCAGTTTTACTAGAATCTTGTATTATCTGTTTTGGTAACAAGCTCCATTCTTCCACAGACCTGTACAAAACTGTTCATTGATTTAACTGGTTTTTGCTTTGGGCAATAAAAATTTTCCTCCTGTAGCCTGTCTAATGGAGTATTCATATCTATCTATACTGAAATACATTTTTTTATACAAAATGACTGGACTCTTTGTAATAATAATGTTTCTAATAAATACAAAGCATAAATCAATCTGTATTTTACAATCAACCAATTAAGACATATATGTATTCGGACAATATTTGTTCATTCATGCTGCTCTATTTTGTACCATTTGCAGTTTCTCAATCTGTTCCATTGTACCACCAGACCATACTACTGGGCAATAATCAGGATTAGACAATATCAGTGGCTGAACTAATTGCCACTGACAAATTGTTATTTGTTTTTTCTATAAACCTATATAAATGTTTAGCTTGTGTTGCTAAGTCTATCATCAAGATGCTTACATTTTAATTTTTATTCATAATCTGTTAATGAAAGGATCGACATTGATCGCAATTTATATTTGCCATTGTATATTTCTTATTTGAAAGAAAAGAAAAACAAATGCAAACAGTGTAGGATTAACATAACATAGAACAAAAAGCAGCAAACATCCAAAGAAGCATCAAGAAAAATTCCTAAATGAAATTACCGGAAAACTCTGCTAAGAGACTTTAGGTTCTGTTGTTGTCATACCAGACATTGATTTTCAAGCTCAATGTAAATCTTTTTGCCTCATATACTGTATTTCTTTTTATGTTTGCATGTCTTTCAATAAATCACTACACCTGTTCCCCATGTTTCTAACACAATTTAAAGGAATGAGGGATGCCCCAAGACTTTTGCAGATTACTATACTCTGTGTAAGCACTCAACAAGCTTTTTACTGCATTTAATTCATTCCCAACATTTTTCTTTAGCGAGTAACTCTTAGTTCTTCTCCATGTGTGAGCAATCTTAATATTTAACTTTGAAGTACTTTATGGTCAAAAAGCTCTGTCAATATATACAATCCTGCAACTCAATTAAAATACAGTAACAGTTTATAGGACTGGACTGGGGATCAGTGAAGTGATGCTCAAAGATGCTTACCCTTGCTTTTAAAAGGCATATGTATTCTGCTATTTATGTCATGACGCCTCCACAAATATGTGTATTCTTGACTATAGATTTTTTTTAATCCCTTATTAAATAAGGGGTAACATGTGATCAAATTAAACTGATCATATCAGCATAGCCAAAATGCATACTGTGTGGAATGTATCTGGAATTTGAAATTATATGGAAGCAAAGGTGGGGGAATACTGTTAAATCATAAAGCATTCTTAGATTTTTACAAAAGCATTTCTAAACAGTGATATCTGTCAAATTTGTGATTACTAACTACTGTTTAGGGGGCCCAAAGTTTCACAAATACCACAGCTACCGTAATGATTTGTTGCTTATTATTTAATCCTGAATTTAGCAGGTATGATGAGTCTCTTTGGCTTCCCCCACCAGAGAGCTTAATGAATGCTATATAATTTTAAATGCATCACTTGTTGTGAATTCTCCCACAGACAACAATGTCTCTCTGATTGCTCTTGTCAGTCATCAGTTACCATCATTTATACCAGAAGTAGTATATGTTGCCCAAAAGAAAGAGAGAAAGAAAGAGAAAGAAAGAGATTTTAAACGGTCTTTTTAATATCATAGATTTTTTTTTTGATAGTCCAAAATACTTACAGACATTCAGTTTCCAGAGTAGCACTCATACATCAAAACAAGTGGTGGCCAAAGGATAGTTAATTAGATATAGAAAAACTATTATCATTCAGATTTAGCACACTTTTTTTGAAATGTTACTGCAATGTCCAGACTGTGCCAATCACCAGGTCTCTTTGTGTCACAGAGGCAGCTGGACACATGTTACATAGGTGATATATGGGCTTTAACCCTTTCATGCATAGTGGTCACATTAGTGGACAGATATTCAAAGGCTGTTTTCTTGTATTTGTGTCAGTGTTGATGGTATACTTGCACATAAACCACTGTAGTGGTTTATGTGCAAGTATACATACACTAAGTTTATGTGCACTAAGTGGACATAAACTTAAACTCTTTAAAAAAATGAAGTTCAAAAATGTTTTTTTCATGCCTAAAGATGAATAAAAGTACTTAAGAAAAAAATCCTTATTGAGGTTGTCATAATTCATGCATGAAAGGGTTAATTTTGAAACTCTCACACTTCTTGCGATACCTGATAATCATTTAGAGTTTGAATAACTTTTGTATAATCTTGCAAGTCTTGTAATGCCATGAAGGTGTTGGTAATATGATGAATATCGGGTGTGCTTATTAACTTCAAAGCTACTTGATGAGTGTTCCGGATGAAAAGAGGGAGAAACAACAAAACCCTGCTGTCTGATTCAAGGAGAGAATTTTGGTGACTAATAATAATGATAATTTAAATAATATTAAAATTGACTAATAGTAAATACTGTGCTCCAGTGCTATTGCTTTAATGCACATAGTTATGCCTTAAAGTGAATTATGATTAAAGACTGTTGAGTATTTATACAAAAAAAAACAATGTAAAAACAACTTGACATACTAAAAAGCACAGACTATACACAATTTGTATATATGCTTATTCTTTTTCATTCTTTCTTTTTTTTATCGTGATTCTTCACACGCCGGGAAACATGAATGCAAACAAAGAGAGGAGTGCAGTGTACCCGACTTAACCACCACAACCACCACAACCATGTCAGTGCTTGGCTCACTTTTACAATCATTGTTTCAGCAACCAATATAGTAAAGATGAAACTCAGGTTATTTCTTGCTGTATGCTGTTTCTTTTGGAGCTACGGCCTATCTAATCTATGTAACAGTCTGCTTCACATCAATGGGCAGGTGAGCTAATGAAAATAACATCCAGCTTGCAGAACCAGGTCTTTCACTGTCACAGACATTTGAGATCGAGACAAGCTGAGAGCAGAGTATTTTTTTTTTCTTTTACGTCACTTGATACAACATATTTTCTTACAGTCTGTGACACATTTTTCTCTGTGTTGTTGCTCTCCGCAGGGACCATCAGGTGACTATGAGTTAGGTGCTGCCTGCCTGAGTGGAATTAAAAGAAAGAGCATTTAGTACGGCATAAAAAATAAAATCTTCCTACATTTTTTAATGTTTAAATATGGTTGTATTAGAGACTTCATAAAACATCTTATATTAATATACATGCACAACCTGAAAAATATAAAAAGTAAGTTCTTTGCTAATTTGGCAAGTACACTTCAGTTTGGTGTTTTGGAAAACACATTAAATTAAAGAAAATACATGTTTTTTCTAAAATAGAAAGCTAAACTGAAAAGATGGTTTGCCTAAGCATCAAGAGCAGGTAGAGGTGAAACCTGTCAAAAGGACACGTTTGAGCATTTTTCTTTACCTGATTTGTGTTGTTCTGAGATTGCTCTTCTGGGTTTGAAGCATTTGAAGCAGGAAAGCTGATCCGGTTCACAATTGGGTAATCAAAGACAAGAGGGGTAAGAGTGGCAATCTTGGGTGTGTACTTAAAAAATAATATGTTGGCGCTAGATGAGGGAAAAGATGTAGAGTTAAGTTGGGGCCCTGTTGTGTTGGCTTGGGCAGGGTTTGATGATGATTGCTCTGTGGAAACTGGCGATGCCAAAGGGGAACTCGAGTCTATTGCTGCTGTGGTTTGAGACACCATTACTATAGATGGTAATGAGCTAAATGTCACTGTTGCAGGGATATTACCTGAAAAAACTCTAGTCACGGGTGATGGTGAAGGTGTGAAAGAGCTATTTGCATCTTCGTTAGTAGCAGTTCCTGTTCTTTGTGAAGGTGTCCCATCTGATGATAAACTCACTGAAGTGGCCGCCACATTCGTATTCTGATGCAAAGTCGAAGTTGAATGTGTCATTGTTGTGGATGACTTAGATGTAACCGATGCAAGGTTTGAAGATGGATCAATAAAGGCACTCTGAGTACGTACTGATGATGTTGCAGTTCTCAAATTCATGGGGATTATGTGAGCAGTCACAGAATTGGTAAGTTCTTCTGAAAATGATGGATTTGTAGTTACAGCTGCAGATATTTCTGTTGGTGTAGCCACGTATGATGAAGTCTGTGCTGATGTTGTGAATAAATCCTTTGTAGATGAAATGAGTCTAACTGTTGATGCTCTGGATGTTGGTTGCACCAGATCTATTTTTTCTGATGTGGTAGATGCTGTTAGAAATGCCGTACGTTTTGGTGATTCTGTTGTTCCCTCAGGTATACTCTGAAATGTTTCCAATGAAGTGTTTTGTGTCGTGGTTGATTTTGCTATAGATGGCATGGCCTGAGTTGCTGTTACTGAAGTAGTTGTCACAGATCCTGCAGAATTTGTCAATTCTTGTGTAAACTGGTCAATACTACTACCTTCCTTCTTGGTTGCTTGTCTTGTTACAGATGTGGGTGACACATTTGTGGATGCTGTGGCCGGTGGTTGAAGAGTTCTGCCTTCACTTGTATATGATGCTGTGAAGGTTGGTTTTGGGACATCTGTTTGCCTTTCTTCTGTTGATTTTAAAATAGAAGTTTCTGTTTGCATGTTTGTTTTTTCATCACCTGTACTTTGCCCTGATGGTGTTTTTCCTGATAAGGTTCTTTGATTTGATGTGGTTTGAAATGGTGTAGGGGTTGAGTTCGATGTCAGGGATGTTGTGTTTCCTTGGTCCGCTGATGTTGGTACAGTGGTTTTTGTTGGTGTTGTGAATCCTGTTTCTGTGTCTGATGTTGTCTGCCTTGTTGTGGTGACACTTTCCTTTGTAGATGCTGTAGGCTCAGTTGGTGTTGCTGTAATAGAGGCTGCCATTTGTGTTGATGTAAGGGCTGTTGTAGATGCATGTATATCAGTTGTGAGTGGACCAGACTGTGTGGCAGTTGTAATGGCCAGTGTGTCCACAGATCCTGCAGTTTGGTGTGTCACTCCTGTTGTAATAGAACCTGGAGTACTGTTTGTTGGTGTTGTGTGTCGGCTTGTTGTTGAGCCATAGGTTTGATTTCCACCTGTGGATGGCTCTGTTGTAGATAATGCTGACTTTGACATTAATGAAGCCGCTGATTTGGCTGTTTCCGATGGTGTTGCTCCTGCTGGAGTTTCTGACTGTGTTCCTGGAGTTAAGATTGTTGATAAACCCTGTAATGTGGCAACCGAAGTTGTTGTAGTTTGCGATATTGTGTTGGTCACTGATTCACCATGTGATGGTGTGGAACTGTTATCATCTGTTGATCCAACAGAATGATTTGAAGTTGTATACCATTCATTTGTTTTTGATGATGCCGTTTCTGATGTGGTAGATGCTGTTAGAAATGCCGTACGTTTTGGTGATTCTGTTGTTCCCTCAGGTATTCTCTGAAATGTTTCCAATGAAGTGTTTTGTGTCGTGGTTGATTTTGCTATAGATGGCATGGCCTGAGTTGCTGTTACTGAAGTAGTTGTCACAGATCCTGCAGAATTTGTCAATTCTTGTGTAAACTGGTCAATACTACTACCTTCCTTCTTGGTTGCTTGTCTTGTTACAGATGTGGGTGACACATTTGTGGATGCTGTGGCCGGTGGTTGAAGAGTTCTGCCTTCACTTGTATATGATGCTGTGAAGGTTGGTTTTGGGACATCTGTTTGCCTTTCTTCTGTTGATTTTAAAATAGAAGTTTCTGTTTGCATGTTTGTTTTTTCATCACCTGTACTTTGCCCTGATGGTGTTTTTCCTGATAAGGTTCTTTGATTTGATGTGGTTTGAAATGGTGTAGGGGTTGAGTTCGATGTCAGGGATGTTGTGTTTCCTTGGTCCGCTGATGTTGGTACAGTGGTTTTTGTTGGTGTTGTGAATCCTGTTTCTGTGTCTGATGTTGTCTGCCTTGTTGTGGTGACGCTTTCCTTTGTAGATGCTGTAGGCTCAGTTGGTGTTGCTGTAATAGAGGCTGCCATTTGTGTTGATGTAAGGGCTGTTGTAGATGCATGTATATCAGTTGTGAGTGGACCAGACTGTGTGGCAGTTGTAATGGCCAGTGTGTCCACAGATCCTGCAGTTTGGTTTGTCACTCCTGTTGTAATAGAACCTGGAGTACTGTTTGTTGGTGTTGTGTGTCGGCTTGTTGTTGAGCCATAGGTTTGATTTCCACCTGTGGATGGCTCTGTTGTAGATAATGCTGACTTTGACATTGATGAAGCCGCTGATTTGGCTGTTTCCGATGGTGTTGCTCCTGCTGGAGTTTCTGACTGTGTTCCTGGAGTTAAGATTGTTGATAAACCCTGTAATGTGGCAACCAAAGTTGTTGTAGTTTGCGATATTGTGTTGGTCACTGATTCACCATGTGATGGTGTGGAACTGTTATCATCTGTTGATCCAACAGAATGATTTGAAGTTGTATACCATTCATTTGTTTTTGATGATGCCGTTTCTGATGTGGTAGATGCTGTTAGAAATGCCGTACGTTTTGGTGATTCTGTTGTTCCCTCAGGTATACTCTGAAATGTTTCCAATGAAGTGTTTTGTGTCGTGGTTGATTTTGCTATAGATGGCATGGCCTGAGTTGCTGTTACTGAAGTAGTTGTCACAGATCCTGCAGAATTTGTCAATTCTTGTGTAAACTGGTCAATACTACTACCTTCCTTCTTGGTTGCTTGTCTTGTTACAGATGTGGGTGACACATTTGTGGATGCTGTGGCCGGTGGTTGAAGAGTTCTGCCTTCACTTGTATATGATGCTGTGAAGGTTGGTTTTGGGACATCTGTTTGCCTTTCTTCTGTTGATTTTAAAATAGAAGTTTCTGTTTGCATGTTTGTTTTTTCATCACCTGTACTTTGCCCTGATGGTGTTTTTCCTGATAAGGTTCTTTGATTTGATGTGGTTTGAAATGGTGTAGGGGTTGAGTTCGATGTCAGGGATGTTGTGTTTCCTTGGTCCGCTGATGTTGGTACAGTGGTTTTTGTTGGTGTTGTGAATCCTGTTTCTGTGTCTGATGTTGTCTGCCTTGTTGTGGTGACGCTTTCCTTTGTAGATGCTGTAGGCTCAGTTGGTGTTGCTGTAATAGAGGCTGCCATTTGTGTTGATGTAAGGGCTGTTGTAGATGCATGTATATCAGTTGTGAGTGGACCAGACTGTGTGGCAGTTGTAATGGCCAGTGTGTCCACAGATCCTGCAGTTTGGTGTGTCACTCCTGTTGTAATAGAACCTGGAGTACTGTTTGTTGGTGTTGTGTGTCGGCTTGTTGTTGAGCCATAGGTTTGATTTCCACCTGTGGATGGCTCTGTTGTAGATAATGCTGACTTTGACATTAATGAAGCTGCTGATTTGGCTGTTTCTGATGGTGTTGCTCCTGCTGGAGTTTCTGACTGTGTTCCTGGAGTTAAGATTGTTGATAAACCCTGTAATGTGGCAACCGAAGTTGTTGTAGTTTGCGATATTGTGTTGGTCACTGATTCACCATGTGATGGTGTGGAACTGTTATCATCTGTTGATCCAACAGAATGATTTGAAGTTGTATACCATTCATTTGTTTTTGATGATGCCGTTTCTGATGTGGTAGATGCTGTTAGAAATGCCGTACGTTTTGGTGATTCTGTTGTTCCCTCAGGTATACTCTGAAATGTTTCCAATGAAGTGTTTTGTGTCGTGGTTGATTTTGCTATAGATGGCATGGCCTGAGTTGCTGTTACTGAAGTAGTTGTCACAGATCCTGCAGAATTTGTCAATTCTTGTGTAAACTGGTCAATACTACTACCTTCCTTCTTGGTTGCTTGTCTTGTTACAGATGTGGGTGACACATTTGTGGATGCTGTGGCCGGTGGTTGAAGAGTTCTGCCTTCACTTGTATATGATGCTGTGAAGGTTGGTTTTGGGACATCTGTTTGCCTTTCTTCTGTTTATTTTGAAAATAGAAGTTTCTGTTTGCATGTTTGTTTTTTCATCACCTGTACTTTGCCCTGATGGTGTTTTTCCTGATAAGGTTCTTTGATTTGATGTGGTTTGAAATGGTGTAGGGGTTGAGTTCGATGTCAGGGATGTTGTGTTTCCTTGGTCCGCTGATGTTGGTACAGTGGTTTTTGTTGGTGTTGTGAATCCTGTTTCTGTGTCTGATGTTGTCTGCCTTGTTGTGGTGACGCTTTCCTTTGTAGATGCTGTAGGCTCAGTTGGTGTTGCTGTAATAGAGGCTGCCATTTGTGTTGATGTAAGGGCTGTTGTAGATGCATGTATATCAGTTGTGAGTGGACCAGACTGTGTGGCAGTTGTAATGGCCAGTGTGTCCACAGATCCTGCAGTTTGGTGTGTCACTCCTGTTGTAATAGAACCTGGAGTACTGTTTGTTGGTGTTGTGTGTCGGCTTGTTGTTGAGCCATAGGTTTGATTTCCACCTGTGGATGGCTCTGTTGTAGATAATGCTGACTTTGACATTAATGAAGCCGCTGATTTGGCTGTTTCCGATGGTGTTGCTCCTGCTGGAGTTTCTGACTGTGTTCCTGGAGTTAAGATTGTTGATAAACCCTGTAATGTGGCAACCGAAGTTGTTGTAGTTTGCGATATTGTGTTGGTCACTGATTCACCATGTGATGGTGTGGAACTGTTATCATCTGTTGATCCAACAGAATGGTTTGAAGTTGTATACCATTCATTTGTTTTTGATGATGCCGTTTCTGATGTGGTAGATGCTGTCAGAAAAGCCGTACGTTTTGGTGATTCTGTTGTTCCCTCAGGTATACTCTGAAATGTTTCCAATGAAGTGTTTTGTGTCGTGGTTGATTTTGCTATAGATGGCATGGCCTGAGTTGGTGTTACTGAAGTAGTTGTCACAGATCCTGCAGATTTTGTTAATTTTTGTGTAAACTGATCAATACTGCTACCTTCCTCCTTGGTCACCGTAGTTGATGCTTTTGCTACATCTGTATTTTCATGTATCAGCGAGTTGGTCATACTTTGCTTAAATGTGACGGTAGATGCTGCTGTTGAATTTGTCTGAGTTTTCCTTGGTGTAGTTCTTAGAAAAGTCTGAGCTGGTGTTGGTGCTGGTGTTTCTTCAGATGGTAAACTTTGCTGTGTCCTGTCTGAGTCTGCTATTTTAGCCAATATAGTTTCCTCCCATGTCCAAGATAAGTTTGTGGTTACAAATTCGTTCTCTGTTTCTATTGATGTTGTAGCTTTGGTTCCCATTGTCACATTATTATCCGACCTTTCTGTCAGGGGTGCTGTGTTTGTTACTTTATTGGAGTACAATGTTGCTGTCGATTCAGGAATTTTCTTTGTTATTGATGTGATGCCTGTTTCTTTTGCTGTTTCTGCAGATGATTCTGTTTGGGGTGCAGCTGATGTTGTTGTTGAGACAGATTTTATGAAAGGAGTCACCTGATTTGGGTCTGATCTTACATTTAATTTAACTGAACTAGCTTGATTTAGTGCAGCTGTTGATCCTAAAACTGTGGCTGTTGAACTGTGTGTTGTAATCGGTTCTGAATTCTGCATTTGAGAGGTGGTTATTTGCTTTGTAGAAGAGGGATTTCCAGTTTCTGAGGATGGCGTATATTTAGTGATGTTCTCTGCTAATGTCTTTTGTTGGGAGGAACTTGTTTGTATTGTCATTCTGAGGTTTAAAGTTAATGTTTTTTCTGAATCTACAGCTGTCTTTGGCTACCTCAGCTACCTCTGTCTCTGCTGGAATTACAGATGAAGCAGACCCTCCAAATGTTGAAGAAGATATGTTTACTACCGAATCAGCAGTGACTTTGTTATATATATTTTTTATTATGTTTGAGGCCGGGTTTGTTTCCTCTATCTGTCTTGTTTGGAATGTACTTGCTGACATGACATCCGTTTGTGATAAATGTGGAATGCTGTTGGCCGTGCTGTTATCTATGTCCTCTGACAGCTTAGGTGTAGCTACAATGGTAGCTGAAAATATGTTTGCATGTAGATTATCAATGGTTGCATTTTTTAGGGTTGTCAATGTTAGAATTTTATGTTCTGATAGTGCTTGGCTTATGGTTGCATTTGGTGATGGGCTGATTTGGGTACGTTCATGAAGATCAGTCATGTGTGTAAAATTAGCAGTGGTTAGATTTTGAATTTCATTTTTTGATGTTGAATTTATTTTCTGCATTCGTTCTGATGTTCTGTTTTCTGCTTGAATTTCCTCTGTTCTGTTGGAGCTGGTTGTCGGAGTGCTTGTTGGAGTAAATGTATTTGCTTCTGTTGGTGAAATCCTTGGTTTTGGTGTGGATGAATGATCACTGTTTGGCAGGTGTTGTTCATCTGCAAAAACCTCAGTTATCGATTTGTCCTTAAAGTGAATTAAGTACAAAGCTGTGGAAGAGATGAAAACCAAACAGTTTTACATTACCCTAATATAGTATAACATGCTACAAGTAATAGCAAAAATTTAAACCTGTATAATTTTTGCTGTGATGGGAGTATATGTATCTCAGTGCACTGAAAAAAATGGTTCTTTGCCCTCATAAACCTGAAACAATAATTTTGAGTAAAATGCAGCTGAAAATATCAAATCAAAGGTTTACTTATTTAAATAATTATGCATTAAGGATCTTTTGCTTGGTATAATCTGAACATATACCAATCAAGTGAACTTCACTTAACCAGATAGGTTTAAAATTTTAACATTTTACATCCATCTATTCTCTTCCTTTTAACCTTGGGGCCAGAGGTAGGATACACCCTGGAGAGGCTGCCAGCCTAACTGAGGGCTAACACAGAATGACAAACCATTTGCACTCTCACATTAACTGTGGGCAATTTTAGGTTCACCAATTAAACAAAACAAAAAAAGATGTATATTTTACATGTACTCAAATAACTTAAAGTCAGCATTTTAGGCATAAATATTTTCTTAGTGTAGCACAAATGTTGGTTTAATACTTTTATTTGTATTTTAACATCAGAAAATCAGTTTTATACATACCCCCCTATATTAGTGTTACAATGTTGGAAAGTAACAGCAGCTAGCAAATCTTGTTGGCTACTGTTACTTTGCAACTCTGACCAGAAAAATCAAATACTGTACCTGATTCAAAGTCAATTCTTTGAGCAGCACTGCACCACTTTGAGTCCACCTGTTGCTTTTGCTTTTGTGTGTTTGTAATGCACACTAGATTTAGCTTCTTCTCCTGTTCTAAAAGAATCTGAATGTAAATGTACATACTGGCAATGGAGAGATGCCAAACTGTGTTTGTGTTTGTTCTTGTAACAGTAACAATAAAGATGTATTCTATTCTATTTCATTTTGCAAAGAGGACAAATCCCAGAGGAGCTAAATATTTCAAGTCTTATTCGTGGTTTTCTATTGAGTATTTTCCTTTTGGCAAATTAATTAAACTTAAAATAAAAGTGAACAGGTGAGACAGGTAATCATAACTTACAGATGTATTTGATACATTTTTAAGAATTAAGGTTTTGTCAGCACATTGGTATTTCTAAAAGCCCTTCTCTGCACTTCCAGTGAAGACACCCAGAAGTTCGTGATCATACTCTTGACCTGAACTCTGAGGTGATGAGATAAGTGGTGACACAATTTTCCCCAACATGAAATTTAGGTCACATTGTCACTGTATATGATGTTTGTTGATCTCAAATTTGGGTTCCACATGACAATGACAAGGATACACAAGAAGACTGCTGTAAAGGAGACTTTGGCTAAATTGTACTTTTTGTTCTCTTTGTAAGTTTTTGATTTTACATCGTACTATCAGTCATATGAATAAAAATAAGTACATTAAAGTGCTAAACATTACAACATCAAAGGAAAACAACTTTTTACAGTTACCTATTCAGCAAAGGTATGAATTCATTCATATTCGTTAGTGGGTAAAATAAATAGCAAACCTCCGATGCGTGCATTGCCATCTTTGAACTAAACCTTCTATGGGGATTTTACATAATTGTTCACCAGTTTTCAGTATTGATGTAGTAGTTATGTTTGCTTGCTAACATAACTACAATGAAGCCCATAATATTCTACCAATAGAAAAAAGAAGTGTTCAGCTTCAGTTGCCTGGTGGGTACCAGCATACTTTCTTGATGCTGATAAACAGATCTGATGTCTGGTGTGCTATTTTTATATGGTTAATGGAAAAACTGAAAGCTGTGTTTAGACTCACCTGCCAGCAGGTTTAGAAACAGTGCATAGTTCATGGTGGCAGCTGATGCTTATCCTAGCATGAGGATGTACAACTGATACTACTGCAAACACAAAGAGGAAACAAATTCAGTTCATTTTTCCACTGGCATTTGTAGTGAAACGCCTTATTCCATCACAAGAATCTTCTATATCATGTGCAAAGTTATTTTACTGTGTTCTATGCCAATATATATATATGTATATATATATGTATATATATATATATATATGTATATATATATATATACAGATAGATGCACACTCACCCCCCCCCCCCCACCCCACCCCCTTTCCTTCTGCTTCTAGAGAATCACAGTCCTAAAAAGATGTATAATTAAGAGTTTAATAGTGGCCAGATCTAACTTGTACACATTTCTGAACCAATGTGAAACTGACAGAGGAAGAACTTCAAATTTGGCAAGTTGGGAGGACCCAAGTTTGTGAGTCATAAAATCTAGAAATCATACTCACCTTTCGACATCAATGTTACTTAATCTAGTGCAAATCTTCAGTTCACCATCAAGCGTAAATGAGATTTTTTTTTTTTTTAAAATAGATGAGAAGATGAGGTATGTTGAGTCACTTTCTGAAACCAGTTGTTCCTGCTGCATTCACCTGTCAGTGTGGCATCTCACAGCCGTTACGATGTAAATAGGTAAGCAAATCAATGACTACTGTGTGTGACTGTACATTTAAGGAAGTGGTTTACAAAGAAGGAACACATAACCAGTGAAAATGTTTTATTTCTAATAAGTAAACTTCATTGACTTTGTCATCTGAACAATTATTTTTCAGTGAAAAAATGACAAAACATGATGGACTTCTTGCAAGACTGTAACTAAAAATGCTCCCTCATCTTTTCTGATGATCTGTGATAACGCAGTCCTGTTCAACAACATTTCATTCTGTACGTGCTCATTATGACGCGGATGTCTGGCTGCAGCATGAAAAATTCCCATGAATTCCATTAACACTGTTTAGACACACCCAACACAGATAAATGGAGTAAAGCTCATGGCTGATAACTGATAGTGTTTTATACCACACCTGTTTTGTTGTAAGTTAGTAACAAAAGAAACACTATGTTCTGTTATAATTTTTTTTAATGAGAGTATCTAATTTCCAAATTTAACAGCCAGTTATTTACCAGTGCTCTTGTGTGTGCAGCCACATTTTAAACAGAGCTCTGAGCAGATGAAAGGTAACAATTGTGTCAATTTGTTTCTTGTTAAGATTTAGTATACAAAGTACTTTGAAGAAGGCGAAACACATAAAATGAAAGCTATGCAGCACATAAAATATGCACTATATGAAATAAAACAAAAAAACATCCATGAGAACAAGAGAAAAACATTAAAAATACAAGGTTCTTTGTATTGTATATTGAAAACCATCAACAATCAAACAATCCCCTGTGAGCAGGCACAGAGAGGGTGAGAAGGAAAAACTCCCTTTTAGCCTAGAGAAACTTCTGTCAGAACGAGGCTCAGGGAGGGGCAGCTATCTGCCCCGACTTGTTGGGGGTGAGGGAAGGGAGGCAGAACAAAAGACACACTGTAGATGAGAGCTGGATTAACAACTTATGATCAGATATAATTGTCCTATAAGTTGCAGTTATTGTAGAAGTAATGTAGGCTGGGTTTAATACTTAATGTCTCAGTTTTTACAGATTTATATTTCACTAAAAATTGCACATATTTAGTCACTGTCAAATTGAGTACACAATATTAAAATAGGTGAAGTGAATAACTCTCTGATCCACTCTTAACAAATGAAATGTCAAGCAGATTATCTGCTAAACCTTTCTGGCTGTGTTGCACTTTGCATCAGCTATCTTCTTTGGAATAGTCTGCTAGGGCAGCTGCTTCTAAAAGGATAACAGAAAAGAAGTGATTAAAACTGCGCTATAACCAGGGCAGTGTTAAATAAGGCACATGCCTTGTTAGAGATCACATCACAACCTGTATAGGACACCGAGTAAAAACTGAGCAGCTCCCTCAATGATGGGCTGGTTCACATGTACTGTGTGAAAAAACCACAGCATAGGTCCGATTCCATGAGCACTACTGCTCCCATTTGTCCACACAGACAGGATTGAAATTTGTCACTGATGTGCAGTTTTATTGTTGTGTACTTCTGTTCATACTTCTGTTCTTTCAACTCTAACATACATTTTCGCTATTACCACATTTTGAACAACCCAAGGCATCCACTGCCAACATCCCAGTGGTAGCTCTAAAGGACACCCCTAAACATGTTGTGTCCATGCTTTAAAGGCTCAGAGTTCTTTTTACCGAACATGGTACTACGTAGATGATGTTATGGATAATCTGTGTATAATAACCCACTTTATGCATGTTATTAGATATCTAAGTGATTTTTGGGTTGTTACAAAGTTCATATGAAACAGGTGTGTTCGAAAGTTATGAAATAAAAAAATGTTTCTCCTGTGCCAAGTTTCATCCGCTGACTGCAGTCGAGTGCTCCTCTGTCTTCAAACCTGTTAAACAAGAGCACCTTCACATTTTTTGTAGTTAGTTGCTACGTAGCCAAGCCAATTATGGGAACTGACTAAAACAAAGGACAGTTGTAACAAAACAAGGAACATTTTTCCATTTTCCCAGCCATCTACACCTCTCACATGTCTGTGCTACAGCTAATAATAACACATTTCTCATCTATTTGTTTGTGGAGCGGGTACTTTCCTTATCATTTAATCTGCCATGCAGGAGATATCATGAATTATGATCAGTGCATGACAAACACACCTACCTTTATCAGATTTTGCATACAAACTGTGTAATATGAGAAAGCTACTTGTTCATTGCTTAGGGTCAGCTAAAGCCACTTTAAATAAAAGGAACAGCTATTTTTTTCATAAAATGTATACATGCTATAAAAATAAGAATAAAAAAATAACTTTTTGATGTATTTTTTTTAAATATAACTATTATTTCGTTATTTGGGAATACACACTGTAAGCCAAATAATAAAAGACAATGAGTTATAAAATATTCATAAAAATAGATTACAATATATGGTTAACTTTTGTGTTGTTGTTGTTACATAACCCAAGCTGCGATTTTCCACAACTACATTTCCCATACACGTACGCCCTCATCAGTATGGAAGCCGGTCAGTCCAAAAATAACATTGACATACTGGCTTGTCTGCCACTGTTGCTCTTAAAGGAGACGTACCTCATTCGAGGGTACTCCCGGTCAAACAAATAAGAGGTATGCTATAGCTTTAAGACCTAAATAATACTTCATATATCTAAAATAATATGCGTCATTAAACATATCTATTTTAAACAGGCTATTTTGCTATTTATGCAGTGGCAAAAAAAAAAAAAAAAGGCCGTTGGCCAAGCTAACATATCTTGAGCCGGCTCTGGCCTTGTACATTGGGCCTTCATTGTGAATGCTCATAAGTAACTAGGCTTAAGTAATAACTAAAGTCGGTAAGGCGTATAACTGTACGAGCGAAATGGAGTCTGGGAAAGACGAGGTTTCAGACACGGGTCCTAAAACTCGGACGCCCGCAGACTCGACAGCGGCCTCGAAAGCATCCGCGGACTCGACTGAGCGCTCCTGCGGTAGAGCCGGAAGTAAAAGGCGGACGAAAACAGCCTTTTCCTCCCCGGACTCCGATGAGAGTCGTTCCGTCACCTCAGGCTCTGTGCGTGTGTTACGACCAAGGGGAGCTGGAGCAGGTTCGACCTGCGAGTCCAGAAATATCGCTTGCAAGAAAAAAGCGACCAGTCCACGCGACGCACGCAGTCGACCTGCAGGATCACGCACCAGAAACACACCTGTCATGCAGTAAGTGCGTGCGCCGCTACTTTGATGGACGAAACTATTTGAAGAAGCTAGAAACATTCTTGGCAACAAGTTTGTTTACAACTCAGCGGGGACAACGTGGGTTTTAATTCTCGAAAGTGTTATTCCAGTGGGATTTCTTAAAGCTGTATATTTACCACATACGAAAAAAAAACTAAACAATCAAACTAAACCTATAAATGTGTTGATTCTTATAACTTTCTTTCTTGCAGAAGTGCAATAAAGAAACCTACAACCAGTCGGGGTAATGCACATATATGAATCTCGTTCATCTACAAGCAGTTATTTTCCCTTTTACCACTTAACAAGTGTGTTATTAACCCATTATCACATTTATTTCCCCAGCAGCCACAAAAACACTTGGACCAAAGCTTCCCAAAACTAGAAAAGGTGGGAGGAAACCTTCAACCAGGGCCTCACACACATTATCAGCAGCAACATGCAAGCCCAAAGCAGAATCAGGGGCGTTTTCATGTGGTAAGAGAAAGACCCCTTGCATCCTTTTTGTTGTGCACTTGTTGAACTGTGTGCATATCTTGAAATGAAAGTGCAAGCAACTCAAATGAACTGAAAGACGTGCATGTTTTTTTTTTCAGTGAAGTACACTGGTTCTGTGAAAGAAAGCGATGGCAGGTGAGTGATAACTTATCAAAAGCACGTCAGAGGGAACGTGGGAGGATGTTACCACCGGTACTGTGAAATTCAACATGTCCAGTGTGGTGTTAATGTCCCTATTAGCGTTGCAGATCCAGACGTGGCTCTCAAGGAGGACCTTGCATTAAGGGATGATCAAAATGACCTTGTCAAAACTGAGACAAAGACGTATGTCCATTATGCTGCCTGAGCACCGACCATGCAATTTACTTCACATCAGATTAAGCACATTAGTGGAAATTGTGCTCTTTCTTCTTTATTGTTCCCCTCTGTTTAGGAATAAATCAAAGCGCCACACAACATCACAACACAAAGAATTAAAGAAAGAAGAGTCAGAGAAGGAGGAAGAAGATTGTGGCATTAAAAAAGAAGAAACCACCAGGAATGTAGCTCAGGGTCAAGATGGAGTCATTGGCACTGATCCCGAGCCAGTCAGGAAGTAAGTAGGAGATGTACTGATAGTAAACTGAAAGATAATAGAGGGGTTTTTTTGCCTGTGTGAGAATTTTTGGCACCTTGTTGGGGAGGTTTTAGTCAATGGTCCCCCCCCCAGAAAAAGAAAGGAAAGGAAAAATTAAAAGCATTTATCAGCTGTGGTTCACTTCCTAAGGTATTGCAATTTTGCTTATCAAAAGGCCAGTAAAGACAAATAAAACACCCTGATTTCTGTCACATCAGTTAGCCCAGACATGAGTGGGAACAAGCTTTTTTATTCGTATGCTTTATTTTTGTTTTTATTTGTTTTTTAAATTAAAAACCCAAACACATGCCTTTTTGTGTGAGGCTGTGTGATCGAATTGAAATGAACACTCTTTAGCTTTTCCCACAAGTCTCAGCAGTATAACTGCACAGTTAGTGGGGGTCTGGGGGTCATCCCACATTACGAATTTGAGTGTCAGACAGTTTTGTTGTTTTAGATTGTACAGCTTTTATAGAATTATTCTCAGTTTTGCTTATTTAATAGCCCATAGGGTAATGAGCTGTAGCCTGTTTTGCGTCAGCTGTTTGGGGAAGCAACCTGTTTTAAGTGTGTGTTTCACATTTAGCTTAATTTTCTGGATTGGATTTAAAACCAATTTAAGCTAAAACCAATTCAAATCATATCACGCACGCAGGTTGATTGTTTTTTAGAAGCATGTGCATTGTTATTGAGGCTGACTAAAAGAGGGATTAGTTGAGATTAATTAACAATATAGCAACAGCTTACTTGGTTTTCAAATTTTTTTTAGGGGGGAGTCCCTACAGTATTGCTTTTAACAGGTCGAGAAATGTACTTTTTTTTTTAATAAAACATATTACACAATAACACATGAACCTTCAATGTATTTTTCCCCCAATTCACAAGGTTTATATTTTATTGTGTATTTTATTGTATATTTATTATTGATATAGTGAGTGTGTGTAGTGCATATTTTGAGTATATTATGCACTTTGTTCAACTGAAGTTGTTTTAATTGTGCTATTGAAATAAACTGCCTTGACTAATATAACTAACTCATAATTGATGTAGATGTTAAGGGGTTGAAGAAAGCCCACTGATGTAGTTTCAGTGACCATGCCTGTGGAACACATTCTTTCCACAGTGATTCATGTTGTAGGTTTTTGTTTTGTCTCTCTAATTCTCATGTTCATGAAAGTTAAACACCTCAAGAATGGGATTCTTATCAGTAAAACTCATTACTGATTTTTATCATAGAAACCTGAATTCATTTAAAGCCAAATCTGAAATCTGTTTTAAATCTAAATCTCTCTTCTTCTTTTTTTCACTATAGACGAGGTAAACGAGATGATCGATCCCCTCGGCAGCCAAAACGAAGGTAAAGTGTTCGTTATAACTCCCTAGTGCTTTTTGTTGTTGTTGTTGTTATTTTTTTTAAAAGAGCGTCCTTTTTAATTACTCTAGTCATTACAGTTCATAACATACCACCACACAGATAGGTACCTCAGGGGGCAGGTGCATTACCCATAGGCTGGTGAGTGGGGCTGCTGCAGTGGCCCCATTCAAACTCTTGGGGGCTGCAGATGGTGCGGTTGTGCTGGTTCCACCTCTTTCTGCTTGTGGGTCCTGGGGTGTATTGTTGTGGCTTCCCACCACCATTATCAAGTACATTTGTGACAAAGACGCAGGCATTCCTACACACTCTTGCTCTCTCTCACACACACTATAAGAGGACTGTTGATTTATATATCTGTGTATTTTCTAATTTGTGTGTTACAGGTGCTGTGTGTTTGTTTTTTTCTTTATCATACCCCTCTCCCCCTTCTTTGTAAAAAAAATTATTTTTCCTGCCTGTCCTGCCTTATACCCCATCATACTATACAACATATAAAGTAATAACTGAAGTAACACAAATATAAAATGAATAAGTAAACAGACAAAAGTTTCACATGAACAAGCAGAGCCTACAGAGATTCTGTATAACTGTGTTTGCAAAACCAAAATATGTTTGGCACCACAGTGCATTTAGATCATAATTCTGATTGCAAAAGCTGCCAGACAGGACAGGATTTTTTAAAGCCTTATTGATTATACATTTCTCATTTTCCATCTTCACAGGAAAAAGCCACCAGTGCAGTACGTCCGCTGTGAAATAGAGGGCTGCGGTACTGTCTTGGCCCACCCACGCTATCTACAGGTCTGCTGTCACCAGGGGAACTGAAATGGATCGATTACTCTGTGATGTTTGCCTTTTAACGAGTTTCATTTCTCCTCATCTCTTGATTTCAGCATCATATAAAATACCAGCACTTGTTAAAAAAGAAGTACGTGTGTGATCACCCCTCATGTGGGCGCTTGTTTCGCCTGCAGAAGCAGCTGCTGCGCCACGCTAAACATCACACAGGTGATACAAAGATGTTTATACACAATGCCGGCAACAATTTTCATTAGACTAGGAAAAAGATGTAGTACCCACAAAGCAAAAAGATGTTTAATTTAAAACTCAGTTATATTCTTTTTTTGTCCATACTTAGTGTTCTTGTCTTCTTCACGTGTTTCTCTCAGATCAGAGGGACTTCATCTGTGAGTATTGTGCTCGGGCCTTCAAGAGCTCCCATAATCTGGCTGTGCACAGGATGATCCACACAGGAGAGAAGCCAATACAGTGAGTTTATACATCTGATAATGTTACACAAGTAAACAAGGTAGAATGAAATGAAAAACAAAAAGTCATGTCTGAGTGTCTGACATAAGTTTCAGTAACAAAAGAAGAAAGCAGCAGTTTTGGGAAACAATTTTTGGCAGACAAATGACATGAAGTGTTTACTGAAGGTGGGGAAAAAATAAGAAATGCAACTTGAATAACCAGAATTCAGTTTTGCTTAAAGCCATCTATGTCATAGCACTCGCTAGAATAAACAAGGCACACAAGTCTTACACATGCAGAATATACTGCTGACTCATTTCAGTTGAATGAAAAAGTTTCAACCCCTCTTCACAAACAATGTACCCGCTAATGGGAGCGGCTGGATTATTATTGTTTCTTATCAGATAATGATTTAATCATTAGTGAGATAGCTTTTTTTCAGCTGATCATCTTAGTGATACAGTTTTTACTTGTTTAAACGTCACTCCAAAGGATTTTAATTTCTCCTTAAGGCTCCCTGAAAACCTTTTTCTTTTCTAGGCAGGGAACAGAGTGCAAAGTTCACTGGTACAGTGTGGTAAATAAAATTCTAGGAAAATTATACTTTATTTCGTTTTTTATTTTGTAACGTTACACATTAGAGCCCGTCTGATGTAGACGTTTTGAGAAGGGTACCGATGTTTGGTGATTTAAAACTCCATTGTACTGGATGGTATTTTTTCAGACACAAGATATAAACAGATTTTCGTAACATTTGTTATTGTTAGTTATTTGAGAGTCCTTAGTAAGATATAAGGGAAGATGCATAGTGCCCTCAGGTGGTCAAACTATGCAACGTCACTCACAACATGGTTGAAGGTGTTGTTTCTTGTCTAATCTCTACTTCTTTAATTGTCTTTTATCGGTTGCTATAAACGCAAGTATCGATATGTCGGTCAATGTCACACATGATTTTTACCTTAAAGGTCATAGGTCAGGTTTATATAAATTAGGGTTTGTCTCTCATATTAAAAACGTTATGCATCCATCAAGTAGATTTTGGCCTCCCACCCAAAAACAAACAAACAAAAAAATCAAATACAAATATTGGAATATATAAAAACTATTTTTAATTTTTCAAGTATGGTTCAATTGCTTAAACTTAAAATACATTTTGTTTAATCAAATGGCCAAATGAACAAAAGGAATGTGTAGACCTGTGTTACTAGACACTTTACCCTACCGCCTACTGGTGTTGGCCAGAGGGGCCGATGGCGCGATATGGCAGCCTCGCCTCTGTCAGTCTGCCCCAGGGCAGCTGTGGCTACAACTGTAGCTGCCTCCACCAGTGTGTGAATGTGAGAGTGAATGAATAGTGGCATTGTAAAGCGCTTTGGGTTTGGGTTTTGGAAAAGCGCCATATGAAATCCAATCCATTATTATTATTATTACTAAGGTTGCTTAACTCTGTTTTGGTTTTTTATTGAATCATCCCCAAAAGGAAGACCTCTTTATAAGGCAGTGTGTCAATGATAGTAACAATCAAACATTATGATTGTGATATGTCTTGTTTTTACGTATTTTGCTGATGCAAAATGTTGATCTTAAATGCTCAATTTTTTAATGGTAATAAAATCCATGCCTTTCAACAAAAAAAATGATGTGCTTTTCCTGTTCCACACAATAGTCCACATCCCAGCAAATAAATGACCTATTTAACTTAATTCTCCAAAAAGAAATCTTTTCAGAAATTCAGAAGTACAACAAACTTTTCTTCTCACTCATTCTCTGCAAGAGAAATCGAGGTCTTGCACACATTTCCATAAAGGTTCTCCAACCCTGTTCCAACAACACTTGTTTATACTTAAATTTGACATCTTTCCAGTGGAAGGTCTGAAATATTTTTCCTATTCACTCTGCAACATTTGGTCAGTGAGGGAATGTACTGGAATGTATTCTACTCTAATCTTAATTAAAATACATAAAACCTCGTTCACTGATTCAGGAAAAAAATCAACTAAAGCAACAGTGTCTTAAGTGAAGCTTGACCTCAGTGTGCGTTCAGACCTTAAGCTGTTTTTTGTCTCCATCTTGTGACAGGTGTGAAATCTGCGGCTTCACCTGCCGCCAGAAGGCCTCCTTGAACTGGCACATGAAGAAGCATGATGCAGAAGCCTCCTACCAGTTCTCTTGTTCCATTTGTGGCAAAAAGTTTGAGAAAAAGGACTCTGTTGTTGCCCATAAAGCCAAGACCCACCCTGAGGTGCTCATAGCAGAAGCCTTAGCCGCCAACGGAGGAGAAGTAATAAGCACACCCACCCCGGTCCTCCAGACTCTTCCAGCAGTCATCCAGTCTGAGCAGCCTTCATTCAGCCAGGAGAGCTGCTCAGTAATAAGCACTACTACCCCGGTCCTCGAGACCACTCCACTACTCACTAAGCCTGTGCAGCCGTCTGTTAGCCAGCAGAGCCACAAGGACCAAAAGAGTCAGGAGAGCCAGGAAGCGGCAAGCGGTGGGCTCACTCCACTGCAGCAGGTGGTGCTCCCAATTGCTCCACAGTCTGAACAGGATGTATCTCAAGGACAGTTTCTCCAACTGCCCCGCATGGTGCAAGTTTCACATCAGCAGCAGGGCCCAACCTTGATGCACCTCTCCAGCGCCAGCTATCCTCAGCTCATCCAGCTGTCCACTCTTCCGGTTAGTGCAGTCACATCCGTGGCTTGTGTGGAACCCCAGAGCACGCTCCTCACCCTGAGCTCCGTCACCACCCTGGCCTCCACAGCATCTGTGGCTCCCCAGCAGGCCGTGCACTGGGGGAGGGAGGGGGACGCGGATGCGCAAATTTGCGGAGAGGGTGATCTGTGGGAAAGGGTGGTGGTGGAAGGGGGCGGACAGGATGTAGGGGAAATGATGTGGGGGGGTAACACGGAGAGGAGGAAGGAAAATGAAGGCATTGTTTGGGAGAGGGAGGGAGAGCGGCTGTCACAGTGTGCGGATGTAGGTGGAGACAGTTTGATCTAGATGCAAAGAGGGCGAAATGAACTGAAGGGCGACTTTATGTTTATGAAGGAAACGCACAATAAAAAGGAGGCTTTTATTCCAATAAAACACTGAAACACTTGAAATGCATACATGATGGATATTTAAAATAATAGAAGCTGTCTATGTAATCTATATACAGTCACTTTCAGTACAGAGCTACTTTGTATCAGGGAGTTGTTGTTGTTTTTAATTAATACAATGGGTTGCATACTTTTTGACCACCTAATATTTTATCAATTTTGGAGTTTGTCATGTAATTTCGAGATCAAATGATTGTACGTTATGCACAAGAAGATCACAGCTTATTTGTATTTCCCTGTAGTATTCCTGTTGTGTTGATGTGTGTCCTTTTGAATGGTGAACTAATGAGAATTACAAGGTGCAATTAATCCTCCAACTATAAAAAACAACCATACCTGATTTCAGTTTGGTTGCTTGTCCTTTTAAGGGCAAAACCTTACAAATCACTGTGAGACTGAGCTTGGATCACTCCTTGAAAGCCCATTGTGACCATTTGTATTTGGATAGTCTCAGGCACGGGGTTTGGACGTTCATGGAGTTGTGCACCATAAATTCTTCCTACATGGGAAAAAAAAGAAATCATCTGGAGGCATCTGAGGGAGAACATTCAGCTTAAACGACCTGAATAATACAGTCGTCACTCACCACCTTCATCTTTTTCTCATTTTAACACTATCTCGATACATAAATGCACAAGTTCAAGTGGTCTGAACGGGACTTCCAGGGACCCCAGGAAGAGACCCGGCACTTCACAAGGATCTTATGAGGCTGATATCAAAGCCGGCACATTTCGATTCCACCTTGTACTGATGTAACTGAGTTCATTTTAAAATCTGTTAACAAACGTCTCACTGCAGTCCTCGTGAGTTGGCATAGTAGGACAGTGGGTTATAAACACAAGGCCCGTGGACCAGAATTGGCCTGGGAAAGATTCCGGTGTAGCTTTGGAAAATGTGAAAGAGTGCTTAGATTTGTAACTATTAACTCTTTCATCAGGTAAACAGCTGTTCCTATTAACAAAAATATCCCTCATTGCCATTCATTCTACACAAAAGTAATTAAGTAATAGAGAGAATGTTTTTACATTCCACAGTAAAAAAGTAAAAACACTGGTGGAGTTTCCCTGATCTTGTCATTTGAGATCAAAGTGAACTGTATGTGGTCCACAATGTAAGCTGATGCTGTAGTGTATAAACGTTTCTGTTCTAGTGGCCCAGCCACTGTGACAGTGAGTTAGTGTGAACAGCTCTGAAAACCACCTATGTTTGTTCTTCTCTTGCTCCTCTTCCTTCCCATATGTTGCAGTTTGTAAAGAAAAGATTCAAGTTGCTTTCTGTGCTTTATTATATTTCAGTAAACCAGGAGCACCACACTTGAGAAATAAATTGTTTTTCCAAATCTTCACGTTTTTCACAGGCAGCAGTATTATGTTAGGAAAATACGTTCCCTCTAAAATTAATTTGATAATTTTTGTGTTAAGTGTTTTTATCAGACCACTGTAATATGATAAAAAATTATATTAACTTCTGTATGTTGCTAATATTAGACATACAAGATAATTCCATGTGTTCAGAAAAACTATTAAAAATAAATCTGTTCTCAAGTCTTTATGTGCCACATGTCATTGATGTGATACATTTCACATTTTTTTCTTCTTCTTAGCCTCTTTTGTCTGGCAGCCTTTGCAGAAGTATGATCTTAATGCACTGTTTTGTGATATTTACATCACAAAATTCTAATGTATATAGACCACTTTAAGACACTAATTCAACATCTGGACAGTTGGGCTCTAATGCGCCTGGTCTTTAAAGAAATAAAAAGCAAATCAGTATCAAGTTGTATATAGAAAGATAGTATAAATACAAAAAATAGGAAAGATTGCTAAGAGTCTGTGTTGCTATGTTGCTCAGGGATCGGGCACACCTTTGAAGTGCAGCCACAACTTCCTGATTGGATTGAGAACCAGGCTAGAAAATATATCTTCTCTCCAGTCGTAGTTCCCCTGTGGATATAGAGTATCCTCCAGGATCAGACCAAAGAACCCTCTTCCAGTTAACTTCAGAGTCTCCGACATCCCTTTGAATGAATTCCAGGCAAGATTTCATGCAAGTTTTTTTCAGTTTTCTCTTTGTCACTCTCCCATCCGGGCAGACAGTTCTAATATGTACACTCTCTCCCATCAGATCCACTGAAGCTCTTTCAGTGTGTCACAGGTGTATTGGTGGCCTCTCTTATTCAGTTTGTGAGGATGGCCAGATCTAGGCAGATTTAGACCAAGTGCTATATTTCTTCCATTTCTTAAAGATGGATTTAACTGAACTCTGTGGGATGTCCAGTGAACTGGAAATCTTTTTGTAGCCATCTCTTGACTTCTGTGAGTTGCTTGGAGTCAATTGTAGCAGGAATACTGATGAACCAGAGACTGGACCTCCGAGACACAATTTTTTACTACATGTCAAGTCAAAGTCAAAGTAAACTTTATTGTCATCTCTGCTATATACAGTTCAGTATATAGAGAGACGAGATGACGAGGCTCCAGTTCCATACATTTCAAAAGAACAACATTAAATATAGGAAGAGTAAGAAAAAGAAGAATAAATATATATACACTTTGAGACTGAGGTAAGGGGAGTAAATATACACTTTGAGGTAAAAGGGTTAATAACAGTCTAAAATTTACAATTGAGATTTAAGGTGACTTTGAAGTGGTTTAAAATGACCAACATAGCAACTTTACAGTTTTCAGTGTGAATACACATCAATTGTAGTCAGGTGGTCGCTGTTTGACTAATTGTGACACTTCTGGAATCAATTAAATGTACCTCTGTTGAATTAATTGTTAATTTAAAAGATTCTCAAAGTCAGAATTTCTTCCCCACTTTAACCTCCTAGGACCTGCCGTCCACATATGTGGACATCACATTTTTGGTTATTTTGACCAAAATACTCAATTTTGCTCTACATGGGCCTGATATCCACCAGGACAGAGGTTCCCAAAGTGTGGGGCCCGCCCCCTAGAGGGGGCGCAGAGCCATTGCAGGGGGGGCGCGGTATGAAAAGAAAAAAAAAAGAGCGCTTGGACACTGTGGACAGGTTTTTGACGGGGCTCCCACACAAACGCAAAGCAGGATATGAAGCATCGCCAAATATGTTTCCAAACCAACTTCCTTCCAGGCCAAAGACAGGAAAATATGGTGAAGCATATCTTCCCTTTGGCTTCACCTGCACAAGTGCCAAGGTAGGTCTCCCCTGCAAAATTAGTTTCCCTGCGTCGGGAGCACGCGCTGGGCTCTCCAAATCACGGACAAACAGTATCCCACATTCTTGATTTTTAGTTCAGAAACACTTCTTGTAATAACTAACTACTCCTGACATTTTGGACATGTTAGCTCTTTATGCAGTAAAGTTACAGTGGGATACAAATAATATCAGGCTGATCCTGCCGTAATTTGTTCCCCCTGTTCAAATCACGGACTAACAGTATCCCACAGCTGTTTATGTGTTTAAACCCATTTTGCACAGAGAGGCATTTTTTGAAAAATGTATTGATAGCAATGTTGAATATTATTACACAGGAAAAAAACAACTACACATAAAATAATCACACCGTGACGCCTCTGCCTTTCTAAATGGAGGGACAGTAACTGCGTGTATATGTAAGCGTGTAAAACCTGAAGATAGTCAGATTAACAGTATTTTGTCTCTATCTGCCATTCTGCAATCATCTCATGTAAACAATAACGTGGCGCACAGCGTGACGTGAAAAGAGGCACATACCTTTGACGTTGCGTGACGAACTCTGTAATCCTCGTCCACACGTAAACGCAAAAAAGGAGTTTTAAATAATCTCCGTTTTCGGTGAATCGCTACGCCGTTTACGTGTTGACGAAAAGCCCAAACGCATAGAAACAGCTGAGTTTTCAAAAATACCCGTGTGGGTGTGGACGCAGCGTAAAAGAGTTAGTAGTATATTTTATTACTACCTGTAATTTATTGCCGTTTACTTGTATTTGTAATAAACCGCAATGGAGTTTGTAAACAAAATATGGGTGTGTGTGTTTGGAGGATGTGTTTGTGCGGGGGGGGTGTTAGGTGGTGGGGGGGCGCGAACATTTTTCTTGTAAAAAGGGGGGCCTGGCAAAAAAAGTTTGGGAACCACTGCACCAGGACATTATACTGCTATTGTTCTATCAAAATTTTAAATGAATATCCTCATATGTGGCTCTCATTTTTCTTAAAAACAAAAATAAGGTAAAAAAAAAAAAAAAAAAAATCTGGAAATTCTTTGTTTTTACATTCATTGGGCCCCAATATGCCCAAATATCAAAGAGAAATTAAAAATGCATGTCGTGGAAGAGTTCGGGTCTTAGGAGGTTATGGCACTCCTTCTTGGTATGGCTTCTTCCTTGCCAGTGCTCCCCCTGGTGGACACATTAGGCAATACATTTTATTTCTGTTCATTTTCATTTCTGTTTTAATAAATAATTTTATGCATTGATACCTAGAGACTAGCAGAGTAGAGCATCGGCTTAGCATATTATACTGAAAACCTGGGGTGTTCTTTTTATGATAATTTCTAACTGCATATGTATATTCTTCTGACTCTATTGGAGTGGTTTTTTGCACAAATCAGTTCAAAACAGAGGTATGAGCTGTCACACAGGTCAGAAATCTTTAAATCATGTGCCACCCTCTTTTGAAAGGGACCAAAAGTAAGTGGACATTGACTCAAAGGCTGTTTAATGGGCAGGTGTGGGCAAATCCTTCATTATGTCATTATCAATTAGGCAGATAAAAGACCTGGAATTGATCTGAGGTGACTGTGTAGTGTTTGCATTTCGCAGATTTTCCAACATGCAGTCAAAGGAGCAGGTAAAACAAGCCATCCTTAAGCTGTGAAAACAGAAAAATTAAACAAAAACATCCTAAGAAAGCAAGCAGGCAAGCAAACAAGCACTGGTGAACTGGTGACCTGGATGTCCACAGTGGTGGATGATCACAGAATAATTTCCATGGTAAAGAGAAACCCCATCACAACAGCCAACCAAGTAAACAACACTCTCAAGGAGGTAGGTGTATCAATTTCCAAGTCCACCATAAACAGAAGACTCCACGAAAGTAAATACAGAGGGTTCACGACAAGGTGCAAGCCATCCAGGCAGTGTTGCCAACTCCTCAGTAAGGAAAATCGCTATTGGTTGTCCTAAAAGTCGCTAGAAGTCGCTAAATGACGTCATCGCCTACTTTGCATAATTGGTCATGCTAATGTAATTGTAACCTATGTTGCTGGAGAGAGAAATAACATCGTGGAAGAGACATAAATTGAGTAAAAAACGTCCTAAATGCATTTAGAGTTTATTTAGAACTACAAATTAAATTTCTTTTAGCAATTATTGTTTTTTTAATGTCACAATTCCAACCCTGCTCCTTCACCCGGGCTTGGACCGGCAAAAGTGACCCGAAATAGGCACTCTAGTGGAGTTACTTTGTGTGTGTGTGTGTGTGTGTGTGTGTATAAGTAGTTTTAAACCTTGTGATCCACAAAACAGCATAAGAGTAAAAGAAGAACTGACTGCGTTACAGTCAGTGCAGGAGCAGCGGCTTCGCTCATGCGCGATTCATTTGCAGTTTGGACGCATAGGTGCGAACATCTCCTGCCCTGATAGCAGCTGGGGGAGGACTATCCTCCACCCGTGAGCGCTTTGGAACGGGCGAGGTGCCCACGGCAGCACCCGCAGCTTGTTGAGAGTAAAAGCGATACGCGCTTTCACGTCAAAAAGTCGTCATAAATAAGTCTCCAATAACACCAGAAAAAGTCGCCAGATTTGTCGCTAGTCGCTTTTTAGAAAAAAAGTCGCTAAGGGGGTTTGAAAACTCGCTAAATATAGCGACAAAGTCGCTAAGTTGGCAACACTGCATCCAGGTGGCTTGCACCTTTGGTACAAGCACCTTTATTTTTAACACAGCCTGAACTCTCTTAGGCAAGCTTTCTTTTAATTTCTTTAAGCAGACTTCAGGAATAGTTTTCCAGGCTTCCTGAAGCACATTCAAAGCTCTTCTTTGAATGTTGACTGCCTTTTGCTCTATGTTTAGAATCATTGCCATGCTGAAAAATCAAGCTGCTATCAATCAGATGTTTTCCAGGTGTTAGTCCATGATGGATGCATATCCGATGGTACCTTTCTGTGTTCATAATTTCATTACAGATGGCTGTAGACACTGTTACCACTTGCCTGACCACCTCTGTACTTACAGATGATGATTTAAACCAAAATCTTAGTTTTGGTGTTATCACTCCATCAGGCCTGTTGTCACTGATTTTCAGTCCAGCCCTTGGGTATTTGTACCTCATCCTTTTCTCATGTTTTCCTTCCTTAAAAAAAGGTCTTTCCAGCCACCCTTTCATTTAGAGCATTTCTGATGAGCCTTCATTGAACAGTAGATGGATCAGCAGTTCTGTGTCAGGTATTTGCCGGACCTTTTCCTATTACTTAAGGACATGACTTTCAGATTCTGCTCATCTGCTGGATCACCTTATACTATTTTATGCCAGCTAGACTGTGTTATCTTTGGCATTTTTTGTCGCTTAAAGTAAAGAAATGAGGGGTAATTTTGCAATTTAAAACTGGTCCTCTGCTAAGTTTTCTGTCATGTGTAGACACAACACTGGTTCATCCCTTTGAGTTAGGTGCGTTTTTATGGTTGAATGATTAATAGGTCGGTGTAAATGGTTTAACAAACAAAAAACATTCCTCTGAAATTGATCAGGCACAAGGACACAGCAGCTAATGTCCAAAGACAAACTCTGACAGACCTACAGAAAGCCTAAAGAACTATTATTTAAGACCACTTCAAAAATAAATCACAAGAAGTAAAATATAAAGAAATGAAGGGTGGCGCAAGGCTTTTTGCACAAAGCTGTGTGTAGACACAAAATAAGGAAAATAAAATGGGTCCACATTAAACATTAATTGAGATATACTTTCCCACACATCTCCAGCGCATCGCAAAATTAATTGTTAGCCTTGGCCTTTTAATAAAAACTATAAAAACTAAACAAACAATGCATTGAACAAAAATTAACTTACTCTCTTTTTTTACTTATACAACAAACCTATGTAGTTTTCCATCGTTGTTTACAGCTGCTGGAGAGAAGGGGGGGGGGAAGCTATTCCAATAAACAGAGTTTTTATTATGCGTGGAGGGTGGATGGGTGGGCCGCATGGTGACGTTTTCTGTACACCCCACTCACACACACGCACAGACACGCACACCGTGGCTGGCGGAACCAATTACATCCCCTCTTGTTGGTGGTGTACATGCCAAATGAGCACCCGCACAATCGCGCTCCACTGACTCTCCCCCCGCGTGGATCTCCGGCTCGTGTTCAGACCGCAAAAGTATCCAGAAACAGCCACACGGCGTAGTTTCGCTGCCAGAGGGGAGGGGGACTGTTTCTGCTCCTGTCGGTCGGTCTGCGCCCCGCTCGCTGCTAGCCCACCTTTGACATAAACACGGCTGAGAGCAAATGGCAGAGCAGGAGGAGCAGCCGATAGCTGGCCGCTCGCTGACGGGACAAGCGGTGGCTCTTGCCCGGCTACTGCACCATGAGTGTACCAGTTTGCTCCGGCTATACGTGAGTGATCAGAGTAGCCACTCTTTCTGCTTAGCTCATGCGGGTCATTCTGTCTGGGACGCTCCCCTCCCAGTTATTTGGAGCTTTCTTTAAAGTCATAGTGTTTCAGTACCCAGGCAGCTAGCTACCTGTCGCTTTTGGACTGTGTCTGTCTTTCACAGCAGGATTTAAAGCTGACTAGTTTGTTCTTGGAGCAGATACTGTGCAGTGGAGGGAGGGGGGTGATTACACAAAAAGATGCCCCCCCACCTCACCCCACCACTCAATTTCCCCAGGGGAACCTAATGGATAGATTGGATTGGATTTTTTTCCGTGCTGCCATCCATCCTTTCAGAAAAGCTCTTAATTGATCAGTTTAATCAATGGTTATCTCTTGGTCCCTAAAATAGACTTATACTAAAATGAGATTAAAGGGTGCAAGGTAAGTGTCCCACTCCGTTTGCATCGGAGTGGGACAAATTTATATTTATTTATCTTTTCAGACGGAGAGGGAGACCTTCCTGTCCAGCTACACCCCAGATGGGAAGCGCCTCGTGTCCCCGTCCCCAGAATCTGAGGAACCCAGCACGGAGGAGCAGGTGCAGTTGCTGCACTCTGCTCTGCGGCAGTGCCTTGGGCTGCTCCACCGTGTTATCCAGAAGGAAGAAGAGGAATGGGGCAAGCTGGAGGATGAGTACGAGTCCATGAGGAAGAGCGTGCAAGCCCGACTGGAACACTTGCTCTACAGCACCAAAGGTTTGGTGCAGACCGACGGCACAAACCTGGAGGTTACCCCTGATAATCAGTGTAATGAGGTAAATGAGGTGCCGTTTGGGGGGTTTTGTAGTTAGTCATGTCCTTGTGGCCTTTCCTCTAATATGATGACACTCACCACTGTCCACAGCCCATAACACATTAAAAGTGGCGGTGGGCAATACGGCCTCAAAATATATCACAATATTTCAAGAACGTTTGGGAGATTTCTGACAATCTAGGGAAAAATACTGAAGAACATTTTATTGATACTTGCAACCTAGCAGCATTTTCCATCCTTTTGCAGTGAGGTGACACACTTCCTTATTGTGAAGTGTGAATCTATGGAAACAGGTGCCAGCAGCAGTTGCATTATAGTGCAATAGCAGTGACGAAGGACAGGAAAATGTGAGCTCAGAAGTGGCTTAGGTAGAGTTTTCCCCGGAAATTTTAACTAATGTATAAAATAACTTCTTCACACTGAAGTCCAGTGTGAACCCTCTAACTCTGCAGGAGCAGCACAGTATCATCACATAATAACACTGAAAATATATGCTTTGCCTGTAGTGTTGTATCTCGGCTCAAGCTTTTTAACCAGCTGCTTAAATCCCTCCTTCACCACCGTGTAACCACATCAGTAATTTCCATCCACCGTCTGCTCTTCCTGACGCATCGAGTGCAGGTAGTGAGCGCTCCAGCGATGATCGTGGAGTCATCTGATTGCTCTGTGGTGGCACATCACCAGCTTGTCATTTCCACCTTCAGTGGGAGCAGATGTTTTCTGTTTTGTTTGAGCTTGTTGGAGCTTGTTGGAGTAGCTCCCTTTTTAGGTACTAAATCATCATCACTGGAGGCTGACGCACAGCTCTCGGCGTCAGACATGCCTGGGTTTGTCTCCTTTATTTAGATTTACACTCTAGGGAATGTAAATGGTGTCGCAATAGCAGTGAAGTCAGCAGTGATATATTTTACATCTCGTAAGAATTCATACAGGTATCATCGCATGTGATATGGTCCGACACAGCCCTGATTATCACTTAAACTTTGTGGCATCATATAGACTAAAACCGTGCATGCAGCACAGAGTGCTGTAAAGGTTTATTATGATTTGTCTTTATGTCCCTGGCTTTCTCCATGTAACTGATTTCAACCCTTTGACATCGGGTTGACCAAGTAAACCCCCTGAAGTGGATAAAATTCAGTTTCAACACCTACATCTATGAGCTTAAATGCATTTATTTTAACGGCATCACAGTATTTGGATCATGTACGGCAAATCTGACTAAGCCCGAAAAAAAACTTTATTTTAGAGTAGCCAGGCTCTGACTTTACATTCTCATCAGATGGAAAACCTAAAATCTCAGCATGGTTGTGACTAAACCCTGTATTACATGAATTACAGCTTTTGTGTGAATGTGACTAACGCTGTATACAAACATTTCAAATCATTAGTTCAGGCCCTGAAATGTTCAAGAAAACCCTGGTTGTACTTGTCCTTAGTTTTACATCGACAACAGACTAAACAGATGGATATTTCTCCCACAGGTTGGTGGGGAACAAAACAGAGGGCTGTAGGTCACCCCAATAGAGCACTTCTCTCTCAGACTGCTGGCTTACTTGTTGTTACTAGAGTATTTAAAAGTAGAATGGGAGGCAGAAGCTTTAGCTTTTAGGCTCTTCTTCTGTTGAACCAGCTCCCAGTTTGGATTCGGAAGACAGAAACCCTCTCTACTTTTAAGATTAGGCCTAAAACTTTCCTTTTAGATGAAGGATATAGTTAGGGCTTGATCAGATGACCCTGAATCCTCCATTGCTGCTGCAAGCTTCCCATAATGCACTGTTTATTCTTTATTCACTTTTTTCCACCCACTGTGGCTTTCTTCCACAGTGTGTCTTAAGTCCTTTCTTCCTCCCCTCACATCCAGCAGATCAAGTCCCAGGTGGTCCCAGCAGATAGCCGCTCCTCTCTGAGACTGGTTCTTCCAGAGGTTACTTCCTGTTAAAAGGGAGTTTTTCCTTCCTTTGGTCGCCAAGTGCATGCTCATAGGGGGTCGTCTGATTATTGAAGTCTTTACCTTACAATATAAAGCACCTTGAAGTGACTCCTGTTGTGATTTGGCACTATATACAACTGAATTGAAGCACCAAATATTTAATGTGAAGTCATCTGGTTGTTGATAACTTCAGATGTATGCTAATGGTACTTTGTAGCCTTTGGATGTGTGATTTAAGTGCTTGTTTGTGACATTGTCATTGTCAAATATAAAGGGTGACATTAATTTAAATTAGTTAATTAGTAAACAATCCAAATGAGTTTCACCAAGTGTGGACATGTTCATTAGGCCAAAACAGTTTCTTAGCAGAATTTGTATGCTAGGGCTCAATCCTAATGAGAGGCATCTATTGCTTTATCTTGCTCTCTTCTGTGTAGGAAACCGACGGCTCTGGGGGAGTTTTCGGGTTCAAACTCTGGACCTATCGAGTGCTGCTGGAGCTGATCCACTGGTCTGATCATGCCGCGAAAACTCTCCATGTGTTGCACACGGAGAGAGAAGGAGCAGAGGAGGCCTAAATTCCCTAGTTAGAGTCGATCAGCATCTACGAACGAGCTTATTCAGCAGCCAGCTTTCCCCTTGATGTATTCCAAATTCAAAATTGTAAGATGATGTGGAATATACTCTGTGAACACTCAAGTAAAATCCCAGCTAAGCTCCTTTAGCAAAGTAAACAGCTTTTCCTAGGCATTAGTATTTCCACAGCAAGCGCTAAAGAGCCCTCTGGTTTGCCACAGTTGTCGGTTCTTTGGACAAGAAAAAAAAAAGAGTGTGCAGACTTTACACTTTACAGTTTGCTTTGTGCAGTGGCATTTAAGAATGTTTGAAAGTGACTTTTTTGTGTATGCTGTGTATAATTTATTTTATTTAAGTGGATTTACCTTTGATGACTAAGTACCTGCTGTTCTTAACACTCCAAAATCTGACTGCTACACTAACACCATAAAAACACGACTGTTAAACTGTGACTGACATGCAGCTAAATATGTAGCCATTTACTAATTTAAACAGCTTTTCTTCATGTACCACGTTACTAACATATCTAATGATTCCAAATTAGATTTCATGTTGTCGTGTATAGGCTGGCCGATCGGATGTTTATGGGGCTGGCACAGTCTGTGATGATCAAGTGTCATGTTTTGCTGCTCTGGTCGCCAGGTTCTCTCCTGTTGCTATACTTGAATTTGCTGCTACACTGTTCACAAGTTGGAACTATTAGACCAGTGGTTCTAAAACTTTTTTTTTTTTTTTTCTCTCCGGGCCCTCTGATGGATATTTTACAGTTGGGCCGTACTGTCTGTAACCAAAAATATAAACATTCTGAAACGCAGCGATTTCACTGTCGTTTAAGATGCCTGACACAGTATACGCTCAAGCAGTGAATGAGCTGTGACTTCCACACTTGCCCGTATGGTGAATATCCGATGACCATGCTTTTCTTTTATGTCTGTGATGAATAACTGGATGTGTATTGAAGATTAAAAGCTCATCTTAATCTTTGTGTTTTGTTGGTATTGGCTCTACTTTCTCTTCTGGGTCGTGTCCTATGTACTCTGATGTGAAGCATGTCAGCTTGGCATTGGATACAAGTTAATTCAAGCCACACTGTAAAAGATGCAATATCTATAATAAACATGGGTAGGGCATCAGGTCTGAGGCATGCAGACAGTATGATGAACTGCACTTAGGGTTAGGTTATTAGACAATTGCACATTTCGTTCTAATTTTTTTCTTTGCAAACCACTACGGGGGATTTTAATCCAGCTTTCAGCTTTAACTTCAGGGCTTTAATGAAAATACTACTTGACCTTTTTAGAAATTACAATCATTTTTATACACAACCCCCAGTTTTAGAAACTGAAAAGTCCCTGGACAACTGGCTTGTCTGTTGATTTAAAATCCACTTTGGTGGCGTACAGAAGCATAATGACAGAAATTGTGTCAATGTTCCTGCTGACCTAACAGTAGGTCATACCCAGCAACCATGCCCCCTTCCTGATGCAGCCCTCAAGGGATTGTCTCCTAGCTGTTTTGGTGCCAAGAAAATAAACCACAAGTATAGATGAGGGATGGACACTTAATTTTCCAAAGACCTCATGTGAGAAACTGGGACTGTTGTGAAAGGCTGCACCAGTAAGATGAACTCCATTTTGCTCAGTTGTATCTTTTTATAAGCTTATTGGTGCGGACCTCCACTGCAGTCCCAGTTTTTCAAATAGCCTCTTGGGAAAATGAATTGTCCACCCCTGATAGAAATATGATTTACACATGTCGCATAATATGTAATAATTAGTAAATCATTTCAATTTTGTGTTTACTTTTTCTTTGCTTTTTAAACCAGTGGCACATTGTTTTAGGTTCTTGTGAAGATCGCTTAAGCAGTACAATTACTGATCATGGATGAACCTGAGGACATGTAACATCTAGTGAAGTAAGAGAGAGGAAGGTTCAGTAGTGGTGCAAGTCTTGGAATTACTGAAGAAAAAGCATAAGAGTTAAAAGGGCTCTCCCACGTGATATATAAGCCACAACCATCTCACAACCTACACGCTACAATATAACAAGCTCATCGACAAGTTTGTCCTCTCTCTGAATAAAACAATATCTGAAAGTCGTGATGTAAGAAATGCACACAGCAGAGCAGAGCAACAGAGAGGTAATGCTGCTGCAGCTGAGATTAGGTGAAAGGTCATTTTACCGTACATCTGTTGATATATTAAGCAGTTATCATAAAATGTACTATGTTACTGTTTCCCATTATTGTTTAATATATTTTATGATATTTTGGTCCTTTCTCTTTAAAAAAAAGTGTGAAAAGTCAACACTGTATTCGAAACTGTTTCCTGGTTTGTAACCAACAAATCACTCAACATAGAAAGAAACTTTGTGTTTACTTCACTGAGGCCAAGTAATCTTACATTTAAGCTCAATTTCACTGCAGGACATCAACACCTGTAGGGATGGTGCTTAAGGAACGCTGAAAAACTTTGTTACATGACATAAAAGAATACAAACTCAAAAATGCATGCATTTTCAAAAAGATTTGAATTCTCAGGTATTGTGGCTCAAAAATAAATGGAAACTGAGTGAAAACGTAAATGCAGAATAAGGGATTTCCATGATTAGTTTGCCACAGCAGCATTTTGTGTCTTTTTTGGGGTCAGGTCACAGATTCTCAAGAATACCAGACACAATTTTATTCCACGCTAAAGCAGCGTGAAGAAATATTCCACAAGTAAACTGATCCATGCCACCCACCAGCTATAACTGGTTTCCATGAGAAACAAAAACAAAAAAAAAAGCAGGAAGAAAGTGACTTTGTGTTTTCACTTAGGGAATTGCGTGTAATGATTTTTCACATTTGCGAAGCTCCATTTCTTGAAACCTTCCACCTTTTTTATCTCAAAAGTGCAAAAGCCGGTTGTTAAAAATACATTCACAAAATCTCAGACTCTTGACAACACCAAACATCAAAACAGTTTTATCAATGCTCGCAGCCACTGTTTTGAGATCACACACACACAGCGCACAGATGGTAAAAAAGGACCACACAACTGAGTGTAAAAAACAAAACAAGAAAAAAACATGCAGTTAAAATCATATATTATCATTATATGATGGTGAATATGTATACAGCAACATTCAGGGCTGCTACAAAATGATAAATGATAGGTGACCCCTTTGTCCTGCTTCATTCATCCATATATGCAAACCAAAGACAAAATTGTTAATAACGTCTTATGTAATGTGTCTCATATCTGTATTCTGAAATTTTCATCTTTAGTTTTTGTGTGAGAAAATGCGTTTCAAAGTATTGTAATCATATAAGTGCAATGAGGCATAGTCAACATTCACTAGCAGGGGAAACAAGTAAGTCTTACATTTTTGTAAAAATGTGTTATGTATATGTACTGTCATTGAGCAAACAAGAACATGCTCTAGCTGTTGATCAACAGCCAACCCCCCTTAACTCTAAAAAACAGCTTTTCGTGCACTCAGAAAACCTTTTTTCGTCTTTGTGATAGTCTGTTTTGCAGACGGTTATTAAAAATGTTTATTTTGCTTTTTAGCTCAAAAGTTAGGACAATTTTATCCACGTATAATCATTCTGTATATTATACACTAAAATTTAGGAGGTTTTCACTGGGATTGAGGGTATGAAAGACTGTAATCTGAGACATAATGACTAAAGCTGTAAGACAGCCTAGACTTTAAAATGCTCTTCTGTGTTATCGTGAGGTATACGAAATTTAAACGCACTTGGATACATGTATTTAGCAGTTATAGTTATATTAGTTGTATTTCACTCGTATCTGCTGCTAGTCTTTATTTCTGTTTTAGGTCTTTGAAAGTTAAACTGTCGCCATATGAAGTAAAAATATAAATAAATAACGCGTCAATAAAATTAAACTAGCTTCTCGCTCATAGAGGTGAGTGCACCCCATTTTACCAATAGAACCCCAAAGGATCTTGTGCACATGCGCGTTGTGCAATCTACCGGAGCGCGAGAGGTAGGGAAGGCAGTTCTAATGGCGGAGAATGTTCGGTCGCCTTTTGACTACCGGGAGCCACCGACCCTCGACAGCGACGGGGATGGGAGCAAACCGCCGCCTCCACGGGGTGAGTGAGACCGGCGAGCCTCCGGTTTGTGGCCGCGAGCGGTCCTTTTTTCTCAGCGGAGATTTGTGAGCAAAATGCAACGCCGTAGACGCACGCGCCGTGCGCGTCTGTTTAGTTACCATTAGAAGCCCTTTTTCTTCGCGTGCATGATTTCAGCGTAATATTGCAGAGAACGGGGAATGGAAAGTGAATTTCGTTCACCTGCGGGTTGCAGCTGGTGTGCCCAGCGAGGGTGCATCTTCCCCCCATCCAACCCGCTGTGCATTTAAGCGCCATCCTTTTATTTTTTGAGATTTTGACGGGACAGAAGTACCAGCGTTAGCCGTTGGAAGCTAACGGGGCTAGCCGTGGTTTAGCATTAATGTTAGCATGTCCTCAGCAGGAGCCGTCAGCTGTGTAACCCAGACTGTCAGTTATATCTCTCCCTCTCCTCGGTAACCTCAGTCATATGATTTCTTAGACTGAACGTATTATTCAATGACAATGTCGTTCAGCTCCCAGCACTTCTCGAGTGCTCAGCTGGTGTAGATCATGACTCGTGGCTTGTGCGGTGTGAGTAAACAAAGTTGCTGACCGCGACCAAAATGCCTCCAAAAACACTTTACTGTCACCGTGCTCAGAGAATTAGGCACGCAGTGTTTTGCTAATCATGCTTCTTTTTTTTTGGTCATTTCCTTTTTACAGACTGACGTGATTGCTTAAAGGGGTGGGGCCATTTTTGATTAATAAGTGTAGTGTTAAGCCTCACAATAGCTGTGCAGTAGATCAGTGTTTGTTAATCCTCTCCAGTGATCACCTCTTTTCTGCATTTTTATTAGTCAGCCACATGATGTAAATCCAGTAGTATTTGAGTAGACTGCATGAGATTATTTTTCTGTTGAATGCAATTATCTATTTGTTTGCAGAACAATAACTTAAACACAAATATGTCCTTATGAAGCTTATATGTTGTCGTATATTAAACTTATTTGGACATAATGCAAGAGATTCTCTGGGAAGTTGTTTGGAATTGGTCTCCAGCAGAGCTGCTTTGATGCCAAGCTTTTTTATGTGTGTGTGTGGGGGTTTGTTTTTTGTTTTAATACTCTTGGCACCATCTGCAGCACATGTTCACATCAGTGCTGAGCAGATGGTGGTGCAGAGTCCAGAGGGGTCAGATAATTTCTAAATGGGGGACAACTACCACCGTCAGGACTTCCTGTTTCATTGAGGGTGCTCGCAAAATTTTTCAGAATGAGTTGATCCCTCTGGAGTTGTAGACCTACAATGTAATGTTCACGATGTGATTTTAAAAAAAAAATCTGTTAGGTTTTGATTTCACACATGAAACTAGCAGCAGCCACAAAATAATAGTTACGGTCCACCACCACAGCAAGCTGGATATTTAAACTTCTAATGTGCATGGTAATTTCTGTAGTCACACTCCCAATGATTGCAAATTGTGTTATTCTTTCACAATCGATTAGTCTTTATTCAAACAGTCAACACACTTCACCCGGCTGCCAGCATTTTAAAGGCAAAGTAACCTTTCCTGTAAGAAAAGAAATAATAATAAAAAATTAGCATATTGTGATAAAGTTCATTATTTCCTGTAATGTACTGATAAACATTAGACTTTCATATATTTTAGATTCATGACACACAACTGAAGTAGTTCAAGCCTTTCATTGTTTTAATATTGATGATTTTGGCATACATAACTCATGAAAACCCAAAATTCCTGTCTCAAAAAATTAGCATATTTCATCCGACCAATAAAAGAAAAGTGTTTTTAATACAAAAAAAGTCAACCTTCAAATAATTATGTTCAGTTATGCACTCAATACTTGGTCGGGAATCCTTTTGCAGAAATGAGTGCTTCAATGCGGCGTGGCATGGAGGCAATCAGCCTGTGGCACTGCTGAGGTGTTATGGAGGCTCAGGATGCTTCGATAGCGGCCTTAAGCTCATCCACTGTTTCTGGTTCAAAAGTGGCTTGACCTGGGGAATGCGGCACCTGTAGCTCATTTCCTGCACACGCCTGTACACGGTGGCTCTGGATGTTTCTACTCCAGACTCAGTCCACTTCTTCCGCAGGTCCCCCAAGGTCTGGAATCGGTTCTTCACAATCTTCCTCAGGGTCCGGTCACCTCTTCTCGTTGTGCAGCGTTTTCTGCCACACTTTTTCCTTCCCACAGACTTCCCACTGAGGTGCTTTGATACAACACTCTGGGAACAGCCTATTCGTTCAGAAATTTCTTTCTGTGTCTTACCGTCTTGCTTGGGGGCGTCAATGATGGCCTTCTGGACAGCAGTCAGGTCGGCAGTCTTACCCATGATTGCGGTTTTGAGTAATGAACCAGGCTGGGAGTTTTTAAAAGCCTCAGGAATCTTTTGCAGGTGTTTAGAGTTAATTCGTTGATTCAGATGGTTAGGTTAGTAGCTCGTTTAGAGAACCTTTTCATGATATGCTAATTTTTTGAGATAGGAATTTTGGGTTTTCATGAGTTATGTATGCCAAACTCATCAATATTAAAACAATGAAAGGCTTGAACTACTTCAGTTGTGTGTAATGAATCTAAAATATATGAAAGTCTAATGTTTATCAGTACATTACAGGAAATAATGAACTTTATCACAATATGCTAATTTTTTGAGAAGGACCTGTATTCTTTAGTCAGATATGCGGCTATCTTTCTGACAGCTAAAGCTTGGCAGAAACTGGGTCAAGCAGCAGGACAGTGATCCCAATCACAGCAGCAAATCTACAACAGAATGACTGAAAAACAAAAGAATTGAGGTGCTGCAATGACCCAGTCAGAGTCCAGACCTCAACAAAACTGAAATACTGAAGCGAGACCTGAGCATAAACAAATGCCTCCAAACCACAATGAACTGAAGCTACGCTGTAAAGAAGGCTGGACCAAAATTCCTGATAAAATCATGGAGAAAACAATTACTTCAAGTTGAGGTGGTTCTTTAAGCTGTTGAATCATGGTGTTGTACTATATTAGAGTTTGTTTGGTTGTTGTTTTTTCTTTAAACTAGGTCAATCTCAAAATTCAATGCTAGTCATGCCAAACAAATTTAAATATGTTTTGCAGGGTTTAGTACAATTTTCTGTGATACTTGTATGTATTTGCATTTTTAAAGCATTTATTAGATCACAGTATCTAAACTTTGGGCATTTGCTGAGACAGACTACTGATTCAGTACCAGTGTTAAGCTAGTACAATGTATTCCTCATTGAGGAGGAGACTGGGGATATTTTAATGTATGTGATGACATCAGGCTTGACTTAAACACCGCATTCCTATCTTTATAAAACAAAATGTAGAAAAGTGAATATTTATTAGTAAAAATTATTAAAAGAACAAATTTTATTTTTATTATCAACCTAATTTATTAGAACTGGTCTCATTTCAGCTCAGCCGTAAAAATTTTACCACATCCTCTTGCCATTTAAAGTGGCTAGTTTACTCTTTTCCCTGCTGACACTGTGAGTGCACCTGCTTTCTCACACACACATATGTGGAGTAGAGCTGAGATATATTAACATTAAGTTGAGTTGACAACTAAATATTAAGTTACAGTAAATGCAATAAAAAAAAAAAAATTCCACACAGATGTTGCATCAAACATAACGAGAGTGACAGCGAGTCAGAGTGCGAGAGAAAGAGACGCTGACAGGGAAAGTGTTGACATCAGTCGTGCCAGCTCGCTCAGCCACAATTTGTGGTTAAGTTACAAATGATTCTGAACAAAGAGAAAAGCTGTTGGCTGCACCAGCAGCACACTGTTTCCTGTTACCTTCCTTCTTTCCTTGTTTGCTCTCCCACTAGCAGGTGGTGCACTGATTCAGATGTGCAGTGTAGTAAATGCATAAAGTCACAGAATTCATTTTTAATAGATCAACCCAACACTACTAAAGTTCCTAGATCCTGCTCTAGTCTTCATCATATATCCAGTATTTTTTTTTTTAAAGTCACAAGTTTAAAATGATTTTCTTATCCCTTTTTACCACAGTGACTAGTTAAGTAGGTCATCCACATGAGCATACAACTGTATTGCTTTGCTGCATGTACACATGATCACTTTGTTTGTTCTGTGATCCACTCCCGTGTTTATACAAAGTCTTTGTGTGAGTGTGCTGTTTTTTTTAATTTAATAAATGAAGGCCTGACTTTGTTTCTACAGCCGTGTGTGTGGGAGGAAAAGGAAGGGAACACCTGTAAAGGTGTGTGACCGAGCATATGTGACAGAAGATGAAGAGGAGGAGAGCATGTCAGAGCACAGTTACAGCCCCGGTAAATGTAAAGACTCACACAATGTGTTTGCCACCTGGTGTTGATGTATTTTTCTCCACTGATACCTAGGTGAGAGAAAGAAAATGTTACTTTCCAAACCTGTGAAGTGATAACAAGTGTGAGATTTAAAGTGGAGCTATTATGCTAATTTCCAACTCATAATTGTATTCTTGGACTCCGTTAGAGATGACCCAGTATATAACAGCTTGTTTCGCTTGTTTCAATCTGTTTTCTTTTACTTTAAGGGCAACCTCCATTTACTGCTACTTTTTTTTTTTTCTTTTCTTTCTGATTGGATGCCCCTCAATTTTTAGCAGCAAGTGGGTGGGGATTCTGTATCCACAACCAAAGCCATGTAGCTGAGAGGACCTTGTTATGGATAGCCTTTAACGACATACAGAGCCAAGCATAAAAAACAAGCTTTGGGGTTGTTCTGAGCTCATGCAGACCTGAAGTTTTGAAACTTTTGCCATGCTTAATAAAAGAATTCAACATTTTAACATTGTGTATATATGGGAAAAGGAATATGGAGAAGCATAATGGGTCCTCTTTAAAATGTTTACTCTGTCCCAGGTGATGGCCAGTACCCTGAGGGTGCAGAAGACCGCCTCCCTCCACCTGGCAGTCCCTACTACCTGCCTGACCCCACTCAGCTCTGGTAAGTAGGACCCTCACCACTTTGCTCAGATGATCTTTGAGGGGGGAAAAAAGACTCATGTGGAGCTAGCCACACCTGCAGGCTAACACAGTGTCACAGAAAAGGAAAGTTAATTCTGTAGGCAGAAAGTTTCAAGAGAGGTGCTAAATTGAGTTTGTTTTTTCGCTGACTAAAAAGCAAGGCTCATACATTCATCGACCTCAGAACATTCATATGTGCTTTGCATTGTCATTTTGAAACCACACACATGTAAAGACGTGGAGCCACGTAGGGGTACAGAGCTTCAGAAAGTCACTGAAATGGAAAAGAGGCAGAGAGCTGCAACTGTCTGGTGCAGCTGTAAAGGAAAGTTTCATTATATGAAAGGAAATTGCCAAGTTGGTTAGGCCATTCAGATGGTGATTTTACACCAAAAAAAACCAAACTGCGAGGTTGATGATTTGTAAGTTTTTTATGTGCATCCATGCGTTTTGCTTTTTTTGAAATTTCCCACTGAATGATTGTCATGTTCAGGCTTGTGAAGCAAGCAGTGTACCTGTATAAATATAACTGCAGAGAAAAAAATAACTAAACTGGCTTTCACATGAACATGTGACTGATTTTATTAATGCACCACACTCCCAGCAGATGCCATGTTCATGTTGATGCAGGTTGGTTTTATTGTGGCCTTCTTGTAAAACACTTTCGGTTGATTAACTGGAATAATGGCTAAGACTTGTTGAATTGTTTTGATTTGTGGAAGCCTTTATGTGGACCACTTGTGTATGAGAATGACAGAATTGAAGGTTATTGTTGTTGTGATCAAGTCAATAATATATGTTGAAATCAAGTTTGACATCATGTTTCTAGTGTGCCAGAGTTGGGGGAGGAGGGGGGAAGTGGTGTTCGAGGACCCGTGCTCTTCCACCCGCCGCCAAACTGCCGGATTCGAGAAGTCCACTGCGGAACCCAGGTGCGATTAGTTGTCATAGCGATCCGAGACATCGCCAAAGGGGAGGAGATCACAGTGGACTACAGCCTAACGGACTGGGGCGAGAATGCACTGGTGAGTTACCGACTGATGGAAACATGACATGTTTGGTGTTATTCTGTATTTGTCTCTGGGATGAAAAGATAAAAGCTCAACAGTGAATGGAGCCTTCTAAGAGCTTTCCTTACAGTTGTTCTGTGTCATAGACCCTTGTTGCTATGAGGTGACAGTCCACCAATGCATAAGCAAGCTTTAAGCCCTAATGCTAAAAGCTACAGATGGTAGCTGTGTGGGGAATTATTTTGCCATTCATAAACGTGACTCTGTGTCCTCAGTAGGTTCCAGGAGACTCTCAAATGGGCACTGCAGACAGAATGAAACGATTGAGAGACAAACATGAGCATTTTTTTCTTTTTGTTTTTTGCCTGTGAACTAGAGCTGGGGGATATAAGATTTTTTTCATATCACGATATGTTTTTTTTCATTTCAGGCGATAACGATATATATCACGATATAAGCCAAATAACTATATTTGTAAGATTTAAGTGTGCCGTTGCTCACAAGTAAAATGTGAAATAATCAGCAGCTTGTTTTGATATAAATATTTATTTCCCATAATAAGTTCAACAGGGTAGATGTACTTAAGGAACATGACATGAGACTTCAGTTTCAGATAAATAAAGGCAAATATTGCAAACTACACAAAAGGCAGCCGCTAAAGCGTTTAAGTTTCAAAACAGAAAAAACAAAACAGACCACTAAATTGTCAATTCCACTTAGAAACAAAATTTTAATTCTAAAAATAAATCTTAGTTTGTTTTACAGAAGAACAGACAAAATTGACTAACTTTTGTCAATATCAAATAAACTGAGAACTAAAAGGAAATTCTCAATCTCTCCTTGTTGTATAGCTTAGCTTTTCAAACAGTTTGAACAGTGACTTTAGTCTGACAGAAGCCGAATGACGAATTAGCGCTTTCAGTCAGAGATTGAGCATGCACCGCTTTATTGTATTTCCAGACTTGCTTTCGGCACAATTTACAGTGCGCACTACTCTGTTTTTTGTCAGACTTGAAATAGCCGAAATACCTTCACACTACGGAACTTCTGTGGCCCTTCCGTTCGACAATCTCTCCGGCATTGGAACCATCATCTGTTTTTTCTTCGGTAACCTTCGCTCACGCTCTCGGTTGATTTTTCTCTAGTCGGCAAACTCATTTCCTCCATTACCCGGGCAGCCCGGCTGCAAAAACAAATACACATGTGCGCCTTGGCACTTGTGCTGTACGTAACAAGTCACGTGACGTGACGCTGCGGCTGTGATTGGTTCGGCTCTGCGCTACTTAATTTGGATTGGCTGTTCTTCTTTTTCTTTTAAGAGGACAAGAGAGATGAGGCCTATCGCAATAGTTAAATTTTTCTCGATAGAAAATTTTTTTCCGCAATACATATCGTTATCGTTCTATCGCCCAGCTCTACTCTGAACTAAAAAAAATTAGATCTTTAATTTTTTTAATCTGTCCATTTAGGAGGAAGAGGCTGGCCCCCACCCACTATCGCTCTCTGTTTCTGATTACCTTACCCCCTCGTGGTCATTATCGCCCTCTTCCTCCCCACTCACCCACTCTGAACCCAGTGACTCAGACCGGGAGGAGGATGAAGAGGAGGAAGATGATGACGACGACGACGATGATGAAGAAGAGGAAATGGAAGAGATAAGGGGTCGAATGCTTCGGCGCCGCAAGAAACGCAAGTTGCCTGCGGCGGTCAACTCGAAGAAGAAGAATAATGCACCCACTTCTTCCAGAGGACCTGGGCGCCCCTGCTCCTCCTTCTCCCGCCCGACACCTGTTGCACCCCCACCTAGATCCCAGCCCCAGCCCACAGTCAGTTCTCTGACACCTCCAACCACTAACATAAACAATAACATCAACATAAACATCGGCAGTTCTAGTGGTCCCACGGTGAGCCGGCGGCAGCACTGCCCGTACTGCGGCCGGCACTACCGATCCCTGGCACGCCACCTGGAGAAGCACCACGCCAACCAGCCGGAAGTCAGAACAGCCATGGAGCTGGCACACCTCCACACGCACAGCTCTTCAAATGGCAGTGCCTCACAACCCCACCCCTCTTCATCCTCCACCTCTGCTACTCACAGTCATTCCTTCGCAGTCCCTCAGTCGTCCTCCTCCAACCCAACTCCCCCTTCTCTCTTCCCCAGGGAGAGGGAATCACCTGCCACCCGTTCGAGCACAGGCGCTGTCTCGTTCTCCCTCTCGCTTTCACCAAATGCTTCGGCTCAGCCTCCAGCTGCTAAGAAAGCACCCAGCTTACCACTGCCCGCCACAAAACCCCCAGCACCCCCGATGGTGCCCCGGGTAAAGAGTCCATCACCTCCGCCACCATCTACCCCCAGAAGGGGCCGGAGGATGAAGAAAGAAAAGCACGAAGAGCAGCAGAAAGTCGAAGTGGAAAGCTCAAGAAATCAAGAGGAGTTAGTTCCGCCTCCTACACCGGAGCCGGACATTGATCCAGATGAAGAGCTGGAGCTGAGTGCAGAAGGGGAGGACGATGCACCAGAAGAGAAGAATGGAGAGATTGTAAGGTGCGGTGAATTGTCGTCTTTTTTCTGCTCTGCTGTGTCTGAGTGTTTTTATGTTTGGGGTTTTTTGAAAGTTGATTGTGATTCAACTGTTATTTTAAAAGCATGTTTCTCTTTCTTCCCTTTCCAGCACACACAGACATCACATGTCTCCATTACTCTCTTCCCTTTCTTGCCTGGTCCTATATCTCCGTCGTCAGCAGCACTCCTCCTTCCTTTCTTTGACTCGTTCTCCTCACTCTGCCGAGGCCTGGCGTCTGCTCTGCCACTCCAGCCTCTCTCTGCTCATCCTCTACAATCGCCACCGAGAATGCGAGGTGGCCAAGCTCACTATCCAGGACTACCGTAACCGCATCACCCCTCAGCCCAACGCCAGCAACAGCTCCCCTTCTGGCATGGAAGCTTTCCTGTCCCCCTTTGAGCGCCAGGTCTTGTGTCATCTCCCACGGGCCGGTGTCTTAGGCAAGCGAGGGCGCATTCAGCCTCTAATTCTCCCGCCACACTGCGAATCCTGCCTCGACCTGCTTCTTCGAACCAGCCCCAACGTGGGGGTGGACCCAGAGAGTCCCTACGTCTTCTCCCGGCCCTACCACTCCCCTGCCACCCCACTTCGCGGCACAGACCTCCTGAGAAACCTGGCTAGAGCCAGTGGTGCTAAAAACCCCGGAGCATTAACGGCAACACGAGTGCGGCGACAGGTAGCCATCCTTACCCAGCTGCTACTGCTGGAGGAGGGTGATGGCCAGGGAGGAGCCATCAAACGGCTGGAGGACTTCCTGGAGCACGAGTACCACGTGACCCAGAACTGCTCCACTATCATACGAGACCCAGCACTGATGGGTCGTGTGGGTCGAGTCGTTCTCTATGGAGAGAGGGAGGGAGTGCTTTTCAGAGGGATGAGCCTGCAGCACATCTGCCTCGAGTTGGATGGTAAGGAAAAGATTTATTTTTTTTAGTCTTAATTTTTTTCTATTCAGTAGAAATGATTGAATGGTCGAGGAGTATTTGCCCATCAACAGCTACTTCAATGCATGAATTTCTCTTTGCCTATTAAAACTAGCGCTATGCAATACTACAGCTTCTAGTTTTGATCCAATACAGTACCAGTATTACTGATACTTGTACTCTATAAAGGCAGTTTGTGAATGGCAGATCAGTGTCTCATGATTAAGACATGAATCATCCTCATCAGTTTGCAAATTCTGAACACATTTTAATGACCACTAAATCATGGTCTTTTAATTTTCCACAATAATTGGTTAACACGATAAAGCACACCTTTCAGCTTCTCATGAATGTTGAAACTGTTTTTTTGGAGACCTGGAATGTAAATGTGAACGTCTCTGCAGCGCTTTGGGTCAACTTCTATTGTTTAATGTTTTCATTTCCACACAATTCAGAGGGTTACATACTGAACATATAAGATAGGAGCAAAACTTTGATTCTATCATCCTAGTATCAATACGATGCCAATACCATGGATCAGTCTGCTGTCCTCTAATTATAACTCAGCACTGTCATAGTTGTTCACTTTAATGGAAACAGTTTCAGCCACATAAATGACTTTCAGTAAAAAAGAAGATGGTAGCAGTAGGTGGTTTTATTATGCACAGATATCAGTGAAAGCAGTTCAGCTTGTTATTGTGATATCCATGGGATAGTTTAGTCCTGTTATTACAAATAATGATTAAATGAGAAAAGAAACACAAGTGCCACGTGTGGCCTGAACAGTAATGTCTGAGGAGTATAACGTGTAATATAAACTAAAGAATATTTCCAGAAAGATTTGGATTATCTGACTTGCATCATGTCTTTTTTTCTTTTTTTAAAATTTCTCTAGAAAGTTCAGTGAACCCTAATTTCACCAGTTAAGAGTGCAGCTTTCATGGATTTAAAACAAATTAGTGCAGCTGCATTGCTAGATGGCACTACAGGTTAATATGAAACTGGGGCGGGGGGTGTTTTTTAAATAAGGGTAAAGATTTGTGTGTGTGTGTTTGAGTGACTCAGGGAAATGTAGTGTGCTCATTGAATAAAATGAGAGTATCAATGCAACTCCAGCTCATCTTTAAAAAATGAGCATCAGCCAGCTGCTGGTTAGCTTTGCTTTGCATAAAATCAACAGGGAAAACGATTAGCCAGTCATTATGCTATGTTATGCTAAACCAAACACCTGCTTGAATAATGTAAAAAAAACTTGAATAATGTAAACTGTAGTTCTAAAAATGCAAAGTAGCTACTGAAATTTCATTTTTAAAATGTATTCAGTTATTTTCATGCAACATTATTTAAATACTGTAGTCTCCAATTTAAACTGCAACACACCTATGAGAGCAAGTTTACAAATCCGAGACCCATTTTAAGCCCTCGAGAAAAAACTTACCTGAAAGACATCATTTTGTCTGAGAAGAACATTTTACAACTTTGAACTTATTTATTAACGTTTGAAGTAACATTAACCTTGTGGTTGAACAGTTTTGCAGGCTAGTACGTTTGGATAACTAACCTCTGTTTGATCTCTGTTCATACAGTCATGTCTGGCAACTCAGCAGATTCCTTCTCAGAAGATTCTGAGGCAGAGGAAGTTAAAGAGGAAATTAAAGAGAAGACGGAGGTCACGGTGAAAAAGAAGGGACCGGGCCGACCTCCGCGGAAGAAAAAGGCGCCCGTTCCGTCACCTGCCATCAGCCCGTCTTTAGCTAATGCCCATAAGAGAAGAAACATTCCACCTAAATCAGGTAAAATCTGTCATTATTAGTGCGTGACCTCACAAACATTTGTATTAATACTTCAGTCATTAAACTGTGTCACTCCTCTGCCTCGGTCACACAGGGAAGCGCGGTGTCCTGAAGCGTCCCTGGTCAGAAGCCGAGCGTGTAGCAGTGGAGACTCACCTGAAGAGAAACCTCATGGAACTGCGCGTCCCCGCGAAGGCGGACTGCGAACGATGCCTCGAACTCTGCCCTCTGTTGGTGAGCAACCAGCGAGACTGGAGGGCGATCAAGTTCTACGTCCACAACCGCATCCAGCTGCTGAAGAAGCAGGGGAGGAGGGAGAGCGCGGCTGCAGTCTGCTAGGGCCGAGCGCAGACGCGGCACAGGACAGATATCATAATGTAAAAACCACCAGCAATCACAATGAAGAGGATAAACTCTAGATCACGATGGGACGCAGTTTCTCTTTCCCATTTATTTTTATTTTATTTTTTACATGGGTGCCGTACTCTGAAGTATAGCTGCATTCCCCGTCTCTGGTCATATGGGAGTAGTGTAATAACAATGAGTAAGCTAAGAAGACAGATGGGTTACTCCAGTTCAAGATGATGTGTGTACTCGGTGTTGCGGATGCCCGGTGTCTCTTTTTTTTTAAATGTCTTTTCAAGCGGTTGTACAAAAATGTACTTTTGTGTGAATATGCATTGAAACACAAGGAATGATTTTTTTTTTTTGTATTATTTTATTTTTATTTTTTTAATGTCATTTTGCTTTACTAGAAAACAGTGGCAAGTGAGTGAGTGTAACGGAGAGAGAGAGAGAGAAGAAACAAGCAACAAAGGTCTCTGACTACAGCAATTAGTCCTTGGTCTAGCATTTCTTTCCACTGAAGGCTGAAGACCAAACATGAATGTGTAAAGCTTTGGAAGAAGATACCAGTGGTTCTGATCTTTATAACTAGACTACATGTCATGTGAAAAAATGTATGAAACTGTATAGTTTGTGTTTGATACTGACTGACGTTGTTCTCCCAACTCATGGCTCCCAAATGAAGAGTGTATTAAAAAAAGTATTCTTCAAAATCTCGGACCATGATGCACCTGTGAAGTGTTTTTTGCAAACCTCTATACCATGATCATAGTCAAACTAGTATGTATCAAGGCACGCCTATTTGAATTTATCAAGTAACATAATTTAAAAAAAAAAATTGTATTTCAAAATCAACATATGGTCTTATTCACAATGTAAATACTTACTAATCTATCAAAGTATGCAGTAGTGATTACAAAGTATTGTGTTATGGTGTACATACTGTAAATACTGTCTGTACTTATTAAAGTGTATGACATTTTGCTGTGTTTTCGTAAACTGGTTTGTGTAAGCTGAAAACAGAAGAAAAATGAAATGACAAATTCTCATCCTGTATCGATTTTGTTTATTTAAAAAAAAAGGTAGTAATGCAAAATGTCAACATTATCAAACAAAATGCACAAAGTATTTCAAAGGTTATTCTAGTTACATATGCATACCATACAGAACTTGAAAACAATACAAAAGACCACTACAATAGTGCCACATCACAAAATTTAAAATGGAAAGTGAACTAACACATCAGTACAGCCTCACCCCCACACCGAAAAAGAAAACCTTAAAAACGGTCATGTGATGCTAACGAATCTTATAGCTACTACACAAGCAACACATGTCCTAATCACAGTATAAGTAACACATGGAGTGTATTGGCAGACGTAAAGTAAAACACACAACATACAACGTAGCATTGGTTCCACACAAAGATCAGAGGGGTTTGAGAACAACTGTAAGACTAACCAAGCCACAGACACTGCTTACCGTGTATAAGAAGGTACTGAGTGATGCTAACTACTATTTACAGATCTGTGGTATTCTCCCGGATCAGCTTTAGGTCAATTATTGTATTCTTTGTTACCACAGGGTCAGCTTTATCAACAACCACAATAATCTCTGCTAACAGAAATATTTCAAATCACTGAAACACTGTCAGATACTGATGGCTGGATGTGTAGTGTTCTCTGTTTGTATTAATATTTTTGGTAGTATTTTACTATTTTGTAGTATTTATGGTTTCTAACAGTGATAAACTATCAATGATCAGTTGTTGATAAGCTAACCCTGTGGTATCTGCATTAGCTTATCAAGAATCATAATTTATGGTACTATCATCATCATTACACACAATATTAACCGTTGTTTCACACAAGTTGGAGATGCAAGGCAGTGACCTCACATTCCAGGATTTTATCATTTAGGGAATATCACAAAGGTAAGGAGCTTTTATTCCCAGGATGATGATAAGAAAGTTTGCCCTATCTTTACCACTGGCCGGAGCACAGTAACACACTGCTAACAGAAATATTCCATTACCTGTCTATAGAATTTTACAGCAGCCATGGTTTTAGTTTACCAAAAAAAGGTGAATAAATGCGCCTGTAACACAGGCACCAAGCTCATTCCTCTAAATTTTACACCTGATGTTAAAATATTATGCAAATTTATCAGGCCCTACGTAATCTGGCTCGGCAATATCTGACAGGCATGTGAACTACAAACCAGCTATAACACTTAGGTTATCTGGTTTACTCGCCTCATTTAATTTTTCTTTGTATTAGTGTGCATGAATTTATTACTTTTATCTTTCAGATCATTATTTTTATTTTTGACTCACATTTTTATATATTTTTGTATTCTTGCTCTTAATTCTTGCATTTAACCTTATTTTATTCGTACTTGCTAAATATTTGATTCACTTTTTTGACTTAGCTTCGGAATTATTTCAGATTAAAAATTAAAAATAAATTGCACACATTTATGTCTCTTCATTTAGTTTTATATTAGCTACAAAATTTGATGATTAAACCTCCACAGCAGCACGCGTTTTGTTTACCATATTTTGCCTCCACTTGGAATCAAATGTGTTAAAAGCATAAATGTTTTCTTACTTGTTTGCCTGCCCAAAGATTTAATAGAGACATTAATTAACTTTTTTAACCATAAGCAAGAAATTCATAGTTTAAATTGTATTTACATAAAATGATGCTGCAGCCATGGAGTTTGAGTTAATATGACCTCCAAAGTTTGAGCTTTATCCTTAAACTGTATAAATAACCTGAACATCAGACAAAATTGATGGATTTAATGTCTCAGTAAGTCAGTATAAAAGTAATGTGAGGTCATTCGATACTTTTCCCATAAAAACAAAGAAAATGTTTCAGCTTGTTTGTACAGTTTTCCTTACTTGCAATATTAAGTTTAAGTCTTGTTCTCAGCTGAATCCTGCACAATTTCCTTCATCACCTGTTTGACTCTGTACTTCCCTGTGTAATATCTCCATAGGTGATTTGTCACTTTTCCCAGGGTTGAATAATGGAAAGATTTCACCTTTGAATGTAGCTGTGAAAGATCCAATCAGTGTTTTCGCTTCCACATTATAAAATGAAAGCTCACCACTGTCACGATCCAAATACACACCGACCGTCTCTGGTCTTGAATGGAGAGGTATTAATATCTCAGGTTGTGTGCTAAACTGAAAACTATTTGCTCTTTTGGGAGACGAAGACAGAAACCAGAAACCATTAGATGTGTTTGGAAAAGATGTGGATGAATTATTGGGGATTTCAGCTGCACTTGTAACTCCTACCCACCAGGACTGTTTGATGCCTAGCTTCTCGTTTATCCTCATAGAAGCCTCCCAGTAGTGTTTTCCAGAAGAGAAGGCAGATGTTCCTTTGATAGCTGTGATACAGGTAACCATGTCTCCATCAGGAAAACACCTTTCAGGAAGATCATTTGGGTTGGCCTCTCTCACTTTGTTGCCTGCAACCTTGAGGTATTGGTTCTTTTTGTCCTCAAGTTCAACATTTACTGTTGAAAATTGAATCAGAAAGAGTGACAAAAGTCATGAAAGAGAAAAAACAGTGAAAATGTGAGACTATAAACAAAATGAACTGAGTTATTACCATAATGATTTCTAGCTTCTGAAATAGATGTTGGCTGCACCACTCCTGTAGGGAAATAGAGAATACATGTGTTTATTATATTATGTCCTAATGATATAACCTTCATGAGTCACAGTGATTCTAAGAACAAGGTCAGCTTTAGTAACGTCTTACCTCTTGGTAAAAGTTTTTGAGTCTCTGTAGAGAAATACAACAAATAGTTTATCAGTATTTTTCTTTTTAATGGAAGAACTCATTTGAGTCAGATTTCTTTGTCATGGAAGTACAACACTGTGCAAATGATTACAGAATGCCTTGCATTTCCACAGTGATACTGATGGGTTAGTGTGGGATACTGCAATCCTATAACTTTTGTAGTTTAGGAGGTGTATCTGATATCTCCATGTTGGTGTTGTTCCTGCATCATCATAACAATGTGGGTCAAGGATCAAGATTGCAACCAATCAATCACAATGTTGTGATTTCAATTTTTGTAGTGTGGGAGAAAAGAATAGACTGTCTGTGTTTAGATAAAACTCTCTTCTGAAAGACATGATAAGCATTTCGGGTGTTTTATTTATTATTTTTTTCAGTATAACAAATATATTATCAGGTTACCTTTGCTGTTAGCCAAATTTAGGCTACTGCTGTTGGTTTCCTAGAGACAGTTTTTTTTAAGCATCAGCTAACTTCTTGGCTAATGCTAACGAAGTGTTTAGACAATATGATTGGAGAGTTGCGATATTGATCCTGGACTGACATTATTATGATGATGTACGCACAACACTTACATGGGGATATCAAATCACAGGGAGAAGTAGGATCCAGGTTTTGTGAGAGGCTGACTTTGCCCCATCTTCAAGGAAATGCATCATCCTTTTATCCCGTTATTCCACATATAACAAAACCACAGCTGATGTGAAAAATGATTTGTTCAGTGTGACGTTCTTACCACTTAAGCCGTTCCCTGAAACACAAAATATTCATGTCAGAATTCAGTTTCTGCCCCGGCACATGTTTATATAACTGAGAGCATTAATTTAAACTTGTCGTGTGCTCTTTCTTACCATCAATTTGGTCTGTTCCTGATTGGGTGTTCCTCACTAAAACACAAAACAAACATTTCAGGATTTAATTTAGAACAGTGAACACTTTTATATGACAGTGGATAACTTTAAAGTGTTATCTATTTAAAGATATTATATAAATGTATTGTGTATGTATTCGGTACCTTTCTTTCTGTAGTACATTACTCCGAATGCAGCCAACACTAATGCAGCTACAAGAAGCACTCCGAAGGCTTCCCACCCACCTGGCAAGGACCCTGACTCTAAACAAAAAGCAAGAAAATCTGTTTTTTTTAGCTTTTACTATATTTACAATCAAAAACAAATAAAGATAATATAACTATTACACACACACAAAAATTCTCTTTACCAGGTTTAGCAGTCTTACGAAGAGTTCCCAGGCTCACTTTGGCCTCCTTTACCTCTTTATCAGAGAGACCCACTGAGCAGGAAGGCTCAGAGGTGGAGGAAAGAAGAAGCCAGCTGTGGACTAAAACAAGTCCAGAAGAGAGATTTTTGTACACCAGACTTTGAGGTTTCACATCTTGCTTCTTGTCTGACCAGCGCAGCACAGGCTGTGGATACCAGCCTTCAGATTCACAGCTCACGTTCACCTTGTCATCTTCTCCCCACACTACTGATAGAAAAGGGGGACTTCCCGAAGCTAGGTAAAGGGTCCGAGGGGGAAGATGAAGAACATTTTAATGCGAGGGTTCAGAGCAAAGCTTTTAACATCATATACATTTCCACCCCAAAGTCACTGACCTGTCACAAGTAGATTAACAGGTGCACTGTCATAACCCTGGCTGCTGCTGACATAACAAACATATTCTCCTGCATCCTCAGTTGTGACGTTGAGCAGCTTCAGGCTCACATCGCCTGAATTCAGCCCGCCTGACGCTGCATCCTTGAGTCCAAATGAGACTCGGCCAACATAGGCAGCTTCTTCATATTTGAACGTTTTTGACTGGTAGTGCATTAACGGGCTGTCAAAGCGATTAGTACGGTACCAGCGTACCTCCAGGTCCTCTGCATTTTGCTGTGGACTGAGCCAGCACGGCAATATGACGTCACGGCCACGAGTCACAGTGACACGAGGTGTGGTGGTAACCACAAGATTGGTTGAAGCTGTAAGATAAATAATAACACTGGCATCATTTATCTTTTACACTGGCAGAGTGGAAAAGATGGTTAAAGACAGAAAGATAAAGCTTATTATAACGAAGTCAATCAAGTTTCGAGGTTTAGCAAAAGAAGTAACAATAACATGTGGCTAAATGTGAAGAAATCAGAAATATTAAAGGTACAAGCAGAATCAGACACTGAGATTGTGTGTGTGTGTGCGTGTGTGTGTGTGTTACTAATCAGAGACTTACTGGGAGCAGCAGTGCAGGGACATATAAACAGCGTTAGGAGACACAGACCTATCACCCGTCGATCTGTAAAAAGGGAGGTGACGGAAAATTGTAAGGAGACGTTGTAATTTCCTCCCCATAACTCAAATCTAGTAACGCTTAAGAAGACAAACGTTTAGTGTTGACGGCAGAAAAAAAGGCCGAGGGCTAGTTCACGATTAGCATGCTGCTAAACGACAAAACAAGTGATCAGTGTCGACCTACACATCGTGTTTCTGTAGCTCCACGGAGAAATCTCCCTCACACAGTCAGAGATGTGCTGCTTAAAGAGACGGACGAGAAAAACGTGAAATCCAGGAGTCCGGTTTGTTCTTTCTTTCTCTGCAGTTTCTCCGCTGACCTCGATAGCTTGCTGCTCACTTTCACTTTCATTTTCGTCAGAGAGGGCGGAGAGACGAGGATTTGAACTCTGAAACAATCTTTCATTATATTGATCTCAGTATGTTTGTAAGTACAACGTCTGTCGTTTGGGCCAATCTCAGCAAAACTATGCGCGAACATCGCCACACATACAGTCACGATTACAATCTCTATGATTTTTAAAAAAGACTTGATGTGAATCTAAAATGTTTTGGACTTCAGTGTAACGCTACTTTCTCCGTTTGCGTTTGTTTCACGTGACACGCTCAACGTAGGTTGCTCGCACGTAACTTAACGGTCACCGTAGTTTGTATTGGGCACGTGATTTTGTTTCATGCATCGCTACGAATGAATGCAGACTTTGAAAAAGAGCCGCAGACTGGGTCGATGGCGTGCAGCTCTTTGCCCTCATACAGATGAAGCTACGTACAGACCAAAGATGGCACACCACATTTTATGTCCGATACAGATATCATAAATTTGGATATCTGCCGATACTGATATGAATCTGATAAAGTGTATTTTATAATCAATAAAACTGTTTTTTATGTCTTGCTGCATTTTGTATAAGTACATACTCAAGTTTTAACAAACAAAACACTAAAGCTATTCTATTATACCTGTACGCAAAAATACACTGCACCCAAAACATTTTAAAGTTCACCAATTCTGATCTTTTTCTTTAAACTTTTGGCAGAACTTTAAATCTAAGTATTTTAAGCAATATTCAAAAAGTAATTCAAAATGCAATTTTATGAATATTTCAAAAACTCTTTGGTTCTGGAAAAAAAAGAACTGCAATATCAGCACAAAAATATTTTTTATATTCAACAACTTAAAAAATTAAGTTGTAGAATGGACCCGTTTATACTTAAAGCTGAACATAAATAAACATCCAGAGTGGAAAGCAGTGCAAATAAATGCAAACATGGCTTCATGACAGTATCTTTTATCAACATGGATGTCAGTGTAAGCTGTTTCTATCACATTTTACCTGAGACTGAATTTTGTGTAATTTCTACACACAACTTAACACAAGGATGAATAAAGTGTTTTTCATGGTTTTGTTTTTTTAACTACGAAATTGTTTCGTCCGCAACACTGCTTTTTGCCAAGTAAAACTTGAGTCTTTCCATTGTACGGTCAGACTTAGCAATGACAACGCACAGACGTCTGAACGCCATATATCGGTTGTTGAGCTTAACGTGGGAATGCTTTACAAACATCCAGAGATGAACTTACACACTTGCTTTACTTCTCTGGGATAGCTTGCTCGGAGATGAAATGCCGGTTTGGCAGCATGTAATGAGTCTCCAAATGCTTTCAGTGTGAAGTAACTCCAGACTGCTGACAGGTCTTGCGATACCAGCGAAATAGGATCAATACATTGTTTATATCCTCTGTTCAGTATGTAGCCCTCTGAATTGTGTCAAATAAATGTTTTTTTGTGTTTTTTATGTTGTTTTGTTAATGAAAAAATCAAAATGTCCGTACGTTTTGTCTGTTTTATTTATAGCCTATAGCACATTTAAACAGCAGAAGTTCACCCACAGTGTTTCAGAGACAGACATTTACATTCCAGATCTCCAAAGGTCCCAGTTTCAAAATTCATGAAAAGCTGAAAGGTGTTTTGTCGTGTTAACTAATTATTGTGGAAAATAAAACTCACAGAAATTTAGTGGTCGTTAAAACGTGTACAGAGTTTGCAAATTAATGATTCATCTCATTAGTTATCATGACACACAGATCTCCCCTACATAAGCTGGCTTTATTAGCTAAAAGTATCAGTATCGTTATTGGTATCGGCAATAATAGACCACTAAAACACATCATAATATAAGAAAAAGAAATGCGGCTCCAACAGTATGTCCTAGATTTTCCATGAGACAGAAATACTGATGTAGTACATGAAAAATCTTTTAGTTTGACTCTTTGGTCTTAAATTTTAAGAAATAAATGTGTAAAATTACAGGAAAGATTCTGGTAGCTCGCTCCCCAGACCTTCTCTTTTTAATTATAAAAGAGAAAGTTTGTGTTTATTCGCAGAAAATTTATTTTTTGTGGATCCATTGCAAAAAACAAAAATACAAATTAATAAACAAAACCTAAAAACAGACATTTCTGTAGGAAGTCATTAAAAACAGTTTTGTTGAGGTTTTTATCAGCTACCTCTGTTAGCAAAATAATGACATTCATCATTAATATTTAGATCAGTTTTAATGACACATCATGATTGTGGTAGAACTTGACCTAAGCGGCTAAAGAATGGCAGGAGACAGATGCTGTCCAGTGTAGCGAGTGATTTATTCACCATTTTGTGACCAAACAATATTTACAAAAAATAAATAAGAAACTCAACTCCATAGTTAACTCAGTACAAATAAACATAACTGAACTTAAAGCAACGGAAACTAAGGTCAAAATGCACACAGCTACACTGACCTGGTCCTTTTTCACCGAACACCTGCGTTCATCTGCTTAAATAGTCCACTCACCCCTGGACTATTTCATTAGGTAGGTAAAGCAAACATTTCTATACTCAACCTGTACTGCTCCTTCTTCTTAACAATAAAAACTATGCGGTGTAATCAATACATTTTACGACATGTTAACTTAACAAACTTGTCCGAATTGATTTAAACCAGGATGTTATGTTATATAATCTGTAAAAGTGCACAACATAAACAAACCCGGGATAGTACATGTTTTGCCTATTACAGAATACATATGTGATATGGCTAAATCAAAACAAGAATGTTAACTAAGAATACGGACAAATGGTGTTCTCACCCACTTTGTCACAATGATATACAGTATTTATTCTTAAAAGTAAAAACAGAAAATTTTAAAAATGAGAATAATGGACAACCAACTGTTTATAAGGTGGTAACGAGGTGATGTACGGGTAGGAGACAGTGACACTGACCAAACAACCGGTGGCTGAACTGGAGGTGGCAGAGCAGACGATGCAAAGAATTAGGTGCATAACAGGAGGGCCATGTGCAGAGCTGGGATAGTGTATATACTGGACAAGGGAGCTTTAAGATGGAGCTGCCATGTAAGAGGAACAGAGAAAGACCAGAGGAGGTTTGTGGATGTAGTGAGGTAGAAAAGACACCTTTGAATAAAACCAAGAAAAGTTTTAAAACATTTGTCCTGCACGCACTCAAAACACTGTTATAAATAAAGGTTATTATTCTACTAATTTAAATAATTTGCTTGCTTAGCATTATGTAATTAATAAGCCATGAGTTCAAGACCTTGCAATAGGCTGTTATTATTAAATTATTGCACTTGAATTCTGTAAAATATCTGGCATAGTCCCATTCTGGACAGATGATGAACACTGTTGCTGCATGTGAGAAGATGTTAAGAAGGCTTAAATGTAAAAATGAAAAGGCCAAAGACCACTGAGACAGTTTCTGTGGGTTTAAATCCAAAGACAAAGTGTAAACATAACCTGTATTGATCTTGAGAAACTGTGCACTTTGGCAAATGTATATCACCCAATAACTTACTGTACACATTTCTTTGCACACCGTACTCTATGTCAATGTATTTGAACTGCCTTGTTCTGTGTTTATGTTTTTATATGTAATTCAGTAAACTTGTGAATAATAAGAAAAACACACCCATTCTTTTTAGAGATTATGCAGAAATCTGTATACTTATGTGACATAAATAATGAATGTCTTCATGTCACAACACCGATGCCCTGGTAAAGAAGGCCTAGCAGCGGCTGCTCTTCCTCCATAACCTGGACCAGAAGCTGCTGCTGGCCTTCCATTGCTCCTCAGTGGAGAGTGTGCTCTCCTACTGCCTGGGTGTTTGGTATGCAGGAGCCACTACTGAGAACAAAAAGGCTGTGGAGAGGGCAATTAACACTGCCCAAAAAATAAATAGCTGCCCTCTGCCACCCCTTAAGGGCATCGCCAGATCTTCCTGTCTCAGGAAAACCAGGGCCATCACAAGTGACCCCTTGTACCCCACCCACCACCTGCTTGACCTGCTGCCCTCAGGTTGGCACCTCAGGTCAGTCAGGTCCCACACCTCCAGACTCACAAACAGCTTCTTCCCCTGGGCCACCCTCCTACGGAAGCGTAGAGCTGCCACCCAGGCAAAAGAAAAATAGAAGTATATCACGTTATAACGTGAAAAGTTTATTGTTCTAACAAGATACTTTTCATGTTTGTACAATATACTTTTCACGTTTGAACAACATAATATCACGTTATTACAATATACATAATTATCACGTTCGTACAATATAATATTTATATTGTAATAACGTGATATTATATTGTTCAAACGTTGTCAGGAGTTTATTTTGAATAAGACATTCTTCAGGCTGAATAAAGACACTCAGACAGTTAGAATATAATAACAGCGACGTGCACGGGTGAGAACTCTGGCGAGACACACCCTGAGTGCAGGGTCCTACTGTCCCTCTTCAAATGACACTCACTTCCTCTTTTTAAATACAAACAATTCACATACGCGGCAGTGTAATCCTATTTTAATTGACACCTTCCTTTTCCCATTTACTCCCGGAGTAAATTTTGTCGACTACCAGCTTTTATTATTGCGAAACGAGTCTCTTCTGGACTGCCAGTTTCGTCTTACAAGCGAGTCCTTTTTTAAACTGCCAGTCCCTACAGGACGAGTTTCTTCCTTAGAAAAGTGTCAATCTAAAAGACGATTATTCGCAATGTGTCTTTGAGTGTTAATATTCACCTGGTTATGATGATATAAGTGCCGGTCAGAGATTCCTCCTCGTTCCCCAGGATCGTGGACCTCTTACTAAGAACGCTGGCCAACCCCGAATTCACGTAGTTGGTCTTTTCTCCTTCATAGGAAAGAGGCTGTCGACAGACTTCAGCGCGGGCTTTCCACGATGTCAGGAAACGACGAGGTCACTCCGTTGGAGCATAAAATTAGTTATAATTCGATGTCCTAAATCCGGCTCGAAGGACCAATTAAATGTCAGGAGTTTATTTTGAATAAGACATTCTTCAGGCTGAATAAAGACACTCAGACAGTTAGAATATAATAACAGCGACGTGCACGGGTGAGAACTCTGGCGAGACACACCCTGAGTGCAGGCGACAGTTCTTTTTATAGGTTACATCGCGTATGCAAACACATCACATTTTCTTTAAGCAAGTTCCTCTAAACCAACGGTTGTGTGTGGGTGTGTGTGAGTCAGATGTGTGTATGGCTGTGCACTTTTGAACTCTTGTGGTTTAGGTGTTGCATTTGTTTTCTGCTTAGATAGTTTGTGTTGCAGGGTTCACTGTCAGTTCACATGGCAGTGGAAAAGTACAACAAGCCTTGTGAAATGGGGAAGTACAGCAAATTTTGTGAAATATATAAACACTTTACAATATGCTTGAAAATTAAAGATAACTAAACAACGAATAAAACACATAAAAACATAAAAACTTATAACATTCCCTCCTGTTGTTAATATATTTCACTTATACTCTATAGACTTCAGTAGACAATCACTTGCTTGCGCATTTTCAATTGCTACATCATGTTAAGTACAGGAAATTTTAAACACAGTCTTCTTCTTCAGTTGCTATGGGACTATAAGCGTGTGCTAGGAAAACTCCGGTTGCAGCATCTTTAGCGACTTTCTTAATCAGAACTTTAAAACATGGTATAATACAACAAACAATAATGGCCAACATCACTAAAATACTGCATAAGACAGTTGCTAATACTTTGATTGTGTCTACCCATCCCCCAAACATGTTCTGGAAAGCCTCGTCTAGTCCTGACCATGTTCCTGCGTCTTTATTTTTCCTTCTCTGTTTTCACAAACGTTTCACCTATTGTCCTGCAAGCTGGAGAGTTAAATGTCAGTAGTGGGTAAATTCAGCAGTTGATAACAAAACTATTAAGTTTTTCCTGTTTTAACACCAATGTGAGATATAGAGGCGCACATATAGTGTGTGCTCTAGTGTAAGCTGCTCTTCATTGCATGTATGTGTGTTAGTACGCTTGCATGCAGGGCCTCTGGGCCTGTCTCACCCAAAAGGGCATTTTCTTAACAGTTGCCTTTCACTCGCGTGTGTTAAGAAAGGCAAATGTGCTTGTAGCAGTTGTGAGATTATTATGCTGTCATATATTACATTATACCTGTAATCAAAATGAGTGAATCATGATACTGCTGTAGGCCACATCATACTTCTTAGTTAAAGAATTTGAAAATCATTAGATTTATTAGATAGGTTTGTGTTATCCTATACTGCTGATTCACTGCTGATTTACTGTGAGTGAGTTACACTGTTTCATGACATTTCATACTGCCGAGTTATGAAGAGAATATTGTATTCAGAGAGTAGGGGCCTCTCTCTTTTTTTTCTTTGTGATAGTAAAGAGAACAGAGCACATGCCACGGGAGCGTCACCCCCACCCTTGGTGGAAGCAGAAAAACAGGGAGCCAAGGTCATAACTCAGGCTCACAAAGAGTCAGAAAGAATGTGAATACTTAGTTTTGTGGCTGTGGCGCATTCTGTATAGCTTCTTTTCTTTGTTTAGTAGCTTTCTGCCTTTACCTGAGGGTGTGCCCTGAGCATGTGACTTCAGGTCTCCATAATTGGAGTTTATTTAAAGATAAATAAGATGATTTCATATATTGCTCGCAGATCATGCACTAGACGGTATGTTGCAGTATTAGCCTGGTTCAACACTTAAACAAAACATCACTCTTTGTTTTATTTGGTATATTTTGTGTGAATTATCTGGTTTCACGCATTCTATTCATTCAGCTTGGTTGTCTTCCCAATTTTGTTTCATTGCTTTAATTTAAGTTAACCTTAATTTAACCTTTTGTTCATTCCACTTCATTCCTCTTTCCATGCTTTAAAATATTACAACTCTTGTGTATGCTTCGATTTCTTTTTAGCTTCCTTTTCAGTATTTATTTCTGCTTGGAGGGTTTCTTATAATTTAGTTAATGCATTTTCCCTCCCACGTGGGACATTTAGTTTTCTTTGGATTTCTCCATCTATATGCACTAATTTGTCCGGCGCCTGGACATTTCTTTTCTAGCCACTGCTCGTCAGCAGTGAGTTTTGTTGTTTTATTTCCCATTTTGATTTTGTGTTATTAATACTACAAACAGAACTGTGTGACCTTCTCTGGTATTAGAGTTAGGGGAGGTTATTAAGGCAGCCTTCTACCCTTGTCCTAATGTCAAGGGCGGCCTTAATTTTATGCGATGAAGCGCAACCTTTTCCCTTCCTCACCAGTATTTCAGTCGACACAGGAAAACAATAGAAGTGGTGTAGGGTCCTACTGTCCCTCTTCAAATGACACTCACTTCCTCTTTTTAAATACAAACAATTCACATACGCGGCAGTGTAATCCTATTTTAATTGACACCTTCCTTTTCCCATTTACTCCCGGAGTAAATTTTGTCGACTACCAGCTTTTATTATTGCGAAACGAGTCTCTTCTGGACTGCCAGTTTCGTCTTACAAGCGAGTCCTTTTTTAAACTGCCAGTCCCTACAGGACGAGTTTCTTCCTTAGAAAAGTGTCAATCTAAAAGACGATTATTCGCGATGTGTCTTTGAGTGTTAATATTCACCTGGTTATGATGATATAAGTGCCGGTCAGAGATTCCTCCTCGTTCCCCAGGATCGTGGACCTCTTACTAAGAACGCTGGCCAACCCCGAATTCACGTAGTTGGTCTTTTCTCCTTCATAGGAAAGAGGCTGTCGACAGACTTCAGCGCGGGCTCTCCACGATGTCAGGAAACGACGAGGTCACTCCGTTGGAGCATAAAATTAGTTATAATTCGATGTCCTAAATCCGGCTCGAAGGACCAATTAAATGTCAGGAGTTTATTTTGAATAAGACATTCTTCAGGCTGAATAAAGACACTCAGACAGTTAGAATATAATAACAGCGACGTGCACGGGTGAGAACTCTGGCGAGACACACCCTGAGTGCAGGCGACAGTTCTTTTTATAGGTTACATCGCGTATGCAAACACATCACATTTTCTTTAAGCAAGTTCCTCTAAACCAACGGTTGTGTGTGGGTGTGTGTGAGTCAGATGTGTGTATGGCTGTGCACTTTTGAACTCTTGTGGTTTAGGTGTTGCATTTGTTTTCTGCTTAGATAGTTTGTGTTGCAGGGTTCACTGTCAGTTCACATGGCAGTGGAAAAGTACAACAAGCCTTGTGAAATGGGGAAGTACAGCAAATTTTGTGAAATATATAAACACTTTACAATATGCTTGAAAATTAAAGATAACTAAACAACGAATAAAACACATAAAAACATAAAAACTTATAACAAACGTCAAAAGTTTATTGTACAAACATGATAGTATATTGTACAAACATGAAAAGTATCTTGTTAGAACAATAAACTTTTCACGTTATAACGTGATATACTTCTATTTTTCTTTTGCCTGGGTGGCAGCTCTACGCTTCCGTACCCTCCCCACCCATCCACTAACTGATCTGAGCCATTGTCTGAGAAGCCCTTAACACTCAGGTCACTCACACATGAACTATATTCAGACCAAGTCCTTTGCACTACTTTCAAGCATGTTGCATCCTGTTCACTAATGTGTGTCCTTCTATTGTTTTGTATATATTCCTCTTGTTTTGTAAATATTTCTCCTGTTTGTTATTTATTTATGCTGTCTTAATATTTACATTTTATTCCTGTAGAATTTCGTTGTACATGTACAATTACAATAAAGGGCTATTCTATTCTATTCTAATTTTTTTTTACATATATAAGTCAATAATTGTGCTCAGATTCTTCCATATTATAGCTGGACTAGTTGCCTTTTAAATTACTTTTGTATCAGCCCCGCACTCTAACTGAATCCACCAATCGCAGCACGGCGTCCTTCTCGCCGATCCAATCAAGTGACCCTCGGACTGTGTTTGGGTGGTTTGCGAGTTTTCACGTGAGCGCGGTTCGTCAAAGTGCGCGCTAACAGCCGAGTAAAAACGGATGTTATTCGAAATTAGCGTCTAAAACACTGCGCAGCCGGTGCAACAATAAAGAAAAGACACCTCAGAGTGTTTAATGTTTATATAAATAATTTCATGCTAAGTTTTTGATAAGATATGATAAGCGTACTGAAGAAAAATCCCGGCAGAACACAGTTTAATTGGGACTCAATTTGCCTTATTTTGAAAGAATTTACCGGAAGCCGATGCTTAAATAATGGGTGCCTTGCGTGTTAGCGCTGTCACTGGTATCATAGTCCAGCTTTGCGGGTTTTTATGTGGCGTACTGTGCTTTATGTGCTTTGTTCTTGGTGAAACGACCGTTTATCATGGTTTGTGGTATCAGTTAGACTCGTGCGTATGACTTAAGGTGTCAAATGTTTGTCCCTAACGTTAGCTAGCTAGCTACTCGGAGCTTTATGGAAGAGGTGAAAGTTAGCAAGTGTAGTTCACTGACCCTCGACTACATGGCGACTTAGAAGTAGTGTTTTGCTTTTTCAAAGTCCACGGGTTGAGTCATAATATCGCAGAGTTAGCGTTTTGCTAAAAAAATGTCTCAACCTGAACCCGACGACATCACCCCGCTGCTCAGGGATGAGGCTAGCAGGTAAGTCCAGATAGCCGCCTCCCTAAATAAAAACAACGAGAGGAAGCTTGAGTATGAGTAAATGTTACTCAACAGGTTGTAGAAGCGCTGGTTTTACTGGCCTTGTGTTGTGTCTGTTTTGCAGTATGTAAGCAACAAAGTTAAGCTACAAAGCAACTTAACATAGGCAGACTTTATTTACATTGGGTTACTCGATAAAACACGCAGCTGCAGTCAGAGATGGTGGGTGCAGCAGCTTTATTCACCTTTATTCTTTAACCCAGTTTTCTTTATCATACTGTGTTCTCGCCCCTATAAAAAAAGGAGACGCTGACCTGTCATTTGCCCATATATCTTGCTAGCTAGTACATTACTCCTATAGGTTACATTGTCTTGCTGGTATGTCATCCTTTATGGATAACTTAATGGATAATCTGTACTCCATGTCAGCAGCGATGACTCTCAGGGTGAGGACTACAGAAGTCGGTGGAGGTCCATCAGAGTCATGTACTTCACTATGTTCCTCAGTAGTGTAGGTGAGGACACGGGAGTATAACACTTTTATCACGTTCAAAGTCATGATCTCAGCACTGTTACAGGAAAAACAGAAAACTGTGGCTTCTGACCTGTGATGCCATTTGAAGAGACATGAAATAACTTCAGTCACTTCTAGCCTAAAAACATGTTGAGCATCTTCAACAGCTTGTGAGTCATCAATGTGATCTGTGCTCTCTCTTAGGTTTCACTATTGTCATCACATCCCTTTGGCCCTATTTGCAAAAGGTAAGTAGTGACACAGTGTACTTTGGGCTGAACATTGTTGCCTGGTTCAACTGGTGTCATTAATTCAAACTAAGCTCTGTGGTTTGTTTTTGCTACTTAAATGCAGTCTTGGGTGTTTAAAGAGGAAGTGAAAGATGCAAAGAGGATTGTTGGGGATTTAATTTAGGACATAGTACCCTGCTCTTTGTCCTTGTCAAATGACTGAATGATTAAGCACTTGTAAGCAGGGTTCCTATACGCGTGCTGGACAATACTTGAACTTATGTCGTGTTTTCAAGGTTTACAAAGGTTCTTTGATTTTGGTGCTTTAAACTGCTTTGAATGTAACTGCAGTCTGTTCATTATACACATGAACGGACTGGTGATGAGTTTTAATAGCATAATTCACTGTTTTCTATTAGCTTGTCATGTCCACCGCTGTTCTGTCATGCCATTGTCTCCCCAAAAACACTTCAGTCATGTTTTGTGAGTTTGTTTTTCTCTTTGAGCTTCTACTATGTGGTTTTTGTTTTTTTTGTTTTTTGTTACCCCCCCCCCCCCCCCCCACTCGTTCCATTGTGTTAAATTCAACTTCTGTCTTACTTATGTTGCAGTATATTTAAGTTGCACCACATGTTGTGCTTTTGAAGCTACACTTCAGCAGTAGAAGTTCCTGTATGTCACTGTAGTGCAGAGGTTCCCAAAGTGTGGGGCCCGCCCCCTAGGGGGGCGCAGAGCCATTGCAGGGGGGCGCGGTATGAAAGGGGAAAAAAAAAAAAAAAAAGAGCGCTTAGACACTGTGGACAGGTTTTTGACGGGGCTCCCACACAAACGCAAAGCAGGAGATGAAGCATCGCCAAATATGTTTCCAAACCAACTTCCTTCCAAGCCAAAGACAGGAAAATATGGTGAAGCATATCTTCCCTTTGGCTTCACCTGCACAAGTGCCGAGGTAGGTCTCCCCTGCAAAATTAGTTTCCCTGCGTCGGGAGCACGCGCTGTGCTCTCCAAATCACGGACAAACAGTATCCCACATTCTTGATTTTTAGTTCACAAACACTTCTTGTAATAACTAACTACTCCTGACATTTTGGACATGTTACTAACATGTCCAAAGCACGCGCTGTGCTCTCCAAATCACGGACAAACAGTATCCCACATTCTTGATTTTTGGTTCACAAACACTTCTTGTAATAACTAACTACTCCTGACATTTTGGACATGTTACTAACATGTCCAAAGCACGCGCTGTGCTCTCCAAATCACGGACAAACAGTATCCCACATTCTTGATTTTTGGTTCACAAACACTTCTTGTAATAACTAACTACTCCTGACATTTTGGACATGTTACTAACATGTCCAAAGCACGCGCTGTGCTCTCCAAATCACGGACAAACAGTATCCCACATTCTTGATTTTTGGTTCACAAACACTTCTTGTAATAACTAACTACTCCTGACATAAATGTCAGGAGTAGTTAGTTATTACAAGAAGTGACATTAAATGTCAGGAGTAGTTAGTTATTACAAGAAGTGTTTGTGAACTAAAAATCAAGAACTAACATGATGTTAGCTCTTTATGCAGTAAAGTTACTGCGGGATACAAATAATATCAGGCTGATCCTGTCGTAATTTGTTCCCCCTGTTCAAATCACGGACAAACAGTATCCCACAGCTGTTTATGTGTTTAAACCCATTTTGCACAGGGAGGCATTTTTTTGAAAAATGTATTGATAGCAATGTTGAATATTATTACACAGGAAAAAAAAACAACTACACGTAAAATAATTACACCATGACGCCTCTGCCTTTCTAAGTGGAGGGACAGTAACTGCGTGTGTATATGTAAGCGTGTAAAACCTGAAGATAGTCAGATTAACAGTATTTTGTCTCTATCTGCCATTCTGCAATTCATCTCATGTAAACAATAACGTGGCGCACAGCGTGACGTGAAAAAAGGCACATGCCTTTGACGTTGCCTGACGAACTCTGTAATCCTCGTCCACACGTAAACGCAAAAAAGGAGTTTTAAATAATCTCCGTTTTCGGTGAATCGCAACGCCGTTTACGTGTTGACGAAAAGCCCAAACGCATAGAAACAGCTGAGTTTTCAAAAATACCCGTGTAGGTGTGGACGTAGCGTAAAAGAGTTAGTAGTATATTTTATTACTACCTGTAATTTATTGCCGTTTACTTGTATTTGCTTAATTGTTTACTAAATGTTTGAGGTGTGAAATAAACCGCAATGGAGTTTGTAAACAAAATATGGGTGTGTGTGTTTGGAGGATGTGTTTGTGCGGGGTTAGGTGGTGGGGGGGCGCGAACATTTTTCTTGTAAAAAAGGGGGGCCTGGCAAAAAAAGTTTGGGAACCACTGCTTTAGTGTCCTAAAACTGGATTCCAAGTATATTTGAAAACCTGAAATGTTGTGACCTTTCTACATACACTTGTATGCAATGAAGAGGTGAAATAATGTGCATTAATCCTCCTTATGTGTGGACAATGTGTAGGACCCTGCATGTTCCGCTTTTACTGTTACACGGAGACATTTTAGCCAGAACACAGTGGTCTACCAGTCAAGTTTTTCTTCACACTTTCCCTCCACTTCATGCAGCTTGGAAGTTAGTGGAATTATTGCCTAAACGTGTACTCAGTTTCAGATGTGGTTGCTTTGATCAACAGTGGGGCTCTGATGTTGTACTAGGTTTCCTATGAGGTCTAATATGGAGCATTCATTTCTTACAGACTGATGACAGCACCAATGCCAGCTTCCTGGGATGGGTGGTTGCAGCATACAGCATCGGACAGATGGTGGCCTCACCCATTTTTGGCTGGTGGTCCAATCATCGGCCACGCAGGGAACCACTGGTGTGTTCCATCTTCATTAACTTGGCAGCCAACATCTACTATGCCTACGCGTACCTGCCGAAGACCAATAACAAGTATCACATTCTCATGTCCAGAGTCTTTGTGGGCTTCGGAGCAGGTGATCGTTTAAATGTAGACCTAAAAGTTTGATATAATTTCCTTAGTAAGCAAATTGATCTGTTCCCTTATATGATGATCCATGACACATTTTAGTCTTTCCATGTCAGGTAACGTAGCTGTGGTGAGGTCCTATGTTGCTGGAGCTACATCACTGAACGAGAGGACAGGTGCCATGGCAAACATGAGTGCCTGCCAGGCCCTGGGTTTCATCCTCGGGCCAGGTAAGTTTGACAACAGGGAGCAAAGCTGCGAGTTTGCTGAAGAAAAAATCAGTTTTAATGTTTGGTTATGTTTCTGTGTATATGTCAGCCCTGCAGGCATGTCTGTCCTTCATTGGAGAGCAAGGTGTCACACTGGACTTGATAGCGCTGAAGCTCAACATGTACACCACCCCAGCGTTACTGGCTGCAGTGTTTGGCCTCATAAACATCCTGCTCGTCGTCATTGTGCTGAGGTGACTGAACAAATTCTTGATGTGACTTCTTGTTTGTGTATAACATGGTGTCACCATAAACTTGATCTATGTACTGTAGTAAATCTGTCTTGACCCCTCAACTGGGCCTTTTTTTGAGGCTCTACCTAAATTAACTTTAGGTTCAGTGGTCACCAGGGTCAAAGATTTAAATCAGGACCGTTTGAGAGTTTAGTATTATTGATCTGGTGTCAGTTTATTTATATTGTAATGTTTTAAATGCCGTATAAATGTGTAGGTTCACAATTCTTTCAAATTCTGTCTTAAAGCACTGTTTGTGCTTTTGATTTTTATTAAACATATTCATAACACATATTGAACGTATTGCTATTGCAGCGTACTTTGGGTCATTATCTGTTTACACAGTCTGATCAGCAGCGTATGGTTGAATCCGAGCAGAGAATGCAGCCCTGCTGCTTCTATCAACAGTCACAGAAACACCACTGACAGTCATACATGTCTATGCCATAATATTAGCCCCGCCATGTTAGACAGATAATGTGGTATGCTTCAGATCATGAGCTGTTTCTCTCCTGCTCCATACCTTTCTCTTCCCATCATTTTGATACAAGTTAATAAATGTTAATCTTGGGTTCATCTGACCAAATATTTTTTCCAGAACTGTGCTCTTTTAGATGTTTGCTGGCAAAGTCTAGTCTGGCCTTCAGCTGGTTGCTTGCACCTTTTAAATTATCCGTATTTACATTCATGAAGGTCATTGTAGACCTTGACAATGATACTCCTGCATCCTGAAATATTTTTGACTTGTCTTTAACATGTGAAGTTGTTTTCCTTAACCATTTTTTTGAAAAAAAGGATCTGTCTTGAGTAGGATAGTTCTGGAAAATTTCAGTATTTGACTGGTCATTTCATTATTTTACATAGACGATAAAAATACTGTGGATCTACCCTTTAGCTAAAATGTCTGATTCTTTCAGAGAGCATCACGTTGATGAAGATGGAAGGCACATTCAATCTATCAACTATACATCAGAAGGTGCATCTATTTTTCTTTAGCATTTACTGTATGCCAAGGAAGGACGACTTGCTGAAGGCAATTTAGAGAAAAAGTGAAAACTATTTTGGACTAAAACATTTTATTTATTTTTAAGTCATTTAAAATACAGAGTGACATAAAGCAGTACTGCGCTGACTCTGAATGGCTAATGTTAAAGGAATCATACATTTTGAATATGAAAATAAATGAGTCATGTATTACAGTTTCTGATGGAAGATATATTTATGTTTTCTAGAGAGAGTTGATATTTCAGAAGAAACTGTTGAAAGCATCGATCAGGTGGCTGTCATGACATCCAACATCCTGTTCTTCATCGTCATGTTCATCTTTGCCATCTTTGAGACGTATGTATTTCTTCAAAGACGTCAGACTCACAGATGGTACATTAAAGCTGGTTCCAGCTGGGTATTGCCACTGATTTCTATTAGTGATTCAATTCTGATTCACAAGGTCCTGTTTTGGGGGTTTAGGGTTAGGATTCAATTTTGACTCAGTCAGAAATATTATAATTCTGATAATTTATCAGTACATGTCCATATTTTTATATCTATGTATAAAAACAATGCTGACACTTCACTTCTTCACTTCGCTGAGACTTCATCAGAGGTGTAAGCATCACAGCAGATATCTTTCTGTCAAAGTAACTGAGGATATAACAGAAAAATATAAAGGAGATTTTCCTGTCCTGGCTTTTTGTAGCAGATTACCTTAAATATTCTGCATTAGAACAAAAACTGAAGAAAACATCAATTATCATATGAACATTACCTGAAGTGAAGCAGAGCAAAGTTACAGAGGTTTTGTTAGAGATACAGCTAAGCGTTTTGCATTTGACATATTTAGATAAGTTTCGATTTCTTCGGTGTTGAACAGCAGAAATGAGGCTTTCTTGTGGCAAAATACATTTATATTACAAAATTGATTCAGGATTTAATTAATCTATCTCATTTTTCAAACTAAAAAAAATTATTTTTTTTTTTATTTTTTTTTAATTTTTAAACCCACTCCTCGTTCTAAGTCTCAAGAGTGAAGCCAGTGCAAAGTGTCTTAAATCTGCATTATTTCTATTGGCCAGCAGGGTGTGACTCTTGTACTTGTGAAAAGACCTAAAGTTGTTCTGAAGTCTATGGGCCAGTGCTATGCCTGTCTTTTATATCCAGTCTATGGCAGTCTTTCTCTCTCTTTAAAGCCTCTTTTGTGCTCTGCTGTGACTGTGTTTTTCTTCAGAATTACCACGCCCTTATCTATGGACATGTTTGCCTGGACAAGGAAAGAAGCTGTGCTGTACAACGGGATCATTCTCTGCTGCATCGGATTTGTATCAATCTTGGTGTTTCTGGTTGTAAAAGTGGCTTCTCTTAGGTATCACCCCTCTCACTGCACATATAAATTACATCAAATAAAGAATCGCGTTTACTGAATTTCGTTTATTTCCTTCCAGATTCGGAGATCGGCCTGTGTTGTTAATCGGCTTGATCATTATTTTCTGTGGCTTCTTTATTCTTCTTCCATGGGGAAACCATTACCCTAAAATCCAGTGGGCAGGTATTGATCGGTTGATTTTAAGTAGTCAGATTAGTTTCCAGTTGTTGCCATTTTGACTCTTGACAGCTCAGTGTGTAGTTGTTACATCTTTCCAAGCATCTGTTTAGATTTAAACTAATTTCTATCCTCCTCTTTCACAAACAGACGTAAAAAACAACTCCTTTGTGACTCAGATGCCTGACCTCATGCCAGCCCCGAACAGTACTGTGGAGCCAACGGGGTGTCCAATCGAACAAACCTGGTGCCAGTATACTCCTGCTATACACATAGCTCAGTTCTTCTCAGCGGACTTCCTCATTGGAGTGGGATACCCAGCCTGCAATGTGATGTCCTACACACTGTATTCCAAAATCCTTGGACCCAAACCTCAGGTAAATACTAACATGTGTTAGAATATGGGCACATTCATTTTGAATGTGCCCATATACTTCTCAAATGTCTAATTTTGAAACCTAAAAGTTAAACTCATGCGCCTTGTTTGTTTCCTCAGGGTGTGTACATGGGCTGGCTGACGGCGTCGGGCAGCGGGGCACGGACACTTGGCCCGGTCTTCGTCTCCCATGTCTACACCCACCTGGGACCTCGCTGGACCTTCAGCCTCATCTGCGGCATGGTGGCAGGAGCCATCATCCTCCTCAGCTCGGCCTACCACAGACTCATCGCCTTTTCTGTTCGCCATGGAAGGATTGTAGAGTAGCATTGATGGAAAGCGATCGCTATTTGTTATACTTGCTTTCAGCACATAAGTCCTGGCCATCGTGACAACCTTCTGTCGCTGCCACTTTGAAATGTTGGGACTGATAAGCTTTTAAAAGTTTAACTCAGGGTTTTGACTTTTTAACTCTTGCAAAGACAGTTTTTTCATAACTTGATCGAAGACCGCTGCTTCATGATTCACAAAGGAGCTAAAACTGCAGTGAACACAAAGCTCACTTGTTGGGAAAGAAAGCATGACAGAAATGTCTTTGAGTGATGAACATAATTACACATGCATTACATCATAGGACATTACATTTGAGAATTTTAACATTTCCTGCTAAACTCTTTTTCTTAATGGAAAAAATACTAACATTATTTTTCCTCATTCTGTTAATGGCTTAACCTGTAGTTGTTTAAAACTGCAGGTTTTTGTCTATTGGAAAATATTCAGAAATGTCTGGGTGGGTGCGGGTGTGTATGGTAACAATAAACTGAATAATAAATAAACTGTTGAAGATTTTATCTAACCCTGTGCTGGCAGTATTGTAGTGTGTGTATATCTTATGATGAGGTGGGCTTCTTTATATCAGATATTGTATTATGTGTGTAGCCTAACATTGTTGCTCCTCAGAGAAGGCTTAACCAGCTGTGCACTTTAAATTGTTAAAGGAAAAACCATGAGAAGAGGGAGGAAGCGGTCCCTCTCTTTAAACAAACAATAACACTGCAGACCCCTTCTGGCAATCTGATGGATGACTCTGTATTTGGTTGCCAGGAGAACGATACTGTGTGACTAATAAAGTTTTGTGGTGGGGGGATTATGGTGTGAGCCTGTTTTTCATTCCAGTGAAAGGAACTCTTAATGCTTCAGCATACTGACATCTTGGACAATGTCCCCAACTTTGTGGAAACAGTTTAAGGATGGACCCTTCAGTTCCAGCATGGACACCAGTGGACAAAGTAAGGTCCATAAAGACAGTGAGTGAGTTTGGTGTGGAAAACCTTGACTGGCCTGCACAAAGTGCTGACCTCAACCAGAGAACACTGTTAGCATGAATAAGACAGGAGACTGCGGGTCGGGCCTTCAAATTTAAACCCTAGTTTGCACTTTTGGAAGAATTGTTTAAAAAAAAAAAAATTAAAAAAAAGCCCCAAAACACACTCCTAGACCTTGTGGAAATCCTCTCCACGAGAGCTGGAAGCTGTCAAAGCTGTGGGTCAACATCATATTAAACCTAAAGATGGCCACTAAAGATCATATGCGTGTGAAGGCAGACGAGTCAATGCTTTTACCAATCCAGTGTACGCTGCGTACTTTGCTATATTGTTATAATGACATAACATGTAAACACAGTCTAATGCGGTTAATTCTTACATTCCTCCACTAGTAGCACACATACCAAAGTAGACTTTACACAGCTATCAGACACATCTGCAGGTTCAAGGACTGAAACAGACCCACTGCATTTACATTTTTATTGCAAATAAACAACAAATGGTCATCCATCTGTCCGGCAAGGGGGCAGCGCAGGGAGCATGACAGCGCGCATGCGTTCAATAAAAGCCAAGTCCCGCCCGTGCCCTCGTGTGCGTTCACGGGATGTTGAAAGTGATCGAGAGGGAGCGCGCCAGTATGTTGGCAGCAAAAGTTAGAGGCTGCTAACATTAGCATTAGTGATGAAACTTAGGGTGAAATTAACTGCGCCGTGAGAGTGTGTAAAGCCGTGACAGGACTTATATTAGTAAACATGGAGATTTATAGAGAAGAGGAGGGTAAGAAAGCGCTTTTTGTGTCTTTTAAAAAGTTGTTGGCTAACGTGGCTACGAAGCTAGCTCGCTTGAAGGAGTCATGTTTGTGTAGAGAGGAGGCAAAGCCCGGTTATTGAAACGACGGTATTTATACTGTTCTTTGTTCTTTTGTTTGCTTTTGCAGAGATTCCGGATCCTCATATGTTCGTAAGTACGCTCTCTTCCTTAAAGTTTACGCACGCGTTAGCTTACACTTTGTGGAAAAGCTCCCCGCGTGTTGGCTCTTACTTCGTGGGGGGAGTTTATGGGTCTACGGACTGGATAGGTAATGTGTTAAGATCATCAGTGGCTTCCACGCAGGTTGGACGTGAAATCAGCACAGTCTAATTCGCTGAATGGAAACATGTAAACACTGCGCCGTGTCACTTCCTGTACATATCCTGTATTCAGAGAAACGCTGTACACGCACAGCTGCTTCTTACGGAAATCTAACCCAGTTTTACCAATGAGCAGGATGTCTGTGAATAGTTTTAGAAAACCGTGATGTTAGTAATCAGTCTACAAGGAATTGCAAACCATGCTGTACTTTTTTGCGTGACAGTGAAGCAGTTATTTGACGTAATGATCTCGTATTGTACGTGCAAAGTGGTCTTAGTTGGACATCTCTGCTTCGAATATAATATATTGACTCCATAACAAATACTAAACCGGTCCGTGGATTATTCTAAGGAAAAGTACCCTCTTCGTATCTCTTGGGTTAGTGACATTTCCTCATTAAGTGGCATGTTGTTGCCCCTTTTCCTCCCACGTGTGTAACCTGCCTGTGGGTTTCCTTTTTCTGCCACGGTACTCAAGATGTACAGATTAGCACATCAAAAGTTGACTGAACACGAAAAGCTGCTCCACAAAAAAACCCCAGTGGATCAGATAACTGCACAGCTGATTATGTAATGCTTGACATTTATTTTTGTGCCAAACAAACTTTGCTCCACTGTAATTTATTGGTGCTGTTAAAGTGGAGGAAAAAGACTTTATGGCTTTGTTTAATCACATCTAGCTTCTATTTGCATTTGTGCCCAGCATTACAGCTCTTGTAGTGATTCTTCTGTAAGTCTGACTAAAATAAACTATAGTATTCACTATGAGAATATGCTCCACATCCCCAAATTAGACGCAGGCTTCTTTGTTGTTGCATTTACGTGTATTTATTATAGTGCAAGACCAGAGAAAGGGGCTTGCCTGCTGATCCAGTGACTCAGAGCTTCTGGATAAAGGAAAGTGAAACTCTTGGACGTGGTGCTTTTCACTGCCAGCATTCTTACTGGAGCTCAGAGGCACGCTGAGTGCTGGCAGTGGTGCAGTTTTTCAGCAGCTGTGGGAATACTCCACACTTATCATACTGGGATCCAGATGTAGGTGGAATGTGGGTAAGAATTCAAGGCTGAAGAGGCTGCGAGCTAGTCTGAGGGCTGTATGTGACTGTTTGTGAATACTTTTCAAATCTCTTTATCTCTCTCTCCCTCCTGTTTAGAGAACTGTTTTAGGGATGTTTGAAGGACGTCCTCATATGCAAAGAATAATAAGATGTGGCCTTCTTGGTAAGGAGATATTGTGCAACACGTCTGCTGTGCACACATGAGTGTGTTGATCTTTATTTGTAGGACTGTACAAAACTTCTGAAACGTTATTATTCCTACAGGTATTGACTACGATGACGATCTAGACGACCCAGGAAATGATGATTATGTTAGTTGGAGTCATGATTTCCATGGATACCCTACAAACCGCCTGAGGTCATCCAGCACTGTATATCAGCCTGTATACTCTTCAGCCCGTAATTCTTCTTGCCCGTCCCCTTTAAGATTTCAGACGAAGGAGCGTGTAAGTGTTTAGTTTTACCGTTTTCTTTTTGCTGTGATGTTGTGCTGCAGACTCTAAATGATTCAAATCTGCTTCTTCAGGATGCCGAAAGAAAAGCCAGATTATTAGAAGAATCTAAAAAAAGCAAAGAAAAGGCTGAGAAGAAGCGGCTCAAGAAACGGGTAAATCCTGCTTTCTTGAATATGAAGTGATTGGTAATAAATGTCAGCTCGTGTGAGTAATGTTCACTGCGTGTGTTTGTTGATCAGAAACAGAAGGAAAGAAAACGTCTCGAGAAGCTGGAGAAGGACAAGCTGAACCCCGAAAAAAACGAGGAGGTGATGATCGTTCTATGCAACATGTTTTGAAAAAAAGAAACTGACCTCTTATCTCAACAAACTTGTCTTCTGTGCTTTACAGGGAAAAGATGATGCAGAGCAGTCCAAAGCAGAGGAGGGTAAAGCCGCTAATGATGAACACAAAGCCAATAACAATACTAGTGTTAAACCACAGGCCTCAGCCAAAGATACAGACAGCAGTGACAGCAGCGATGTTTCCAGTGATGAAGACGGCAACTCCAAGAACGACTCAGGCGACTCAGAGGTAGCACATTTAAGCAGGTTTGGCCTGCTGCAGAGTGGATATCATTCTCAAAATGAGCCACTGATTGATACCTCCTGGTGTAAAATTATTCTGATACTGTTCTTTTAATCCAATTTACTGTAACACAGGAAAATATGATCGCACAAAATTTGGCTGTAAATTTGATCACTTTCTGTTCATCAGTTAAATTTTTTCTCGTCTCTTTTTAAGGAACTCGATATGACGAGTAGTTTTGTGAGAAAAGCTGCTCTTATAGCTATGCATAAACTGGAGCAGAAGCCCAGACCGGAGAAGAAGGAGAAAAAGAAGATGCCAGAAAAAGAAGAATACAAAACAGTCCCTGAAAAATCAAATAAAGAACGGGAGGTTGCAAAGAAGGTGAAGAAGTTTGCATACACATCAGATTGATACAGTCTTTCCTCTATACGAGTGAGTTAAGTAGGAGATGGCCTGGAAACTACGCTTTTCTTCCTTCTTACTCGTGTCTGTTTGTACCCGTTTAGACGTCTTTGTGGGGACCAAAAATTGGAATTTTACTATACTTGTGTGGACCAACGGTCACTTGTGAGGAGAGGCACTTTTGTCCTCATAAGTTTGAAGGAATTTTTGAGACTCAAAATGTGGTTTTAGTGTCAGGGTTACATTTAGGTTATGGTTAGATTTAGGCTAAGGGTTAGGGTAAGCGGCTAGGGAAAGCATTATGTCAATTAGATGTCCTCACTAAGATATCAAAACGAAAATGTGTGTGTAAAACTCACCGCAGAGAAATGAATGTGTGGACATCTGTTAGTTAAACATCTTAGATAAAACAGCAAGGATGGAGGAAACACTGGAGAATGACCAGAAAGCTGTAAAAGCTGCTGTATGGTGTCTTTTGGTGCATGTTAAAGGTTGAAACTCTGTTCTTGTTGTCTACGTAGGACTCTGCTGCTCCCAGCGTTCCCTCCTTTGAAGACCATGTAAAAAAAAGCACTGAGCTTGCCGGTAAGTTTCCTCTTTATTCATTCACATAAATTCTCAATGAGGTGATTTGACTTGTAAAGAATGCATAAAATGAATATTTATCAGTGAGATTTCATCTGAGGTTTTTCCCTTTTCTTTTTTTTTTTCCCTAGTCATTGGAAATAAGCATGCGAGTGCTGGAGACTTTAATATGGCTGTGAAGTATTTCACAGATGCAATTAAGCACAACCCTAAAGAGTTTAAGTAAGAACATGTTCCCTAACTTTAAGTAACAGCAGTGATTGCACTTACACCTCTAGCTTTAATGCCATCTCTGCGTCTGTTGCAGGCTATTTGGAAATCGGTCCTTCTGTTTTGAGAAGCTGCAAGAATACGAGAAAGCTTTAATGGATGCAGAGTTGTCGCTTGGCATATGTCCAGGCTGGGATAAAGGCCTGTATAGGAAGGGAAGAGCTCTGGCTGGTCTAAAGGTAAAAACAAACCTTTTATCTAATCTTAACAACCCTCACATGTCATGTTTAATATGCTGTGTGTTCCTGAATTTAAGAGCAGACTGTTGTGCAACAGCGTCCTTGAGTTTAGCCGTAATCTGCCTCACTTTGTTCTTTGTTACAAACCACTCTTTAACCGAAGTAGCAACACACTTTTCTAACAAATGAAGGAGAAACATTAAAAAAGGACATAAAATTGAGTGCTGGTCACATGGAAGTTAGCTTAGTCTTAACTTGTTGATGCAGCTGCAGTCGGCTGTGTAGCGGCACATGCTGGATGTGACCCATCAGTGGTTGTAATGTTTACAGTTAAGGTTACAGTGACTTTAATAATGTCGCCTTGTTTGCAGCACTGCTGCAGTTGTTGCACAGGCTCACATTATTTTTCCTCCAAGACCAACTCGGCTCGGCTCAACTCAGTTTTCAGGGTTTTCCATTACGTAGTATTACCTGGAACCAGGAACTTTTTTAAATTTCCTACTCGGTCGGGGTTCCAAGTGAGCTGAGTCAATCTGAGAATGTGACGCCAACAGACCGCATGTCACTGATTGGCCAGTCAGTCACGTCACTTGATGAGTCATGAGAGCGCCAGTTCTGAAACCTGGCAATGAGGGAAATGGCTCCACAAACTCTGTTAAAAAGCAGTATACTAAGCGGCAGGTATACCATCGCCTCACATGCAGATGTCATCAGCCGCGTTGCTATAACAACCCCACACACACTGAGGTGATCCTCGATTGTAACAGAGAGTGACTGAAACGGTCAAGTTGAGTAGGTGGTTTGGAGAAAGAAGCGTTGTTCAGACTCATTGCAGTAGACAGTAATTAGGCCAGTTAGTGAAGAAACAAAATGATCTGAACCCAGGTTTACTTTGAATTGAAGATCTTGTTGTCCGTCATGTTTCAGAGGTATGAGGAAGCTGCCCAGGCTTTCACGGAAGTTTTCAAACTGGACAGTTCGTGTGCAGAAGCTGCCCAGGAGCTGATGCGCGTGCAGATAACACAGCTAATGGTATGTAGCAGCTGCGCTTAGTGGTGCAATCACATCATGTCAGGAGTCAAAAGTAGTGCTGTAACTACATTGTGTACTTGAATCCAAACAGAAACACAGCGCTAACATCTTCATAGTTAAGATGAGAAAAGAAATGGCCTGCAGCTCAAGTTTTCAGCTGAGGGAAAGATGGGAAAATGAGGACTGATCCTTCATTGAATGTGCTTCTTAACTTGTGTTTCTGTTTTGCTTCAGGAGTTCGGTTTTACTCGAGAGCAGAGCTCAAATGCTTTAATAATTCATGGGACTGTTAAAAAAGCACTAGAAGTGCTGTCTAAGTTAAACGATCGACCAGGTGAGTTTCTCACTCCACCGCAGTTGTGGAAATAAGTCTTTTGTTCTTGTAGCCCACCTGTGTATTCTCCACAGAATGTATTGCTTGTATATTGGGCTTAAACTGACAAAGTGTGTTTAACTGTGTATTTTTATCCAGTTTAATTGCTGATCTTTGTGTGCAGGAGCTCTTCCGAACGGCTCTCTCCCACCTGTTCAAGTAGCAAATGTCACTGGAGTGTCTCCAATCCTTTCAGCCAACACAATCGCTGCACCTGCTGCCGCTGCGTGTCCTCCTGCTCAGTCCAAGGATGCGCTGAAAAAACCACTTATGAACAAACCTTTGGGCGCAGTCCAGAATACATCTGCTGCTCAGAGTCAATCAAAGCCTATTCTTACTCAGCCCATGAAGGCCAGCAACGGCGTTAATCGACCACCACTGTGAGTACTGATTCACTCTCACCGCAGGGTGCTTATGTGGAAGGTTGAGATGTTGCATTTTAACACAATAATGTTTATAGTGGACATTGAAGTTTCTCACGAAGGATCTTTGGAAGTGACGGTGGAAAGAAACCCAGAGTGGACTCTGGGCTTAAAGTTCTCAAAACACATCAGTTTAGATTTCACAACAGATTAATTCTTGGAGTAAATGTAGTCTAATACAACTGCAGAAGTAACAATGTGGGATTGAGGTTGTACACCAGGAGTTTACTGTTCCCGTGCGGCACTACTAATGAAGCGAGAGAACGTCATAAGCACGCCACTGCAGTCAGACTGCTTGGATTGAATATAAAGAAAAAACAAAACAAAAGCGAAGTTTGATATTTTAGCTGAAAAATGGCCCTTTGTGTTACTATTGCTGATTTACTGGTTTCTCCTTGGACCTCAAACGACACAGCCTCACAAACTTCATAACCACCATTTCATCCACAGCTAATGTTAAAAGGTGGATTGATTACATGAAGCAGAAGCAGCGTGGGTATATGTGGGCACCTAAACATTCAACACTTTGTTTTTTTGCCCCCCCGTGTCACTTCCAATAGATCGGTGTAAGAAATATTAAGTGGTATATAGAGAATGTGGGGCAGCAGATAGGAAGGTTAATTAAAAAGCTGATTCTTGATTTGTTTTTGTAATGGCGAAATTTAATTAGTCAACAGACACGATACTTTATTGGTATTGCTTCACCTTTAATTAGACGGCGTATCCCAGGAAATCATTAGAGCAGAAAATCGTTAGAGGCTTCTTTTTTTCTTTTTACTGTTTACTGTGCATATTATAAATTGTTGTGTATTTATCCTCAAAACAGACTGTGTGCATCGGTCGTATATTGTTTTTTTTTAAATGGTGTCTTCTTTCAACAGGGAGCTGTTTCCAGTTTGGGTGGGAAACCTGAATTTCCCAGTAACTGACTCCATGCTTGCAAACCTGTTTAACAAGTAAGAGCTGGTAGTGGAGTTCTAGGGTTTCTTATGTAATCAAAGTAAATAGCTCTGCATTGCTGTAGTGTAGTGAGATACTTTTTATGGTAACTTTGTTTTGTCTTTTACACTCCTGTTCTGCAGGGTTGGGGTCGTCTATAGCGTCAAGGTTCTGACTGCCAAACGATGTGCCTTTGTAAACTTCACAAAACAAGAACATTGTGATGAAGCAATCCGACGTTTCCACGTAAGTGCATCCTTTATTGTGGTAATTCAGTACTACTATGTCTGTGAAGTTGCCGAGAGGCAGTCGCTGTTGTAATTTGCAGGATGGCTCTCTGGCAGAAATCCAGGAAGCGGGGCCGCTTTAGATTCTTTAACATATCATTAAATTTTAACTCCCTGAAACACAAAAGCTACAAAAGCCCATGAATTTATGAAATGAGTTTTAATTTGTCATTTATATCTATTCAACTAAATATGAATACAAAATTCAGACTGGAGGCAAAGAAGTGCATGAATCTCCAGGGTCAGAAATCTGTCCCGCTTTAACCCCTTAATTTTCCATTTTTGGGGTTCCATTTTTGAGATGTCTCCTTTCCTAATCTCCTTAGGCCAGTTATATCTACACTTGTGTCTGTCTAGTTTTTGTTTGAGTCTTCTGAAACTGTCTGGATCATGTTGTGAATGCGTTGTTGACGTGTAACTCTTATCAGAGAGTCACGGTCACGCGTCTCTCTGTGATTTTTGGTGAATACTTTGTCACGTGCACAGGTTACTCCTCCACCCACTAAACTAGTATTGTGTTCCCTTGTCAGGGCTTTGAGCTGAATCACAACAAGCTCGCTGTCAGGTATCCGGACAGGATCCCTGCGGGCTTGGGTATTTCCAGATCTGCCCTGAGAGCTGATGACCTGCAAGATGAGAATGCGAGGTGAGTCCTTTCATACCAGACTTCACAGCTCTGACTGTCCTGCCTCCTGCAGGCTCTACCGGGGCAGCTCCCTTGCCTGAACCAAACCGAGTATTTCAAGTAGTTAGAGAGCATCAGGTGTCAGTCTCATTACTGGAAGTGTCCTGCTGAATGCTACATAAGAAAAATGACACCTGGGGACACCATCCTGTCAGGATGAGACTTAATGTGTGAAAATGGGCCGAGAGTTTAAAGGAATAGTTCAAAACTTTGAACTTTATTCCCTGGAGTAAAGGAGCAAGCTATTAGGGGTGCAACAATACTCGTGTCAATATTGAACCGTTCGATACAGTGCTTTTGGTTCGGTACGCATATGTATTGAACAATACAAAATTTTTTATTTCTTTTATCAACTTTTCTTCTGCCGATGCTGTCTGTGTTGAGCGCTCAGTGAATCTGCGTTCGGCTACTCCGCCTAGGCTGCACTGTCGAGTGCAAATCCACTGAGCGCAGCGCATGCTAGCAAGACAGAAGCTAAGCTCGTTGCAACATGGCAACTGCCTCAACGCTACCCGAAATTGACCCCTCCCCCCTTCCTCCCCCTCCCCTCATTCAGATCCGGCGTTTGGAACTATCTTGGTTTTCATGTGAAGCATGACCCTGATGGTAAGCGCGTCATGGACAAAAGTAAAACAGTATGTCTGATGTGCCACACAATGCTCAATTGGTGGGAACTAGTGCGTTAGCGCAGTTAGCTTGTTAGCATGTTGACGCCGTCCAGCCCCACGCACGGGGCCATCCACGGTAACTCGTTAACGGAGATTTGCGGCGTTATGGCGTTAGTGTCATTTTAACGAGATTAACGCTGACAGCACTAGTGGGAACACAATGAATATGACTGCACATTTACGCCGACATCATCCTAGTGCAAAGACAAGTGGAAGCAGACAAAAACAACAAGCACGCATGCTACAAACTTTACCCGAGTCATTTAGACAGCCGTTAGCACATGATTCTCCTTATGGGGACCTGATATGTTTAATATGCTGCTGAGAATATAGCCCAGAAGAAGCATATAGTATAGCTTTTACTTTGGAAAGAGCCATTTCTCTGTAATAAACTCTCTTTTTCCAAAGATGAGTGATTTCTTGATCAGATAGATTTATTTTTTTATTATTATTTTGTTGTTTCAGCAACGTTAAATTTAAAAACTGTACTTTTGAGTTGAAATATCTATTTATAATTTTAATAAATGACAAATTAAAAAGGCATGAACATTTTTTTATATCGAAAAAAAATATTGAACCGTGACACCAAAGTATCGAACCGAACCGTGAATTTTGTGTATCGTTGCACCCCTACAAGCTATTTAATTATCCAACACATAAATGGCAGGATTATATGTTTAATCTGCTAGTTGTGTGTTATTAATGAACTGCTAAAGTTAAGTGGCTCATACCTAAAATGTAGTTCTTTGTTTTTATTGCAGGCATAACGAGAACAGCCAAAGGACAGTACGTCCTTAGAAACCCATCCCCGACCACAGAGGGGACTACTGAATGAAGACCCAGCTGCTACTTTGACTTGGCCTGAATGTTGTGTTTTCAATAAACGCTTAGTATCCAGTACAGAGTAATCAACAGTATCTACAGGTTCTCCTGATGTAATAGCTTTATGTAAAATCATCTGGTAAATGATGTCTGAAAATATTGTGTTATTGTAAGCTGATAAATTCAGATGTTAAAAGCTTCATGTTGCCAAAATTTTCAAAGCCTGACGAATACATGGAAGGGTTGGGTATGTATTTTAAATGTTAGTATTCAGAAAAAACAGTATGTAATTTACATGTTTATTTAAACTCTGCGGATTAGTCTAAGACTGCAGAGCAGCATTACAGCTGAGCACAGCAGTCTGTTTCAGTAAATAAGTAAATTTGAGTGTTAATTATAAAGTTGTTCTGTGGACAATTTCTGAGTTATGCAAGTAACATTGGTCATCAAATGCCAGTATTACATTGGCTCTAAAAAGAATTTCTTTTAAACATGTTAAGCAGCAGGAATCAGTAAAGTTTTGTTTATGTCGATCTTACTTAAATAATACATAGAGCCTGAACACATGTTCAATTAAGGCCTGTGGTCAGCCGGTTTTCCTAAATTATCTCTAATCATTATGGTCATCGATGATTCTTATTATACAGGTGTATTAAGCTTATAGTAAATGTATAACACAACAAGCATTACGCTGTTGTTTCAGTACTCCTTGTTTATTTTTACCTGAAATGTGTCTTAAACGAAAAACCTCAAGGGTTGAAAATGCCATTGCACATTTTTTTTTTTTTTTTTTTTAATATAGAGATCCTCAAATTGTGAAGGTTGTTCTTAATCCAACAATTAAAGTTTATACTCTGAATTCCTGCATCGTCCTTTTTGTTTTTAAGATATGAACCAACTTCATGGGGCATAGATGGACCACACATACGACTGCTAGAGAAAGCTTGTAGTGGGGTGTCCTGTTACAGATGTGATTGAAAGTGTGGGTTGTAGAAGTGGATCAGATCTGTTTGAATCAGGCCTTGATCTTGACATGGAGGTGTTCAATGATCCACAATAAAATAAATCCTCTCCAAAGTGATAAAATTTAGGGCTGTTCCAGCTCCCCCCTACAGAAGGTCAATGTTTACACAAATCACACCATCTGCAATCCAAACGGGTGAAAATGAGGCAGAAAAACATCTTGCTAAGAAGATTTCCTTACAGCGGGTACAAACATGGAACAAGAATAACAGTGAAACGCTTAAACCAGGAAAAAATGTAATTTTTCAAACTCACAAGTAGAGAAAACTAAAGTGATTGAACAGATGGGTCACAACCATCTAATCCTGTTTTATTCCAGTTATCCTGTTCAGGCTTGTGGTTGTGCTGAAGCCTGTTGCTGCTGTCATCAGGTGAGAGGTACGCTACACCTGCATACCTTTGAACTTTGGGAGGAAGTCTTAAGTGTCTGAGACCCACCCAGACACGGGAAGAACATGCAAACTCATAAAAAGGTCAGCCAGTGGACCCGAGATCTTGCTGTGTCACGTTTTATGTCTACAATAAACTAAATCAAAAATAATTAGCTCTCAGTAAACTGGGAGTGGATCTTGGGACATGTGCCCTTTGTGTTCAGGCAGTAATCCAGCTTTGAACAGGTACCTGTAAATGTGAGACCTATGTTGGCCAATAGATGGCAGCAAAATCAAGCGAATTAAAATGTGCACCAGAGGTAAATCATGTTCCAGCCTTGAAAAAAATTCTGACAAATTATATTTTATAAACTCACCATTATGGCACATGGAGTCAAAATCATGGGCCACACACCTCTTTTGCAGCACCTGGAGCTACAGCAGCTTCAACATTTCCCATCATTAAACATGCTTTCTCCACTGAAAACATTAATACACACCCACTCTAATAAACACCACGGTTTTGTGTTACTGACTTTTCTTTGCAGCCTCAATTTTGAGTCATTTTGTTACGTGGGCGACTGCACGTATAGTACTCTACAACTGTAACGCATCGGGGTACGAGTGTGCTTAATATTTCACACGAAGACACGAGTGAAACAGAAGGCTTGGCAAGAAGCGTTCAACCTGTGGATTGAGAGCCATGTGCAAGAAGAAGACGAAGAAAATGCTGGCGTTTTAACAACATGGCATCTCATCAGCAAAAGAACTGAACAGGTGTATGAATTGGACAGATCTGAACAGAAGCACAAACTGAGGATAAAATCTGAACTTTTTCTGGCTCGGCACTCCAAACAATCAAGCCTCCCCCTCCCTTTGGGATCAGAAACAAATATCCACACTGAGCTTCTTAACTGATATGCATATGAAGGTGCGAATCCAAAGCAGCGATACTCTCAGAGGTCTTAAGCATATGGTGCCTGTTTGAGTCAAATGAATGCTTCAGCATGATCACAAATGCAAAGAGGCCGTCTTTAGCTGGGAGCGAAAACACTCAACTCCCCAATGTGAATGGATTTCCTCTCACCTGTCACCCTACTCCCTTCATACGGGGTTTATGTATTCTTACAGGTGGAGGGGAGCGAGTTATTAGTTTGGAGATTTGATGCGACTTCTGAAGGGGCCTGCGGTGTTAATTGTGTGAATCGTCTAACTACCTGCTTGCCGCAGAGCCCCTCTTGAAAAGTGAGACTTTAAAATACAGCAGCCACAGAGTTCCTGCGACACCAATCGGGTTCTTTGATGGCAACTTTGGACCTAATTAGAGGCAGAAAACGTGTGAAGTGCACCCAGCCGTGAATGTACAGCAGCGGGCTCGATAATATCAGCTCTTAACCCTGCTCCTTAAACACTCTCCTCTGCCTCTTCTGTTCAGACTGCCTGTGGCAGAGAAAAAAAGGCTTTATAATGCTCCTGCTCCCGTGCACGACGAACATTACGGGCGGAGAGAGAATTATGAAAAAGAGAGGTAGCGGCGTCTGTTAAAAGGCAGGTTTGAATCATTTCTGCTGCTTTTTCAGACTGCTGTTCATTCCTCTTGAGGCCGCATTAAGGCTGGAAAAGCAGGGCATTTTTTTTTCCTCCCCCCTTCACGGGATGTGTCATCGTAAGTACTCCAAAATCTTCCCTTTTTGTCTCTCAATTTATAAGAATAAAACTCTAGGCTGGCTCTGATTAACCGGGTGGGGTTTGGGAAATGAGCGTATCAACCTGCAGCGCCGTCATGCATTTTTCTGGGTGTAATTCGTCCAATCTATAGAGGCTTTGCACCATGACATCACCCTATAACACAAGCTCCATAGTCTCTCCTGCAGAGTGGAAAATGCACAAACCTTCTGCAAGAAAATGTGGCTAAAATGTTAAAGAGCTGCGATGCAACAGACAGCAGAAATGTATTCAGAAAGAATTCTGATACTTGCAGAGAAGCTAAAGGATCACAGCTATGAAAGTACCGGTGGATAACATGTTGTGTCTTTCTCTGGCTTTTTGTTTTCTTCAGCCAGAGATATTTCACATGAGAGAAGAGAACCTAAACACACTGTGCACATCATTAACTGACCTTAAATAAACAGGTGTGTTTCAATTAAATTTAAAAATTTGATTTATGTTTACGTCCGTCACATGTCATTGTTAAACGTGCACCACACACCTTGTGGGACAAAGCTGCAGCGGCCACACAGATGACACGTGCACGACAACTTAAAGGGTTAGTTTGGAGTTTTGTAAGCGTGGTAGTACTTTGAGTATTACCTACAGCATTCACCAGTATGAAGGAGGAGACTGGAGTACCAGCTGAGCCCTGAGACCTAAACAGAAAGAAACAAGATAGTGAATATCAGTTAAGGTGTACAGTACGTAGTGAAGACTGCATTATCTAAAATACCTTGAGATGATTATTAAATACATTTCCATCCATCCATGTTCTTAAACACTTGTTTAATTTAAGGTCGCAGGAAGCTGGAGACTATCCCAGCTGTCATAGCAGGAAAGGTGGGGTACACCTTGAGCAGGTCACCAGTTTGTCTTAGACACAACCATCCACACTCATGTCTACATCAAATTTAGAATCACTAAGTCACCCAACGTGCATGTGTCTGGAGTTTAGTTTAGACGGATCACAGCTTTGATGGGATGTGACTTTGCTTGTTTGTCAACTTTGCCACTAATTTCAGCTTTTTGAGGCTTAATCTGAAGATGGTCTGTGCCGTCTTTGGTGCCGACTTGGGGAAAATAACAAACGTGCCCGGTGTATTAAATGCTTTAACAAAATCCAGTATGACAGAAACTGACTTAATAGGGTGCTTTGAAATAGGCTTGATGCAAGTTATCCAACCACACCTAATTTTTTTTTGAGGTACGAGTTAAATGCACTTTCAACTTCTGCCCTACTGGTGGCGCTGTAGTACTCGAGAATAGGGGGACTTTCCCCTGTCATTGAACTCATTTCAAAGAAACACTTACCCCAAGGTTCACTGAGCTGCTGTTCTGGAGCTTTTGATCACATGATGTTCATTCTTTTTAGTGTGAGTTATCCTTGATTCAGCTAAACTTCATTTTCAGCACAATGAATATCACATAATATGTGATATACGCTCCAAACAGGTCCTCTCAATGAGACGGTCTTCCAGCTAAAGTTGTAGTACATCATGTCATAGTTATCTGAGAGAGCAAAGTCTTTGGAAATCTGTCCACCTGAACCTCGGGGAATAGTTAAATGTCAAAAACAATGAGTGCCACATAGAAACAAGTTTAATACACAGCCTCTGACAGAGTAGAAAACAAACACAGACCTATTGAGATCACTCAAAACAAAAACAATCTAAATTTTTTCATAGACTGCATATAAAACATGGAAATAACTTTGCAATGTGGATAAACCTGCATTTTTTTCTAATGACCAGCAGGGGGCGACTCATCTTGTTGCGAAAGAAGCTCGACTGTATGATAAAATGATCCCACTTCTCTCTTCATGAACACAATAAACCATTTTCTGTCATGTTTTGGGCTCAATCAGTATTGTCAGGTCTACTTTAACAAACGTCACCATTGGGGTCATAAAGGACAAACTGGGTAATGCGTGTAGTTAGCAAGTTTTTTATATATGTTTGTGCAGTGTCGCTCAGTTTGTTAGATCTAACAAAGATGGTGACCATCAAGAAGCTACACTCAAGGCTTCACACACCTGTTAGCGGCTTTGCAGTGATTATGTCCATCTTTTATATTCAGTCTATGGGATTTTTAGAGGAAAAAACATCATTGTGCTTACTCCACTTTCTACCATTACAGCTAATGTCTGACTCCAGCTGCACAGACAGTTTTAGAATGAAGCCATTTAAAGCTGAAGGCACCTGTGTTTCATCCGTCCCCGCCTCGCCTCTTCTTCCTTATCATAAAAACAGTCACTGCCTGCCAGCACTCAACCTGGAGTAGAAAAATAAAAGTCGTGTCCTCTGAATCTAATAAGGAGATGGAGGCTCTCCTCTCTGTGTGGGATATTCCTGATTTCAGAGAGCCGCTGCGACTTCCACTGGTGGAAGAGTCCAGCAACCTGGATGCTTCTGTGCTGACCTGACTGCAGTCTCTCTTACCAGCTCCATCTCAATGTCCCACTCTGTCATTTGTACCATCGAAGAGACCCATCCCGCTCTCTGCAGCTCCAGAGCAGATGTTCTAGCTGTCTCCGCTCAACCGCCGCTGCTCCCAGGTCAGCTCCAGAGGCAGATGTTGCTCATGGCCTGGCAGGTGGAGCTGCTCTCTGCGGGAGAGAGGTAGATCTTTCCACTGGGGCAAACGCACACCTCGTACACGGTCTGCTCCTGCGGGGCCTGCCTGGGCGATGCTGTGTAGGTGCCGAGCGGGAGGCTTCCAAACTGAACGGCGTTGGCATCTAAAAGTATCTGGAAGGACACAACGTTGGAGACAAGCTGGAAGTCATTCAAATAACACTGTCAGGGGTGTCCTGGAGTGATATAGTACCAACTGGAACTGATAAATGACTGTGGCACAATCAGTAAATACAGTGGCAGGTGGAGTGAAATACAGCAGTCCTGATCAGATGAGTTAGATCAGCAGTGAAGGTGGATTTTGCTTGGAACATTAAATTGGTCTCTCTCTTTTTTTTTTGGCCACACTAGTGGCTCAAGGGAGCCGAGTGTCAGTTGGTGGGTCGCTGCTTTGGTTCAGACTGAAATGGCTCAACAACTATTAAACAGACTGCCAAGATTTCCCAATTAGTGACTGACAATTCTCTAAACAACCATTATTAGAACTCTGGAGATCTGTTTCCATCCACCACCAGGCTCAAATGTTAAAAAGAAAAACAGGAAAGTAAAACGACTTCAGTTCCACCATATCCACAGGCTCAAAGCAACTGGACAAACTCATAAATATAAGGATTGCATTGTGACTTTGTTGCAGACAGTTTGCAGTCAGTTACCACCTGCAGTCTGAAAGCAATGACATCACTAAATGCGCTGCCAGGCCTTTACTGCAGCTGCCTTCTGTCTCAGCGTCCGTGGCTCAGTTTTTGTCTCAGATAAGTGAACAGCTGGCTCGGTTGGGTTAAAAAAAATCAAGCAAGTGACTCATCGATTTAAGAGCATTAAATATCTTTTGCCTTCTGAAGCTCTTGGGTTGTTTTGGGATGTTTGAGGTCACTCTTCATTTGCGCCGTAAAAAGCCGTCCTGTTCGTTTTACAGCATTTGGCTGAATCTGAGCAGGAAGTAGAGCCACGGTCCAGAATTTAGCCTGCTTCTTTTATCAGCATTCACAACAAGAGAGTACAAAAACCCAGCCAAGGCTGATCATTTCCTCCGCACCATGCACGAGTTCCTGGATCCAGAAGGATATCTGAATTTAGACTAGTTTGTAAAATGACAAATTTGAAATAAGTAAGTTGAGCCAAGCCCGGGCTCTGGCCAAATTTTCATGCAAATCATCTTTAACTTTTTGAGACATCCTGCTAACAAACAGACTAAATAAACAAACCACATAACCTCCTTGCCGGAGCTAATTAATACCACAGACCTAGCTTCACAGGTAGCCGTACATGCCATCACAATGCATCCTCCATATTTGACAAGTAATGATGTTTGCGTTGGATAATTAGTCCTTGCTTTCCCTCTCTTTCCATCATCCAGGTAACAGGGGCAGAGGGTACTGATACGCCAGTACTGCAATATTTTGAGAGATAATACTGTATTGATACTTTATTATATGAACTGCAAAGACAATACTAACTTTTTAGCCCTAGAATAAAAAAAGAAATTACTTTAACAGTTCAACAGATGGTGATCTTGTGGGGTTTTTTTCCCCAGTGACATCGGCATACGGGAGGAAGTTTTAAAAGCAGATGGCGGCATTGTAGAAAAAAAGAAAAGTATTAAATCCAATCTATGGACTTATTTTTGTATTATTTTTTTTTAAAAAAGGAAGGGACAAAGGAGGTGGATATAATACATGGGAGTGTCATAAAATACTCTGGTTATTCTCGGTTATTCTCTGTGTGTGACCTGCTCAAAGTGATTTTTGCTGATTCAGATTTTCTTTTAAGGACTAAAACTGACAGCACATTCAAACAAAAATCTAATTTTCTACATTATAAAATTCTTCATAATAAAAGAAATTATTCAATTTTGCAGCATGTGCTCTCACACTGAAACAAGTGAAAAACTGCTCTGATACTGGAGACAGCTACAAATAATTAACTGAAAATGAGCTGCTGCACTTCCACCCTTACCTGACATATTTACCTTAAACAAAAGCAAACGATTTACACAACAAAACAAATGTCAGGTACTTAAATCACTTTTACAGCGTTTTTAAAAAGTCACCAGATGAGCCCTTTTCTCTTTGTTTCACTCGTCTCCATAATTTCCCTCATAACAGTCTTGATCCTTTGCTCATACCGAGGCTCCTAGCTTGCGGTTGGCTCTGAGCTCTGGATAGCTTCAGCTTTGTTTGTGTTGCCTTTGTTAGTTTCATGAAAACATTCATGTTTGTGAAGGTGAAATAGTGTCTGGTTGGGTTTACTATTAGGGAGGATTTCACCCTTCAGTTAACTTTGCAAACTTTCTGTCCTCATTGCTGGCAGACATGTTTCTGTGGGTGTCTACGGCTATTTGTCTGCACTGCTATGCATTTACCGTGCATGCACAAAACTGACTGATTCATAATCAATCTCAATCTCTACAAAACAACCAACACTGGGACCACTGACAAAACTACCTCTCCCAATTTAGAGCTAAGAAAATATTTATAGGTGCCTTTCAAGAAACTCAAGGACACCTGGCTGTACAACTATGTGGAGGACAAAAACGAAGCATTTTTCCCTCCACAATCTGAAGGCACTGGAACCCAGGTGTGTGACACCTTTTGATGGATACAGCTGTACCCAGGCTCTACAGAGAGGTTAGGCATAAATGTGAGTACAGCAAAGGGTTGCATTAACTTGAGACATCTGGACATTACATGCTGTGGATTCATATGTGGCTCATTATCTCACAGATGACTGGCTACTGCTGCTCAAAATACCTTTAATAGTACAGCAGCCCACACATTTGCATTCAGTCGCACACAATGTAACACAATGTAGCACAAACAGCTCAGTCTGTCAGGTGCATGCAACATTTTTGATGGGTTTTAATGACAGTGTTGGTCAGTCTGTCTGCTTTACAGTCCTATTTTGCTGCGATAAAAATGACAGAAATGAGACGACAGACTGAGAAATTTACAAAGTAGAAGAAAGAGATGCTGACCAAGTTTGGAAAAAAAGGGAATAAATCGCAATATATGTTAACGTGACAGCATATAGCAAAACGCTTAAAATCACAATAATATCACATCAGGAGTATCATGACAACATGGTATTGTGCGGTCTCTCGGGGTTGCCACCTCTACGAGTTCCTCCCGGTTTCATCCACAGAATCTGGTTCCAGAGCTGGCCTATTTCCACTGTGGTATTCTTGACTTGAATAAATACTGCATTCATGAATGCCCCAGTGTATTCATTCTTTTCATGAATATAAATTGAACACTTGGAATCAACTCCAGACTTGTGAGTTCCTTAATTTATGATTAAAGAAACAATGAAAGAGATCTTTAAGTCTGTGAAAATGGAAAGACTATAAAAAAGTCTCTTATTTCCTCCTGTGTTAAAGCTAAAACTACTCAGTCACATTTGATTGCTTCATATAAAATGCCTTGTGGTAGAATATTTACAACAAATATATATATATATATATATATATATATATCCACCCATAAACGAATGCTCCTCACCTCTCCTTCAGTGGACTCTAGCTGTAGGTCCTTGCGACCGCTGACCTTCAGCGACCCTTCAGCGGCACTCACTTCCACCCCTCTGGGAGCCTCCATGGTCAGGGTTCGTGTGGGAGACTCGAGCCTGGCGATAAAAAAGAAAAAAAAGAAGCAGCAGCAGCTCAGTGATGCAGCAGATGAGCTCATTGATTTATTCTGCTTATACTTTCAGCATGTTTGCATTATTAAAACTTTGCCTTTCAGTATGATTTAATAGCTAAGGATACAAAATTCATTCAAGGTTACACTGATTGTTATTCAGTTCATATTTTATACACCTCTCCGTGTTTAGGCCAGATTAATGACGTGAATCGTCTTTGTTTTCATAACAAATCCAAGGATTTCAAATTTGAGTCAAAATGTCTCACATTTAACAAGAAAGAAGGAAAGAAAGCGTACTGATATTTCTGTCTGAATAAGTGTAGCTTGGGGTTTGCCGTACCAACCGCTTCCCTACCGGAGGAACATTAAAGCTGCTGTTCATGTTTAAATAGCTGCTTTCATTATTCCAAAGCAGTATGGCTGTCCTAAACAGCCCATAATTGTATCAGCTGATGTTGACCTTCAGCCACGCCGAGGCTAATGCAATTTGCATTTTCCTCCTGTGGACTATTTGTTTACACAGAGAAAGATAACTGTGAGAGCCAATCAATGTGGAATTTGTTTTCATAACTCATAACCGTTTCAAATTGATTCCGCCCCCCCACGCGCACATCTCTCTCAAATCTGTTTTCAATGAATTTTAAATGGAAGACTTTAAGGAGCTGCCTTTAAATCGCTTAAATCTCCATACCCTCTGAAAGTGACACATATTTTGGATTATGCACTAGTGGAAATAAGGGTGCGAAGAGAGACGAGCAAACGAATTTCATCTGCATTTGAAAAGCCTGTCAGTAGATACAGTCTGAAGGGGATCTGTGAAAACGTGCCTTTGACCCGGGATTGTTTGTGCTCTAGACGTGAAGGAATAAAGAAGACAGAGTGGCTTTTCTTTTAATACCCATCTATTGTTTTCTCCATGAAAGCTGTTCAGTGAGCAGATACGCCACGCTTCAGCATACAGTGTTATGACATGTTTGTTTGTGTATTACGTTTTCCAATTCAATTTTAATCTCAAACCCTTTGTTTTGTTGGTTTTGTGAATGCAAATAACGGCTTATTACAGATAAAAGGCAAGAATGTAATTTTAAGGACTAATTTCAATTTTTTTATCGTGTAAAAACAAAAAAACAAACAAACCCGAAACGAAAACAAAACTCATTCATCTCTAGTGGCAGGACTCAAAATCCCATCTCCCCTCTCAAACTCCCCAATAATGATTTCTTAAGAGTCTGCTGATTCTCTATGGACAGGGCAGTCATTAAAAGATCCATTTAAAACACTGTCCGCTGAGCCGTGCGGTAAGAAATCTGTGATATGTAATGCATGAGCCTGTGATATTTTCACTCCATTCAAAGCAGTTCTGTCATCACCCACTGAGCGCGCACACACACACGCGCACACACGGCAGAGCGGGCGCTTCTGCCAAAAGACAAAGTGCTCAATTTCCAAGAGTGCTTGTTTCAGGCACAGTCCAGAAGAAAAAAAAGCATTAAATGAATTAAGTTAAAAATGTCTCTTCGGTTTTATAACCGTCTCAGGCTCCTTCCATTATCATGTATGGCCTTTGTGAGGCTAACGCAGCAGCGTGAAGTCACACTTCACTCTGACTGAGACTGACTGGTGTAATAAATAAATAAATAAACCTAGCAATCACTAATAACATATCAATTGGAATTCATCATTGGCTGCTCAAGATGTGCATTACATGTGTAACATTAGATTCATTTAACTCTGATATTCCTGATAACTGTATTAAATATAGTGAATGGAAAAGAGCCGTGTGTGAGTTTAATAAGCTCCACATGTTAAAAGGTTGATAGAGTTGTGCGGCACTAACATTTGGGCCAGCAGCAGCACTCGTGGTTTGAATTTTCTGGCATTGATAAAATGTTTGTTTTCCATTTTTTTTGCTTTGCTGATGATAAATGACCATTGTTTTTCTGATGATTGGTTTTTTTTTTGTGCGTGTGGGGGTTTGTTTTGTCTTCTAGTTTTGTTATTTTGTTTAATTTTGTGCTTTTTTGTGAAGTGTTTTATTGTGTTTGTGCTTTTAAGTGCCAGGTTCTAATTTACCACAGTGGTTATCTGTTTTTCTTAGTAAGCTGTGAATCATTAGAAGCCGTCGCTCAGGGGGTGCAGATGAAAATGGGCTTTAACTAAATCTAGCACACTATACACTCGCTGGCCAGTTTGTTAGGTAGACCTGTTCAGCTGCTTGTTAATGCAAAATATTAATCAGCAAGTCACATGGCAGCAAGCCAAAGCATTCAGGCATGTAGACATGATCTAGAGTACCTGCTGAAGTTCAAACTGAGCACTAGAATGGGGAAGAAAGGTGATTTAAGTGACTTTCAATGTGGCATGGTTGTTGGTGCCAGATGGGCTGGTCTGTGTTTAAGAAACTGCTGATCTACTGGGGTTTTCCCAAACAACCATCTCTGGGGTTTTACAGAGGATGGATTGAAAAGAGAAAATGTCCAGTGAGCTGTAGCTGTCTGGGAGAAAATACCTTGTTGTTGACTCCTTCAACTGGATAGGAAGGCAACAGCAACTCCAATAACCACTCACTGCAACCAAGGCTTTCCAGGGCGCATCTCTGAATGCAGAACACACCAAACCTTGAAACAGATGTGCTACAGAGGTAGAAGACCAGATGCCACTCTGGTCAGCCAAGAACAGGAAACTAAGGCTACAAGTTTGCACCAAAATTGGACGAAATGATTCATCGTGCTTTGTAAATGGTAAATGGACTGGTTCTTATATAGTGCTTTTCTACGCTTTCTGAGCACTCAAAGCGCTTTACACCGTTCACACAAGCACTTTTCTTCTAAGCTCTTTCAATATAACACCTATACACATTCATACTCTAATGGATGCATCGGAGAGCAACTTGGGGTTAGTATCTTGCCCAAGGATATTTGACATGCAGACAGATTGAACCATCAACTTTCCGGTTAGTAGGTGATCCTCCTGAGCTAGAGCCACCCAAGTGGAGTCCCTTTTAAAACAGTGGTTCAGGCTGGTGGTGTAATGGTGTGGGGGATAATTCCTTGGCAAACTTTGAGCTCCTCAGTACCAACTGACCAAAGTCACTACCTGAGTATTGCTGCTGACCATGTCCATCCCCCTTTACGACCGCAGTGTACCATCCTCAGATGGCTGCTTCCAGCAGGATAGCACGCCATGTCACAAAGCTCAAACTGGTTCCTTGAACATGAAAATGAGTTCACTGTGCTTAGATTGTAAAAAAGAGCACCTTTTGGGATCTGCAAATCTTCAGCAACTGTGTGATGCTATTGTGACAATATGGAACAAAATCTTTGGGGTTCTGAAGTCTAAAGTTGGTCTCTAACCCAGTACTAGAAGCAAGGTCAGTGAGTGTGTACAGTGTACATTTAACATTTTTGGATTCACTGAAGTTGTTTGTGTTCTGCTTTTGAAATTTACCAAATCAATAGTTAAATTTCTCGACTGTGTCACAGATTTTAACCACATTTTGACAAACTTGGTAAAAATAAAGAAAAACACAGCTTTTCATTAACCATTATTTTTTTTATTTTTTCACAAAGTTGGTAAACTGTCTTCTGCCTTTGCAGAAGAATTTTCCCATTCTTGTGATAAAACATTAAATGAGTTTTTCTTAAAATGTCACAATTCCCCAAAACGTTACGATCATTAGGCTGACTGATGAGAGCGTCAGTTAAAAGAGGTTGACGTATCCACCATATTTCAGGGCTTTGAAACGTAAAGCCGTCACAAGTGATAACTTATCTGGTATTTGCAGTCGTAAAGGCTGTTTATGACAGGCTCTCCCGCTCTCTGGGAAACCTGACCAACCTTTTGTGGTGTATTCAAGCTGACCTTTACATCCACATAAAGGTCACCGTATCACAGAGCTTTGGAGGAAAATAGCTGTAGGATGTGCTGATGACCAAAAAGGTGATGCCAAAGAGAAAGAGATTTGTTTAAATAGTGCATAGTATGTTTGCTTGGAGGGCGAAAGAGTAATTTATTTTTATAGGTCACTATCACTTACAGGGATCCACTGGGCTTTATTATACTACCAGCTTTATCAGTTTCCCTTTTAGCACAAGTTCAATAACTGGTTGTGGTGAATGTGTGGCAGTACCCAAAAACTATCTCAAACATTACACAGCAACAGCAAAACTTTCCAAAACTACTACAGCCTACCACAAAACAGTAAGTGTGATGGATGCAGAATGAAAAAAAGGTAATATGCTACTGTTTTCTCCACCATAAATATGAAAGCTATATTCAGGCCACAAAAACCTAGGAGGGAGTATGAAAAATATAAAATATGGACAGAATTTAAACTGTGCCGCAATGGAAGAACACATAACCACCGTCATAATCATCAACATGGAAAGCCTTATATTAGCAGCTGATCCGAAATATTTAAAAAGGTCCCTTTAGATACACTATTAGAAATCCTATCTTTAAGGTAAAAGCCATGCATACACAGGCATTACTTGAACTCCCAGTGAACTCTTTCGGATGCAATCTACAATGGCACAACAAAAGAGGCAGGACATGACTGGTTTTTGCAGTACAAAAATAAAATCAACCTAATTGTTCCTCAGGTCACAATCTCCTGTCAGGCGAGTGAAATATAGAACCCACTCAAACTTAAACCAAACATGAGTCATGAAGAGACACCATCTCTGCCAATCACCAATGGTCAATGCCACCACCAACCCCAGAAATGTGATGTTATGAACACTTCATCCACCAACTCTTCACGAGCAAACATTTCCTGTCTTATCAACCCGCCCTTTGGTAATCTCCCATAGGGGAGACAAAGAGGACAAAGAGGATGGAACAAATACTTTGAAATGCCTCAAACTGTTCAAATACACAGAAAATATGACACAGGTCAGGCAGTGTAGTATCAGTAATCTTTCAGACCAACTGAAATATGTAAAGTGCAGACAGCTTCAACTCAACGCAATTACAACACGTTTACAACAAGGTGCAAACTAGCTTGTTGCACTAAACGATGAGAAGGGCAGATTAGACTTCACCAGAAAACATCTAAAAGAGCCTGCACACGCCTGAAGAAAATCTTTTGAGAGACAAAACCAAGGTTAACTTGTACCAGAATGATAGACAGAGAAAAGTATAGAGAAGGAGAGAAACTGCTCGTGATCCAGAGGCAAAGTTAATGTATGGGCATGTAAGGCTGCCAGTAAAACCAGGTCACGAGTGTTTATTGATGATGTGACTGCTGACAGAAGGATGAACTCTGAAGTGTATACGGCTATACTCTGTGCTCAGACTCAGCCAAAACTTAGTACACTACACTTCATAGCGGACATGACCCAAAATTGTGTAGCTGTCTAAATAGTCATGGACCTAACTGTATGCTGAGATTTGAAGCAGTCTGGACCTTTAGGAAGGGGGTACGATAATAGATATCCCACAAGCTCCACACACTTGTCCATGTGTCTTTACTTATGAAGACACATGGAGAAGCAAGTATGACAGTGAATCAGTATCCCTAACAAGGTTTACACCAATTATTTCCAATATATCTGTAAGTAATGTTATCAGCAGTCCAAACATTCTTCATCTGGTCTACAAGACCATTGCAATAACCAAGAAACAATATTTCACTGCTGCAGTCAAAATAAGAGGAAAAGAACATGCGCACACTCCTGTAATAACTCTGTGCTCCCTAACTGGTAGCAGTAGTAGAGTCTGACCAGAGCTAAGAGGGAACAAGAAGAGTTTTTATCTCTTTAATGAACATGTCAGTCATGTGTGGACACGGCTAGAGCACGGACTGTCCTCAGAGCTGCTTAGATAAACTGTAGACAGACGTGCAGCTGGCCGCATTGCAGAGGAGAGCTCTAGTAGCAGAAAGTTACAGAGAAAACGAAATGAAAAACTATTTTTCTGCTCTCTGATTCTGGGCCTGATTCATCATGTGATGTCTGCACTGTAAGAAACCAGAGAGCCTTCAAATCCTGTCTGTCCTGCCTTTGCTGCTTAATGTCAGACTTTTCTCACTACAGATTCCTGTGTGGTTTCAAGCAGCAGTTTATAGCCAGCAAAACCCCCCCCCCAAAACTGAGTATGTTCGTTCTTGATACAATTGAGACCTGGAGACTTTGTGTCACATTGATTAGAAGTGAATCTACCATCTGTTGTCAAGAGATGTCAAAAGAATAGATGAAGTCTCCCTAAGTGTATGCAAACTAGATGACAGAAGTATCACAGCTACACCAGGACTAATATCACAGCAGTATCACACAGCTTCCTTTGCCTATCCTCATGGATTTGGGACATTCGCATTAGGAATCAGAGCACCATCCTTCAGAATGAGATATGAAATTATGTCATTATGTAATTGACAGAAACATTTTAATATTTAAGCCTATAATTGTGGGCTGCAAGCAAGCTGCTCCTTATCATCAAGCTAAGAGGGCAGTTAGGTAGAGAGTCGGAGCCAAGTTTACAGCAATTATCTCTCTCGTTTTGTCTCAAACTCAGTCTCGGGGGCGCATTTTCCGAGTGGAACTGAACTAAAGAAATTACTGTGGGGCGAGGGAGCTGATCGGAGTCTGAAAACAGCTATGTCTAAAGGTAATGAAGCTGTGAGCTGAGAGCAAGAGATGACAAACTGGCACCTCTCCAGCAGGACCAGATCCGCTTCATAACTGCACTCCCCTCGTTTTACAGACCTAACATCAAGAGTTCTCTTCTTTGTTGGCACAAGTGCAATTATCCACAAGTCGCGGCACGCAAACATACCTTTTAGTTAGCAGCTGACGAAGCAGAGGACCAAACACTCTACTCAGTTTTAACCTTGCACACTGCTGTCACAGCATTCATTACACAGGAGACTAAAGCATAAACAATAGCGTGATTAAGTAATTAGTTAGATTCTAGTAGCGTAGTCAAAGTATTCAGAAATTAAGAATATTTATCACAACAATTTTTAAACTGCAAACGTAGCATTTTGTCTTTTCATATTTGTGGCTGAAATTACTTGAGAATGACTTTTTCTGTTTTCATCAAACACGAGGACCGGGGTCTAGAGCCATCCCACCCCCCCTAGAGTGCAGTGGAAAGTGTGGAAATTGCAGTGAAGTCATTAATATCTGACATGAGGTGATGTCAGTGTTACTGTGAAGAAAATAGTCGGTCTCAGAAAATCAGTCTCAACATGTTTTTTGAATCATAAAAAGTCAAATACCTCTGTTGTTCAACGCTACCTGTGAAGGTTTTTTGCAGATTCAGTGTAATATGCAGTGCACATGTAGTAATCAATATTGCTAAATATTACTACAATTATTATTAATGAGAATCTCAGATGTTCATCATCATTTTATAAATTGTTTGTTCACTGTTTCTAGAATGCTAGTTCTAGAAAGTTAGGTTATTATGCAGCTTTGTTTATACATTACCCATAAACTAGAGTGAGTTTAACACCCCTGGTCTGTGTGTTTCATCTTTAATATAATGCTCATCCATCGTCTTCTGCTTATCAGGGTCTCTCACGCCCTCCTGAATGACAAACCTCATTTGGGAGGGGGTAAGAGATAGCCTTTGCATACAGGGGGACATGGTCAAATGCCCACTCTTAATTCCACAAAACACATTTGGGCAAACTCCCAGGCATATTACATAACCTCGAGAGGATTAAAAGCTCATCCAGTGTTCCACAACCAGGATGAAAACCGCATTGCCCCACTTGAATCCGAACTTTGATTTAAAAAAATAACAAAAACAGACTCTCTTCCCCAGCAGCTTGGCATATACCTTCCCAGGCAGACTGAAGTGTGCAAGATGGGACCAACACCCTAGTCTGCCAATCCAGTGTCCCCGTCTTCCACATGATGCTGCACAAGTCAACCCACCACCCCCAAATTCTGCTCCTGCTACATAAGGTATATCAGTGGGACTTAAAATATCCTCAGTTGCAGTCAGCCAGTACTGCATCCTGACTGTACACAGTGTATAGTCAGGATCACACAGTGCGATACTCCAGCTTCCTGAATCAGCCAACAGTTTCCAAGAATTGCCTTAAGGACAACCGAAAATCTTGCTTACCGAACTCCTCCAACATCCAAATTTTGACTTCAGCTATTGCTGTGGTTGCAATCCACTTGGCCTGTTGGCCTGACTTGTCGGCTACCTCTAAAATCAAGCTCAATAGGACTGCTTCTTCAACTTGACAGCTTGAAGAAGATATCTGATACCAGATATCTGGTGTCCAATATCTGGTTTGGGGTTACCACCATAACAGGCACCAACCACCTTGTGGCTGCTGTTCTGTGTAGCTGCTTTGGCAATGGAGGTGCCATGGGGAGTCTGGTCCACTCAGACTCCCCATGTTCCCAGTCTCCCTCAGAATGCTGTCAAAGCTCTGCTGGATGTGGGAATTGAAGATCTTGCAGATCAGGGCCTCTGATAGGTGCTCCCAGAGCACCCTCTCACCACCTTGTTTTTTTATTAGTTGAAAGCTTTGCTCCACTCTTTACCTTAGTGTCCAAGACATAAGGTCTGATGATATGATTATAAAATCAATCATCAAGTTCTGACTTACGATGTCCTGTTGCCAAGTGCACTAATGGAGAAAAAGTGATTACCATGAAAGTCTAACAAATAAAAAACCACTATTATTTTGTGAGGCTGTTCCTCCCAATGGTCACACAGTTGTTTACCATATGAGCATTGAAATTCCCCAGCAGGACATTAGAGTCCCAAGCACGTAGGGCTTTCAGATTGTCCTCACAAATTCGCTTGAAGCTGTGTCACAAAAGTCTATCAGGTGATATTCTCACATAGACTAAGAACTCTCACAAGGCAACCAGCCAATAAAACAAATTAAAAACTGTTGTAGGTTGTAACAAAGGCGCATCATTCTGCTACAATTTTATACAGTGAGAAAACAGAAAAAGCAGATGACTCAGCAGATAAAGCAAAGTATGCACAATCTTTCTGGTCAGTGAAACTATGTCACTGCAATTTTATTCCTGCTCTTGATTGTAGTTTGGAAGGACGTAGTTCTCCTGATGGGAAAATATCTGGCTGTGAAATAATCCAGAAACACTTTAAGGACTGCATCTACCTCAACAAATATACATATCATAATTTTTCAAATTCAGATTTCCAGTTCTCTCATTTCAGCTTAAACTTGTACATCTCATTTATTTCACGCTTCAACAGGCTGCCAACGCAAAAGATGCAGGAAGCCACTCTGGCTAAGTCATTTGCACTTGTCCACCTTTAAGATGAAATATTATGAGTCACAAATAATAAGAAATTAAATCGCAAAATGAATTACTGTACTCATTATTTTAGAGGTAATGATCATAACAAACAAAGACAGATTTGAGTGCCAGCGTACACGGGTGAACTCCAAGAGAAGAACAGGTGCTTCAAAGAGGAAGAAGATCTCATGTGGCTTTCTTTGATTTGACTCTGCTCTGTTCATCTCCCAGATTACTGCTGGCTTTCAGGGAAATAAAACGCATCACAAAGAGAGTGATGTTTCTTTAAACGGGGAAAGAAAGGTGACGTGGACGCAAGCCAAGCTGTGTCCTTATCATCCGGAGGGGCTTACTGCACAGGTGACACACGATTTGCAAGGAGGGCTTAACTTGTCATGATTTCAGCGAGGTGGAGGGAGGGAAGAGCCTCATTAGTATTTACGGAAAGGCCCAGAGCTGCATACATAAACAATGCTGAACAAGGCAAATGCCACTTTTAAAAGAAATATTGGAGATGTGGGAAAAAAATGTTTTCTTTGGATAAATAATCAGATTCTTGAATGAGCTATATTAAGCATTAAAGTAAAAATCCAAGTATATATTTTACTTTAGTGACAGTGTTTTCTGAAGATGATGTCACCTTACTGACTACTTTATTAGATCTACGTGTGTAATCATTCGAGGCTATTCCAGCTCACAATTTACTGTTTGGCTATATCATGAAAAGTCTCTGCTTTGCAATTCCGGGGATGGGGTTTTGCTGGCATGGTATGAGAGTTAGGTTATTTTAGGAAACAGTCACACTTTCACAGACTCAAACATGGCTGCTTTAACTGCTCATTGCTGGAAAAAACACATCTAATGGACAAAGGAACATAGTTTCGAGGTTAAGATTACATTTTTATTTTTTTCGGGACAAAGTATTCAAAGTTCCACTTTCATCTTATTTCTACTGTAAAGCCTAGTTTAGTATTTAAGAAATTTAACCACTGACATACTGAATTTAAAATGTGCAAGAGATTTTTACTATTTAATCTGAATCTTGGTCATTTGCACTCATTTTGACAAGGTTTTCACAGCAATCTATGAAAAACCAAGAACACCCGATGAATCACCTGGTTGTAGAACCAAGTTTAGCAGCAATAAGTTTAAGTAACCGTTTTCAGTATGTGTTCATCAACTTCTCACATTCTTGTGGATGAATTTTAGGCATCTCTTCTTTACAATGTTGCTTCAGTTCATTGATGTTTACGGGCTTTCATTTATGCACAGCTCTCTTAAGGTAATATTATATCATTTCAGTTTCAGTTAGTCTGGACTTTGGCTGAAATTGGGTCATGAAATAGGACAATGATCCAAAGCACAGCGACAAATCTGCTAAAAAAGAAAAGCATCAGGATGTTGCAGTGATCCAGTCAAAGTTCATATGTTGGACAGATGTCTTCACATTGGACTTTAGAACACTTTGGTACTCAGAGGGGTTCATGGTCGACTCAGCCAGTGCAAGATATCCAGGTCCTGTGGCTGCAAAACAAACCCAAATCATCACCCCATCAACACCGTGCTTTACAGCTGGTATGAAGTGTTTGTACCGATATCCTGTGTTAAGTTTTCTCCAAATATGGTGCTGCACATTATAACCAAACATCTTCACTTTGGTCTCATCTCTCCGAAGAAGTCTTGTGTTCAGATGCCACTTTAAAACATAACCCATACTGATGTATTCTTTTTCTTCACAAGCCATACTTGTTTATTGTTTTTCATGACAACTGAGGCCTGTACAGTCTGAGTAAAGCTCTTGGTGGGTTTTTGTAGTTTCTCTGAGCGTAGTTTGAACTTGGGGTGAATTTGCTGGCACTTCCACTCCTGAGAAGATTGTGGCATTGTGTTAACGCACAGTTAAATGCTCCAGACCAGCAAACTGCCAAAACCTTTGCTTTCATGGCGGTGCTCACACTTGCTGATGATCAATTAAGCAAGTATATTTGATTAGAATTACCTTGCTGCTACTTCTTAACTACCATAGAAGAATTAAGGCTCTGCTTAAGTTTTTCACAAGACTGCAAAGAGTCCTGCTTTTTTTTTTTTTTTCACATGACTGCAACTAAGAGATAAAAATTGTGATTTTGGTAATTTGCAGGTAAAAATACATTTGGTTGTAGATTTAAAATGGAAAAAATCTGATTAAAAAGCTCGTTAAATGATTATTTTAATAGTTTGCAATAACTAAAGAGGAAGCAGGTCCCCCAGGATATCCTCTGAAGATTTCTGTGAACTATAATAAAATAAAATAAAATAAATTAACTTTTATATTTATTTTGCATCAACAGCAATGTTGTTTTGCCCACAACCCACTTTTTTCAATAAACAGACAGAATGTTATTAGGCTTCAAGTGATGTCATAAATAACTCACAGGATTATGTTTCCTTCATTTCGCTTTTTTAAGAAAACCGTTTGACTCAACATAAAAAATAAAAAAATAACAATCTTTCATAAGACATTTGGAAAGAAAATTAGGTTTACATAAAAGGAGTCTTTATTTAGTCCTCACAGTACAGTTTGTACATCTTTTTGCTTGGAAATATTTCAGTAATTCGCCAGTGAGGGAAGACAGTCGTCCACAGTCAGACGGCATCATGGATTTTAGGAAATTCAATTTGGAAATCTTTAAATTAAACCCAAACAGAATCAACCTTTGATAAATTAAATATCTTTGATCGAATATGCTTTTAAACAGAAGAAAATCAGAGCCCAGCTTAAGTCATGTTGCCGTTTCTGTGTGTCGACCGTCTCCTGTTCGGTTTCCTCTCATTAAGACTTTGACCACATTGCAGATGGTCGCCCCTGAGCTGAGCCTGTGTGAGTCCTGTGTGTGCGCACTAGCTTTAAAGTGAAACTCATCAGTATTCCTCTCACTCTGGGGGAATTAGCTGCCAGAACACCGCTTTTTCTGCCAACTTTGATCCCAGCCCTCCTTTCAGGACCAGTAAGGTGGACAACAAACCACACTCGTTATAGCTCGTTAATGGACTGACGCAGGGCTCAGAGCCTCAGGCAGAGTGCAGTGAGGATCACATGCACGAGGGAGTATAGGACTCCAACACGTAGCTCAACCTTACCCCCTTCTCTCCAAGCTCTCTCAATGCTTTAATCAAATCCTGCTTGCCAGAGAATAACTAACAAATTAGCTCAACCCTCGGCTGTAAAACTGGTCAAATCTTGTTTTACATTTGTATCATAACAAGGCGACCAGGAGATGCTTGAGTACAAGAGGGTGCTTGAGATAATGATATTGGTGAATAATGGCTCCTGCCACATGTGTTTTTTTTAAGCACAGTCACTGACTTTGAAATGCCACAGAACATCTATCATCATTATTTAAAGATCTTAATTTTAATTTAACAGGATATGAACGGATGACATTAAGCTTTAATGAATTTCAGTAAAGTCATTGAATATGAACTTACTTCAGGTCTTCAGAAGCCCTCGCCTGGATCAGGGGAGTCTCCACTGAATGTCCGAACACGGCACCTTCCGAGCCTGCGGATAAAACAAATCCCAGATCGTGTTCAGTGCGGCTTTATATTATGTTCCACCAAATACTTTTTGGTAACAATCTAAACATAGCCATGAAACTAAATCCATATTTTTCAGTGAGTGGCATGTTTACATTATATCACCATTTAAAAGAGAACAAAAACAAGTGAACAGACTGCAGGCAATGGGCACTTATTGTCCACATAAACCTCCTGCTGCAGTCTTTCAATCATTAAAATCCTTAGAACAGCTAAGGCAGCACAGTGGCTGTGTGATTAGCTCTGCTGCCTTTTTACTTGCCAAGCAAATGTGTAAAACCAGAAGACCACTGGAGGCAACTCGCTCATGCTTTCATGTTGTTTACACCAAATTCTGACCCTACCATCAAAATGTTGCAGGAAAAAGACTCAACCAGGCGACCAACATCCAATTTTGGTGAGCCTGTATCAACTGTATCCTCAGTTTCCTGTTTGGAGCTGAGAGTGTCACCCAGTGTGGTCTTCTGCTGCTGTATATTTGCATTCAGAGCTCCTCTTCTGCATACCTTGGTTGTAACGAGTGATTATTGGAGTTACAATTAGCTTGAAGCAGTCTGACCTCTGGCATCAACAAAGCACCCAGAGAACAGCCGCTCATGGGATATTTTCAGTGTTTTGGACCAGTCTTTGCAAATTCTAGAGATGTTTTTGAGGGAAAATCCTAGTAGACCAATCACGCCATGTTCAAAGTCATCTGACTGCATGCCCAAATGCACTGCATGCATTGGTGCCATGGCTGATTAGATAACTGACAAACAAGCAGCCAAACGGGTGTACCAAATGAAATCACCAGATAGTGTATATTACTTGTGTTGACATACTGTGGATTAAAGTCTTAAGTCTTACTTATGCCTTACTTATTAATGTGCTGGACTTCTAATATACTCCGGGAAAACCTACAGTACCAAAACTTAAGATTCAAATCTGCCCTTTTAGTTTTAAACAATACACCACTGATCACCGTTTGTTTAAGATATCCAAAGACAATCGAGTGAGACTGCAGCACCGTTTTACCTGTGACTGTGAACTTTTCTGCTGCCATGATGACCTCCTCTTCGTCGGCAGTGAACAGAAGTGTGCCCCCGTCTCTGCTTCGCACCTCCAGCCTCTGACACTGGGCTTCCACAGCCTCAGGACCTGCAAGAGAGACGTACATACTCAAGTTTCCATTGAAAACCTTCAGTAAACGTTGCTGAGTGCACTCAATTTAACGGTAAAGGAACAATTCAGCCTATTTGCATTCATTTACCTCTACTGCATTTTCCAGTATTTTATGAATGTTTCTAGAACTAACTATACATTTTAGTTACGATTAGAAAAATTTCCACCTCAAAAGTTTTATTAGTCTGCAGTGGTAACAACTTTCACTTTTTGAAAATAGCGCTGTCAAATAAAGGTTGACTTATGCGACTCTGGTCTTTTAAATCTGCTCCGGGAAGCTACAGTATGTTTGTGCATGTAAGACTATTAGCAATCTGAAATACTTTGTGGAGTGCTTGCTTTGCAAATGAAAGGCTCCTAACAAAGCTGGATCAGCCATGCTTCTCTGATGAATGAAGACAAATCAGTAATCTGTTCCGCTGGTGAGGAATATTAATTCCTGTTCTCCAGACTTTGGTGTTTTTCCAGATGTGCATGCACAAAATTCGTCTCCTTTTCTTGCTCTCTTCTCCTCGCTCTGCCATTAATCCATGCCCTGCGACGGCTGGGGAATTTAATTATTCTCGCTGAGTTTCATCTCATTTCAGACAAAACGCAGTACCCACAAAAGCAGGCGTAATTTTCAGAGGAAGGTCAAGCGTGACCGAAACGTGTCATATCAACAGTCTTGTCAAATCACCATCAACTCTCTACTTATGCTGGCTAAGATCAATAGCTATTAATGTTAATAAGCAGGTCATTTGCTTTCTAGTGGTGATTAATCATGTAAATGACTTTGGTAATTTAGTCTGACTGATGATAAAGAGATGAAACTATTGCTCTTTCAAATAAGAGCATCAAAGGTTAGCGTCTGGAAAAAAACTACTCAGAATAAGATGTAGAAGCATTAAAGAGAACTTAAGATAAATTGTTGTGTTAATCTTAAATGAAGTCATCAACAAATGGTATTGATCTGGTAATTTAGACAGCTATGGCCAGATTAATCCAAGACCAGTTTTTTTCAATAATAAGTTGTACAAAGAGAGAGGAATACAATGCTGTGCAAAAGTCTGGAAGTACATCTTATTTCTTTATATATTTTATTAGGAAAACATTCATAAGGCAAAAACAGAGATTCTACAATTCTAACAAGCTTGAAAGTCAATATCTGGTATAAAAAACTTGATTCTTCAACACAGCCTGAACTGTTAGGCAGCTTTCTTGTCATTTAAATAGTCTTCAGGAAAAGTTCTCCAGGCTTCTTAAAGGACATTCAAAGCTCTTCTTTGGATGTTGGCTGATTTTTGTTCTGTTCTCTGTCGAGTTGATCCCAAACTGCTTCAATAATGTGTAGGTCTAGGCTCTGGGGAGGCCATCCATGACGGACAGCATCCAACTGTGTGTTTATTTCTATTCCAGGTATTCTTTTACTGCGTTGGCAGTGTGTTTTGGATCATTGTCATGCTGAAAAATACCAATCAGAAGCTTTCCAGATTGTATTACATGTTGGATCAAAATCTAATCGCGTGTTTCTTTTCCAGTTCTTTTGTAATTTGGCAGAACTCCGCCTTTTCTCCTTGTTTTGCTTCCTTAAGAATGGCTTCTTTGGCACCAGTTTAGGTTACTGATTGAGCAAGCGCCCATATGCCTTGTGGCTAAAATGGAGCAGCCAAGGTTCGAGTCGAACCTGCGGCTCATCTCTCAGGTCTTTGTCAAGAGTTTTTCCCTTTTATTAAGAACATAACTTTCAGACACTGTTCTTCTACTAAAGATAGTTTTTGAAGGTAGGGCTTCAAAACAAAATGTTATGCTTGTCAAACTGTGTTCTCATAATCATAATTTTCATACATACACATGATGAAAAGCCTTTTTCTGACAGCCTGCTGGTGATAAAGTGCCTGAATATACAATTTTAAATTGGTTCTTTGCTAAGTTATTACCTATTATGTGTAGACAAAACACTGATTTATCCTTTGAGTTAGGTGCCTTTTTTATGCTTGAATGTTTTATAGGTCAGCATTAAATGGCTTATTAAACAAAACCATCCTCTGAAAATGGTCAGGTACAAGGACTGAACAGAAAATGAGTGAAAAAGCAGCCAATCTCCAAGAAAAGCCTTTGAAAAAACTTTAGAAAGCCTGGTCAACAAGTTTAAAATGGCAAGAAAGTCAAAAATGGCAAGCAGCAACATAATGAAATGAGGGATGGCTCAAGACCTTTCAACAGCACTGTAAAAATTGAAACTACTTTTAGGCTACATTACAGACAGTTATTCCACAGCAGGTGTTTCCTTGCAGGTAAGCCAAGCTGCAATTTATAGTTTCAGGATGGAAATGGCACCAGCAGTAGTAGCGTAGAAGTACACAAAGAAGGAAGTGGAAACTCACCGACTGTGAGCTGACCAGTTAGCTGGCCTTGGTCGTTTCTGGCATTCAGTGTTACGTTCTTGTCTGACCGCAAGACCAACAAGCTGTCCTAGGGGGAAGCATGGAGGGGGGGGAGGACGAGACACACAGTGGGAGAGAGACGGAGAACAGAGGAAAAAGAAATGCTGCATTAAAAAGCTTAAATCTCATAAACAGCGCTGGAAACTGTTAAACTTATTCTTTCAATGTTAAAGAACCACAGAGGAAGGAAGAAATTAAATATGTAAGATCACTGAATAGGAATTATTTAAATCCCCACACTCAGCAGCCATCAGAGACTGCCTTGTCTTGTTGAAATCAGAATTAATGTAATTATGCTGGTTCGAAATAGATTGTAGTCTACAGTAAAAAGGTTTCCCAAGTGGATCTTTCCTGGATAATAACCACTGAATTACACAACATTAAGGCTAAAATGGAACAAATTAAAACCGAATTATTGAAAGATGAGTAATGAAGTGAAGAAAGAGATAGAGGAGGAGGAAGGAGTTTGCGGGGCAGCCGAGGACGTGTGTGTGTGACGAGCGTGGGTGCATCCTTTTCACCGCTGCAGACATTTCGGCTGTGGACCTGTCCTGTTTTCTGGCAGCTTTGCATTTTGCAAGTTTATAGATTGTTGACATTTGAATGATAGCACATGTGCATTTTGAAAAGGCTTTGAAATGCTCCTGTTCTACCTCAGATGTCTACATTTCCCCGTAACATCATCTTATGAATACATTTAGGACACTTCTAAAATTTTAAATACCTGACCGCTACAATATGGTATATGGTTGAGCATTACCATACTCAGGGGGGGGTGGGGAGTTATGTGGGTCTGCGAAAATGTGAAGCACATATCAATGTTTCTGGTGTGTTGTATCTGTCAGTCCTAAAGGAGCTAGAGATCTTTCTCTCGGTACTTGACCAAAATATTTTATAAACCTATAAGAGCAACATAAATAAGAAAAAAATGCTTTCCTAGGCTTGAGCAAGTTCTCGAGAACAATTTCATTGTGGGAAGATGACTATGATTACTGCTAGATCCAGTGAAATTAATTCTGTAAAAATACATGTTGCCTGGAAGCTCAGTGACATAATGACAATTTGCGCTCTAGGGCTGCAAACCCAGACACTATGTCAAGACTGCCTTAATTGATTTTTGGACATCTGCAGGCAGTATAAGAAGCTGTAGCAACACTGACCTAGCACCACTGTATAACTTTCATGGTGAAAAGTTAGCAGTAAGCAGGTGCTCTTTGACACATGCCACAGAGTGAAATTACCCTTCACTTGGAATTGTTTTGAGAGCTCTGTGTGTTGTTTCTTTTTTAAACACGCTGTTTTTAAATTAAAAATGATCCCCCTGCACACATGCAATTCAGCACAGTTTCATAACTCAATCTTTCCAACAAGACCATTCAGAGTAAATTAGTGGCAGAGGGTTGGCTGGGCGATACTTCTATGTGGGTTAGTCACCAGGAGGAGGTAAAGAGTGATGAATAACTGGTGCATCCCAATGATGTTTTAGCCACAGAGCTGAAAAGCTTTTCTTTAAAAGTGGATCTATTCTGCTTGCATGTGAGCTGAGATATATGTGCAAGTAATCCATGTGAGTCTGCTGAACAGTCAATTTCAGACGCTTTCTTCTATTTCAAGATCTGCATGATGTCGATAAGAGGGGTATCCTTACCACCTGCCATCCAAACCTTCTGTATGTGTGTAAAAGCCAGTCGGAAGAAAGTCGGATTAGAGTGGCCTTAAAGAGAGGAGTTAAAACACCAGATGAACAAAGTGACCTGTAAAAGCACCTTTTAACACTTTGTAAAATCATGGTATCATTTCAATTTAACCACAGTAACATCTAATCTATATCCACAAAGCTTTAATATTATGATGTACACTGCTCAGGTCCCCTGATTGGTCCCCGTTTTGCTGCCCAAACAGCCTCGACCCATCAAGACATGGACTCCACTAGACCCCTGAAGGTGTGCTGTGGTATCTGGCACTAAGATGTTAGGCTGTTTTGAGGTGGAGCCTACGTGGATTGGAATTGTTTGTCCAGCACATCACACAGATGCTTGATTGGATGGTGAATTTGGAGGCCAAGTTAACACCTCAAACCCATTGTTATGCTCTTCAAACGATTCCTGAACCATTTTTGCTTTATGGCAGTGTGAATTATCCTGCTGAAAGAGGCCACAGCCATCAAGGAATACTGTTTCAATGAAAGGACATACATGCTCTACAACAATAATTAGGTAGGTGGTGTCAAAGTAACATCCACATGGATTGCAGGAGCCAAGGTTTCCCAGCAGAACATTGCCCAAAACCATCACACTTCACTGGCTTGGCTTCTTCACCTATCACCCTGTCACTGGATCACCACTGTTCCTTTCTTGAACTACTTTTAATAGATACTGACCACTGCAGACCAAGAACATCCCACAAGAGCCGCAGGTTTGGAGATGCTTTGACTCAGTTGTCAAGAAATCACAGTTTGACCTTAAACACTCAAATCCTTACACTTATCCATTTTTCCTGCTTCTAGCATCAACTTTGAGGACAAAACATTCACTTGCTCCCCAATATATCCCACTCACTTACATTTGCCATGATAAAGAGATAATCAGTCTTATTCACTTCACTATCAGTGCTCATAAAGTTATCCCTGAATGGTGTACATGATGTATTAAGACCAGACTAAAATGACATTTATACAGTACAACATTGCAGGGTCCATTTCAAGCATGTAATTTTAGCTTTTTTTGCCAGGTGGATGTTATTCACAGGTATGGGTAAACCATAAGGCACAAACATGCAAACATAGTGACAGTTAATTTCTGAAATCCTTTTTTACCATATGGGTGTTTACTCAAGTCTTGATTACCAACTTTTTATTACACACTAAATGGGGGTGGACAGTGTCTTGCTGACAAGTGTAGGAGTGTGCTTATTTTCAGACAATGGAAAGCTGGCATTGTCCCGTAATCACACAGGGATTTAAATATATTTTACTCCATATAAACAGTACTATATTTAGCTTTGATTTAATCTTTTTGTTTGTTTTTTTTAATTTTTCAATGTAATTAAGCATTGCAGTATGCCAACTGTGCAAACAGACCAAACAGCATGGGCACTCGTTGCCAGTGTCTGTTACCATCAGTGTGTTTTATTTTACTATTTTAGTGGCCTGCATCTATGAGAATTTACCTTCATACATGTTAGGGGTATTATTACACATTAGTACCTGTAGAAGGTTTTTTATGTTTAGTCAGGTAAGCCAGCTGCTACTTTCTTTAAAACATCAACTGGTGCTGATGGAGAATTTTACTATTACTGTAGCAGGCTGATCGTTCTGCAGTGTGTGAGTCAACCACAGGCTCATTCTGACCCAGGGAAAACGTCATGTCACCATCTTTACAACTGTACTAAAACAAGTGACATTTACAAGCATTTAGTCACAGTCTAGTATTTGAGCAAATAATTCTGCCGTTCCCTTAATCTTAATAATTATCTCAACTTTGCAGAGGTCATTTGGTTCATTTTCATTCCCCGCTCGCTCCTTTCCGATGTTAATGTGCATCATCAAGTTTCACCACGAGGCAGCGGCATCATGGAGAAATTTGAGTTCTTGATTTGAAGTATCCCTTTAAAGAGTTTATAGGTGTTTAACAGTATCCTGAGGGGGCACGGCTGAGACGCTCGTGCTCTCCTTAAAACCTCCCCGGGATCACATAAAAGGCTTTTAAAGTCACTGTGTCTGCTGAGGAAGGTCAAGCGCAGATCAGAGTGAATGCACATAAACGGAGCCTGTTGTTGTAGGTGTACCGGGCCCCATCAGACTGAAAAATTACCATGACTGGTGTAAGGCAGAGGATGCCTCCCCGCATATGATGAATAAGTTCAGAGCAGAAAGCGAGAGCACGTCACCCTGCTCCTAAGAAATAGTTTAAAAACAAAGCAACTCTGTGCTGTCTGAAGCTGTTGACTTTCAGCGAGTGAGTATAAAATGAAATCTGTTTAAAGCACAGATAAAGAGCACTGTTCAGAGTTTAACTGTAAGCCTAACCATCTATTTGCATAGAGACATTTAAATTTTAATTATACCGATTGTTGTGCTGGAGGCTCATTTACATACTGAGCCGCACAACTAAATGTAATTTTTTAAAAATGCCAGGCGTGAAAAAGCAATGCTTATTATGCCTTAATTTCCTCATTTAAATATGAAATCTTGCAGCAGGCTGTTTAAAAACATGTCTGCAGTCATATTCAATATTAAAAGTTGCCTGTATTTTAGTGCAATGCAAATCAAAGCGGTTCTAGCTTTCCGAGGCGACGCTGCAGTTTGCGGTTTAAGCTGCTCGAGATTAACAGGTGGATGGCTTTAAGCCGTCTTTTGCCGACTTGAATTCAGAAATAGTGCTTACAATCAGCTCTCTCGTGCTTATCAAATGCAAGTAGGTGAGGCTTAGTGAAGGAGAAGTTTCACTCCAATAAAGATACACCTGCATCTGCGGCTATTTATAGATCAGTCAGGCTCCCCGGAGACGATAACGAGAGCCAACAGTCTGAACAGCAGAGATGTGATTAACTGTATCTGGGCACTGCGATGCACTCGTACCACAGTGTTCAGTTTTCAAATTCCAACCAAGTTTTCATTTAATTTACATTTTTATCAGCGACAGTGTACCATCTGTATCGAGTGGTTAAAAAGTTACCAGATCATTTATAAAAACCCCAGAAATGTTGTGTTATTATAAAATCCATGTCTGCTCCATGATTTGGGAAGATTACCTTTAAATAAAGACCCACATCTAGAGCCTCCCAGCTGTCAGATTTGATCTCCGTAGTGTCATTCCTAATGGAGGGTAAAATTCTACAGTTGCAAGAAGCTGTGGCTGGAGAGGGTTAAAGAAATTCAGCTACAATTATTTTACTACATAAATGGAGAATTTGTAGTTGGTGTACATCCCAGGCCTCCTGCCTTGTGTTATGTCCAGTCCAGCAGCTCATTTCTTTCTTTCTGTAAACGTTTGAGCTGGCAGAAGAAAAAAAAGCTCTTATCATAAATAAAAACACTTGCCTCTTAATGGCCAATAATTGAAAGTTCTTGGAATTACATCATTAAATTACAAAAAACAGCAAAAAGACTAATTAGACTGGACTGACCACTCTGCTAAAATATATCACTGCTGTTCACTGAATCTAATTTGACCACAGTTTGTCCTTAAAGGCAGCAGAGATTATTAGCCTAATGCATGTGGAAAACAGGAGCAATTCCAAAAGATAAATTGCTAAACTCAAGACTCGTCTCCTTTGTGTATTCATTTTCTGTCTGCAGAGAAATCTGCTGAGAATTTAAGCTATGCATTCCCTCGATGAGATGAAACATCGCACCTAAAATCTTTCATTTAACTTGATGTTAACTAACTTCAACTTTGCCCCAACCAAAATATTCAAATATTCAGATAGCCATATATATTCATCTGTGCAGTCCCAGTATCATTTAAAAGTTTCTACTAACCAGCTATCCAACCCTTATTTATTCCAACATCTTTGCAATACTGATAGTGATTCGGACTGATCTACCCTGTGAGAAGTTTCCTCTCGATGAAAGCGGGAGGGGTAAGAAATGCCCACTCACACGTCTGCTTTCACAAACACTTGAAATTATAAATGCAGTGTTCCTCTGGCAGGTAAAACTCCAAGTGTGACAAGGATTTCAAAAAGCCTGAAATTGCTGTTGCACTGTTGCACTCAGACGGGTAAAAAATGTCGAGTTTCAAACTGATTTGTCATGCCTGAAATTATAACAGTATTGTGGCGTTCACAGGTGTAATTTAAGCTATTGTCTCGCAATCATATGCTTGAATTTTGTTGTAATCCAAACGTCTGGTATTAAGGTCATCTCGCGGTATTGTTTTCACGCTCCTCATACGAGCCTGTGTTTGGTGGAACAGCTCAAGTTTGCATGTGCTGTGCTATCTGCAGAAGCTGACAGGTGGAGGCAGAGAGGCAGGGAAGGAGGGAGGGATGAGATAGGTGGACAGACATGCAGGCAGTGAGGAAGCCTTCAGGGCAGGAAAAAAATAATATAGAAAATCTTCCTTCCATCCATCTGCCTGTCAGTTTTGACAGACAACTCAGCACAGGTACATATGAAAAGTGCAGCAAAAGAGGCCAACATTATCACACATATTAAAACAAGCTGAGTGTTAGGCTCTAACTTTTTACACTTCATTTATGTCCTTACTATTTCAACTCTTCAACTCAACATTATGGTAACACTTAGAATGAATATAGATAATAGAGCATCATTTAATGACGTGTGTGTGATTGAACATTTGCTACAACATGGGCAAAGCATTTTTTATTAAAAGGAACAAAATTATCGAAATATACTCGGCCCTGTGTGAAAAGGTAATTGCCCCCTAAACCTAATCACCGGTTGTGTCATCATGGCAGCATTTCTGATTATAGTCATTGAGCCTTTCACGTCACTCTGGAGGAATTTCAGCCACTCCTCTTTGCAGAATTTTTTTAAGTTGGGTCAAACTGGATTTTCCAGCATGAATGGCCTGTTTAAGGTCAAGCCAAAGCCCCTCAATTGGATTTGAGTCTGGACTTTGACTAGAAAAAGCTTAAATTTGCTTTTATGAGGCATTAAAAAGTGGACCTGCTGGTGTGTTTTGGATCATTGTCCTGCTGCATAAGCCAAGTGTGTTTGAGCTTCAGGGTACGAACTGATGGCCGGACATCCTCTTTCAGGATTTTCTGGTAGAGAGAAAAATTCATCGTTACAGCAAGTCCTGAAAAAGCAAAGCAAACCGTCACACTACCACCACCATATCTGAATGTTGGTGTTCTTTTTATTTATTGCTGTGTTAGTTTTATGCAGATGTAAAAGGACAAAAAGTTCAACTTTTGTGTCGTCAGTCCGCAGAATATTTTCCAAAAGTCTCTGAGATCATCAAGACTGATTTTGGCAAATGTGAGACGAGCCCTTGAGTTCCTTTTGGTCAGCACTGGTTTTCTCTTTGTTCTCTCCCATGGATGCCCAGTCTCTTTCTATGGTTCAATCATGAACTCTGACCTTAAGTAAGACAAGTGAGGCCTGCAGCTCTTTGTATGTTGTTCTGGGTTCTTCTGTGACCTCCTCAGTGAGTCGTCGGTACTCTTGGAGTAATTTTAGTTCAGCAACATTTTCTCCATTTGTGAATAATGGCTCTCACTGGCATCCCAAAGCCCTAGCCCTTTGTAACACTTTCCAGACTGATAGATGCCAAAGACTTTTTTAGATTGCATTTTTGGCTGCTTTTTAAAACCAGCTTCACTTTTTCAGACAGGTTCTGTTTAAGTGATTTCTTGATTCAGCAGGTCTTGTATGCGTGGCTGGTAAAACTGAACTCAGCTTTCCAAAAAATGCAGTTTATCACAGTTAATTCATGACTTAACGAAGTCAAATTACCTTTTCACACAGGGCCAAATAGATTTTAATATTTTTTTCTCTTAATTAATCAACATTTAACAACTGCATCTGCGGCTATTTACTCAGGTTACCATAAAAAAGTGTGAGAAATATGCAAAAAAAAAAAACAGAAAAGCAAAAAATCAGGAAGGAGCAAATACTTTTTCATGGCTATAAGGTTACACATACACGGCTGGAAAAACTTACTAATAATATCAAAACTGAAAGCAGCAATAATTAATTTTCTGACCACTTGGTAAAGTGCAACAAGCTGTGAATGCAGACATATGATCATCTCATGATGTTAGTATGGGTAACCCATTAACACTAACACACTATTTACACATACAGCAGCAGATGCCGACCATCATTAGCATTCCTTTGAACTGATGCTTTTAGGCGCTTTCCTTTTAACTCCGTTCGGTCATATATCGGACTCTTTATCTGCAAAATGTTCAGCAGCAGACCGTCGACTCTGCCTGCTGTTTGGTGCCTAACAAGTTGTGAACAGTGGATTTATCAGAGGTTTCTACTCGAACAGCCATATGCTGCTGCTGAGGTTGACAGAGTGACTCAAAACTCTAAAGTTGTGGGTGAAAAAAACAAAAAACACTCCGAAAAGATGAGCCAAAAGACACACACGCAAAATAAAACTGTAGAGCTGAAGAAAACTGAAGAGCCTTTTTCTGTAGGTTCATCAGAGCAAGAAATGTGATACACATATGGTTATTTGGGAAAATGATACATGATTTTAAGCTCAAAAGTCACACAAAAATCCAAATATTCAGTATTTTTCTACACTGCGTGAGACAAAACTTGTTATATGTAACCAATAAATACTGTTAAATAACAATTTATACTACAAGCAAAATGAAATAAAATGTGTTCAAAATCAAATTTAAACTCTTACTAATATATTCATTATAACATTGCTTAAATCTCTAGCTTTTGTTTTGTGGATAACTACCCTGATTTATTAATGTGGCCTATTTATCACCAGCGTCACACAGAGACTGTAAACTGCATTAAGCTGCCATTAAATAAACACTAGGTTGGCGTAAATCTCAAGAGCTCCACTTCATGGTTAAATAAAGATTTAAACAAAACCGACAAGACTTTGGTTTTATGATTAACAGTGGCTTCTTTCTTCCTTCCTTTCTTATTTCCCTCCTGTCTGCCTCCCTCCCCTGGGTGACAGGTAGGTGGATACAATTAAATGTGCAGGAATAAACTCAACTTCAACTCAACTCAATTGAATTCAATTGAATTTGAAAGTAGGGCCAAACAGCAGCAATGATGCAGAATGACAGTAAAAACGAAAAAAACAAACAAACAAAAAAAACACCCCACAACAACACACACGCCTTTAAACAGAGCGTATCATCCACATTGACTCTTTTTTTAATCATTTTGACCTGCAAAAGAGTCTGCAGGTCAAAATGCTAACCTGCTGACACTTTAAAAAACACAACAAAAACAACCCGATTGCATTTTTCCTCATGATTTTGCTCAGTTAATCAATGTAAACTGAAAGAGAACAGCTGTCACCTACTCTGACACTACTCTGCCTTTTTAAGGGGCTACTCAGCATGTACTTTGCTGCCAGCTATCAGAGTTACTGCCAAAATAAGCAGAGGGAGTATTTCAATATGGTATCCGCAGATTACAGCTTCAGTTACTGATTAAAATTTAAAGCAATGATTGACTCGTGAAAAGGAAAAAAAAAACATATCAAACTACAGCTTACTGTGAGTTTAGCAGCTGCAGCTTGAAAATAAATAAATAAATACGCTCATGCTATATTTGATTTTAAGAAACCTTTGATGCAGTACCAAGTTCACTGCCATTTGTGGTAATGGCTTATTGATCAATGCTGGTTATCTGACTGAAGAGAAGCACCGTGCACTGTTGTGTAAACTCCTTAACCATAATCCCTGCTCTGTGTGTGCTTGACATATTTCCTCAGGTGAGGAAATATTGAGTGACCCATGGAGACTTTTGTCCTGCAAATATCTCTGGTGCGGCAGATAAGAGGGGCCCTGCACAGCGCTGTCTGTAAAACAAGACAGTAAAAATGTCTGCAGGTGGTATTGAACTGGGGGGTGAAATATTGGCTTTGTCCAATATTCAGTTTTGGGCATCTGCTATGGCCTTGAGGTGGTTTTTCTTCAGGCACAAGAGCGTTATATTTAAATCAACATTTAGCTCCAACTAGGACATCAAAGAGCACGAGTGGGCAATTCCGAGTTGTTTCTCAATCTGCTGTGGCAAATTGGAGCCACAATCGAGCCACTTCCTCCATCCATGTCCCTCAAGAAAAAAAAAAACAGAAAAAAAGGAAAAAATCAAATTTATACTGGAACCCTAGCCTACAGTGCTTGAAATTGCTTTCTGCACCATGCCTAATCACTGAAAAAGGGGATGATCCAACTGAGCGTCTGTGATTTGTGTGGGAGAAGAACATTTGGATCAACTTTGGGCTGGAGCTGTGTTGGTTAATCTACTAAACATCAAAGAGGAGAAAGGAGAGGGAGGAAGTGCACAGGGGGAGGAATTTATCGCGTGGGCTTGATTGGAAATCCAGCAGGGACACTCTGGTCCCCCCCTGTAATCGTCTGTAATCTCCTGTAGGTTGTATGTGGCCTGAGAGGAGCTGAGAAGCAGCCTATTACCCACCTCCTGCCGATGGGAGGCCCTGATAATACGCTGTTTGAGGACGACAGGAAATGAGGGAAGCTGAAGAGGAAAGGAGTAATACACAGAGAGGAAAGGGGTCGTCTTTTATTTTATTTTTATTTTATTTTTTTAAATCCAGGCACGCATCAAGTCTGAGCTCAGAGGAAAGTTGGCCTTTGTTGATAATGAATTGATCATAACTTCCTCAACAGTGAAAGATCAATATGAGCTTGTCTGCAGCTTTAGAGACATCTTTCTCCCTGAGAGCTTTTCATATGCGTTTCAGTCAATGGTACTTATTCCTAGTGCATCAGAGTCAGAGTATTGATCAACCTGAAGCTGGTGAGAAAAGGGAGCAACTTACCCTTCTGGACTGAATCTCATTAACATACAGAGGCAAAAGAAACTCGCTGATTCCCTCCATGCGAATCCCGTCCTGGTTCAGCTTGAGGTTTCCCATTCCATCCTGAAACAGAGTCATGATCATCAGTGATGCTGTAAGAAGCTGTGTTCATTTTCCTGATTTGATTTAAAGGATTATAGCTTCCCAAATGTTTTTTGAAAAAAAAAAAAGGAAAAAAAAAACTGAATCCTGCCGTCGGTGAAGTACATTAGACGGAGCTCAAGCTGTTGTGTAGCAGACAGGCCGGTGGACAGGCAGCGGGGCTGAGTGACAGGGAAGAAGTAGGACATGACATCGAGGTGACAATGCCACAGACACTCAGCACTGTCAGGGTGACAGGCTGCATGCAGTGGGAGGCAAACTGAGGAGGAACAGACTAATGTGGCAGCTCTGGAAGCGAATGTTGAGAAGACTCATGGAAATAAGAAAGGAATTAGATTTATGGTCCTGCTGATTTGCATGAAATAGTATTAGCTCAGTATTGTATATTAATATGCAAGTTTTGGGGGTTTTCTTCTTACCAAGGTCAAAGTGGGTAGTGTTGTACTGCACTGTGATACATTCAAAGCTGCTGCTAATGTTTTGTCCACTCCATTTACATAACTGGGCATGTGTGATAAATTGGACAAAATTAAAGACTCTGCTGTGGAAAATAATGGCTGCGAACATCAACAGAGCTTTTTTAACCATATGAGACCTGACAGTCACTGCCACTTACACACCAGCTTTCTTTAACTGCTATCAAAATGGCTCAAGCTGCTCCTCGCCACACACAGTTTAATGATTAATAACTGCAAGAGCCAGCCAACTCCTTTTTGAAAAAGGACCAACTTACATTTCAAGCAGCACGCTGTATTAGAATTTAACAGTCAAATCAGGCACTTGGCATGTAATAGCAGGAAAACCATTAGAAAGGAGAGGCACGTGACATTAAAGACATCCATATTCTGCAGAGATGGTCCGTTCCAGCTATTATCCATTATCTTACTCACCTTCATGTTTTACATAAGCACTTCTCAAACTGTGTGACTGAGCCCATAAACTCTGCAGGAAAGAGTTCACAGAGGTCAAGACAGAAAGCTGTTTTTCTCATAGACTTTATAGGACAGGAAGTCTTTCTGTAGCCACAACTATGGTGTTCAGATTTAAGCCACTTCATTTTTTTGTACCATCTTTGATGCTGTTTGATGATTTGGCTACAAAATGGGTTGTGTCATTCATAAACTCATAAAAATAAAAAATAAAAAGTATGTGGTGGCAACAAATAAACATCTTATATACATATCTATATATAAAAACAAGAAATTTTGGGAAATCTCTCAAAATATTTGCTTAAAACTAGTTCAACGTTCAAGTTCAACCACTAAAACTGATTCTTCTATTCAGGAATGCAAGAAAATAACTGATTTGGTATCTTGATTAAAAAAGCAACAATGTGCTTTACTCAGTTTTCCTACTTTTTTTTTTGTAAAACTACATTTGGAAATAAATGGATGACAACAATAATTATAATTTCGTGTTAACATAAAAAAGGATTTTGGTAATTACCAGCTTATTTTTGTCCCAATACTAGTACTTAAAATTATTTAAATTGTTCATTTATTTATTTATTGTTATAATTGTTTTAATTAAGTAATTTCTTTTCTTTTAATTAATTTATTAATTAATTTTTCTCTCTGATGTTCAGTGCACCTTAGTTTGTGTTCTGCTATGGAAATAGAAAAATATTTAAAAAAATTTGAGTCTCAAAAGAAATTTGTTCCATGTGAACTACCTCAGGATTTCACGTTTAAGTTTTCATTATTAATAGCACAACGTCTGGGTAACCATAGCTGTTAATTAACGTTGGAATGAAAAAAAAATAGGGATCGTTAATAACGAATTTGTTTCACTTGAGATTTTCCTGCAGTAAGAAGCTAAATTTAAACTTTTCAGCTTTAAAAGTTGTCTGGACATCTGTGTGATTGAACTTTCTGAAAAGCACCACATCTTTGGTGGGATCTTTTGCTTCACCTGTGCGCTTTAAAAAAGTCACGCCAATAAAAGTCACGCCGATTTTTCAACTATGTAGCTGTACAGCTAGTCCTACCTCTCTCCACAGGTAACAGCCCAGTGGTTTGCACTTAAATTGATTCTTTGCCATCCCGTTTCAACAGAAGCTACATCAATTTTAAAAAAAATATGAAATACCAAATACTGTATGAAATGAAGCATGATCCTGCAACTTCACCTCACATTTACTCGGGGGCTGATTTTGGACTGTATATAATTCAGTAGAAATTGGACAAGGTTATGCCTTGCTGCACCACAATGAGCAGACTGAAGTGTGAGGGCAGCTTTGTAGGGATGTGTATGAACAGATTGGCCCTGAGGGATGTGTTGAAAGAGTCCATAGTGCTAGCGGCACAAATGGATGGAGTGAATTACAGAGGCAGAGAACAGCAGGGAGAGCGCCATCATGCATGAGAGCAAAGAGCAGGGACAGACAGGAGAACAAAGTCAGGGGAGTTTAGGAGGTGTGTGTGGCGATGTGGAGGTCAGACTGTGAAGTCGCTGCTGTGCTGGAAGGAGGCGGCATAGTGGGTGTGAAGAATTCAGCACACGCTGCAGTCACTTAAATAAGTAGATGGGAGGTAGGAGAAAAAGGAGGGCGTCACAAACAGCCCCAGTTCGATAATGTTCAAAGCCTAAAGGAGACCCTCAGCATCAGTGAAAGAAAGGGTGATGTTCCAGAGGAGGAACTCCTGCCACGGTTAAAAGAAAAACAACCTGAGCTTTACCCCCTCTGCCCTCGACAGACGGGCAGAAGTTTTGGAGTTGTTTCTTTAATGCTACATATCTGCTCTATCATCCTATTTGATCCAGTGAGAGGATGAGGGATCCAAGATAGCGCACGCACATAGCCTAACACTTCACCCAGGAAAAAATTAATAAATAAATAAAAACGGAAAACAGCCCACATGGTTTTCAGACCAGTGACTTCAAAAAGGATTGAGTCACATAATCCATTTTCCTATATTTAGAGGGGAAAAAAAGCATTTTCAGAGAAACTTTATTTTTAACAATCAATGCTGTTGAGCAGTGTGCATCATCAGGCTGCCTGTGTGATGTAACCACAGAGATATTCACACACTCAGCTTGCCGGAAACGTTCAGGTTGTGACTTCTGACTTACCGGGCAGCTTTATGGTGAGCATTTATCCCGTCCCACTGGAGTCAACTATTAATCCTGAGATTAATAGTTGACTCCAAGTCTTAAGAGCTTGATTGCTAGACCTGCAATGAATCCCTGTGGGCCTTAGTGCTTAACATCATTGTTTGAACTGAGCTAATAATGTTCATCCTGGAGATTATAAATACTGAACAACTACTTTTACTGAAATTCAGGATAGAGAGTCAAATTCAGAAGCAACTGAATGTGTGATTAGGTTGTCAGAGATATGATAACAGCACCGTGGCGTATCTCTAGATACCTGCTAATGCATTAACATAGTGAACAAGCAAGACAGTCCATTACTTTTCTAATGATGGAATTATCATTGAGCAATTAAATATACTGTATTTACACAACATATTACAATGTTAAACCTTGTTACCATGTTAAGACAAACCAAACAAACTGTACTACTGCAACATTGTATCAATACAAGGATACCAAATATCGATATTTCATCAAAAAATTAAATGAAAATTCTCTGGAAATACTACAAATATTAGTGATCATCTCGTGCACGACCATCCAGAGATAATGTTAGCCAAATAAACTTACATTAATCATCTCAACTGAATTACCATCCAGCAATAGACACACTTAGCTTCACAAAGGTAATTCAGACAAAGCTAATGGCTCGGTCACATGAGTAGAAATAGGAGAGCAACATCCTGCATCTACAAAAAAACAAAGAATCAGGTGCTGTCTGGTGGCTGTTTTGATTTTTTTCATATTCTGTGGCTGACTAACTGGTTACCCAGAACATGAGGGTGTTGCACACTCACGATCACTTTTGAGGACAGGGTGATGGCGCAGGTCACCTGATAGGAGGCAACCTTTCTGCAAACAGCTGCAGTCTGACTTGGACTGACTGCAACCGCTCTGAGAGAGATTGTCGAAGGTTTGTCTCATTTATAGACAGATTGCCAACATGTTGCCGTCAGTCTAAATGAGTCTTTGTCAGTGAGCACAACTCCAGGGGACTCGACCCGACTGACTGCCAGCTGGTTATAGTCTGGTTATATTTCTGTGGATTTCTGTCTACGTAGATAACAGATATGTGATTTTTGATGATTTATTACAGTTATATTACCAATTTGACTCCATTTAATCACTCACTGATAGCAGACTCTTTCTGGCAACGTTTATAGCAGGTTTTAATGAAATGTGTTGTTGTGCTTGACAATCTCATTTTGCTGCAAAGAAATGCAGTAATGCAGTTTTTATGTACTGGAGAAAAAGAAACTTAATGTTGAGGATTTTTTCCCTTGATAGGTTGCCAATATGGCTGCTGAGTGGAAAATCTTGCTTTATTTTAAATCAAGCATTGTTATGTGCACCAAGTGTTCAAAGTGACTTATTTTTTTATGCAAGTTCTCCAATACTGTCTCATTTTAGTAAATGATAATCAGTGGCAACTTTAACAGCAATGCCCTCATGGTGTGGTTCTTAGAAGCTACTGTTATGCTTTTTTTTTTTTAATAAAACCTGCTGAGTCCTGAGAGATCGGGAGCAGCGAAGTGCATTTTCTGAAGCAACACCAACAGCACTGATAAGGTCTTTTACTCATGACATAGATTGATGACAGAAGAAGGAGCAGAGGAGTGATTGTAATAGTCGAGGGGGTTTTGGGGGGTTGGGAGGGGTGCTGCCACTGGGAATTTGTTGACAAAATGGTAAATTGTGTGCATTGTCCCTGAAAATGTCATGGGAGGAGCTCGCAGCTTCTGCCTGTTTGGATTTTGCTTGAGATTAACACGTTCTGCTGCCAAGGCTTTTCCTAATACTACAGAATCCAGACGAATCCAGTACACAGCACGAGATGCCCGTTATATATTTGATCCCTTATATTTGCAACCCTGCTGTCAATACTTGTTTAGTTTAGACACTAAAGCAGTCTCAATCAAATCTTACTGCTGTACACTGGCTGATTTGTCTGATTTACATAATTATGTTATTATTATAAATCCTTTTCATAGGAGAGGGTTGGGACACAGCACAGACTGGAGTATATCAGAGAAGGTAAAGACAGGCTAAAGTGAAGACAGTGCTGCCAACAACTTGTTAGCCTACTCTAAGTGCAATAAAAGCTTCCAACAACTGTTAATCTGACTGAGAGAACAAGACGCACACCACAAATGCTGTTCTGGATACAGCATTATGGCTCTCCTACTGAGTTAGCGGTCGACACCCCTGATAGGCACAGGAGGACGAGCTAAGACCGACACTTCATTTCAGTGATGCTGGATTTAATAAGAGGACAAGCCTTCTTTGCAACAATGAGCTTAATTGTGCACATCTGATAGCTCTGGAGGAGAGCCTGACAGCTTTAAGGAGAAATTCTGGACCAGTTTTCTTTACATGTTTGAGGACAGCACTAGAGATCCCACGAATATATGTATAAATATATGATCTCTAGTGCTGGTCTCAAATACCTACCTGCACATACAGATATAAGATTTCCTCTTAGGCCACCCCAAACACAATACTGTTTATTTTTTTGTCTGATCAAATTCAGCCGGAGATTTATTTGCCCTGCAAACTTTACTCAGCTCCAGCTGACGGCGAGTCACCCTGACATTATTCTGCAAGATAACTTGATAAATGTGGGAATTCATTTTCCCCTCAATAATGGCCACCTGTTAGGAATCAGGAGGCAGCAAAGCAGCCAAAATCATGACTGCTCCCTCTACCCACAGCAGTCCACAAATCACAGACAAGTCCTGGCTTATTCAAATATTGCGTTTCATACTTTGGATTAGAGCGCGACTGATATAGCAGCAGGCGGATATTATTGCCTAATATTAGCCATTTCCTGATATATATCTACCGGGATTTTTATCAGCTGGTAAATAAACATTTAAATATTACACAAGCAAGGTGAGAAACACTATTCCACCAATATTATGAGTGCTGGCATTGCATAGTCTGTCCACCAGAGGGCACTAACTAACTAACTTCCTTGTAGGCATTATGTTTTTGGAACGCCACAAACAAAAGTAGTCCACCTTCATGACTCTGCAGCAGCCTACGTGGGCCGGGTCCTTCGAAGACCGAGAAAGCCGGAAGTGCGAGGCTGTGAAATGGGACGGTCTAGCCTTCTGATTAGCGTCACCACTGTGTCGGTGGAGTTTAATAAGCTCAGCCGTCTGCTCCTTGCTATCTAAAATATAACAGGACACTGCCGTAAATTCTCGACCATCTCACACTTCTGTTTAATCAGTTTTCTGTTTGACGTTTATTCAGCTGTGTGAAAATCCCAGAGGAACGCACTCGAGGGATTAATAAAGTTTTATTTAATCAAATCTAATCTAATAACTTTGATCTCAACCAAAACTTTTTATTCCGGAACAAATAAAACACTGAAAAAAGCCAAACAATAACATTTTCAAGTTATCTGAGTGACTTATATATCATGTTTAACCTGAGTAGCAAAAGACCGCAGGGGTCTGAAAACGATGCGCCGGGAGTCTGCTGCTCTCGCCAGCTCGAGTGACCATTGAACCTCCAGCTAGCTATTCGATCTGGTGGGTAACAGACAACTCCGAAACCGTCGGAGCACTTTTGCAAATATGCGATGTCTTGATAAACCGAGCAGATATTTGAAGTTTACACAGCTACATTCTCGCCTGAAAATATCTTAAAACTTTATTTTGTGACCCAGAAAGAATAATAAGAGTAATATTAAAACTTAGTAGCGGCCGCCATATTTGGAAACTGGAATTGGCTGGGCTGCCCTATGAATTCTGGGATATGGTGGGCCCCGAAGGATACACCCGATACATCCTTCAAATCTGGGGAAAAGGAGGACGCATTTGTCGGCCGCACTCGGAGGAGTCTATGAATTGGGACAGCCTTTGTCGCGTCGCTGTGACGTAATCGGTCTACAAATGCAGCCTCAGGAGGATGCGGCCTACGTTTCGGGACAGAGCTACTGTCTTCCTTAGCCTCTCTGTCATGTGGAATTCTTTTTTTTCTTTACCTTTTCCTGCTGGGGCTGATTTTTTTAACCATAGCTTTGTAAATTTGGGTGTCATCTGCATAGAAATGGTAAACATGTCCATAAAAAGTAATGATGTCAGCTCCCCTAAACCACTGCTGTAGTGCGCTGCTCCTTTCTTGATCCTGGGCCTTCTGCAGCCGTACATTAAAAGCACAGTGGCTAATCTTGGTCTCAAACTGCCCTTTGATTTTATGCAAGACACGCAGATAAATTCTGTAAATTCTGTAATAAAACCTAGTTTTTAACCTTTTAAGGCAGCAGTCTCCAACTTTTTTTTGCACCACGGACCGGTTTAATGTCAGACAATATTTTCACGGACCGGCCTTTAAGGTGTCACGGATAAATACAACAAAATAAAATGATACAACCAAGACAAAAACTGTGGTATTCTGTCAATTTAATATTAAACGCGAATTCACTGTGTAAGTGTGTAACTTTATTAGCAGCGTCCTCCTGAAATGCACCAACAACATTGAGAGTAACGTCCTCCTCTCTGCCCCTTAATGCTCTCTGGTCGCTATGGTAACGCGTAAATATTTCTTTCAAAATCAGACACACAACTATAACACGGGAAAAGACCCAGGGAAACCGAGTTAATCATAAAAAAACATACTTGAAAACCTGACAACCATAAATTTCACACCCGAACCTCAACTCTCGCGGCCCGGTACCGAACAACCGGTCCATGGCCCAGGGTTGGGGACCGCTGATCTAAGGCTTTCACAAAGGATCACTTTTTTCACTTTCTAATTCATGCTTTTATCACAACACATCTAGACTAGTACTACGATTTTTTTTCTTTTTATTTGTTTTTAAAAATTTAAAGAGTCAGCAAAACAATACATATCTGAGCTGCTGACTCCAATTGTTCCCTGAAGATTGAAGTCCATGGACCATCTGCTCCTGGCAGCCCAAAAACCCATTTCAAAACCAGGGACAATCAAGCTTTTTCAGTTACCGCCCCAAAGTAGCGCAGTGCCCATGTTTGGATGGCCCCCTGACTGTTTTTTTAAGATTATTATGGCCATTTTTTATCCTTTATTTGAAAGTAGAGCAGTGAAGACAGGAAAGTAAGGAGAGATTCTGACCTGGGCCACCACAGGTCAGAATCAAACCCAGGCTGCTGCATGGGGCACATGGTCACCTGCTCACCCACTGAGCTAAATTGGCTCCCTTTAAAACACATCTTAAAACTCATCTGTGTTCCTTGGCATTTAAATCAGAATCAGAGTGGTGTGTTCTTACCTTCTATTTATTATTATTAATATTATTGTTAAGGGTTTTTTTGTTTCATTGTCTTGTTGAGAGTGTACTGCTCCTTTGTATGATACTTTTTCAAACTTGAGTTTTCAATAAAAAGTGCTCTATAAATAAAATTGGATTGGACTGGAAAGAACCAGCTGATCCGGGCACAGTAATCCACGACTTGCTGTGAGAATAAAACAAGATCATTTTTAAACTTTTTAAGCTTCCTTCTGATAACTCAAAGTGTGTGTTTGCCGTGCTGTACTCACCACTGAGAAATTCATAACCTTTATGATCCAGACGGTGAGGGCCAGGTTAACTATCATGGTGACCAGGAGCAGTAGCAGGAAGAAATAGAGGCATCTTTTTCTCCACCCGTATAAACCCACCGGGTACACGGCATCGCATCCTGGTCTTTGGAGGTGCAGGGACTGGGATGCAAGAATAAACTGCTCCTGGGTAATCTGGAAAACAAACAAACAAACTGTGTGTTAGCCGGCTGTTAAGGATATATTCACTCCGCACAGAAGCAATCACATATTCTAAGTGGTTATTACCTTGCGAGTGCAGCTAAAATGACTCTAGGCTGAGGCACGGCTGTGTTATTTTACAATTTTTTTAAAGTGGTACGCAAAAAACCAAAAGATGAAAGCATGGCATGAATATCAGCTCGGGTATTAGCACTAGATTAAGAATTTATATCTCGACATCATAGACCACAATTACAGATTTCTATTGAGGAAATTGCAAATAGCCAATTTATTTATTGGTTGTTTGCAATGTGCATAAACCTGGAAACAGCACAGTAGCCCAGTGATTAATCAAGCTGTGTCCAAAAGACAAGGTCATTTCGTGACTTAATTTTATTTAAAAAAAAACATAAGAAACCAAATCAAAGCCTTAAAAGGTTGTGCATTTCAACCCACTGAAGGAAAGAGGGATCGTCTGTCAACATTCATTGATCAGAAGAAAAGCCATCAGTTGTCGGAGTAACTGGCCCCGAAGTGGAAAAGCTCTTAAACAGCATACACTGCAAGTCAATGAACATAAATCTACAGCCAAATCTAGATACTAACGAGCTAATCATAGTGATTAATGTAAGTTACACTCTGGAAAACAAGGCCCTTGACCTTTCTCTTCTTCTCGTTTTTACGTTCTTTAAAAATCAAACTTCATTTGTACCGGCTTAATAACGTGTCACAGCTTTGTTTTCACTGCTAATTACTTGTTGACATTTTGTCATTCCAGTACTTGGAAAAGAAAGTCACTGAGAGCAACGGCTTCCTGCAGATGACCTGTGCAGCACTCGCCTCGGGCTGAGAACTTCACAATGTTACTACCCATCAACCTTTCAGTGGAAAATATTTCACATGGCTGGCTTTATGGAGCTACATCCAGCACAAGATGTGAAACACACTCAGACGGTTGCCACAGGCAGTCAGTACACGACTTAGGTATAGGAGTTCTCCCCAGACTATTTTATTTTCAATTATTTTTTTTCAATTAATTTGACTTCCAATGATTATGAGAACGAGATAATCGAGAGGAAAATGGTCCTTGTGCCATTTTCAGCTTCTCGGTGATGTTCTCATTTTGCATTGTTATAAATCCAGCCCACCTGCTTTAGAGGGAGGACTGTCTCAAAGCCCAAACTCACTTCCGCCGGGCTGTGGCTCATTCCTGTTCACATTTCGTCACCTAAATTAATGTTTGAGAAAACACACTGTTAACAACCTCGACTGTTGCGTGACGTTTCAAGTAAAATACTTGCGACATCAGCACAGACCAACATAATGCACGAAGCCCTGCTGTTCAGTATGCAACTTAGAAACTCCCTCTGATTTTTACAACCAATTACTGTGATGAATGATTCATCTATTAAGTGTGTTTTGACAGTGACCATGGGTCAACTCCAGCCTCAAGACAACACAAGATAAGAATTAACCCTTCAAATCAATATCACAGATTATTTTTTTTAAGCTAAATCATCTGGATTTTGTTGGGCATGGGTAGCTGTGGCCAGCAGGTATCTGCAAACACTCACCTATGGTTACAAAAACAAAAATGTGCCAGTCGGTGCACCAACTCTGAGGCTTCAAATCGTGTGGCCAGAAAGTCAAAAGGTGATAGCCATCTTTTATGTACAGTCTAAGGTCAATTAGCATAAGTAATAGGGATGTGCCGACTCGATGTTTGGACTGGATATCAGCCTGATATAGACCCAAAAAGGTGGAGCCCATATCAATTCAATTCAATTCACTTTTGTTTATACAGCGCCAAATCACAACAACAGTCGCCTCAAGGCACTTTATATTGTAAAGTAATCTCTCTGACAATCATCCGGTGTCGGTCAACACAGTTCACTTCTCTGTTGGAGTCGGAGGTGTTTCACTGTAGCTACACCAACAGCTTCTGTCTGTATGTTTGCAAAACTGTTTAATTTAAGAACAAACTGTGGTTAAAGTGAGCGACCATGGGTGAAAAGATCAGATGTGGCTTTCTCTCTTTCTCTCACTCATTTGCTCACTTTCACTCTCACTTTGTTCAGAGAGTTTGTCCAAGACGTTAGAAGGACGCTGCTTTAAGCTTTCATTATACTTGTGATAAAGTAACGCGTTGTTAATGCCATTAAATATTATTTCACTTCAGCTGTCTCCTGTCAGCTCCGTAGCTGTGTGACAATGAAACAGTAGCAGACACTGTGATATTCAAAGTCAGTCCAGTGCAAATAAATTAGAGGCATAAAACAAGTACATTGCTTTTCCATTGTATTTATCTTCTTGATATCAATTATTATTTAACTAACACCAGAAATTCTGGAAATTTCTTGAATGTATTTTTTTCTTACACTTTATGTTACAAAGTTTGAAAGGATTTTTAAAGTTGAGTCTGATGTTTCTTTACACATATAACAATGATTCTCGGTCTCTGCTGTTCAGTTATGGTCACACATTATTAATTTAACACTGGTATCAGCTCAGTTCCTGTTATCAGCAGATACACACAGTCGAGGTATCACTATGGAACTAGAAGAAAAGCCGGATCAGGCCATCTTTAATAAGTAAAAGGCTAAAAAGCGAGCTCTTCTCTCTACATCATTAAAGCTGCCTCCTTTCGGAGATTCAAACCACGCCAAAGCAATAACTTAAGCTACAGGCATGTTTAGCACTGCGGAGACACAGAAGTGTCCTGAGCCACTGCTCATCTCTTTGTATTTGGTGGGAAAATAGTGAATAGCCTTCAGAGATTTATTGAAATATTCGCAAACACACATGGAAATACAGTAAAAAGAAGCCTGAAAGTCAATAACTTTATGACCACCTTTATTCTTCAACACAGCCTGAACTCTCTTAGGCAAGAAAAATTAAGCTGTTGCCAATCAGAAGCTTTCCAGATGCTTTTACACAATGGAACAAAAATCTCACTGTGCTTGTTTCCAGCACCACTGACCCTCCACCGTTTTTTTGCAGATGTGGAAATGTCCAAATGTCCACAGAAAAACTTTGAAAGACCGTCAGAAAGCCTGGAGGACTATTGTTCAAGACCAATTTTAAAAGGGAAGCAAAATATAAAGAAATCAAGGGCAGCTCAAGAATTTTGAACAATACTGTATGTCTACACTCAGTGTTCATAGATCGTTATCTTAAAAGATCTGAACATGTGCTCAGGGGGGTTAAAGCCCTGCTAGAGTCCCTTCAGATCTTCATTTTGCTCTGTTCTGTCTGTCCTGTACAAATAGGCACCAGCAGATCTTGTTCAAGAAAAATCACTTAAATAAGCTTTTGGCTTTGAGGACAGTGATGGCCCTCTACACACTATGACTTCAAAGCTGATTTATTACTAACATTTGTTTTGGTTTTTTCTACAATATGCCAGCATTTGGAGGTCTTAACTGTGAGATGAAATAATGTCCAATGAGGCACTGTTAGTGTGTAACGTTCAAAACAACTGAAAATAAAAAAATAAAAATGTACTTTTCTTTCATTTTTTTATGCAGTCTGCTGAACCCAAAATAACAAAACATGACAGAGAATTTAGTGCTCCACTTCACCCCATCCACATAACACAGTTTAAATTACGATTATCATTTCTGTGTTTTTCCATCCACTCCACATCAATCAAAACAGGATAAACTGGAATTTGATTGAAGGGTCGATTTTGCGCCATCAAAGTGCCTCACCACTCTGCCTGAATAACTAGGTGCCTGCCAGCCACGAAGAAGCTGCGACATGGGAGCTCTGATCTGAGATCAGAGAAGATGATGTCTGTCAAGTGCGGCTGTCCGAATGAGGGCGAGCAGTCGCTGTTCTTCAGCAGATCGTGACCGCTGGCTGACAGCGTGAAACTCTCGATCACAGGGTGCAAGGTTGGCTGAGCTCTCAGCTGCTCTGCTCAGCTGTAGCTGGCCTGAATTTATACTAAGTTTGGCATGCCACTCACTCTCATAGATATACATGAAGAAAAGATACCAGCCCATACAATCCAAGATAAAACGTCCAGCTTTATTATGTCAATTTTGTTCTTTTTGACTTTTTTTTTTAGACCCACAAAGAAACAGAAACTATAAATTTATCAAAGCAGTATGAAATGCTTTAATTGCATTACACACATATCCATAACTGACACACCTGTGCACAGTTCCCCCCTGAGGGACCCCCAGATGTGTAATGCATTCACAAGTAAAGCCCTGCCCCACATGCTTTATTCACACTCAGCATGCCATTAGCATAAGACACTTATGGCAGGCATCATTAGCTTGTATGTGTTTTTCCCCCCCTGACAGGCTCTCATTAACTGTGGCAGAACGGGCAAAGACTCTCAGCAGGGTAAAGACTTTTTCCAAGAAGAACTCAACTACTTTGCCAGGGTTTGAGCACGGTGAAGCAGAATATATATATATATATATATGTATATATATATATATATATATATATATATATATGGTAGCAGACGTCTTACTTATAGAGGGAGTTGTGCTGCACAATATCTGTTTTAACAGTCAGGACAGAGAGTCGCAGGCTGTGAAGGTATTGTGTTGTTGCAACAAATCAATATCTCTTACAAGGGTGAGCGGTTGATGAATTTTAGTCATTATAAAAGCAGAGACACTGAAGGTGTTTTTGTACAACTGTGCAGCATTGCATCATCAGGCAGTGTGTGGAGTGGTGGTAAAAGGTTGGTGCTAGAAATAGACACACAACCTTCGGGCTGTGGATGAGTTCATGGAACTCGCTCCACAACTCCAACTCGTGACTTCATTGAAGAATGTGATACTCAAAAGCCCAAGGGGACAAAACATGAATTAATCTTATAGCTTTCCTACACTCAGGGGCAACCTATCACATCATGTATACACTATAACTATTCTTTCACTGTAACATTTTATATACACACACACACAAAAATGTAAATGGGACCTCTGCTGCTCATTCCATGCTCCGTATTTTTATTCTTGAACTCTACTAGAGAGTTTTCATGACTCACACTTCAAAATAATCCTTATTTATCTTATACCAGGCCTTCGTGCAGCTCCCCAGTTTATCCTCTGTCTGTAAAAAGTGATTTTTTCCCCTTCCCTTCTCCCCTCCCCTTCATGCCAACTTTCTTCCCACTGGATGCCCCTTTTAAAGAGAAGGTTTCATCAGCAGCAGGTGGGTGGGGCTTTTGTGCTCGCAGCCAGAGCTGTGGGCATGACCGTATTCGGAATATCTTTTATCATTGACATCATGCAGAGCCAAGAATAGGAAAAAATGGTCAGTGTGAGCATTTAGGACTGTGAACATCAGATTTATACTACACGGCCAATATGGCCATTTATTTCAGTGCCCAGTGGATTGAGGTATTTGATGTTATGGGAATGAAGGAGGTGCTTGGTGGCATATCAAATGAGGACAATTACATTACCAGAATAAATGTCTCTAATGCTACCAAAAAATATTCCTGACTAAACCACAACAAAATACTCAGTCAGCACAAACTGCAGGCCCACCTGTAAGCCAAGGACCGGGCACAGTGGGGCATTTAAACAGCACGCAGAGAGAGAAAGAACAGATAATAAACTGGTAGTTAAATCCAAAATTAAGCCTGCAACAGTTCGCCTGTCTCCACTGCTTCACTCAACACCTAATAGCCTAACTGCACTTTTGTGAGTGACTCAGTCTGACTTTCAATGTTTGCTGTGGGAGGTAAGTCTCTTCCTAGCGAGTAAGAGAAGTTTCAGTGAGGGGAGGGAGTGAATGCTGTTAGGAGCAGTCACCTTCTTCTACTGGAGTGTGTCAATAAGCTGAGGATGCACTGGTTACTGGTGAGTAACCATCACCTGTTTACAATATTATCATGTTTTTTTACAACACTTAATAAATGTTCTATTTTTAACTATGATAGTCGACACTGGTAAGTCACAACAAACACACAGAAAGTCCCAAACCTATGCAATTCATCCAGGTGATGCTACTCAGCCAATCACGTCACTTCATTGAGGATGTGTGTGTGCATATGTGTGTTTGTGTGTGTAATCAGAAACGTCTGTGACGAGACGAGATGCAGAAGTCCCAAGAAGTAAGTGAGGGAAACAGAAAGAGAGAAAAGAGCTGCTGTCCGTCTTTCCTGAGCTTGGTTACATGTGAAATGTTGTTAACGAAAAACAACGAAAGGGGAAACTCAAACTACTTTCTTTTGTTAATTTAAGGACTTGAGAAAACTTTCTCAAAAGCCCTTCTGAAATGTAAAAGAACATGTTTTATTTTATTATTAGATAACCCTCCAGCCCATATTGAAAATAAATAATAAATATTGTTGAATATTATTTTATTTGAGAATCGGCCGCCACTTTGGTTTATTGCAGCCAGAAGTTAACATGGTTAGTTTCAAGTTTCATTCATAAACTGGAAACGTTCTGGTAGATAGTTGCCCAGATTATCCTGTATTTATAAAATGTTTTTGTTTATTCACAATTTATTTTTGTTAAGCAGAGCCAGTATGATAAAAACAGTCATTTATATAAATAGATAGTGGAAAAACAGTAACTTTCTGTCATTTAATTGTGTATCTATTACTTAACCGCTTTGGTGTAGTACGAATGAAAATTTGGGTGGAGACTTTATCAATCTTCCATTGTGCCAGATTGGCGTCTTTGCCAGGCCAATTCTGGTCCCCAGGCCTTATGTTTGACACCCCTGACCTAGAGAAACTCCAATTTCTGCCACTTCCATGTTGGCGCCATTATTCCGCTCTGGAAAAAAAACTTTAGAGCTATTTGAAGTCATACTTCAGACTGAGCCCAGCATCCACCATTGTCACCCTATGTAGTACAATAAACCCCCTTTTCTACGTTGACAGCTCAATCAATAATTAAATTAACCATTAACTGGTGTCCTAGATCCTTCTTTAAAAAAAGCCATTCAAACATAGGACAGCTAAGCCTTGAAGAATAAAACTAATACCTGCAAAGTAAGGAGAAGAAAATCTGCTCATGGCACATTAATGACCTATTATATAATCCAAGTCATTTCTGTCATTTAAAATTTTTACAAACCCTTTAAAATCACATATTTCAGCTGTGCAGTGAAGCAATGAAGCACCTTTTTTTTCCCAAACCCTTCACTTTACTGACATTGTTCCTTGGAAGGGCAAGGATGATTGAGCAATCTCTAAAGCGGGGGGGATAATAACAGCATACCTCGCTGCAAACACGGCATCTAACACAAGACTTCCACAAGCTTACTGCTGTTAAACAACCTAATCCACTCTTCAAGTGATTGTTTCCATGGATGAACAGTTTGGGTCACATCTGCTGGTGCTGGCAGATGTCTCACAAATGGATGTTGCGACTTAGCAGCAAATACAAATGACCCATATCGCTGGCCTAGAAATGTCAGTGATTCCAATTTAACCAGCGATACAGCTGAGGGACAAGAACACTATGAGAGGTGCTTACACAGAGGCATAAAATCACCTCTCGGTGTAGTCATGCAAGTCATTTTCACAGCCACAACTTTTCACAACACTGGAAGATGTTTACACAAAACTGACCTGAGCTACTGAACCCTCAAAATTATCATGAGATCTTTACACAACTGGTATCCAAGAGGACCTATCAACATTAATAACTCCAAGAAAAAAAACTATTTCGAACCAATCTTTTAGCCTACAGCCATGGCCCTGCTGGACACTTTTAGTCTATTTTCAATCCACTGTTGCTAGGGGAAACTTCAGCACTTGTAATTTCTATGGCAACCCACTGTTCCCAATGCTAGCAGATCCTGTGATTTCTTTGCAAGGGTTTTTAATGCATATATTACCCTGGTCCACTCTTGCCTCCTAAAGCTTGGTTATTCATAGAGCTAATGGAGGAGTGCATAGTGGCTGGCACTTTGTCAATTTGTCATTTCAGCATGCTGGTCACAGCTGACGCTCTCAAACACGCTGGCCTGGACCAATGAAGATGTCCAACTGCACCCAAGTGCAAGAAACAACTGTGACTTTTAAGAAGAAAACACTGATAACAAATAAAACTGCTCTAATTATCAGTTTTTTAATGATTGGTCTAGAATATCACAATTTGTGCAATTAGAAAGAAGTTAAAAGTAGAGCCTGACCAAAATGGGGTATTTAAGCCCGATATTGACATTTGGTGATTTAAAAATCTATTTTTTGTTATCTATTTTTTCTTTCTGACAAAGAAAATCTCTGACATTTGTTAGGTGCAGTTATTTATGAGTCCTTAGTAAGAGAAAACTATAAAGTTTAATGTTTTATTGTACCAACAAGTTGTGGATTACTCGTTTACTCTTGCCTGACTCTGCTCTTATGTTGTGTTTGTGTTGTTTCAAACACGTGTTGACAACAGAGAAATTGCAGAGTGACCTCTAGTGGAAAAAGCAGGCAATATCAACACTGATACCATGGTTGAAGGGTGTTTCTTTCATCTCTTCTTTACTTTTCTAAACATTCATTTATGAGCTGTTATAAATACTGATACCGATACATCTAGCTAATAGCTAACATCAGTCGATACACAGGTTGGGTTTAAGCAAAAACTACTGAAGATTTAAGTCTACATTTTAGGCATACCCAGATATCTTAATGCCCATTCAAGTGCATTTGGCAATTCATCAAAGTATTTTCTTTCTAATTCTAATTTATATGCATGCTTCTACATCCACTTCAAAGCCTCTTGATTCTGTGTTGGAATTACGACTTATTTAAAAGTCTGTACTACAAAGACCACCTGTTTACCTGCTGACGCTTTATTCACTGGCAACCATAAGACAGGATAATCACCAGAAACCCCACGAAGCAATATTATTCAGATTTTTAGGACTGCAATGACATATATTGTGATTTATAACAATTTTCCACTGCAAATTATGTGCTTAAACTTAATCTTTGTCAATATATGAGATAAAGTTTTTTTTATAAATTATTAATTGTATTTGATTTTTATGCTGAAAAATGAGATCACAAATACAACCCCTGTTATCACGTATATCAGTCTGTGATTGACTGGGGGTCAAGCTGGGAATTACATGGAGTCTATTTCTGATAACACAACAATTAACTGTGATGAATATATGTAAAAAATACAAATATCACATATACATAAACTCACAATTAACTATTACATTTGCTCTCATCAGCCTTCCTGTTCTACAGGAATATAACCAGAGTACAAGCAGCTGGCAGGCTGAGTCCCCTCGGGTTGTGCTCATTGACAAAGACTCTTTCAGACTGATGGCAATCTGTTTATAAATTAGACAACAGTTATTTGCAACCCTTTGACAATCTGAGAGTGACTGCAGTCAGTCCAAGTCAGACTGTAACTGTTTGCAGACAAGCTGCCTCCTATCAGGCGACCTGTGCTATCACCCTGTCATCAAAAGCGGTCACAATTGAAATTCAATACAATCACCAGGCAGACACTGGTTCTTGTTTTTAGATGTAGATGAACGATGTTGCGTTCCTATTTTTACCGGTGCGACTCAGCTGTTAGCTTTGTCTGAATTAGGCAGCTTTGTCAAACTAAGTGTACCCAGTGTTGGATGGATTTTCAGTCGAGCCAATTTAATGTAATTTTGCTCAACTAACATTATAACAGGATGGTGGTGCATGAGATGATCCCTCTAGTTCGTACTATTTCCGGAGTATTTTAATTTATTTAATAAGTATTTGAAATTTGGTTACCCTGTATCACACACATAATCACCATGCAACATGTCGCAACACTATATGCTGTATCGATCCCCCACGCCCAGCAACTACTATTGCACGTGTGTAAATTTGTGATAAAGCATTATGTGTTGTTATATTACGCAGCAATCTCGACCTTTTAAAATTTTCACAGGTCACAAGAACTGCTTTAAAGTAAAAAATAATCTGACCATTGTTGAGTATTCATGTAGTTTAACCAAAATGAGCCTCAAAGTCTTCTGAAAATAAACAATTAAGCTTTACACCACTGACAACAACCATACATTTGTGTTCACAATTACAGGTCTGACAATGATTTTAACCTGACGCCTAAAATCTCTAAATACCGATTTGTAGACGAGTTTCCTTCAAGGAGAAGTTTAAGCAATTTAACAGAGCTATCAGCGCTGAAATCATCGAAATATGATCTACAGCACTCAAGACAAATGTCAACGAATTATCGTGAACAGGTGGGTCTGAAATCCTCTCAGATGGTTTACCATCTACAGCCCATTTTACATGCAGGTTCTATTAATAGGAAGTAAACTCCTACACAGAAACGAGCTTCTCTGAGGTACAAAAGGCCAAAAAGCTGATATCTCTGTAGCTGAAACAGTGTGCTGGAAACATCCTCGTGGATTTGTTGCACAACCAAAGTTATCCTCGCACATGCCTCTTCATCAATCCCATTTAAGTTTGTGCTGAGATCTGAATCTGTCACTTTACTTTTCGCCTCGGGGGTGGGACCAGGTCCTGAGAGCTTTCACTACAGACCTTACAGCTGGATCCAAAGCCAAAGCCAGCAATTACCCAGCAGTCCCTTCCCACTGCTGGCGTGCCTCATCTTCAGCAATTAGCACAGAGGGTGATATTCTACACGCTGCTTTGATCAAATGCACGACATGCTGCAGAGGCAGCAAAATACAGCTGAGAAGCCCCTAATGAAAGAAAATGAGACGTTATTAATGCTTGATAACGTTAATCAGCAAATCGGCGAGCACTCTCTCGCTCGGCGGTGCCACTGGAGTCCCACGGGGCCGCCTCAGCTGGAGGTAAGAAAACATTTGAGATGCACTAATGACTGGGAAGCTCGTACGCGTCCATCCCGCGTGCGAGCGCTGCACAATCGCTGAGGCAGCAGCACGGAAAATAGATGGACACGATCTAGCTCCAAGTCTGACACACAGTATTAAAGCACCTATTTATTTCAGTTCTTTGGGCTTTTATTTTGACAGAAAGTTCAATCAAAAGGGTCGCACAGTTGAGCCTGAATACACGACTGTAAGCGGGAAAGCCAATTACGCTCCTCAAAGCCAAGCTCGCCGCATCGACGTTACCCGCTCACATTTTGTTGATGTGACAATCAAGCACTTGGGTGCTAGGGGTGGGTAGGGTGGTGCTGCTGTCAATAGTCATTCCACTTGTACGCGAAATCCAATTTTTGCGGCTCCTTCATCTCTGCAGGAGATACAATAGCGGCGGAGTTTGTCAATGGGTTCATCTTCTGCGGTTTGGTTGCCCTTTCTGGGCAAATCGATGGACGGGTGCGCGCTTCCTTAAAAAGTCAAAGCAACAAGGTAACTCTACTGTAAGTACGAGACCAGCGGGGATCAAAGATCTCCAATAAGCCCGGCGCAACAAAAGGTCGCAGCTGTTCAGTCGGAGCACTCACAGGCACCAAGAGTGAGCATCACATCACAGGCTGTTTGAAGATGCCATTTGAGGGGGGAGGGCTGGGGGCGAGTTTCCTTTTTGCTGCTGCACACAGCTCTGCTTTTGAAGACACTTCCGTCAAATGGCAAATTGCCTGCACTTATACAGAGCCTTTTAGAGGTAGATGGGTTCTTACAGAGTGTTTTCACAATGTGTTTTCCTTGCGCACACAAACGGCAGCTGCCTCGGGGAGCAATTTGGGCCTTACTCAAGGACGCTGTGGCAACACGGGCAGGGCGGCCGTGGCTCACCTATCATGTGGCCGACGATACCTTCTGACCCTCGCATCGTTAATTACAGTCGAGAGCTGGTGTGAAGTCTCTTCAGCAGCTCTGGCGAGGTTGGAACGTGGTACTGATGGTGTGCGAGACAGTCGACAAACTGCTGATGTAAACAGACGCACACTTCTCCACAGTAAACTAGCTTTCCCTGTTAATCCCCGGCAAATCCTCCGAGAGCCAACGGGGCCATTTTGGACAGCACCCCGTAGTCATCATTTACATTCATCAGAGGAACGCACTGGGGGCAGGGGTAGGGTGAAGTGCCAGACTGAGCGCAGCATTATCAACAGAAATAATGTCACAAAGCACCCCGAACAAAGCCTCTGTTTTAATTAGATAACACAGTGTCAATTCAGAGGATTCAACGGAGCACAGCGTTCGCAGGAAACGGGGAGGAAATGGTGAAAGGAAAAGTTGCAGGACGGATTCTGAGCGGGGCAGGAGGGGTTTCTCGACTGATAAGAGTCACCCAGCCACCGGGTGATGGACTTCAGAGTAGCTTTTTTTGGGGGGGGGCTGCAGAACTGACAAGATGCACATACTGTACCCAGAGGTTACTGCCTCCACTGCTAGGCTGGAATAATAATGAGAAAGCATAGCAGCAGAATATTCATAGGCTGTCACATTATAGTGATTCTTGAAGAGCAGGATGCATACAATATGAGGTGTAGTGCAAAGGAAGAGGGGGAGGAGGAGGAGCAGGGGGAGATGTGTGAAGGAGTCCATGCAGACAGGCTTCTTGAAGTGCCTGAGCGCTGGTCAGTTGTTATTAATCACACTACTGCCTGTAGAGAGAAGCAGACACTTTCCATTCATCTTTAATTAGCTGGGATTTTTTTTTCTTTAACAGGAACACTTGAAGCCGGAGGGCGCACCTGTTGCAGAGAGGACTCTGCGCGAGTTTGAGCTGCTGCATTTAAAACGAACAACATCATCCACGTTGATAAAAATGTCACCGGCATCCACAGGTGTCCTCCTGCCCGCCAGAACACGCCTGAAACTCCTTTAATGCCAAACTGGACATGCGCCTTAAGCTATGGTTAATGCCACCTGTGCACGTGCGCGGTTCCAATTAAAACGAAGACTAAAAAAGGTGTTTTTTCCACTGTGACTGGCTTACCTTCAGAGTCTCTATGTCCAGAGTAGCCGACTGCTCCATTTTCCAGTGGCATTTGTCACACTTCACATATTTCCACAAAGTTGACGCGAACGCGTGAAATTCAGCTCCCCCGCCGCGCGGCTAGACCCACTTCTTCACTCTCATTACAGAAAGAACAAGAGAGAAATGAAGAGGCATAAAAAATATATACCTACTGTTTCAGGAAGGTTGTTTTTTTTTTTTAATGTATATATTAACTGTACACTTAAGTTGTGTTTAAGCTGTATTGTGTACGGAAGCCGGTGTTCAAACGGGCTGCCGTCTAATTAATGTACTCCGACTTGCGCTCTCCCCCTCCGCAGCTCGCTTTGACGCGCTTCGCTCTCCTTCAAAACTCAACAGCCGACAAGTATGACGGAATAACCCGCGGGACTTCCGCTGCTTAACTTCAAAATAAAAGTCGGAAAATGGTGTCGCTTATTCAGCGCTGCTCAAGAAGGGGAAAACACAGCAATCAACATGCTGTTTGTAGTTATAAGCGATTTAATTTACTTTAAATTGTGCGAATTAATCTGTATACAGAAGTGACCACGTTCTTCTCCTTCTTCTTCTGCTTTAGTTGCTTTATTAGCTGTCTCCATCAGTCAATCCCAGCATCCTCCTCTATCACACCAACCCTCTGCATGTCCACCTTTACTACATGACCCTCCTCTGAGGTCTTCCTCGTTTCCTCCCCACTGAAAGCTCCTTTTCCTACATCCTTTGTTGGATGGTTCTAGTTCAGGAGCAGGTCATCTAATAATTGGAAGGTTGGTGGTTTGATCCCTGGCTTGTCAAAATATCTTCGGAAAAGATACTGAACCCCAAGTTGCTCTCTGATGCATTCATTAGAATGTGGGTGTCTTCAACTTAGTCACCTCAATGTGTGGTAAAGAGCCTAAAAATATAGAGAGAAACTCCAGCAGCCACTGGCAACAGTGGGAAGGGAAACACTCCCTTTTAACAGGAAGAAACCTCTGGCAGAACGCATCTGCTTTACACTAATACATGTGTACTTAAACTATAAAGGTCAGTCTTTCAAGGATGCCAACATTCACATTTTGGACTGAGAAGACATGTGTCTTTAAAAAGGGGTAAAGGAGGCCATTTATGTCCACCGTAAAGGACCATCATTGAACAGAAGTCATGGCTTACGACATGACTTACGACAGTCATGGCTTACGGCACCAGCTGTCAGCCACCCACAATGCCATCCTGAAATCCCTTCAACCCCCACTCAGACCTTGCCTCAGGTGACCTCATTAGGTCACATAATGGTATAGGGCACAATGATGACCCAAGCCTTTTTCATTAAATTCATTGGATGACTCACACAATTAAGAGTGGGTCCACAGACTTCAAGACCACCGCCAAAGGGGACAACCCCCACAAGAGGTTAAATACCTGGCATTCCCCAACAAATTTATTTTTAAAAAATATTAATAATAATAATGGATTGCATTTATATGGCGCTTTTCGAGTCCCTCAAAGCACTTTACAATTCCACTATTCATTCACTCTCACATTCACACACTGGTGGAGGCAAGCTACAGTTGTAGCCACAGCTGCCCTGGGGCAGACTGACAGAAGCGAGGCTGCCATATCGCGCCATCGGCCCCTCTGGCCATCACCAGTAGGCGGTAGGTGAAGTGTCTTGCCCAAGGACACAATGACCAAGACAGACAGAGCTGGGAATCGAACCGGCAACCTTCCGGTTACAAGATGAGCGTCCCAAGCATCAAGTTCTCATAATAATAATAATAATAATAATGATAATAATAATAACAGGGTGACATAACAAACATCAGATGCACTTTGTAATGACTAGGAAATTGAACTGAGCTTCTGTTTTAAACATTGCAAAGTAGACCGTTTTAATCTGAAAATAAGATATTGTTCAATTTCCGGTTTACTCCTAGTGAACTCCGGTTGACTTTACAAAATATAAATCCCACTTAACGGACAATCTAAAGGCAGAAATTGGATTATTCTGAAAGAGCCTAAGCTCTCCGGGAGAAATCAGTAGACACAAAAATGTGAGAGTATTTGACACTAAATGAACAAGCAGGTCAGCACAGAGTTTGTTTCCTCTCTGTTAGTTAAAGGCATTAATGTCACTGGCTCATTGTACAGCTCCATCAGCTCCCAAAAGTTGGTGATTGTTGCACCCTGCAGGAGGCACACCGACAGTGCAGCAAAAAGGAGGCGATCTTTATGTCAGCGTGAGTGTGTAAAAACACAAACAAACTTCTGGTGCTCATTAAACTGGGCTTGAAATCAAAGATAAATCAGACTGTGCGTCGCTTACGTTGCAATCCGCACTTTGTGCCCCTCGATTTTAGCGTTGGAGTCCATTGGAGCATTTATATAAGAGTCCCAGCAGAGGGGGAAAACGATATTCCAGCCAGACAAATGCAATCAAGCCAAGAGCTCCCAAGCTGAAGGATAAATAATCGACCGTGGATCAATTTATTCTTCATCTCAAAGATGTCAGACGCCAAGCAACTAATGGCACAGAAAAGGTAGACCCCCCCTGCTTTCCAACCTGCACTGCACCGTGCGTGGCGTATTTTGAAGCAATGACAGATTTCAGGAAATTAAAATGTTCAATCATATTCTCCATGTATTGCACTGGCTGACACTGTAGCAGCCAGGCGATGATCTATATGTGCTGCTTATTCTCGTTGTCGTGTAGCCCTCGTTTATTTGAATGATGATCTTCGTATATCTCTGTGTGTCTGTGCGTGTTTTCCTGCAGTGCTAAAATCGCCGCTGGAGCCGTTGTGTGTGTTGAAAGCGAAATAAGAGGAGATGTGACTATCGGTGAGTCTTTTATATCATTACGACCTTCAAAATAAAGAAAGAAATAAAGAAAGAAATCTACAGCTGCTGCTTTAAGCTCCATGTAAATCCAGTTCTTCATTCACAGGCGCTAGAACTGTGGTCCACCCAAAAGCGCGGATCATAGCAGAAGCAGGGCCTATAATCATCGGAGAGGGGAATCTAATCGAGGAGCAGGCGCTTATCATTAACAGGTAACCCATAGGTGATGTGTGACTTTACAGTCTCGCTTCTTTTTTTTTCTTTTTCTTTTTTTTCCGAGTGATCATTTTCATGCACACTTTCATTCCTTTAATGTCTCTTGATAGTTATCCAGAGAATATAATGCCAGAGTCGGAGGGAGTCGAGCCAAAGGCCATGACAATCGGGACTAACAATGTGTTTGAAGTTGGATGTGGTATCCTTTGCTGTAACAATAGCCATTGTTTATCGAGGCCCACGAGTGCCAAAAATAATTAAATAAATACGTAATGAAACCTTTAATTAAATATGTGGTTAATTAATTTAAAATGGCAATGAATAATTATTTAAATATATGAATAATTAATTATGTATCAATTAATATAATACATTTAATTAATTATTTGTATTTGTTTCCAATTTTAATGACTTAATGACACATTTAATGATGTATTTGTTTGATTCATTTTGGCACTCGTGGCCCTCTATAATTATTAGCACATCAATAAATACATACAAACCTGATTTTTTTTTAATTATTATTATTTTTAAATTATCTTTTAAATTTTGTTGTTGTTGCCTTACAAGTTAAAATGATTTTCTCTTTTGGGAATATTGTTGTCCATATAGAGTTTGTCCACCAGAGGGCACTAACAGGCTTTGGCTTGCGCATCACATACTATGTACATACAGTACAGTGCAATTACTTAATGCTCATTTCCATCTACCCCACACTTCTATTATATTCTAAAAAGTAACTGTTCTAGTAACTATTCTAAAAGTAACTGTGCTGCCTCTAAATTCATCCACTCAACCCAGCTGTTTTCAAACATGTGGGGCAGGCCTCCTTGTGAGAGACACATTTGATTTGGACGACATGACATGAATGTGACATGAACTGTTTTATGAAGGGGTAGTTAAGAAACAGGAGGCCAGTTTTTTTTGGGGGGGGGGGGGGGGGGGGGGGGTGTTTTTTGGCACAGTGTGTGAAAACTGTTTTGTTTCCTGGAATTTAAAAACATGTAGGTTGCCATGCCAACAAGCAGTTTTAATCAATTTCCCTTTGTTTATTTTCTATGAATTTTTAACTCGAAGATGTCAAACTGTGGCAATTCTTTGAAAGACGATGATTTAGTAGAAAAATACTTCGTCGTAACACATTCGTAAATGATTAAATCTCTGATTAAAAACTCCACCAGGTTTACAGGAAACCAATGATCACAATCCACATAGCGTTATCGCCTCAGGCTAAAGATGTAAAAGTTACCAGCAGTGCCAAAGGGGGCAATTTTTGTTGGCTGACTGGCCGAGTCGCACCCCTGTGCTGAGCAGGGATTTTCCTCTCATGCCCGAGAGGTTTAGGACAAAGTAGTGCCATGTTTAGTTGCAGTTTATGCACCACAAACTGTTAAATAAACAAATTTTTTTTTTGACATAGTTTTGAGAATGTTTGAAGACAGTGAAGTTAAGATAACAAGCATTTCAAATATTGGAAAGTCTGATTATTCATCACTGTGTCATCGTTTCCTTGTATTTGTGCTCAGCTGGGATCCTTGGTATGCATTTTCGGCTAGTTTTTAATGTGCTGCATCACATTTCAGTCAAATTTATCTTGGATCTTTTTTTATTGTTATTGTTTATTGTTAAAAAAAAACATTATAAAAAACAAACTTTTAGATTCCAAAGTGGGCATGGTGGAAAAATTTTGAGAACCATCATCTTAAGACAACTTTCTTCTGATTGGCTGTCACTATCAAACAGATGGATTAAATGGCTGGTGGGTGGAGCTTCTGTGGTCACAGCTATAGCTGTGTGCCTGAGATGACTATTTTAGAGCTATGCTCTCGCTTTGACATTGTCCAGAGTAGAAAATGAGTTCAGTGGTCACAGGGATTACTTGTACTTTAGTATTTAAAACTTTGTCCATGTTTACTCACTACTGTAACATGTGACAGAAAATAAGGAAAAGCACATATGAAAACAGCAATATAAGCCAGTATGCAATATCTTTTGATTACATATCAGTTGTTTCATTCCCCTGATTTACTGGTTGAAGTCCTTGACAATTCTGACACAGTCTCTCAAGCTTTGAAAATTGGAGACAACAATGTGATTGAGTCCAAGGGTAAGTACTGCATTAACATTAGATAAAACTCGAGTCTTGAGCCTGCCCTGAGGTCTTGATATTTTGCTTCCAAGGATCCAGACTTTAAAGTGCTCTTGAGCAATAGTTCTCCAGGCTTTCTGAAGGTCTTTTAAAATTTCTCATTGGACATTGGCTGCTTTTTCACCCATTTCCAGTCTAGTCCTTGTACCTGACCATTTTCGTTTGTCTGTCAAAGCCACTCACTACCAACCTATCAATCATTCAAGCATAAAGTCACTTAGCTAAGAGATGAACTTTGTATTTGACAGTGTTGTGTCACAACACATAACAGAAAACCTAGCAAAGATTACTATAATGCATCATTAGCTACTGTGTTACTAGCAGCCTGTCACAAAGACAAATTGTTTGTTCACGTCTTTACTTAAATCTACAAAAACCACTAAAACTCACGTGTAAATATGGTTTTACAGTAAGCCCAGTTTTCATATTTTTCACAGTGTGTTTTTCTAATGTTCATTGCCAGCTGATCTCGGGAGGAACGTGATCCTGACCAGCGGCTGCATCGTCGGCGCGTGCTGTCAAATCAACACGTGCGAGGTCGTGCCGGAGAACACAGTCGTGTACGGATCAAACTGCATCAGGCGTGTGCAGAGTGAAAAGCCACAGGTCAGTGCTTCATGCTGATGCTTGTCTGCGATCCTCCAGGTTCTGTTGGCTTGTAGGCACATTTGTAATAACCTAGGATGATTTTTAATTTATTTTTTAATCACATAGCCTCAGACTCTGCAGCTGGACTTCCTCATGAAGATCCTTCCCAACTACCACCACCTGAAGAAGACGGTGAAAGGAAACGGCACGCCTGTAAGAAACTAATGAGGATCCAGAGGATTGAAACCTCCTGCAGTCCCAAGCACCTCCAGACACAGACACCTTACACTCATGCACTTCACTTAAATTCATGTGTACTTATCTTACACTTTAGCATTTCGCTGTCTGATTCTGATTCTTCATGGCCGTCTTCACGGATCCAGCGAAAACGACCACGTGCACTTTGGCTTTTTAGATCACTATTGTGACTATTTATGATCTACTTTGGACCTGAAATCTCAAATGTATCATGTCTGTTTATGTTAATGTGTCTCATCTATATTTATAAATGTTCCAATAAAATGACATAAATAATGCAGTAAAGATTCAAATAGGTTTCCTTTCAAGCTCAGTTTATTATTATATTATTTGACCACTAGGAGGAACTGTTGAGCAGCTCTTGGCTATGAAGCCTTTGTTTCATCAGGTGATACAAAATATCCAATTAAAGCAGCATTTATAAATAACATGACTAAAAATATCGTTTTTGTGTGTGCCAGAAATAATACTCATACGATCGAGTTTGTGCGTGGTTAAAAATAGTCCTTTCAAAGAAAGCGTGATTTGGCTGCGACTCGTTTATCATTTAATAAATGCGATTACTGAGCAAAAGTGAGGCCTTGAAAAGATAAGAATGGGTGTGGCAGCCCCCTTTCTTGGATATGTTGGTGTTGCCAGTCATGTGCCATCCCACCAGGGGTTGCCAAATTGGTGCTGTGAGTGGGTAGAGTGGGAATTCCACACAGAGCGGGTGTGGTTGAATTTCTGCTGCAGGATGGGTCTGATTAATGCCTGGCTGCCCTCCCCTCATCGTGTCTAAGCCCCCTTTTAGAGTTGCTGAGCCCATCTGTAGCACAGACACAGATTTGAATGTGTGTGTGTGTGTGTGTGTGTTTGGTGGACAGTCAGTAGAGCATCACCGCCTGAATCACCTGACATAAAAAGTTCAGAAGTCACAGTTTACAGTTGCTTCCTTTAGCTGTAAAACAAGCTCAAGGCCACTGCTCATGCTCTTCAGAGTCTAAAGGGCTGGTGTCGTGCTCAGTGCACGCTACAGCGGCTCCCTGCAGGAGGCCCACAGCTGGTGTCGCACACTGCCAATACTCATTTGAACATGTCACGGTGGAGTCCCACGAGGAGCACACATCAACCAGGGGGCTAATTACTTCAACAGCGGAGTGCAGCCGGGGCCACGTCTAGGCTCTTTTCTGTTCTCACTTCTTCAGCTTTCTTTTTTTTTTTTCCACTACCCTCATTTTTATTTTGGGGTGTTGCCGAAGCGGTCAGTTTACTTTAATGTGACAAGGAAGACAGATGCTGCGCACAGTTGCACGGATGTGGAGAGTGACAAAGACCTCATGGGGGGCTAGTGTGGCCTTTAATCTGCAGTGGGTTCTTTACACAGGCAAAATGGCCATGGTGATAGCAGCTCATAGCAGGAATGTGAGAGGAAGTTCAAATATTGTGCTATATTTGGAAGCAGTTATTTATACCCCTCCCTTACTGTACAGTTCTGAAACTGAATTATCCAGCTTCCACTTATTTGTTAAAGCAGGCTGCTCTAGATTGCAGTGGTATTCACTTTTTTCTTTTTTTAAATCTCAAGTCTTTATTTGGCTTTAGCTACAATATGCAGCATTCTTTGAACACTCCATAATATCTTATCTTAAACAAAGAGAAGTATGAGATCTTAGATGGGAAAACAGTGCTGGATACTGAGCAGGCTGCTGGAAAACAATGTGAGTGAGCACCGTTTGGAAACATGTAGCTATTGGTATGAAAAAAAGGGTGAGAGAATGTGTTTTCTTGCTCTTTAATGAGCTATTATGGTGCTTTCAGCAGCACTTGCAGTCAGAGTCAGAGAGTCTTGGTCTAATCCACTGTAGTCAGTCATGTTCAAACAGGCCACCAGTTGCTTTTGGAGGACATAAAAGCTTTCTGACAGCTGACCTTTGCATCCAGGTCCGGTCCACCTTCGAAAAGTGAAATGTGACCTATAGGCCGCAGTGATTTCCATTGCAGTCCCACAGAAATAATTAATTTCATCACAACGGGGACCCACAACCGCTGGATGTCATGCCTTTTTTGCCGTGTTAGCTGCCTGGCTCTGTGGCTTACAGCGTCACTCGGTTGGTGCAGCACTTTTGGTCAAATCTGAATTACTGTGGCTGTGTGGTTTCAGTACATCCAGCACTTTAGTTTATGACTAAACATCAAGTGACACTCTGGTTGAAAAGTGTGGAGTGGTATGCCACTCCTGGTTCAATGGCATATGTCACATTCCCTGCTGCTCTCGGGTGGTATGTTGCTGGTATTCATTGAGCCACTTTCCAGTGGCAGGTGTTGCTTGATGCTGGTTAACCATTATTGACTGTCACTTCAGTATGCACACCTAATGCCAAGAGACTTTTTTGCTTGGCAAACATTTTGACTTTACAGCAGGGAAAGCACAGGTGGTATGATAAATGGATCACTTCCATTCAGTGTCCCAGCAAGCCATTACAACCACACAGCTTGCTAGCTTACACCTACGCTTTTACTTGGGAGACATTTAAATCCAAGTAATGCAGTAAACATAAAGATATTTACAGACAATGCAGCATGTGCTTTAAAGCATGTTTTTCTAAATGTCTGATTGTAAAATTATTTTATATGATTGGCACTGCAGAAGCTCTCATAAGCTAACAGGCCAGCTAAGCTAACATGGCCAAAGTTAGCTTAGTTTTAATTGTATATGTGGGATGAAAGTAGTGGTAGGTCATGGTAGTAGTAGTGGTACCTCATTATAGGCATGCCTAGTTAAAGAAATAATGTTAAACTTGTTCTGTGTAATCTACAACTGGATTATGGCAACCTACCCATGCTAGCTGAGAGGCTACACATAGGATTTTTCAACCAATGTAAACGTGCTTCCATGCAGTCCTCTGAAATCCCAATAGCATGGTGCTCCATGTGGGTGCATCAGTCCAATGCTAATTGGTTGACAAGTAGACCAAAGCAGGGAAGGGAATGTGTCAGTGAAGTTTACCATGAATGGCAAAAGTGTGAAAACAACATCAAACATCAGAAAACAGAAATATGAAAAGAACAGACAGTGGCTGTGATGGACACTTTGCTCTCTGACAACAGATGTGCTCTATAACCTACACATGCTAGCTTAATTTCAAGGTCCTATTTTGTCTGTTGTTCAATACTCTGCTAAGAAAAATACACTTTTTTAATTATTCTTGTTAAATTGAACCTATTTCAAGTTTTAAAAATATGCAGTTCCTCTGCTGGCCACTTGAGGGTTGTGCCAAAAGAATTCGTGATCACACAGATTGCCATGATAAAGTGTCCAATTTTACAGCATTGGGGACAAAAAAATATGGTTATGGCCTCTGTGGACAATTCCCCCCTTCATACCCAACACGTTCTCCCAAAATGTAACATACCGATGTTATGTAACAAATTATCGGTATGTTACGCGTTTGGAAACATGAGAACCGTTTGGAATTAATCTAGACATGTACAATTATTTTACTTTCTCATTATGAATCACTTTAGAAAACACTTTCTAATATGATTAAGGTTGTGGTTAAGGTTAGGAATAAATTCAGGGTTAGGGCTGGGAAACACAGCTGGAACGTGTCTTACTGCCAGGAGCGTCATTCTATTGAATTCCATCCACAATCCGGTGCGTATCATAAGGACGCGGAAGGATACCTTACTATGAGACGCCTCGGGACATGACAAATCGTCGGTATGTTACGCACTGGGAATGAGAACGGGCTCTCATACCCCGATGGGAAACTGGAACCGATGAGTCACGTATTTGGACCTTTCCACTTTGTTTGTGCTGTTGGAGCCTTTTTTGGATATTTAATGGTGCTGTCGGATTAATATTAAGGCTTACTGTGTGATACAGACTATCCAAAAAATATCTGCTTCAGTATTGATAAGTGTAATTTTATTATTTTATTTTTATATCATTCTAATTAGAAGGTTTATTTAAAACCTACAACGTTACTCTTGATGAATAAAGCTTGCTAGACCCCAGACCTTGTGAGGTGGATGAGCGAGTGGTGCAGTTTTCCAGGTTATTTTTGGGGGGGTTTTTTGTTCTTTTACAAATAGGTCTTCAACACTTCAAGAGGATTCAGAACTGAATCATGAAGTCCCAGGTAAACGCTCTGATTGCAGGCACTCACCAAGACCAGTGATGCTTTTCTTGGTCTGGAAGCACTCAGTATAGCATGTTTACCAGCTTGGGCGAGGTCTTTGACTCTACCCACCAATGGTGACAATTCTTGAGATTAAGATGACAGGACCTTTTGAGGTGAATGTCACACTAAATGCTTCCATTTGCCACAGAATTTTTTTCTATTTCTCCATCTCCCTCCTTCTCTCATCCATTGCCCTTGCCTCTCCTGAGTACCAGCCTTTTGGCATGGTAATGTTAGCATTTACATAAATGAATTCTACATTTTGCCATTTTATATGTGCATATATGGCACTGAAATAAGCAGTTAATGGACAAAAGACAAGAATGCATAAAATAAATAAATGAAGCTCAGCATCCTCAACACAGATGTTCCTCTGTATAGATTTAAATATTGTATTCAAAATACAGGTTTTGAGAACATGTTTTTTCTGGACTGCAAATCAATATTTCATTAAAAAAAAAATATCAGCACAATAGCTTAAAATGGTGACTTCACAAGAATAAGAATCAAAGAACAAGAACGAGATGTAGCAAAAATGACAATGACCATACATACATAATTTATATCCACTTTAAGCCAAGGCCAATGTAACATATGTGCCAAGTAATTCTGCTGGTCAAAGCAACCAGGAGAAAGCAAATTACTTTTTTTTAACCTGCACATTGTTCAGTAATGATTAAAGGCAGTAGGAATGAGAAAGGCTTTAGGGCCCTGGTTTTATTTTAACCTTTTATTACTTCTACTATACAACAGAAGAGTTGTTACTTAAGTTTTAGATACTTCCCTTTAACTTGTCCCAAGACATTTTAGGACCACTCAAAAACATTCAAAGGGAACATCAGAGTCCATTACAATGCCTTATGTCAACAATTGGGAATTTAGGCCATGGAGACACATGGCCTTGCTCTCTACTTAACCCTTCCTCTGCCCAATGAACCATAAAGGTTTATGGTAGTGTCTACTGACAAAAGTTTGTGCTTTTTTGCTTAGGATGTTTTATCTTCACACAACTCTGTATAAAGACAGGAAGGTATTTTGATGAGTCAGGTTAGGCACATTTATAGGCTAGATTTGTGGTTCACATTGACCCTGAAGTCTAATCTTAAGCGGTAAATGTAGCACAACAATTCATGATGAAGCTATATATGTTCAGTCCAACCTCAATATTGTTAATACTGTTGAAATGTTAATGTAACCCTGAATAAACTTGTCAAGCTAACACAGATTCTCGAAACAAAATTAAACGGTAATCATTCTTTTCTGTAAGTTGCTTAAGTTTCTTTCTACCAGTAAGCTAAATTAAATGAAGCTAATTAAGCAGTGCAATTATTTGGTTTATCACCAGTATTTGAGCAACTAATGCATTCCTATTAGCCTGAGATGTAGGCTAATTGTTGTGTGCTTGTTAACAAATGCTTGTTAACAACTAAAAAGTGGGTAAAAAATGATAAACATCAGAAAATCTGTTTTTAGCATGTTGCTGTAACCTTTAGCTCAAAACACCCCCAAAATGTAATGTTAGTTTAGATTTTGGTTGTAACTCGATGTGGTGATTGTGCAGCTCTGATTTATCACATGAATGATTAATTAGCGATCTTCTGAACATGATATATCCACATTTTTTGCTTAGCTAGGTCTTAGCTAGGTTAGCTTTCATTTCTGATTCTGATTTCCAACACAGCTAATGTAAAAAAAAAAAATCTATTAAAAACATTGTGTTAGTACCAAGTTGGATCTGCTTTTCCTTTCTGAGCAGCTTTAATTCTTCAAGGCACAGATTCAACAAGATGCTGGCGCCATTCCTCAAAGATTTTGGTCCATACTGACTTGATAGCATCACATAGTAGCTGCAGATTTGTTAGCTAACATCCATATTGTGAATCTCCTGTTCCAGCATGTCTTAGAGGTGCTCTACTGAATTGAGTGAAGTCATTATAATGTGACTGGCTGATTAATGTGTACCTAACAAAGTGACAATGAGTGTCTACTACCTGTGTTGATATTATTAAAATAGTGTTTCCCATGATATGTCATGGCTTAAAGTCTTAGAGGAGCTACAGTATCTCCACAGTAAAACTGAATCTCACTGTAGAAGAGAGAGCACAAAATGTTTTTTATTTTTTTCTATTCTTAGTAGAATTCCAGGAACCTAGTCAGGCATCCCCTCCTTTTGTCCACACTGTTAAGGAAATGTTTTTCTTCTAATTTTTTTCTGGATTTGTAGTCAACCATACTGACTTCTGTGTTTTATGTTTGTTTCATGATATGGCAGGTGACAGGATCTGTACAACATGAACATAATAGTTACAGATTCTGGCTATCAGGAAAAACTGATCAAAACATACGTTACAAGCTAACACAGTATGCACATTTAATAAGTATGCACAGAGGCTGCCCAGAGGCAAAGGCATAGCTGAAAATACACTGCTTAAAAAAGGCTTCAGTGGCTTAGTAAAAAATAGAGAAGGCTTTATTGCAGCAAAATGGTGTCTCTGAGCACAACGACTTGAAAGGACAGAAAGGAAAGAGAACAAGCTTGCCCATTAAAAAAAGCTTTAAAAAAATTACTGGTATTGTCACTTAGTGTGATTTTTTTGTGGCACAGAGGTGGGGTAATTAATTAGAGCTTTCGTTGAGAAGAGGCCAGCGAAAAGGACTGAGCAAACTGAAACAAAGCACCAAACCTCTCTAGGCCAATTAGAGCGGGTCAATCTGACCACAAATTGCTCATTAGTGATCTTAGAGGAAGATCAAAGGGCAGCGAGAATAAGGGAGGAACACTCTGTATCAGTAAGTCCAAGGAATGGAATGACCTGGCTCCAAGCCCAATGAGAGCCACTTACCCCACATCACTCAGAGGGGTGAAGTGCATTGCCCTGCCAAACACTGATCTACTGGGTTTACAGACAGGCCTGCTTGTTTTTACAGTTGACATCTAGCAACATTGTTCACCCTCTGATTTGTTTTTTTTTCTTTTGGTAATACGGGATAAAGATGTTGAGTTGTAAGGCGTTTGCTGGAATGCAAAGAAAGGGTGTGGAAGATTTACAGGCAAAGCAAGACATTGTTGAGTCATCTGACTGCAGTGCTCACTGAGCGGATTGCAAGAACCACGGGAGTCCTCCCTCAGGGATCCACCGCTGGTCAATACATCGGCGATGTGTCATGATAGATTCTTGTTTTGGGCTTAATATCAAGCTGGCATTTTAGCCATGAGTCACTGATCCAGAAGAAGGTACTAGATAATCTGATCTGTGTCTCAATACTCAGTCCTGCTTTTGGTTGTTGAATAGCTTGTTACAGAAAAGTTCTCTGGTTCTTGAAGCAGTGCTTTGATATATTGGGAAACAATGGGAGGATACTGGGAAAATTCTTAAGCTTCAGTTTCAGCTTGTAGCCTTGCATAAAGCGTGGAAACAGTAAGGAAACAGCTGGTCTGGCTCAGAGAAAAGGTAACTGCTGAGTCACCTCTAAAGACAAATAATTATTATGCAAAAGCTCGTGCGCTTGATCTGTTTAACAAAAAGTGTAAAAATGATACTTTAGGTTATAAGAGTTACATATTGGGCTATTGCGCGCTATTATGTGCTATTACCTCCTGGACACTAATGATCTGGCAGTATTGCAGCAACAAATTTCTTACTTTCACTTTTTGTTTGGAATAATAAAACAAGAATGAAACAATTACGGGCTGTACTGAAAGGCGTAGTCAAGCGCTTTCAAGTGGTTGGTAAGACTGGGAAAGTGCTACAAAAATGGCTTTCCATTTTCACTTCCACAAGAGCCGCCAGCTGTTTTCACACATGTATCCCTGCCCTCAGCTTTCCCAGACATTTCCCAGTGGAGATGCATGTGTAGGAAGGCACAAATGACACACATTGTGTCGCCAGATCCCTAGTACAAAATCTGTGTGAAGTCTAATTCCTGAAGTCCTCTCCTACAGACAGCTAAACCAAACTCGAGTGCTTTCAGTAGACTCCTGTTGTGTTTAAATGTGAGACGAGAAGTCTTCGGACATTGTTGAGACCTGAATCTGAGGAAATTCCCCAGCAGGGCTCATTTAAAAGAACTTCAGGGAAGGTGGTGAAATATCAAACCAATATAATAGGTAAGAACTGAGTTATTGGTAGGTGCCTGTTTTTCTTTTCAGGTTCAAACAGAGCTGGGTTAGATGATGTTTATGCTGATCCAACCTTACTGACTCCCGATTGATTGTAGCTTTCAAGTATTAGTTCTGACCTTCTTTCCCCAATTCTTCAACAAGGCAGGGTCCTTTTAAGTGAGATTAATATGCACGTTATTTCTGTTTTTATCAACTCTTAAAGAAACAAAGCTTCTCTGAGCAGCCTGCCTGACATTGTTGCTTTGTGCTAACCCAGCAGCCCCTTAGATAACACAGAGATATCTTCACGTTGGGCTGGACCATGTCAAAGCTTGCTGACATGTTACCCAGGACACCGTGACCAGTCTGTCTCCTGCCGGCTCCTCTTTCTCCCCCCCAACCCCCAGTGTATGTGTGTGTGTGTCTGTCTGTCTGTGTATGTGTGTGTGTGTGTGTGCTTTTATTGTGGTGGGCACCCTCCCTCTCCGAGCATCAGACCACACAGCTCAGCCCTGAGACCTGTCAAACACAGCTGGGACATCTCCCCCACCCGGCTCTCTCCGTCACCCCGCCTCAACTCCTATCCCATCCTCTCCTCCGCCTTCCTACCTCTCCTCCCCCTCCTTGCTCCCCAGACTCAGGCTGGAAGCTTTGATACAGGGGTGTCGAGAAGCAAAGGGGAACATTTCCATTTTTATCTGCTTCGAAGGCTCCGAGACCCTCCTCCCTCTCCCATCAGCCGCTTCTCATCAGCATAAAAAGACTCTGCCGTGTCCCTTCTTCGGCGCGCACGCTTCAGACGCGGCGTAATTGATACAGACGTGATCAGGGAGGGGAAAGAGCAGGAATCTGTACGACCCATCCACGACGACTGCTTTTTCCTTCTTTTGTTGCTTTTGAGGTGCAAGTTCAGCAAAAAAAGACAGACTCTCTCTCTTTTCTGCGCAGGCTGTCATAAAAAAGCGAGCTCCTGTCCTGTGCAATAAGTGTCACGCAACATATAGTCAAAGTCCCCACGACGGAGCTGCTGTCAGCTCCTGAACTTTTCACGGCAGAATACAAAGTGAGGCAGTTGCTCAAAATAAATGTTTTGAAACGGTAAAAACAATTCGAGGCTGCCTTGTCACCTGATCGCCGCTTTTAAGGCTGTTCTGCAGCCCTCACCGTAGACAACAGCAGGCAACGCCAATGACATTTTTAGTATTTTAACTTTTAGTATTTCTCCTGTTGTTGTTGTTGCAACATTATTTCCACACCTCCAGGATTTAGCTGTTTTTTTTTTCACCCCTGCACTCTGAGGTCATAGACGGTGAGCTCACTATGAAGTGGCGCAACTAATCACGCCCCAATCTTGAGCATTTTACAGGTGTTATCTCCAGTTCCTCTTTTGTTTTCAACCTGGCCTACTCACTGTAAATCCACACGGAGACGGGTGAGAAGAACCGTTCGGCTGAAACGGCAGAACCCCTCCGAGGCCTTGAACTGATGAACTGAGAGGCACGTGAAATTTATTAAGCAGTCAGGTTGATAATTGTCTGCATCTCCTGCTTTGCAGGCGATGAATTTTGCTGACTTCTGTGTTTCAAGAGGGGAGAAATAGTCCTGAGTGTGCATGCCTTTCCGGGTGACAAGTCATCTTATGCTCACCATGTTTGCAGTGCAACTTGGTTAATCAGTCAACAGGTTATAGACATACAGTAAAATCAGTGACTTTAAAACTGTGGTGCATAAAACTATATAGCAACATGAAGACACATATGAAAAATATACTACGAGTCATAGCTGCTTACTGATCAGGGTAGGCTGTTTCAGGGTTATACAAGGCTGCTCATGTGTCGAGCACCAATATATAAAGACTCATTATAAAAGACTGTGACGGGACACAATCTCACATGCCTCGTGTACTTTCAGTGCCACAGCAGTGTGCTGATTTGCGCTGTTTCTACGGTGCAATAAAGTTTTGGCTTTGAGCCTTGGTGATTCATTTTTATATGAGGAGTTTTCATCTTGTCCAAGTGCTGTTGTTCGCTCCTACGGTCCAAAGGCGTGCAGGTCAGGCAGTCCTAAAAGCACCTGTAGGTGTGAATGTGAGTGAGACTTAAAAGTGTTGGAGTGACTAGAACATCTCACATGTATAGGTGTGTGTGTGTTTTTGTTTTGTTTTGTTTTTTTTGGGGGGGGGGATGACAATAAACATGCATGTAGTAGTACTGCTGAGTGCTGAATCATTTCAACTGAATTTAATCCCCAACAGCAACCTTGAAGTCAAATTTTAAAGTCATAAAATGCAGTTCCTCAAATGTCCACTTGAGGCTGATTTCAAACGTGAGTCAGTCCCTGCAGACTTCTAGTCAAATGGCCCAAATTTACTACAAAACTAAACACATGGTTAAAAAAAAAAGGTATTTTCCCTACATAACAACTGTACAGAGGCTGAATTTTGTAAATAAATTTGATCAGTTTACATTGTTTTAAAGCTTACAGTTAAGTGTGTGGTTGACTAGGCTGCTCAGTGTCAGCCAGGCTCCATGAACTCCTTTTGACCTTTTGTCCATGTTTGTAGTGTTGGAGCCTTTGGAGCATTTTTTATACATTTATCCAGTGATAGTGTGGATTCTCTTAATTGTACATCCTTTTGTATGTTATTTTTGGACGATCGTGGCTCATGAGTTGGCAGTTCGTCTTGTAATCAGAAGGTTGCCGGGTCAAGCCCCGGCTCGGACAGTCTCGGTCGTTGTGTCCTTGGGCAAGACACTTCACCTACCGCCTACTGGTGATGGCCAGAGGGGCGGATGGCGCAATATGGCAGCCTCGCTTCTGTCAGTCTGCCCCAGGGCAGCTGTGGCTACAACTGTAGCTTGCCTCCACCAGTGTGTGAATGTGAGAGTGAATGAATAGTGGAATTGTAAAGTGCTTTGAGGGTCTCGAAAAGCGCTATATAAATGCAATCCATTATTATTATTATTAATTAACAAGTACCTGTGTCTATGTGATTAATCCCTTACAACCTGTGGCTGCACCCATAAACATGAATGTAGCTTCTGTCTCTGTAAAATAAAGCCAGTGCAGAAGTGCCTTAAATCTGCTTTCTATTGAACGCAACCAGGTGGTGATAGCTGTGGTTGCAAAAAGACTTTGTGTCATACACACGTTTATCAGAAAACAGCTTTCTGCTCTGATCTCTGGGTTTATAGGCTAAGTCACCCGTTTCACTTCATATTGAATAATAAATAAAGTCTATTTTGTAAACCTTGTTCATGTTTTGCAGTGGAGGATTATGCTAATTGGCTAATGGCTTGTGAGTAAATAGTTATGATTCCAATAAGCAAGCGGTTTCACGGCCAGACCCGCCCCTCCTCGTCACATCTGTTTTGATTTTTTTTTTTTTATCGTTACTTCGACGCTTCAGACTTGTGGGTGACGCCACAATAGTGATGTCCATCTTTTACCCTGTCTATGCACCTTGCTAACCAAACTAACTAGACTCAGCTGCTAAAGTAGAACAGCTAATGTAGTCACTTCTGGTTCCAAATGAACCAGATGGCAACAGCTGTAATACTAAAGTTGACGCTTCATAACAAAAGCCGACAAACCAAAGTGTGATGTCACGGTGTTTGGTGCCATCTTTTATATACAGTCTGTGATTTTCCCAGATACTTTGAGTATGGTTTTAACTTTGTGTCCATACTTTGTTTATTAATGTTATCAAGAGGTCTAATAAACGTCTGGACATTACCAAACAAAAAGAAAATACACTTTTGAAAAAAATATTCTTCATACACAGTGTGAGGAAAATCAGTTTTTCAATTTAGATTCATTTGAAGGGACTGGTTTTACTTTTTCCAGGCTTTATGCTTAATTGGTTTCATATAAAATATCAAAACTTAAACATAGAGCAGATGTGTCAAACATAAAGCCCAGGGGCCAGAATAGATCCACCAAAGACTCCAATCTGGTTCAAGTTCCTGTGTTTATTTCACAGTAAAAATAAATAAATAAATAAATAAATAAATAAATAAATACAAACATAACCACATTTCTTGCACAGCTAACGGAACCTTTTGTGTAATTTTATTTTTTGCACATATTTCTTTTATTAAAACAAAAATGGGATTAAATGTGTGGTTAAACTTCTATAGGCTGACAGAAAGAGGAGTTTTAGATCAAAGTTAGCTGTACGTGGCCCACAATGTAAAATGAGTTTGACACCTCTGACATTGAGTAAATATATAAGAAACACACATTATAAGAACATGCACGTGTAATAAAGGCCCAGAGCAGCTGATGAAAAACAAAACAAAGAATTAAACCAGGACATATGAGAATATGTGCTGTGGTGACAGAAATGACATTCATGTGGTCCAAAGGGTGATTGGTACTGATTTTCCACTGAAGCTCTTGCAGCACTTGATAAATCTTGATAAAGCCGAGCAGAGGGTGCATCCCACCCAACCAACCCCAAACCCCTCCCTCCCCTCCGCTCTCCGCCTCCCTCTCTTCCTCCCCTCCCCTGCTGCACGCAGGAGATGGGTAGAGAAGTTTGCTCGCGGCGCGGTCCGGTGAACATTACTGTATTTCATTTGGGGAACAGCAACTGCAAGAGGCTCTGGAAAAATAATACTAATTAAAAAAAGACGAAAAGTAAGGCTTTCCAGGGAATGCCGCGGAATATCCAACTCAACAGCAACATCAGCCGCAGCGAATTATTGTAATTATATATATATGTATATATATAAAAAATTAATGAGGTTTATCTGTCATCATTGATGTGGCCAAATTAGTGGGAAGCTCGGGTCAGTAGGGGGACAGCGGGCTCGCGCGCGGACTGTCGGAGGGGTGCTTTGAATTTGTGGGTCCTGGAGAAGAAGCGCAGAGCGAAACAGATTCAGAGAGAGAGAGCGAGAGAAGAGGAGGAGGGGGAAACAAGGAAAGAAAAGAAGAGCCGTCCGACTGAAAGTGAGAAAGAGTCCCGCTCAGAATGAATAACAACAAACCCGAGAAAGAAAACGAGCCGAGTGAATTCACCAACCACGAGGAGGAGGTACGTATGCGAGCCCGAGGTGCTCGAGCGTCTGTCTGTGATACTGTAGGTGGCTCCTTGACCCGTAATGACATCCTTAATAAAAACCGAGTCATGCTAACAGCGACTGCTTCTTTTCCTCCACTCCTGTATTCATTAAGGTGTAGCTCTTATGCTGGTTTGTTTGTTTTCTGTGCCGTAATCTGGTTTTACCTCATAAAAGTTTCCAGTATTGCTGTTTACATTATTAGACCGACTGTATGGTTCGCTCATAACACCATCTATCACCGGTTTCCTGCAGGTAATGCGCTGTTATTGCACTGAATTCTTCACCCGTCTTCACTTTTACGTTTCTCCTCTACTTTTCTTTAAATTGTACTGTAGACTTGTTGAAGTTAGCCGTCATTTTTTTTTTTTTTTAAAAACAGCAGCAAGAACAGGGAAGGACATGAAGCACTGATGAATCACTAACTAGCAAGTCTCGAATAACTTTGAAGTCAGGACTGTGTTTTTCCTGGCTGTGCTACGGCATTGCTAGCTGTGTCTTACTGTACAATAAAGCCAGACTTCACACAGCACTGGAAAGCAGTAGTAAAGGGAATTCAGAGCCAGGGCGAATTAGTTTTCACTGAAGCTGAGGGAGCAATTGAAGTTCAAACAACTGCTGCTGCAACATGTAGGTAATAACGGGTTGTAACAGAGAGCCCACTGCATTACAGTGGAGCAAGAATAGCCTCTTCTAATTACATCTAAACACAAACAGAATGGCTTTGTTTACCCCCCCCCCAAAAAAAAGAAAAACATTTGGTGGAAATCCATTTAACATGCTCTCAAAGTATGTTTCCTCTCTATCGTGCAGGATAATAGCCTCATTTCTTCCCTTTCTCCTCTGTAAACATTGCACAATCCGGCCCAACAATATCTCCTCTTTGGTAAATAAGCCTGTAACGGCTCTCTTTGCATGAGGCGATTTTCTTTGGCTCGGATGAATCTCTCTTCAAATGACAGATTTGTTATTTCAGAGCTCCGCACATCCGCAGTCGAGTGATGTAAGGAAGGTGTATCAGATTATATCAGATATTTCTCTTGGAGCAATTTGATTAGGTCTCAGTGTAGCGTTGGACACTTTGTAACTGAATAGTGAGACATAGCCAGCCTTATGTAATACCATATTTGGTCCACTGTTGAGGTTACTATGGATGCGGGGGAACTGCTGTAGCACCACACAGATGAGGTAAAGACCAAAGAGCTGATTTCTTGAGGTTAGGGAGTTTGAGTTTAAAGCTTTCGTCACCTTCTCCTTTTACTAACAATACGTCAGTCAAGCAGAGCCCTGTAACCAGTACATGGCCCTGAGGGTATTCTTGTTATTGAATCGAATAAAAAGCTACTAGTCCGTGTAAAACGAACATATTCAACTAAAGAAAGATGACTACTCAGCACCAAAAGATGTCTGTGTATGACCATCTAACTGTACAAACTGCAAACATGTCGAATTAAAAGTCTCATAAGTGGCAAATACTCACATTTCAGAAGCTGACGCCAGAGAAATACTTGAGTTTTTTTTGTCTAAAGCACCTTCTTAAGTACCTGCCTGTTTTGAATTAGGTTGAGCACAACACAGCTATAATTAAACCAAAATAGGGCAAAACACAAGAAAAACACTTGATCTGTTACTATCAACACAAGCTTTTTGTAGCTGAAATGTTTAGTTGCTCATTTTTATGAGCGACTCATCATATTAAAGCACGAAAGCTTTCAAAATGTGAGGATTGGCTTCTTTTCTTTTTGCTTTCGTGACACTCGGTTACAGTCACGCCGCTTACGGATCATTTTGTAAGACTGAACAGTTAAACGAGGGCGTCAGATTATTCAAAGGTCTCAACTGCAGGATAGGTCTACCAGGAAATAAGCCATGTTAGCTGTAGTTTAACAAAGACACAAGGCTTCAAACTTCTACCCAGCTATTAAAAATTCTGTGATGTCCATAAGCTCAGAGATGAGACGCAGGTTGTGTAAAAGGCAGGCAGACAGAGACGTAAAAAGGAGACTAATGGCCAGAGAGATCTAATGGTTTTGGAAATGTTTGGAAGCCATCCAGACCGGCAGGGACTTAAATTTACTTGGGTGAATTAACGTTAAGGTCAGACAGCACCACTTTATCTTTTGTGGAACGGTGTGTGTTGCATGCAGAGGAGCAGGGAGTGTGTCACACTCGCGGATACATATTCAAGCTTTTTGCAGGCCCGTGCGGATGTACTCAGACTAATTCACGCTTTGGCTTAGTTTGACTTGTTTTGGGGTTTTTTTTGCATGAAAGTCTGGTCTGCACAAATGTCCCTTCACCTGATGCAGAAAGCATAAAAATGCCAGCAACAACACCACAGAGGTAACCATAAACTATAACCTCAAGAGAGCCAAAGTTTAACAGCCTTGCTGGTATGACTCTCACATGCTGAGCAGCAGCAGCTCTCCGCCCCTCCTCTTGGGCAGTGTAGTATGTGACTCAATGGATCACTGATTCGCACCGGTAAAGCACTGCAGCGAGCTCAGCTCCTCATGCCCGCTTCATTGCTCAACCCCGCGTGCCGTCGTCTGTGTACACGAAAGCTCGACGATGCTTAATGTTTATCTTCTGCGGACCGCCGCTCACCAAACATGGTCTTGTTGCAGGCAAGGTATGCAGGTTTCGGGGGCCTGGCAGCATCTAATCTCATGAGCCGCTCTGATAAGCGACATTATCAGGTGTTCTGGATGCTTTCGCGTACTGTGGCACTTCACTTCACCGATGCTGCCGAGGTGACATGCCGTCGCCTTATTGGTGAATGTCAAAAGATAAAAGTTTGAACGAGGTCCGGTTTCCAGACCTTGTATGGACAAGACACCTGGAGCGGGCTTTCCAAAGCTTGACTTGAAGATCCTTTTAATAGATCGGCCCAGCGTGTTTTTTCTGCAGTCTTAACCGCGGCGGCGGCAGCGATGTGGAGTGTACTCAGAAAACCCCGAGTTCAAGTGATTAATTCCAGATGTGTTATCAGGAAGGAGACGGTCCATGACAAAGTGCACACACTGAAGAAACAACCCAGTTCGCCTCAAATTAATCCCATCAGTTTATAAACGATTAGCTGATTTATTGATCAGTCGGATACCTGATTGCTGGGAAAATAAATAGAAGTTGGAATCCAGTGATTGTGAAATTTTCCAGAGACGTTACTAAATCTTTATTAATTGCATTAACACTATTTTTGAGCATTTAGACAATGCAAAAAATGTTCTTTATACTGACAAATGGCATGTTATTTACTGAAGTGAGGCAGTTATATGTGTGCAACACTATTTGAAAACCACATGTAAGCACAAAGAGCACATTTTAGTGATTTGCAACACTGATTATCTGTTAGTAATTAAGGTTATTAACTGAATAAAGTCTTCTGGTCTTCTAACTGTTACTGAGAAAGGACCATGTTTGGACTTATAGACAGTTTATGAGACAAAATACTCTTTTTGTTACACGTAACCTTTGCCTCTGGGACCTGATGGGGATCTTTCGCCTGGATCTTCTGGCACTTGGTAGGCAGTTCACTGCAGAGAGAAAAGGTGAATGTATGACTACATGGAATGCTTTGTAGCTGACCGATTCACCCAACGAAGCTTGACCTTTCACCTCTTTGATGTCAGCTGCCCTCTAGCTAAAGTGTATTTACTTAAGTTGAATCTCCCCACACCAAACTTGGAGGTCCACTAGCAAACCTCTTGCCTTTTGACAAATGACTGAGCACAGATCATCCCGCTTTTTATTTGTTCCTCCACAAGGTGAAACAGTCTCTTACTCGAAATCGTAGTTTACATGAAAGCGGAGCTGTCTCTCCCCCGGATGTAACACTCTAAAGGCAGCAGAAGTATGAAACTTGTCAGACATCTGTTGATTCTAGTTCCTAGCTGATCATAAACATGTAAGTGGATCTTTACAAGTGCCCGAAGAGAAACCGAATATCACTCAAGCGGAGTTCAGCAAATGTGGCGTATCTCCCTGGGGTGTAATTGGATTGTGCTTGGCCTGCTTTGGGTATCTAGCAGGTCCTCTTCAAATAGCAGGTCATGTGGCCACCGTGACCTTTTCCATGAAGAGATGTAGGTGGGGAGCTACGCTGCTGGAGAAGCACGGTGAAGCGGAGGAAGGCCGGTGCCAGTCTGTAAGCGCGGTGGCGTGGGCATGTGTGTGGTCTGTACATGTGCATGTATCTATGAAAAGGGCACAAGGATATATTAACTCTCTGTGACAAGAAGCATTACCAGAGGGGAGTATAGAGGGTAAAGTGGCCATGATAGGGAAAAAAACATCCAAAGGATTATCTGTGAAGTAGCCTATGTCAGACAGATATATAGACATATACACAATAAAAAATCCCTATACAGGCTCAGGCAAACAGTTAAACCCTGCTCTATCTACCCGTCTGATAGGTTGGCGTTTATTTATAAAAGCGCCAAGGGAATTGTCATCTTATCTTAGCCGTTTGTCAGCTGCGCGACAAGAGGTATTTGAAAAGACAACAACAAGGCTCAGCGTCAGGAGCAGCCGGCTGGCAAAAGACCCTGAAAAACAGATGTGAGGCAAAAAGACAAAAGTCAGAGATAATAACTGTATCCAGGTGGATAATTATACATACGTCTATATGTATGTTGCTCCTCTTTAAAAACCTTACCTGTCACTTGCTTTGAAATAAATCACATGCCGCACAGCGGAAGGAAGCGTGCGCTTTTTTCCTAGACAGCGCCAGCCATTTTGTTCTGCTTTGTCATACTGTGTTTATGCACTTCATCTGTCACCTCTGATTAATATTGGTTACTCATGAGCTATAATTATCTGCCTTATTGTATACAGTATCCCATCTTTGTCTCTTTGCACCTGCCTTTGCTCTCCTTTTATGTTCTCCACATTGTTTCAGATTAGGTGTTCGATAAATTAAAGGGAAACAAAACTAATTTGAGCCGTACGATGAGGCCGTCCAGTGCTTTTTATGCAGTAGGGCGCATTTTGCCGGAATGGTTTTGATCCAGTTTAAAAGGAAGGATCGTTCCCAATCGATGCAAAGTTGTTCTGAGTGATCACCTTTATGCCGGGATGAAACCTTTCTATCCTGAAGGCAGTGGTCTGTTTCCTTCACAGACCGCGAGGGGTTGCCGATGATGAAAATTGTGTCAAGAATGGCATTTGATACCCTCGCTAGAGTTCCAGAGACTGGTACAACCAATGCCAAGGCTGGCAGCACATGGTGGCCCAGCGCATTACATTTTTTCTTTATTCTGTGCCCAGCCACCAGCCCCCCCCCTCCTCCTCTCCTGCTCCCTCTCTACAGTTTTATCTCCCTTCCCCTCTGTTTCCTTCCCTCCGTCCTTTTCTATGTCCCACCCTTTTTCTTCCCTTGCTACCTCCTTATCGTACTCTTTTCATTTCCTCCCGCATTCCCTCCCTCCACCCCGGTAACTGTTTATAATTCCTCTCTTCTTCTGCACTTTCATAGCTCTCTGTTCTTTTTTACCCCCCCTCCCGTGCACCCAATTTAGTCCCACCAGACAAACTCCTTATCCCTTATCAGGCCCATGGACTCTTGACGCAGAGATCTCTGAACATAGGGACCATTTATGGACATGGAAGAGCCTTAAAGACACAATCTAGCCAGGGAGAAACGTGCCAGTCTGACTATGCAGCTGCATGCCAGCCGCCCTTTGGCTGACCAGCAGGAATTAGCAATCCAAGGTCAGACCTGAAAAAACTAGAGAAAATGTTACCCATAGCAAAATGTACAAGAAAACTAGCGTTTTCTCTTGCTACCCGGTGTCACAGTAAAGCTGCTAACTGCAGGACTTCAGAATTTATTGTAATATAATATAATATAATATAATATAATATAATATAATATCGGCTTATCTAATGATTAATAATGGTATTTTTCTGATTCTAGATTCTAAAATGTATTATTTGTTTTGTTGTGTATGCTAGCCAACTAATTATGTTTGGGATTTTGTGTGTTTTTACTAAATATCTGCATTGGCTGATAACGCCGTGGCCCTGTTCATTTGACCATCTTGGAAAATAAGATGCCATGAACAAGAGCCTGACTGATTATTGGCAGGCCGATATTATTGGCCGATAGTAATTATTTGCCAGTAATATTGGCACTGACATTTATAATAGTGATGAAAAATGAAAAAGTAGAAACACAGTTCAACCATGTTATGAGTGTTGATGTTGCATAGTTTGTCCTTTACAGGGCACTTTGCAACTGCCCTACTTGTGAGTACTTAGTAAGTACTCATAAATAACTACACATAATATGGAAATCTGTTTGTTTAATGTACCTAAAAGAAAAAAAATCGCCCATTATATTATAATTTTAAATCATTGGTATCAGTCTTAGAAAGCCTATATCAGTCTTTAACATTCTCTGTTGATTGGTTAAAACCATTTACCAGTGTTAGTGGCCAATATCTGACACGTCCAAACCATTTTGTGTTGTCCAAATGGTTAAAAAAATTGTAAAGAGTAGCTGAAAGATTTAAGAAAAGCTGCTGTGGTTTTTATTATAGGGTAATATTCTGCAAAACATGCCTTCGTTTTTTGACCTTTGATTCTCAAAACAATGAATTGCACCAAAAATGCTGAAGCTGTATGGATGGACGGATGGATAAAAAGCAGTCATTATTTGCAGATGAAAATATGGGATCACTTAGTGCCATCAATGACAAACCAAAAGAAACAGCTGCAACGCATAAAGGAAACGACTTGTTAGCAACAGGCTAAGATTTCTTCATGGTGACGCCGAGGATGACTGAGTATCCCCCTGTTGTTTTTTGTTCCTCCGCTTGCGCAAGACGCTTTAACCCTCTGCCCACCCAACCAACCACAACACTAAACAGTCTAAGGTATCCTAGTCGGGTAGGCGACAACAAAGGAAGTCCGGGAAAGGCTGATGCGGAGATTAGTTCACGTTAATGAGCACTTAGGAATTTAAAGTCCATTCAGCGAGTGTCATCAGATAACAAAGGGAAAGAAGAGAATGGCGTTTGTATGAAAGACTTTTGATGAACTCTTTGAAAGGGTCGTTTGTTGGGTTGATGAGAAAAAAAAGACATCTGTGCGTGATCAAGAGAAGAGGTTATCCTTTTCTAAGTTAGATTAAAAGCTAGTGGAAGTGTTATGGTGGGAGGAAGAAAAGAGCAAAGGAAGGAAAAACTGAAGCGGGCGCCTGCTTGCTTTTCCTAGGCCGTTTGTTTTAAATGTCTTTTAAAGGTTAACCTGTTGGAACATTTACAGACCCTTACTGAGCAGGAACTGCTCGTCCAAAGCACTTGTGGGAGTAAGAGAGAGAGAGACAGAGGAAAAACAAAGCAGGTCTCCTCTGGGAGTTCACTCGTGATGTTCGGAGTGTGCTCAGTCTCACAGTTGACCCCAGACGTGCACAGTAACCCCGGGCTAATCTGTGACCTCCGACCCCAAATGTGAAACTTGACCCGTTGAACCCTGGCGATTAAGAGGCAAAACCGAGTCATCCATTAATGGTTGTTTGACACCTCCCGGGCCTGCGGTCTCTCACTCTTCACATTCCCTGATAGAAGATGAAGAGGAAAAACTTGTGAGGATGATGGAGAGTGATGTCAAGCCGGAGCAGTGACAGTTCAGGGGGTGTGGGAGTCTGTCAGTCGGGCTGGGTTTTAATCACGCCGTGCTCAACTGATGCAAGAAAACTCAACCTGCCCTGAGCTCACGTGGGCTTACGGGTTCACTTTGATTTTTCTTTTAGCTCGGTCACAGAGAACAAGGACTCGGGTGGATTTGAAAGCAAGCCGCGTAGTGGACGGGCAATGAAACATTTCCTCTGAGCTTTTTTTTTCTCTCTCTTCTTCTCCTTCTTCTTCTTTTATTATTTCATGTGCAGGTACTCGCCTCACTGTTGCATGCACACTTGCTACGCTATGCTACTGTACCCTCTCCTCAAGGTTAGAGCCGTGTCCTGCCACGTCTGGCTCGAAGGACCTCCGTCTATTAACTTGGCTGTCGAGCGCGCACGCGCACACGCGCAGGGAGGGAGAAAGAAACACATAGTAATCTTCTCACATTGCACCAAGGTCGCGTCCCTCATTTCAGCCAGAACGAGCGGTCAAAAAAGCACTCAATTAAAGTCAGGGCAAATATGTGAGAGAGTCACATAGTGCAGCCGGATATAATGAGGCATTTCAGGCAATTGCTGTAACAAATTTAACAGTCTACGACGTAAGCTGAATAGAAATGACACATTAATACGTTACGGGGTTGTTCACTTAGACAAATCGGGCCTCTTCGTAACGGCTGCTGAATTGCAGCGTCTTCACTGGAGAAAATTTGACGTTCATTTGTACACATTTCGACTGGTGTTGCCTTCAGTCACGGTTATGGCTATGAAACAGCTGTGGTGTCAGATGTGGCTTTGGTGATTAAATCTGCATAAAATTGTGGCTGTTTGGTGGAAGCAAGTCTGAGGCCTTTTGTTGGTTCAGTCATACGAAAACATTCTTCTTCTTATTACTATTGATTCAAAAAACTTGTGTGCAAAGGTTTGATTATTTTTATGATTTTCGAATATTTGAATACTCCATAAATCATCAAAAAGAACATAGTTCATGTCTTTTGCTTGTCTTAAAGTGTGTATTTGCATTGTTTTCCAACAGCAGTTTAACTATTAACTACTTAGTAGTGTAAAACTGTGTGTGAGACTAGACTTACAGTAGAAAAAATGCAAACGCTCCTAGAGTCTGTCAGAGTTCTGCGTGGATCGCCACCAGAAAATAAACAAAAATGAAGTCCAGTGCAAGATCTGCCAATGCAAGCTAGGATGCCACAAGTCTCCAATAAATTGTTATTTCAGAGTAATTCGGGGTCGGGTGAGCGGTGATCTTTTCTTGAAATGCCCATCTTTATTTTATGGAATATAAGCAAAGTGAAAATTCTTTGAGAGTAGCAAAATATAAAGTATTTATTTGGGGCTTAACCCAATGCATGGCACTGTTAACAGAAATAATAAATCTGAATAACCTGACTCGACCATCCAGTTCTCCCAGATCCTCGTTCACTGAGCAGCAGGGACTAAATGATGCTTAGATCAGCTCTCTGTAGGCACCTTATTGTCTGTTGCAGGAGTCCTAATTCTTCTTGTCCCAGAGGACGGTGTGTTTAGGGCCATTGTCCTGCTGAGGAATGCATTTGGGACTGATAAGATGCCTTCATGATGGTGCTGTGTCATACTGAGTCAAATCCGAGTTTCTGGAACGGGCTGCATATACAAAGACACAGATACAGTATATCTTTGTTGTTTCAATAAGGGACATGCAGATGTTGACGTATGATCTAGGAAATCATGATGTCATTGTGTTACTGTTTTCTGACATCTTACAGAGATCCAGCTAGCCTTGATACTTGTCATAGATTGATGTTGAAATACTAGTGCCATCTGAAAGACTTCACCTTTCAGATCATAGTGAAATAATGATTGAACCCACAACAACAACAAAACAGATTTCCTCTTCCAGACAGCACCTCACTTGAGTCTTATTATGAGCACAGACTCCTCCCTCCATCCATAGGATGCAACAACGGCAATGATAGCATATCAATAGGGTGATGACCTCACCCGGTGCTTGTTGAGTCAAAGATCTCTGATTAGAGGTGCACAGATCCCCAAGGACTTGCTGCAGAAGTGGCCTTAATAGGATCTGATGTTTTTGGCCTGGGGCTCTGCACTCTGCTGTGCACCGCTAAGGCGTTGCCAGGGAACTGCACTGGCACGCCGGCTGCGAAGTACTCAGCTGGCTTGTGGTAGGTAGGGACCGCTGTTTTTGATCGAAACCTGCCTGCGTGATAGTGTTTGAGCACGCCATAAATGGTCAGCGATTCAAAGGCTTAAACCAGGCCACTCAGCACTATGGAAATATAGGTATGTGACTCACGGGGAACCAATAAAAACAGACCCAATAAAACAGTGGCCGAAGGTTTGTCTTTGCTTTTTTTACAAATCTGCACAATCTGCTCAACCCCCGGCTTGACCTTCGCTTTAGTTTACTGCATCATGAAAGTTTGATGTCTCACTTTACCTGGTGGGAGCATCTTTACAGCTCCCTCCCTTTATTTATTTATTTCTTTTAAGCCAACCTGATAGAGGCATAAATATAGACTGATATTATAATCAGCAGCAGATGTCTGAAGAAGAGAGCAGCTGATAGATTTACCTGTGAATCATCCTGTTTCCAGCATGTGTGCAGCCAGCTCCACGCTGGACACACACACACCGGAAAAAATGATCATATATCATAACAGCTGACGTCAGGAAGTCTCAGGAATGAGGTTCAAGACAGCCAAGAATGCCCTTTTGTTCCGAGTGTGCACAGGACTCATTGTGTTTGTCTCACTCGTGCATCACATCCAGCTCCTAAGTGGCTATTATCATGGCTGAAGACAGGACTTAAATCACAGATAAGATCTTAGGAAGCTTGGCAAGGAAGGGTTAGATGACTAAGATTTTCTTAATGTGTGCAATTCTGACGTTCACTCTTGGCTTTTTTCCACCTAGAGTAAAATTACAACTCCTAAAAAGAGCGGCGTATAAATCTGTCGTCTTAACCGCGTCGCTGCGAAAGCCCGACGTCGTTCACTTGGGATGATTTTGGCATCTGTTTTTGCGGTCGTGTGCAGAGTAATGCTCACTGTAATGGCAAAGCTGACAGAGGAAACAAACACAGGCCCTGATAGAGATTTCAAATCTGAAAGCTTTGGTGTCTTTCTTTTGACTTATCTGTCTTCATCTCAAAGAGTTTTTCTTCTTTTTTTTTTTAGATTTTTAGAGCTTGAGCACCGTTTCTATTTTTACAGCACTTTTTTTTTTTACTACGGCATTATTAGTTTTATCAGCCTCAACAGCTGTCAGAGACTGACCTTGCTTGTGTCTGATTGATACCATCCTTTTCTGACTCTTTGTTCCCATGTAACTCCATATAAGGAGACCTTCAATTGAGTTTACTTAAACAGAACTGCCAGAGACAGCGCGCAGTGACGGCCCTGCAGGGTTCAGCTCAGCTCAGATAAGATAAGAGCAAAGGTGAGAAAGTCGCTGAGGTGAGATTTTTCTCTTTTTTTTTCCTTTTTTCCTTCTTCCGGATGGATGGGTGGTTTGGCACTCGCCAGCTCTCGCTCTCCTAGTTGCTAAGCTCCATTGTTTGTGTGTTGCTCTGCCTTTGGCTTCAGTGTTGCGTATCAGGTTACATGTGGGAATGAGGTGCCGTGTGAGTTCAGCAGTTCCTTTGTCCCCTGAGTTGTGAATCCACTATCTAATGAATCTGGGAGCTTTGAATATACTCTGTGTAATTGCATAGCTACGGTTTTATTCTAAACTGGGCCCTGTACAGAATCGGATTACACTATAACGCTGTGGGATGTGACGTTTGGAGGGGTGTGTGTTTGCATTGTTTGATTGTGTTGTCTTCTGTGCGCTGAAGCATTTGTCTTCCTGAACCAAGACATCTTTGATTCGGTGAAAGTTCCAGGTATGAGTCAGGATTGATGTGTTTTCTTAGATTACATGCTTGCACCATGTATACATGTATATCTATATATATCTATATATAGATATATATAGATATGTATGTATATATATATATGTATAAACAGATAAAAATTTGGTTTTTATCAAAAACTTACTATACTTGTACATTCACAACAGGCCGGTATTGACCGATGATGTCATTCAATCAATTAAACAGTTTTACCCATTATTCCCTGTATGATCCAGTTAATTTAGTAACATTTTATTAGAATAGGGAGTTCTTTCTCTTGTTTCCTTGTTGTTTTGTAAAGCTTGATGGAGGTTAAAAGCAAAAATACAGCTGTTTTGTTAATAGGAGACAGATGTTATGATCAGTGGAGTTTATTCTTAGAAACACCTGTGTAACATCTCCTGGACTGACCCTTCATTAAGGGCAGATGTGTCTACAATTACATGCAACAAACAGAATTTTCACTGTTCTGCTGCTTCCAGAGTGTAACGGGATCTGCATTCACGGGCTGCGGTGGGGCATCCCAGCATCTGCATCCTATAGCCTTGTTGCAGCTGGGGTTAATGTGTGTGCGTGTGTTACAGGACTACTGCTGGATACATCCTTTTTTTTTTTTAGATCTGGTAGCCAGGTCGCCGATTGCATAACTGAAGGATTGGTGTTTTTACACCCCTTCTGGGTCATTGGAAATATTATTTTGAACAATAATGTGGAACAAATGCATCTGTCACCCAACCATTCAATCAATACTGTTTCCATGTCAGGGATAATTGATATGTATAGCGAGCCTGACTAATTAACTTAAGGTAACTCCTGTTATTGTTTTGCCAAACCAGGATGATATTAATTATTTATGAATCTTGCAGTGGAGATGTTTCTGTCGGGACACTGTTTTTAATTATTGGACTGAGGTAAAACTGAACATACATGAAGAGTTTCTGCTGATTTTGCAAATGTCTCTGTGTGTTCATATGATAACTGAAGGGGCACAGTGTTTCCTGTGTTCTCTGTGTTGTTTATTGACCAATGTTCAGTTTGTCCAAACAGCAGTTTGTCCTGTGAGACTAGATTTTCAGAATATGTCCTGTGTGCAGAGAAAACCTGTTACATATAACTTTTATACACAAAGATGTTTTTTATGAAGGAGGGCCTACGAGGCCTCTTTTTATTTAGCGTGAGATTTGTTTGAACAGCGTGAGAGTGAAAGACAAAGAAAGAAAATCTGTATGATGTATTGCTAAGTTAAATATTCTGTCAGTGAGCAAACCATGCTAGGCAATCGCCAACCTGTCTCTAGGCCTGCGTGACTGAGGCCTTTGTGAGGTGCAAATCCTTATCATGCTAAACATTTAACTTGTGAAAGGCATGCAAGAAAATCAATATTGGACTCGTTGGTATGTTTTAGCATGCTTAAAAACTGAACAAGATTCAAGCCATGCAAAACATTTAGAAGAAACAAGATTAATATAGCGGCTTCAGAAGTATTAATAACCTAATCTTCAGACAAACACATAGTGGGTTGTACTCGGTGTTTCTAGTCTTAATGCTAAGCTAAGCTAACTTGCTGCTTAGGTTTGCTTTACATATATTATACAGATATGACAACAGTATCAAACTTCTTGTGTAACACTGTTCAAACAAACCAAAAAAATGAATACGCACATTTTAAAGTGCAGTCCTTTAGTTTCCAAATCAATTTGCAGATTTATTGCTAGTCTCTGCGCAGGTGAGTTCACCCCCACTCGAGCATGTCTAGTATCTCTTTCTCTGACGTCACCTCTCTATTTTTTATCATTTAAGGTTTGACACTTAGGGAGTTTATGCACTTTGTAAAACCCCAAAACACTAGAGATTCCACACTTGAAATGAAAAGTTTTAAAAAGAGCACAAAGTTTTACCTGCAGCACACCTACAGCGATCATGCTGCGTTCATTTCCTCCTCCTCATCATCACATGTAATAACATAAGAACCCCGTCCTTCCCTGAAAACATTTTTGTAGTTATTCTTATTTTGCGCCCTGAGGGTTTTGCACCTTCTCTGACTATGGGCTGTGGACCACAACAATTACATTTCCATTTAGTCTGTTGTAGCTAATATTTACATTATAATTCCCCAGCAATGGCAGCTCAAGTTTCAAGTTGAAAAGTTCAAATGTAAAACAGAGGCTAGAGCTGCGAGGGAGGGTTGCCATAAAACACAGCAGGTTGTAGATTACACAGGAGAACACAATGCACTTACTGTAGAATGCAGTGTGTGTCTTTGTGTGTTTGCAGAGCTGAAAGACACCCGTATCTGGATTTAAAAAGTTTATCTTTCAGTGTAAAGCCAGCCTCGGTAACTGTTTAACTCATGCTCATTGTCCTTTTTCCTCCTAACCTCATCTGTTATTGTCAGAAAGGCAATGTAGCTATTTATAACTGGTGGAGGTTAATGAAAAATACATGATCTTTCTCTCTCTCGTGTCTTCCTCAGGTCCGAACACTATTTGTCAGTGGGCTACCACTGGATATTAAACCGCGGGAGCTCTACCTCCTCTTCAGACCATTTAAGGTATGTTTGTATGTTTTAAATGGATGGCCTGCAGCTATTCTTAGCAGCTTTCTTTCCAGCAGTCAATGGGACCTCCATTAATGGTGATGAAATAAACGGCAATGGAAACTCTCCCGCGAGGTTCAAGTGTCTGTGTTCTTAAAGCCGAGGTTCAATCACATCTTGATCCATGGGAAGCTTATGTCTCATGGAAAAATGGCTCAATGCCTGCGAAACAAAAACAAAGCTGTTTGCTTCACCTCAGAAGCTCCAACTTTGTTGGAAGCACACAGAGGTCCAGAGTTTAGTTCAGGTGAATACATGTAGATGTTGCAAGCTTTTTGAACTATCGACCAAGACTAACGCACCTTAATGGTGCAGCAGCAGCAGCATCAGCAGCGCTGTTTAAGTGATTAATGCATCTAATCGCTCACTTAAGCAATGTTCATGGTATGTGCTCTGAGTAAATGGTTTATATCACGAGTGTTGAAAGCAGTAAGTCTTGCTTAATCAGGTAAGACACAACAATCTAGTCCATATGGTCTTCATAAGAGCTCCGTGACCTGTGAAACTGGCAAGCTTAGTCCGCCGTGACCCCAACATGCCAACATTTTTGAGTAATTTAGCAAAAAAGGTTTTGTAAATGTAAGCAGTCTGCGTTTTTTTGCAGTTTTTTAGCCACTAAAGTTGAATTTTTGCTTTGTTATGTGTATTTATAGTGCTGACATTTTGTTTTCTGTTTTTTTCAGGGCTATGAAGGCTCCTTGATAAAGCTCACTTCTAAACAGGTATGCTAACAAGTCTGGGATTTGTGTTGTGTTCAAAGAAACTCCTGAATGAAGCCGGTCTGATCACGCTGTTACTGTCCACATTACTTCTTGCTCATCGACACCTTTGCATTTTTTTTTCTTCTCTCTTTGTGTGTTCAGCTTGTTGAGAAAGAAGGATTAGCATGAAGTGCCTTTAATAGAAAAGAAAATAACAAATAACAAAGGTTTCCGGGGGGAGGGAGAATGATAGGAGGGGAAAAGTGTTGCACCAACTTGCCTTTGGCAGTCGGATGTAGTGCTTGTAGTTACAGCGACTCGACTGGTGGGCTGTGTGAGGACGAGGAAGAGAGATGGGGAAAGAGTTCCGAGGTGTCAAAGTGAGCGTTTTGACAAGAGCGGCACTGATGGTTGAGTTTTGCCTCCAGGGTTGCGGGACTGAAAATGAGCCCAGCTGGCAGGTGTCCACGTCCAGAGTGGAGCAATTTAGCTTCATGTCAGCTTACTTGTTGCCACTTTACACTGTTTCTCATAAAGACGTGACATGCTCATTAGAAGGGTTTAAGGCGATTTGGGTTGAACTTGCTGAGTGTAATACCTTAAAACTATTCCTGAAACCAAGTACAAAGAAGAGCTTTAGGCTCTCTCTTTTTGTTTCACTGCTATTGCGTGCATTCAGAAAAACTCATTCTAATGTATGTATCTGTAATTGAAGTCTAATTTAGCATTAAAGATTCTTCACTCTAGGCTGCATTGTGTTCACTTGTTTGGTGGTTTTGTTGCCAGTTATTTTCTCACAGTCAAGCATCTGCACGGTGATGTGCTTGACTTTATACACGTGTGGCAGTGGGCCTGAAAGTGCCCGAATTCAAAGATTAAGAGGTGTGGTCCAATACTTTTGTCCATACAGTGTTGCTAACAGCAAGCTGTGTTATTTGTCAGATAGTTCCACTTGAGTTAGCCAAGCTGCAGCTACCTGTGTTGGGACACCTGCCAGTCGAAGCAGCCTCTCCCCTGAGTTCCAGCCTTACCCTAACGAGACGGATCATTATTAAAAACATCATATATGATATAGTTGTTATGAAGAAGGAAACTATCCCCCGAGACCTGAACAGCTTGTTGTAAGATGCTATTTAATGCTGTTTAGTTAGACATTTTAACATGAGAGTCTATGGGGATTGACTCGCTTTTGTTGGCAGCCTCAAGTGGTCACTAGAGGAACTGCACTAGCTTAATTTTCAGCCCCTGGAGAATATTTGGCTTTTAGACTATGATGGCGTTTACCACCTGTTTTACCTTTGTGATTAAACTGTGGCTCGGAGCGATGTTTCCCCAGCCTAAGTGGCATCTTCAGCGAGAGAACTGATGTGAACTGATGCTTATGTTAAGGCAAAGTGCTGCCCCCCATTTCCTCAGGGTTTGTTTGGAGCAGCTCTCCTCCCTGCTAATGGCAATGACAATGGCCACGCAAATCAATCGATCTCCGTCTCTCTCTTCCAGTCCAAGAACTCCCAGCCATGTCCATATATAGCAAAAGCCTGATCTCAGAGCCTTTCTATTTATATTCCTGTTATGCTTCTTCCTCCTGACGTCTTCACTTAGTCTTTCTTTTCTTTTTGTGTTACTTTTCGGGGGGGGTTTTTCCTCCACATCCTCCTCCTCCTCCTCCTCCACTGCACTTCTTCAGAATTCCCATAACCCTAGACTGCTTTTCCAGATCACACACAGCAGTGTGACCCCATGGGAGTAACATGTTTAGAGTTTTCTGCAATCTCTCCCCCACCACCACCACCCCACCTTCTCCCAACGTCCCCATCCACATACAAGACAAAAATATGTATTTTCTGTTCGTATCTGCAGTCAGTTAGAAATCCTGCAGCCGCACCTACACCCCTGTGAGAGTGTGTTTTTTTTCCTGTTTTATTTCTCCTCACCTTTACTACTGGCTTTGAAGCGATGTCGCCGGAATATAAAACAAGTGTGGGTGAAACAGATGCGAACGAGAATATGCTGCACTGACAGGCCTGTTTGAGGAGGTCTTTAAGAAAAAACACAACTTTTTCTACCCGTCGCCTCACTTGCTTTCATTTTCACCTTTAACCCTCGAAATTCCCCTTCCTTTCCCCCCCCTCCTCCCTTTCTATCTTCTTCTCCTTTTTCAGCTTTTACTCCCTTCTCTGCCTGTCTCACACTAAACTCTTACATGCTTGTTCTCGCTCCTGCATTGCCCGTATTTGGGCAAAGGGGAGCCGAATGATGAACTGTACAATGAAAGTGCGTCCAGCCTCCAATCGCCCTCCGCCTCCCCCTCCCCGTTCTGTCGCAATGGTTTTATAAACAGGAGAGAGAGCGAGGGAGAGGGAGGCAGAGAGGTAGGGGGTGGGGTATGCTAAGATGTAAAAATATATATATATATATATATAAAAACATGTCTTTGTCACTCAGACAGAAATGCCGACTCAGTTTTCTGCCTTAAACCATGTTTCTTTCTTTTGTTCTGTCTCCTTGTCTCCCCAGCCAGTGGGGTTTGTCAGTTTTGACAGTCGATCAGAGGCGGAGGCTGCTAAGAATGCCTTGAACGTAAGTGTCATGCCCTCGTTGTGCTTCAGCTCAGCTCTAGTGTTTCTCGTGAAATCTCATCTTTTTTTTTTACTGCCTTTAGTGCAAATGTATTTGAAAAGGGGGGAAAAGCGTTTTCTATCGCATGAGGAAAAAGCAGAAAAGTGAAGCAGCGAAGGCAAATATATCACAGCTGCTCTAAAATAGCGTGTGTCTGAATGTTTCTGTTTGAGTAAATAAAGACTTTTTTTTTTTTACTTTAAGCTCTGCGAGGGATCCTGCAAGGTCAGAAGAAAATTAGCTGTTCTTCCACATAAAAATAGAAGATATTGATCTAGGGTTTAATTTTAATCTCTCGTATTTCAGAATGTGGCTCAGTAGAAAGCCTTGATGAGGCAGACTCTAATAAAAAACAGAGCTCATCTTCTCACGCGGTTTTTATTCGGCTCTCTTGAAACAAAGTGTATACAGACAGTAATGAACGCCGCCTATCTCCTACACCTTTGTTTTTCCACTGTTGTTTTTGTCTTCACCATGCACCGCCCTCCTCCGATTGCCTCTTAAGTTTTTGTTGATGTCTTTATCAAGGCAGCAGATCACTTTAACGGCCCTCCTCTAAAGTGGGACCGTGACAGCACGAGCGATGTGTCAACTTTCTCAGATGTCGAGATATTGGTGCTCATCAAAGGCAGAGCAGAGAGTTGAAGAAAGGCTAAAAATTATCATCTTATTATGAGCCGACAACAGCGAGACTGTTTCCGTAGAAGGGCTCAGTGGGGCTGAGAATTCAACGCTGCTCTTGTTTTTCAGGGAAAGCTACATCCCGGGGGGTCATATGGAGATAAGCCAGATTCTGCAAACATCCATCTGCATATTGAAATATGGGAAAGACGCAGAAAACTGTGGGAGAATTTGGGGATTTGTTTCCTATCACGGTAGCTCTCTTATATTCCCTCCAAGCTGTGAGTCTCGAAAACAAAAAACTGAATTACCTCCAACAGTCAGAATCAAAGCTCTACGTGGAGAAGGTGCTATAAAAAGACATTTCGAGGTAGATATTCAACACATTTCAAGCAGAGGTGTGCTCGGGCCTCATTATAGCCATGTAGCTTATTACACCTCTGCAGCCTCTACTGGCAGAAGCCGCGAGTGCGCTGAGCCGAGGCAATCCCAGTTAATTCCCTCCCCTTCATGACAAGAGTCATCCCTCGCTTGTTTCAGCTTTGCTTTGCCCGAGCCTGCAGGGACGAGCCGAGAAGCCCGTCCTCGCTGCTTCTCGCTCGTTTGCTGCCGAGAACTCGCACTCCCCGCTGCTTTTCTCCTCCGCTGATCTGACCTTCGTGCTTTTCTGTATCGTTTACAGGCAATCAAATGAGGTTAATTTCAGGGCGTTTATAGTTCCTGGTAAAAATGTGTCCAAGGGGAGTAAATGAGTAGCAACTTTGACGATGCCACATTCCTGTTGTTTTTTTTTAATCCCCATATGTGGAGATATTTGATGAAGATCTGATGGCAGGGCAGCTTTTTCCTTTGGCCTGTCGTGAGCAGTGGCATCTCAAGAATTCGCCAAAATGTTTGGCTCACTCTAAGCGGTGATGCCTGGCGTATGTCAGGGTATTTGATGTCATGGTATTAAATTACAATGCAGTTCAGTGGGGAACAGAGCGAGGGCCTTGTGGCTTGTCTGCTTGTGTTGTAAATGACATCATGCGCCAGCCAGGTTTGTGTCATCAAGTTTTGATTTCCCATTGCATGTGTCGCTCAGAATAAGCCAGCTTCAAAGGCTAAACAAATGAAAACGCTCTCGTCACGCCAAGATTTCAGCAGTAAACTGTATTGTGAAATTCAGATGATGAAAAGTGGACAAAGTGACAATTCCAGATCAAGCTAAACAACAGATAACAAGACAGGAAGTGCAGCAGTGGAAACTGTACGCATTATCTAATAAGTGCTGTGGGCTAAATTAGTCTGCTTCATCGCTACTTAAAGGCACAGGGCAGCTCGTCTGTCAGTCACTCCCTATTATTTGTAACATCATCGCTTCACTGGTGAGCAAACTTATTTATTTGGTCAGCCTCTTTAATGCACGGTTGCCAAGCCAAGGTATTAGCTGTTGCATATTTAACATCATAAAGCGTCATCATGTGCTAATTTCACTTCACTAAACCTTCCAGGAAAGCAAAAGACAGATAAGAACGTTATAAACAGCTCGTCTGTGCATATATTTCGACTGGGAGCAGTGTGTGAGAAAAAAAACATTTTCAATATGGAATTTGGTCGACATTTAAGATAAGTTGAAACCAAATGCAAGAACTGAAATATCCATTGTCCCAGTTTACTGTCTGTGCCACAACAACCTGTCTACTATTCCATTATATTAGCTGTGGAAATGAACTTTTCTTGATTTAATCATAACAGTAAATCTGATTATATGCAGTTGTGTTGAGGAAATATTATTCCTCAACACAACTGCATATAATAATTAAAACATAATTCAAGCACCCCTGAACATAAGATATGGCAGAACTCAGATTTTGATTAATGCAGCGGTCCCCAACCTTTTTTGCGCCACAGACCGGTTTAATGTCTGACAATATTTTCACGGACCAGCCTTTAAGGTGTCACGGATAAATACAACAGAATAAAATGATACGACCAAGACAAAAACTGTGGTATTTTATAAATATAATAACAAGCGCAAATTCGCTGTGTAATTGTGTAACTTCATTAGCAGCGTCCTCCTGAAATGTGCCAACAACATTGAGAGTAACATCCTCCTCTCTGCCCCTTAATGCTCTCTGGTCACTATGGTAACGTGTAAATATTTCTTTCAAAATAAGACACACAACTACAACACAGGAAAAGACCCAGGGAAACAGAGTTAATGATAAAAACCCTGAAAACCATAAATTTCACACCGGAGCCTCAACTCTCGCGGCCCGGTACCAAACGACTCATGGACCGGTACCGGTCCGTGGCTGGATTAATGACTCATCACACCTGCTTTCAGTTCTAAGACATGGATACAATCACACGGCTAAAATGCTTCATATTTCCTTTTGAAAGATTTGTCCATATGCATTACCCCTGTCAGTGTGCTCCCTCAGTTCTGACTCACCTGTCCTAAAAGCTTTCCACTAAACAATATTTGCGCTAACATATCTGTCTCATTAATCTCAGGGGGTACGATTTGACCCAGAGATTCCCCAGACTCTGCGGCTGGAGTTCGCCAAGGCCAACACCAAGATGGCCAAAAACAAGCTGGTTGGCACTCCCAACCCCCCACCTTCTCAGCAGAGCCCCGGGCCACAGTTCATAAGCAGAGACCCATGTGAGTACGCCGACTGTTTACCCGCCTGTCGCTGAGTTTGTCTTACTTTCACATATTGTCCGTCTGCATTGCTACTTCCTCTGGCTGTACTGGACTGGACAGCTGTTTCCTTTTAGGATATTTTTTTGTAATCGAGGTGCTTTTCTGTGCTGTTGTTGTAACTGTGCATGAAAAAGAGACTGTTGAGTCTGCTGGAGGTCTCTTTCATTGAATGCTGTTTTGTTTGCCCCTAAATTAAACATTTACGTATCTGTCCCTCTGTGAAACGTTAATTTTGTGCGGGCGTGTAATGCTGTTTGTCGTTGTGATGTGTTAACTGATGATGTTAGACTAGTGATTCATTAACAGAGCATGTTTCAGCTTTAACCGTTTACTCTAATAACTTGGACTCAAGGTCTTCAAGTACAACGTGTGTATATAATTTGCTAATGCAACTTTCCACCTTTTTTTTTCTTTTTTCTTGTGGTTAAATATTTTTCCAAGAGTTAAGGATTTTGAAAGAATCAGCTATTGATAGTTAAACATAGGCCAGCTGTGGTAGTACATTCTTCCTGTATGACCAAGTTGCTTTTATCTTAGATCGTTTTATTTTTTTATAGCTGGGGAAAGGGTGTGTACATGAGGCCCCGGAGGAAAATGGAAGGAAACGATTAATGAAACCGTGACGTAATCACTAGGAGAGAAATTGCTGTCATTTCCTGATAAGAGATGTTTAAACCAGCCATCTTTGTGATCATGCTTGGATAAATGGTTACCAGGAGACATGGAGAGCACAGGGAATGCTCCTCGAGATTATCTGCTAATTATCCAATGAGCTGCTGTGTTTTTTTTCCTGCATTTTTAAATGTTCACCCACTCTGTACGACTCAGCACCGTCTCCTAACTCATGCACCGATGCTCGTTTTTCACAGTCACTTTGCACTTGACTTAGCGAGTAAATCATGATGTCTGACATTGTTTCCTCTCAACCTCTCCTAAAGTATGAAATCTAATCATGTAGTGTGAATGACCGTTCTCAGATACTGTCAAGGTTTTTGCATAATACATGTGCATTTTGAATTGATAAAATTTCCCCTTGAAATTTTTAATTTGTGAAACTAAAGGTCCTGCATTTCAGAAGCGACTAGATAGTAACATCAGTGGCTGATGGGCATCAGTTTTCCTGGCTAAAGTGATGACAGGTCCAGCTATCTATAAATAGCTAATGAAACTAATGTTAGTTTACTGCATTGGTTAAAAGAAACATCTTTCGACCATACTGGTTCTGTAAAAGGGATTTTAAATATTTGTATGATGATTTATAGTAAAGACATTTTTCTAAATACTAAGGCTAAAAATCTCAGGGTTAAAATTTCATAATCAAACAGTGTAACCTAAGGCTACGTTCACAATAATGTTGTAAGTTAAGCAAGGCTTTCATAGGTACTGTTGGCTAGCGATGATAGAGCAGAAACGTCATCAAGTTCAGCAAAAAGCTATAGCAACTAGCTATAGCAAATAAATACTGTATTTATTATGAACAGCTAATATTAGCTGTAGCAATTAGCTATAGCTAATAAATGCCATATGTATTAGCTGTTAGCTTTCCTAGCTAATTACTTGTTCATGATGCTTGAGTTAAGATGATCATTTAGATCATAGTTATGTCTAAAACATAACTATATTTCAGAGATGAGCAACCTCTTAACTGATGTAAATGATCCTCTTGCCTCAAGCATCTTAACAGCGTGTTTTCCATCACTGGAACCAGACTATCTTGTTGCTATAATATGGAAACACTCATTTGTAGGAACGTGTATATGAAGTTTAGTGGTGGCTGATAGTATTGGGTTTTCTAGCTGCCTTTGATAGCCTTGAGCATTTTAAGCAATGCTGGGTTAGACATGTAGGTAGTAAAGCTAACAGCTAATTGCTGTTAGCTTTTAGCTTTCCTCAAAGGAGAAAAATATTTTTTCTATTACAGAAAAATGAATGGAACATTCTTACTCCAGCCTGAAGCAAACCACTAAAAAACTCAAAGTTATGTAGACAGTCTCTGTCTCATGACAATAGTTGCAAGCTGCAAGTTTAGAAAATAAATCTTTCTCGGCTGTATTGACATGAAATAAACACAGATGTTACTAATGTCAGTAATGAGGGCATTGTTCTGTTTATGTATGCAGCCTTAATTACAGTGAGTAGTAACACCTGTGTTTCTTCAGGAGGTATTAATCAAAAAGAGAAAATAAAATCATTTTGCGAAAAGCCCGACCACCTCATCATAATTAGATCACGAACAAAAAAGTAAACTATTATTCTCATGTATTTTGAGGTTATTCAATACCTGAATGATCCTTAAACTTTAAAGCTTAATGTAGCCTTTAACAGCTCCACATAGTTATTTGGAAGGTGGAACTATGATACAATATTTTAGATATATGTAATGTGATTTCAGTTTCCGTTATTGTAACAACAGTATTTACCAACCATATTACATAAAAGTAGCTGCTGTGAAGGTCAGTTGTGTAGAACGGTATTTGGGCTAGTTTTATTTGCGTAGCTATTTTAAAACTTATCTAAATGAACTCAAATTTCAGTGATTGTCAGGACTTACAATCTTTATGCATAGAATCATCTCGTTAATCTAACTACTTCAATTTGTTCCAAAATAAGGTTTTAAAAAACTTGGAAGTTTTACTCCTGCCTGTAAAAAACCCTTTTTCTGAGTGTCTCTGTCTGTCTCCCAGTCTCTGGTTTAAACAAGAGGAAGTGACTTCAGACAATTGACATTCCCCCAGCGAGCACCTTCACAATCACCACCATCACCGCCACCTCCACCCTGTCTCTCTAGCCACCCCACCCATCCACTTGCCACTCTCCTCACTCCACTCCTCCTCTTCTTCTTTCCACAGATGAGCTCACAGTGCCTGCTCTCTATCCCAGCAGCCCAGACGTGTGGGCCTCATACCCGCTGTACCCGGCGGAGCTGTCGCCGGCCCTTCCACCCGCTTTCACCTACCCCTCCTCGCTCCACGCTCAGGTAAACCCACCTCCCCTCCCCCACCGCCACCGCCGCCTCAGTCACCTAGCCCACCTGCTGCCGTCAGCCCTGTTATCACTCTCTGCTTCATCCCACAGATGCACCTCAGAGCACACACCACCCATTGTCACTGCTAAACACAGTCATGTTTAAATCAAACGTCTAATGATTCCAGGTCAATGTATTTTTTGGGCTGGGGGCTTATTTTCCTTATAGACAACGAAATATATACCCAGCATCACTCAGTTTCATCAGTGTAAACAAGCTGCTTCTCTATAAAAGCATCTAAATACACATTTTCTTTGGCTGCAGGTTTTCATGTTGACTTTTATTGAAACATTTTCAAGTGCAAACATATTAAAAGCTGCTTTTATGTTTAAACTATCGCCTCTGAAATACTGATGAGTCATGTTCATCTGCTGCGCCAGTAGCACAGTGAAGGCAGAATTTTGGTATAATTTAATTGTTACATTGGTGCTGAAATTAGTGAGTTTATAAATAATTGAATTGTCAGTCCATTTTCACCAACCCTTCTCAGCGGAGCTGTTACCCGATCCCAGCACCTTCCAGAAATCGAAGTAAACTTAACTGTTCACCTCACTCTCAAACTGCATGTCATATAATGGAGCCTGTGGGTTGGGCTGAGTTTTAGGAGGTCCAAGCAGAAAAATAACTATTCCACAAATTCCAAATGATACTTTTTTAAATCAGTAAAAAATAAATTCCTCAAACTGAAACTGATTTGTTCTTTTTTGGACTAAAAGCCTGAATGTATCCATGCATTCATACAGGACGTTTTTTAGACACTTTGAGGACCTCATATCCACATATCATTTAGAATCACCAGTTAACCCACTGTGTATGTCTTTGGACTGTGGTACGACCCCCACACAGAGAGTACATGCAAACTTCACACTGAGAAGTCACAGCTGGTTTCAAATCAGACACCTTCTTGCAATGAGATGACAGTGATAACCATAGCACCACCAGGTAGTATAAAATAAAGAATTCAACACCAAGATAATGTTAAAAATGGCATCGCAGGACACAGTTTTCAGATCTTGTAGCTGCTTAATCTGCACAGCTAAAAACTGCAGCTGTACAAAGGGTTTGGATCATTTTGCCGTCATCTACCTCATTAATTACAGCAAATCCTTCTTTTCCAACCAACCATGATCCAGTTTATTGAGGTCTTCTAATCTGCGCAGCTCTGCTGTGAGTTCATGTTAAAGTTCATTATCGATCTCTTGAAATTCTTCTCATGAAGACCGTTTGATGCAGGCAGGCCCTCATGCAGTCTTAATGCCACGCATACAGTATGTACTGTTTTTGAATGCAAGCTCTCACTGCTCACTTTGCAGTGTTTCAAACTCAAAGTGTTATACAGTCATGTGGTGTTGCTTTTCTCTGCTCGAGGGAAAATTGAGCATTTCCACTTATAATATAGATACTAAGGTTATTTAAGTATAAAGGCCTCTGGGCAAAAACACTTGCTGAAGCTCAGATGATGTCAGCATTTGAAATGAATGCAAGAATCTGCCTAGCTGGCATTTTTCCACATGCATCGAGTATATTCACACCAGTGGCGGCTGATAACTGAAAAAACGAGGACAGACTAGAAAATCAATTCATGTTATGTTATAATATTTAGTATATTTCCATTTTCTCGTGGTGAAGCAGTAAAACAGTGCCTTGCAAGAGTTCTTAAAAACAGTGTCTGTGCTCTGGTTGGGAATGATGTATCTATTATTTGAAGCCTGCCAGCTTTGGTCATTTTGAAGGAACTGGCCCTTTAAATGGACCAGAGGGACAGACAGCAGTGTGTATTTCTGTGAAGCCCACAATAATAATACACCAAAATAATTAGTTAACTAATTACCAGCCTACATATTGCCATGTTTTCATAGTTACTGATGTTTAGAGTGGTCAAACGTGTGCACATTAGTGATACCATAATCACTACTGCAGATACGGGAAAACTGGAAAAATAATAATTATGACAAGAAAGATGTTTTTGATTTTAGGGAGTCAGTTTATTCCAAACCGTTTAAGCAATGAGGGCTAAAGCTGTGCCATCACTGCAGAGCTCTCTATCCTTTGCCCAGCGGGATCCAGTCACTCCAGTCCAAATCTATTCCCTATGCTAGTCCTTCATGGTTGCCTTAATGTTACCGCTGGCTAATGCAAGTAGCTAGCTACTGCAAGTAGCTAGCTACTGCTTGATTTTAAAACAGAGAAATGTAATGGGAAAAAATTCTATATGTCCTCCACTTTTTTCCAAAGACCCAAATCAAATGTCATGAAGTTAATCACGTTTGTACAATATAGTGGAAGAGATCTGACGACTGAGTGGAAGAACACAGTGTCAGTGTTTTACTGTGGATGTTCTGGCTGAGGTTGTCCTCCTTTAGAGCATCATGCTACGTGTTCTGCTCACTAACAGAGTAGTAGGAATGAAGCCAAAGTGTATTAAATTAATGGAAGAGGTCCCGCCCTGAGGACGTCAGACTCAGTGGCGAAGTGAGGCAATAATTCAGGCTGGGACATCATCTCTCAGACTACTCTGTACATGCAAACCACCAGACTGCTAATTCTGCTGGCTTACCCTGCCTCTGTTAAAGGAAACACAATATGTGGCTATCAGAAATCACATCTAACCAAGAGAATTCTCTTTAATCTTATTATTGTGATGTTTAATGAGGTTTTGAAAATAAATAAATAAAACTACTTATGTCAATTAATTTAATTTTTTAATTGCAAGTAAATTAAAGCTGAAATATGAGTGTAATGAGTGGAGATAATCAATAACAATAACAGTAAAGACGCTAGACGAAAACAACAATGATTAGGATACTATGAGTAAGAACGAGCCATTGTAATACTTTTTAAACACAGATACTCTGAGTTCAAACAATTTTAAAACTGAGGCATCAAACAAAAGTACAAAAAAACCTTCACACACATTCACTGAGACTGATCTTGAGCTACAGCAGTGGAGCTTCTGCTCCTAACTGGCAGCATTAGCCACTTTTAGCTGCATCGCTTTTTTTATTCAATTCAATTCAGTTTTATTTATATAGTGCCAAATCACAACAACAGTCACCCCAAGGCACTTTATATTGTAAATACAATAATGCAGAGAAAACCCCAGCAATCAGCTGACTCCCTTTGAGCAAGCACTTGGCAACAGTGGGAAGGAAAAACTCCCTTTTAACAGGAAGAATTCTTCGGCAGAACCAGGCTCAAAGAGGGGAAGACATCTGCTGTGACAGGACAAAAGAGCCCCAGAGATTAATAATAACTAATAATTACCTGATTTTTTTTTTTTAATTTTTAAGTGTTTTACATTATTTTTAACATTATTAGTTATTTGGCTTGCAGAGAGCGACAGAGACTGCGAATACTCATTTAAATGCATCTTTTTTGTGTGCACCTACGTACCTGAGATAGCGCACATCGAGTCGTATATTCATGTCAGGCCAGTTGACTTCCCATCATCCATTTCTAACCCCAATGACCCCACACCGACTGACCCGCTGCCTCTTCCCTGCAGATGTCACTTTTGAGACTATCTGTATTTGTATAATTCTAAATATTATGATCGCAGTCTCCTCTGTGGCCACGACTGAGCCGCCTTCGACGCACACATTCTGACACGTGCAAAGTGATCGTTGCCGTGTGATGTTGCAAGATGGTCAATCTACTTTCTGTTAACATGAGCTCACCTTTTAGGCTCCACAGTTTCATGTTAATATGTGATTATGTGTGTTTAGATTCGTTGGCTCCCGCCTGCAGATGGAACTCCTCAGGGATGGAAGTCCAGGCAGTTCTGCTGAAGTATGTGTGAGTAACAACACACACATGCACACACACACTCGTGCGTACACATAGTTCACTGCCCTGCTGCGTCAAAGAAGTGTACATACTCTGGTGTGAAACCTCTTTTGTAAATGTTATGACACTTTGCATAAACAGGAGTAGAGTTATCTTAAACACATGTCAGGAATATCACGGGGTGTTACTTCACACGTGTTTACCTCTTTTGGTCCTCAAACCTCACAAAACCTCCATCCAGCTAGCTGCCAAACTAACCAGCTAATTAGTCACGTTTCCTCTAGTTGACTTCAAAAAACAGACATACTAATCGCTAACACAAGTAAAGCCTGTGGTTTGATGAAACCACACACCTCACATGTGATCATAGGAGATGAAAGGTGCGATCTAAAGGGGAACTCCATTATTTTCCCCACTCTGGTCACAAGGTACAGAGGGTCGACTTTTCCCATTGATGTTATGGTTGATCTCAGGCATCAAAAGCAGCAAGTCAAACAGAATATACAATGAGTGCCAATGCCAACGTTTAATAAATCAGACCGAGAAGAGCTTTGCAAATATGACTAAAATGCTAATGCTAACTGCTTTGAAAGGCAACACAGTTACAGGGAAAGTCACTCAGTTCTTTCACTACTTGACTACAGTTTTGAGACATTTAACCTGGCTATTTCTGTTCTGTGCTGCTTTTTACATCAGCTCTACTCCAGCCAAAGTTCAGAAGAAAATTTACAAGATTTAAACCATTAATTTGAAAAGTAAAGTCGAGTGCTCAAACTGTCTCTACCAAAGCTGCTAAGCTATTGTTCCCCTGCTGTTTCAATGTTATCCATTCACAGAGGGAATAAAGCTCGAGAAAAGACATGTGAAAAGCTTAATATGTGTTGACACGTGAATCCTTTAAAACTTTAAAGTAAAGCCCCTACAATAATATGAAGGAAACCCCAACAATCAGACATCCCCTATGAGGAAGCGCTTTGGTGACAGTGGAGATGAAAAACTCTCTTTTAGCAGGAAGAAATCCTGAGCAGAACTAGGCTCAGGGAGGGGCGGCCATCTGCAGCAACCGGTTTGGGGTGATGGGAGGGAAACAGGGCAAGGTATCCTAGTATCCTAGATAGTATTTAGAGTACAATGGGAGACAAAGCCATTAGTTGTCAGGCTCCTGTGGAACCAGCTCCCAGTATGGATTCAGGAGACAGACATCTCTACTTTTAAAATTAACCTTAAAACTTTATTTTTTAATATAGTGTATAGTTAGGGCTAGAACTGAATCCTCAGTTATGATGCAATAGGCTGCTGGAAGTGTTTCATCACTCACCTTTTTTCACTTTATGTGTTTAAACAGCACTCTGCATTTAATTAATAGTTAATATTAATCTCTGGCTCTCTTCCACAGCATGTCTTTGTCCTTTCTTCCTCCCTTCATCCCCAGCTGGTCCCAGCAGATGGCCCCGCCCCTCCCTGAGCCTGGTTCTGCTGGGGGCTTCTTCCTGTTAAAAGGGAGTTTTTCCTTCCCACTGTCGCCAAAGGGCTTGCTCATAGGGGGTCGTATGATTATTGGAGTTCTCTGTTTTCTCTGTATCACTAGGATCTTTACCTTAGAATATAAAGCACCTTAAGGCAACTATTGTGATTTGGCACTATATAAATAACACTGAATTGAGTTAAATAGAACTGATCTCTGTCTTTGAAGCAGCCATTTCGAAGGGAACTGGATCTGAAGTCCATTGCACACAGTTGTGTTTCATCCTTAGTTAATGAGGATCAATTTTTTTACAATTTCAGGACAAGCTTCAGGTTTCTGCAGTGAAATAGTTCTAAGATATGATTACAGTTTTTCTATGGAGGATCAGAGGAAATTAGACCTGCCTAGCGGAAAGACGGCTGATATTTATTATACTTGTGTGTGAGGGAAAGTTTATTATTATGCACCCGCTCTTGCATTGCTATAATAAACACAGAATATTGTTGTGTAATGTTGTTAGTTATATAGCACAGATATTAGGTGCTGTTTGTCATTTTGTCAAACCCTGGCAGGATGAAATACATTTTTTAATTTAAAACCCTGTTTTTGGCATTTCTGCATTCTGACAAAGTGCACAGTGGAGAAACATAAAAAAGATGGGGCCGAGGGAGACGGAGGACGTGATCCAAAAGGTCGTAAATGCGAAATATTCACCCAGAACCGCTGAGGTACCTGGGCACTGCTGGAAGGGCCGTTTTTATGAATCTTTATTAAAAACTGATTAGCGTGGGATCTTTATTTCAAATAAATTACAGATGACTTAATTTTAGTGGAGCGGCAGACGGTACACAGGGCCGTTGGCTTCTAATAAGTGCTTTGATAAGTACATGAGTCAGCTATAACCACGCATGAGCAATGCAGCACGTGCTCTTTGCTCGGGGGTTCAGACAAACTGAACGCTGTTGTGCTTGCAGAAAAACAAAACCACAAAGCAAAACAAATCCCCTGCTAGTCTGTGTATCTCTGTTGGCTCTGACTCTGTGTGTGTGTGTGTGTGTGCGTGTGTGTGTGTGTGTGTGTGTGTGTGTGTGCGTTTGTGTGTGGCGCCAGTCGCACTGTCACCAGTACCCTCCCTTCAGTCTCAGGACAGGAAGAAACATGTTGCCCCAACCCCACAGGGAGTCAGCAGGGAGTGGGTGGGTGGTGGTGGAGGTGCTAGTGTGGAGCCTAACATTCATCAAGCTGTTGATTGGTGCTACTCCTCCATCACCTCCTTCTAAGCCTACATCATAGCTTACATGTCCATTTCTTGACATGTAAACATGCTGTGTGAGGAAAACGAGCCATTTGAGTAATTTGGACGTTTCTATGACTTCTTCTCTGCCTGCGGTGGGTGGGGGGTGGGTGGGGTGTACAAAAGAGGAAGGAGGGAGGGGCTTGGAGGAAATAATTACTTCTCTATCAAACCAGAAGGAAGTCGTTTGGCTGGTCAGGCTCCCCCAGTGGATATTAGGCCTTGAGTGAAACAACAACGACCCCACATCCGGCTCACGGTGGAGGGCAAAGTGCAGCCGAGACATCCAGTCAGAATATTGTTATAATTACAGGTGACTGATGCAGGAGCACACAGATTATGCAGTGTGCAGCATTACTACATGTTCAAACATAAAGCTTCAGACAGACAAGCACACACAACGATATGCAAACAAAAGAAAAGCTTCGGTTCATCAACATTACAGAAGACCGCTCACGTTTGCTCGCATCTATTCACGCTGATACTTTTTTGATTTACTTGCCTCGGCTTTAAGGGGATTTGTTGTTGTTTCTTTCACTCCAGTTATATTGCTTACAGTATTGCCTGATTGCTTCTAAATAAACACTTTAACATCTTCCCAGAATCACTAAACACAAATTTTTACGTGGGACCTCTGAAGGTTTCTTTCCCTCGACCCTCAATCTGGTTTCTAGAATGACATGTTGCTTTCCTAAACACAATCCTAAACCATGTGATAGGTGGGGAAGCAAGAATATATATTATATGCATGTGTATTGCAGCATAATGCAAGCTACAGTATTAATTAAAATGATAGAAGAGATGATTTTGCAGTGGACAATATCAGTCTCATAAATAAATCTATTAAGAGTAGCTTATGTTACACATGTGCTACTTGTGTTCATAGTAGAGCTGCAGGGATATTACTGATGCTCTAAAACACATCTCCCCAGTAACCATGTTGCCATAGTAAAACTGAATGACACTTATGTTGCTCAGTGTCTGCCTTGTTGAGTTAACCTTACTACTGAAGGCTGCCCCTGACATTTTGCATCTTAGCAAACAAACAGTTAATCCATACAAGTCCTTGTGTCTTTAGGCCTTCGTTGCATTTCAAATAAATGCAGTCAACTTGTACTGAAAGCTGGCTGTGATGAGGGTATAACTGATTTGTGCAATGTAATCTGCTGGGCAGAATACTTGTGAAATATTTTTAGTTGCATGACTACAAGAATAAACTTGAACAGAGGTTAGGGAAAGAAGGCGTCTGTGTTGCACCACTGTTGTGCAATCTGTCTGATATTGTCTTTAAAAAAACAGCAGAAAGGACAACATTTGTGAATTTGTTGCTAAAGCTAACTGGGTAAACTTGAGCGATGCACGCTCACAAAAATCCACAGCTCTGCGGTTCAGAGAGGCCTGTGGTTGGTTGCTACTTGTCAACGAACGGAGACCACTCACTGTCTGAGTATGCGACTTAGGAAGCGTAACTGCAGGCCTGAATGTGGATGTGTGAACAGCTGGAAGTGAGGTAGCATTCAGCCGTGACTGGTAATGAGTTGTCCTAATCACCTGGCTTCCTGCCTCTCTAGGAAAGTGCTGTTTAAAAAAAACTTTATTTACAGCACCTCATACAAGTTTAAGCAGCTACTGGTTTTTATTAGACACTTTAAGTTTTTGTTCTTGTGATTCCCCCAGGAGGCTTTGTCTGGTCAGTCGTCTGGCTGTTTGTGAACCTGAACTATATTTGACATTCGTGCTCTGGTCTTAGGTTCCAAAGACAACCTAATAGTGGACATTAATGCCCGGTGAACTGGAGGGAAAGGTAATCCGGATTTTCCATCTGACAAGACATGGTGAGGGAGTGTAGGGGGGTGTAAAACCCCTATCATGCATGCCTGTGTGTGACCCTGAAAGAGACAAATGTGTGTGTATGCAGCCTGGCTGCCTGCCTTCAGGAGCTTTTTTGGCCAATAGCCTGACAAAACCAATGGTTCCTGCACAATGTTGCACTAACTCCCACTGGAGGAGAGCTGAGGGCCAGCTGGGGCCCTTTCTAATAAGGAAGTGGGACTTTATTCTTCCACCCCCTGCTGACAGATGCACACACGCACACACACAAACACACACAGTGTATAGTACAGTGTAGCTGCACTGTGGCACCAGCTTGTAGGAGCTGGATACATGTCAGCAGCTGCATTCATCACCACCCAACTCCAGCAGTTATTGCTGGTATGTGAGAAACACAGCCAGGGCCTAAAGGCTTTTCCCTGGATTAAAGGGGTTTCAGACAGCGATCTTTTTCATGGCCACGCTGCGCAGGTAGAGATCTTAAAGGACCACATGGGTGTGTTTGAAGTTTTAACTCGATATTAGATATATTTTACTGTTTTTTGTTGTTGCTGTTGTTTTTTCATCATTTTTTCACAAAAACTGACATCAAGCCTGAGTTCATTTTGTAAACTGTAGATTTATTTTTTGCTTTTTGATTCATTTAAGGGTAGATACGAAAAGCGAGGGACATTTTTTAGAGGTTTTTTTTCCATCTGAAACCCAAGGTTTACAAAGACATGTTAAAAGAAGAAATTTTCCAGACATAAAAAGGAAGGAACAAAACAGTCCTCTCTTCTTCATTTGCAGCACCGTGTCAGTGATCAGTGATAACACAGGCAGGAACATTTACTACACGAAACCTGGTTGAAAATTTTTGAAAAAACAAGGAAACAACCCACACATTCACGAGAAACCGAGTCACCTCCCACACTCAGAACTGCTTGTTTACTTATCTCACATCATGCGCCCGGGCCGAGTTATTGGATGTAACACATTAAGCCGACAAATCACTAAACCTTTCCCTAATCCGCACAGACATGTTCAATGATCAACCCAATCTTTAACCTTGGTGTCTCAGCCAGAACAAATAGGGTGCTCTGGAAGTATGCGTCGCATCAGTTTAGCCAAGCGGCTGTATAACGCATCGATTGCCTCATCCCTGATTGAACACGCAATGGGGCATTAGCTAGGCCAGCCATCCCCCTTCAAAAACGCACTGTTCTCTGAACAGGGAACACTTCCTACCCCACCTCTCTTCTTTCCCCGCAACAGTCTATCCAGCTCCTCTTTCTCTTAAGGTCACATTTGGTTTAGTAATTGTTTATTGTTCCACCGAGTCCCCCCAAACTCAAATTCCTATTTTTGGTGATCCATCTGGTGTGGGAGCTTGCATGGTTGACCTTTCTCTTTGAAGTGTGGAGGTTGGGGGTTTGTGGAAGATATGGCTGTCAGGCAGACATCCTGTGACAGTGCTAAACTTTGAGCTCAAAAGACATTTAGTTTGAATGGACTGATATTACAAAATTAGTTCACAAATAAAACTGTGTAATACACGTCCTGACAAAACTCCTGTATAATATGGCTCGAGTCTTGACTTACGATGTCTTCTGCTGCTTGGTTTCGTCTCTTTTGAGCTACTGATTTTAAAGAAACAAGATACGCTACTTTTTTCAGCTGCTATTGATTTTTCCCCTGTAACAAAGAAATTAGTTACGCTGCTGCTTATATCACTGTCGTGTTACTCCACAACATTGCCTAAGATACATTTCCACATAAGTGCCAGGTTATGACACAGCATTAAACCTTTCATGTGCACACATGCCGGCATAAATCCCTGTCTTAATGTGTAGAGCAGACATATGATAGTGGGGTTTTTTTTTGGTGTTGTTACTTTAGCGTCAACACAGGAAAACCAGCCAGAAAGGATGTTACACAGAAGTGACTATAGAAGTATAACATAGGCAAGATTTCCTTTACTATGTCTGAACCAGCGCATATCTCTGTATTTGTTTAAAATCAATCTTTCAGACTGATATACGTATACAAGTCTTGAGTCACCCCTCACTTCTTTATATTTTGCCAGGATAATTGAAAACAGGCACAGAAATTTGCGCAAATATGTGCAAAAATACATGGAAATACAGTATGTAAGGAAAAAACAGCGACAAGCTTGAAATTCAATAATTGGTATGACCACTTTTATTCTTCAACACAGTGTGAACTATCTTAGAAAAGCTTTTTTAAATTTAAGTAGTTCTCCAGGCTTCTTGAAGAACATTCAAAGTTCTTCTTTAGACGTCGGCTACCTTTTGTTCTGTTTCCTATATCCTATTTCCTATTCCTATAATGAAGAAATAACTATCTTATACCCTTCAAAATTATTATCTTTGACATTTTTGTAGATTTATTTAAAGAAACAAGAACAAGTTATGTAGACAAAACTCTAGTTCGTCCCTGGATTTTTGTGCCTTTTCCATGTTTGATAGGTCAGTGTTAAATGGCTATGCAAATAAAAGAAGTGGTCAGGTACAAGAACTGGACTAAACGAGTGAAACAGCAGCCGGTGTTCAAAGAAAAACTTTGAAATACTTTCAGAAAGCTTGGAGAACTATTGCACAAGACCACTTTAAAAATGACTAGAAAGTCTGGTTCCTCAGACGTAAAATATAGAGAAATTATGGGGGGCTCAAGACTTTTGCACCACACTGTACAATCAGCTTAATTATCGCTCTGGATCCAGGGGTCTTTTGATACGTGCTCTGTAATAATGTGTTGCCTTTACAGGCAATCGGAAAGAATGGATCTTGTTCCTGGGCATGGGTCCCTTTACTGTCAGAAATGATTTCCCCTTTGTGCAACAAATTCTAAGTAATGTCCACCATGCAATCACCACCATTCAAAAGTTGTCCACCTCTCTGCCATTTTTGTCTTCGCTCCATGAGGTTAGACAGTTGTGTTTATCTATCTTTATGATTTTTTTTCTCTCTTTTGCGATTAAATGGAGAATTTGTGTAGTGAAAGTAACAAAATCATGCGATTAACAACTTTAATCATTACATTCAGGAACATCAGTGTGACAGTCACATATAATGTGACGACAGTAACGCGTAACTTTGTAGCTTCAAACATAAACGTATGTTCAATGCAGCTTAACTTTGTCATACCAGTAATAAAAGAGCTTGAGAACATTTAAAAATCATACAGTTTTGTTGGAATAAAACCAAAATTCACTCCTCTGTGAAACATCGTCAGCAGGTTTATTCCAACTGTCTCCTTTTGTGTGCTCAGGTTCCTGATGTGTGATGGTGGCCGTGGCTGGCTGTGACGGGCGTTGCCGATTGCCTCTCGTGTCCTATTAGAAACCAGGAGGACCGACCTAACTCCAGCTGCTGGAGCAGCGCACCGTCGGTGAGTTCTACGTCTCGGAACGTCACAACCGTTGATCCCAACAGGCGAGGACAAAAGGTGTAGATCGCACCTCGTCGCCCGTGTAGCGGGCCCCCGCAGGGAAGAGGGGGGATTTTGAAAGTGTAGATTTGCAGGAAAAGGTGTGAAAGTCCTTTTTAAAAAATAAAAAATACAAATTTGAGAGACAGCATCAGTCAAAGACATCCACTTGAATGAAGGAAGCAGTGCCAAACTGTACTGACACCGTGTCCACTTTCATCTGTGCATGTTTGAGGTTTGCGAAATGTTTTGAACAAATACACCAGAATTTTAGCACGAGATTGAATGTGGGTGTGGTCTTGGCATTGGATCGGGTGGGGATTTTAAAAAATCGGTGTGACTTTTACGGCTGTTAGTGTTTTCCACGTAATTCCCAGTGTTTCCATTAGCATTACGATCTTCAGCCTCACCCCGCTGTCGTTCTTTCTCTTTCAGGCAGCAGCAGCCTCATGGGCCTCAGGACATACTAGACCCCAGCCTCCATCACACATCGAGTCCCCCCCCCCTCCCCAAAAGTCCCTCCAAATCTTTTTTATACTGTTACGTAAATTTACAGGCAGCGCTTGGCTACACCTCCTCTGACACCTCCGTGAAAGGTACCAGGCATGCACGACAAAGGCGTCCGCGCTCTTTGTTTACCGACTGACTGCATCACCCGCCTAGCTGGTCTCTCGCTCTGCATCCTCTACGTGCGGGTGTAAAGCCGACCACCTAAAAGGAGTGCAAACGTTGTTTTATGCAGCCACTTTGCAGACGCCCGGAAGTGTGGCTAAAGTGCTACTGAGTAATGTTATTATATGACTATAATTATTACTATTCTGTATATCATTCATATTAATGTTATTATGATTATGAAATTACATGTTGAAGCATGACTTTGCAAAAAAAAAAAAAAAAAATAGAGCGTGAGAGAGAAAACAACGAAAAAACAATGCTGTACATTTTTAGATATTTTAAAGAAATACAAAAAGGTATTTTTGTAATCAAGACGATGTTTGAAACGGTTTTGTTTGGGTTGATTTATGTTGTGCTAAATCGTGTGAGGACGTTTTATACCTTTTCTTTTTTTGTTCCCTTTGTGTTCGGTGCCATTTTAAAACAACAAGTCGCCCTGCTATACCAAAGCAGTCCTGCCAGTTTGCTATTGTCTCTGCTCCAAAAGGAATTTTGATTCGCTCATGTGTCCTTTTTTTTTTGTCCGTCTGTGGCGTCTTTACCCGACTAGACGAAACACAGAAGTCTTTTGTCTGAAGCGATTTAACGTTGAGTGACAAAACGCACCTGATCCGGCTCGTAGTTTGGCTGTTTGAGGTAATCAGATGTGTGAAAAGAGGCACTGACAGGAAAAAGCCATCGCCGGTGGAAGGTAGCGTGACCCCAATGTCACGTATAGCGTGATGGCAATACTTGGCAAACTGAGCCCTGCTATAATTAGGAAATCGCTCCTTCGCTGTGTAGCAGGAGGACAGCAGCACAGTATAGAGAAACAAGACCAAAGGCTTTTTTTTCCTTTTTTTTTTTACACTGGAGAGCTATCTAGGCTAGTGGTTTATTCCATTTTTGACTACTTTTGTAGTCCTCAGTCTGATTTCTTATGAAGTATGACATTATTTTTGCAGCATGTCCCTTTTGGTGTCACTCCAAAGAGCCACTCTGCATCTGAAAGGATATTCACTTTAAGCGATTTGTGTCTTCTGTCTATTTTTAGGGAGCCGGTGTGATTCAACCTGCTTTTGTAAAGTTTGAATTTACATAATAATGATTGGAGTGAGATGTATAAAAAAAAAGAAAAGATAAAAAACAAAACAATCTTTTGTAATCTTGCAATAACGTCTTTGCTGTATGACATATCATCGAGTGATCATATTTCTGTGACATCTTGACGCCAAAATCTTCATTCGTTAATACGAAACCAGTCTCCGAAGGCCAAGTCGCATTTCACGCCGATGTGACAATCAAACGGCGTGAGGAGACGAGCGTCCCCCGTGATGTTTAGCCCCTTTGTGTACAATTATATCGGACTGGTTGAATCATACAGTAGTCAAGTGTTTGTAATTAATGATAATATGCATCATATCTATTAAATCAGCTGAAGGTTTTGGTTTTTTTTGGTTTTTATTTTTGCTTTTACAGACATTTTTAAGCCAAGTGTGGCACTCAGATTTATTAGAACAAGTATTTATACAACGTGCGTGAATGTTGTGTGTGTTTTTTAATGGGTGTTGTCTTTTTAAGGTTCATAGAAAATGCCCATCATATAATTCAATGTAAGTATTATTGTAAGTTTAATTGTATTTTCATTTGGTAAAAATTTCTAGAGCTTTTTTCTTCGTTTGTATCGGTCTGATTGGAGCATACTGTATGTAACATGTGAATACTGTTTTACCTGCATAATTCACTGTGAAATCCAGAGAAGAAGAAGATATACTCCTCGAACGAATGGGCCTTTTGTGTTTCGCCAGCGGTACGGTACAGAAGTTCCTGAAAAACAAATAAGACGACCCCCCCCCCCCTCCCCTTTTGTCAGTGACAAATCATTTCTTTACTTGTTTCAGTATACCGCGTGTGTAGCTGTGTGTTCAGTGCATGTTCACGGCATGTGTGTGTGCGTGTTCTTCTTTTTCCTTTTTCCTAATGCATACAGTACTGTTGATATTTATGTACTTTAGCCGCTGTAAGGAGAAACTGTATTTCAGTGAATTGCAGAGGTTTGTTTGTTTGAAACAAAAAAAAGGAGATGATCAAAATGAGACGTTTTTATGAAAATGTTAAATGAAGACATTTCAGGCCATCTGCCATTAAAGATTGACATTATCTGTGCTGTCATGATTACCTTATTTGTTCAGAGTGTGCATGTTTTCTGAAATGTGAAGACACTGATAAAACTCTGATATATATACTATCATATATAGAAATGACCTAGAATCACAAGGCACTTCATTAGGTACGCTTTGCTAGTACTGGGTTGGACAGATGGGGGTGGCACAGATCGATCAGTGTGCTGGAAACATTCCTCAGAGATTTTTGTCCTTATTCATCCAAGGGGATGAAAGCATCGCACAGTTGCTGCACATCCATGATGAGAATCTCCTGTTCCTCCTCATCACAAAGGTGCTGTATTGGATTGAGATCTGGTGACTGTGGAGGACATTTGAGCATAGTGTCATGTTCAAGAAACCAGTTTGAGATGATTCAAGCTTTTTGAGCAACCATCAGAAGATGGGTATGCTGTGGTTATAAAGGGTCGGACCTGGTCAGCAACAATACTCAGGTTGGCTGTAGTGTTTCAATGATGCTCAGATGTTACTAAGGGAAAATGTCCCTCAAACTATTGCACCGCTAGCCTGATACAAGACAGAATGGATCCATGCTTTCATGTTTACACCAAATTCGGACCCTACTCTCTGAATGTTGTAGCATAAATGCTCATCAGTGAGGTATTTTCACCCAGAAAACTGCTATGTGAGCACTGAGCAGATGGTCGTGTCCGAAAATCCCAGCAGATCTGCTGTTCCTGAATTCAAATTCAGACTAGCATGTGTAGCATCAACAAATCACCTCTCTTCCTCATTCTGATACTCGGTTTGAACTTCAGCAGGTTGTTTCAACCATTTTTATATCAGTCCCTGATTAGCTGATTAGACAGTAGCACTAATGAGCAGTAGACCATTATACCTAATGAAGTGGCACACGAGTATATTTGATGAGAAAACATGAAATCAACGTTTTTTTGTTTGTTTGCTTTTTGGTCACAGGATAATTATAGCAAACCTTATAGACATTAAGCTAACTGGTTCCTCTTATGTGCTAACAATCTGAGCAGGCTCACTGAAGCGCAGTAGCCAGGGAACTTGCTAATGTTTAGTCTTTTAATAACTATGTAAATAACTGGTACTACCTGGGCCTTTATATTACAGGCCACAGTTTACATCATTAGATATTTTTAGATTTCAAGACTGCATTTGGTAATTTTGGCTCCTCTTAGAAGTGGCCTTGTACCCACAGAGAAATCCACCTTCGTATAGTTCCATTTCCTCTTCCATTCTTACACTTTTCATTGGATAATACCTCCCCCGTAATCCCTGGAGACCATCAAAACATGATGTGGGATTCTATAAAGTGGTTTGTGTATCAGGAGAGCTGGAGACCTCTCACTGCCCTCTATAAGAATAGCCCGCCTAACCCAGGGGCTGGCTACTCCTGAGACAGAGGCCACAGCCAATTTAGTTTCTCTCTTCACTGTCTCCACTCTCCTGTCAGCTCAGTCACACCAGGTGGCACACAACAGCTTCTCACATGACACACACTCGTCCGTGCCCGGGGGCGTTCACGCGGGGTGTCGGTGCAGAGCAAAGTGAGGGACGAAAATGCTTGTGTGTGCAAAGGTATGTAATCATCCGGGTGCATGCATGCATACACCCAACCGGCAACACTTTGTAATGGTGTTACTCCATTTGACAAGCCCATTAAAGAGGTGTTTCTGTCTCAAGCTCTTCTGGCTGCAGGATGTCAGACAAATGGACTTGCTGACAAGCGTTTTTATTTTATTTCACTGAAGTGAACAGTCAAAATTCAGGTAAATTAAAAATCTTCTCCTTGGTTTAATACATTACCTGAATATCAGTGTGTATACTTGAACTAGTTTTTGGGCTCGTGGCTGTTAAATACAGACCAAACATTAGCATGGCTTAACAAACATTCAGCTAAAAACTGATGTTTAACACATTTAATACTTTCCCAGCTGGTTTCCAATGGGTTTTATTTGTGCACCTTTTATAAGTTGTAGACACACAAAGAGAATAAGCCAATCAGCTACCGCAGAAAACAGTGAAAAAGCTTCCACAGCCATGTTAGCACACATGCTAGCAACTGAGCTTACAGCTAATAACCGCATGCTAACACGCTCACGCTGATGATACTAGGATGTTGATTTTGTTGTTACTAATTATTTTTTATATATATGTTTTTTTTTATCATATTGACAATACTTGTGTGTGTGTTATGCTAATGACTATGACTGAAGAAAATGAATGGAAAAACAAATAGAAATGTAAAAACAAAATAAAAATAAATAAAAATGAAAATAAAAATTTACATAAGGGAGAGCTAACTAGCAAGTTCGAATAAGTATTTCAAAATTTCGACTTACTTCTGAGTAACTCAAGATTTTGAGATACTAAAAGAAATTTTGATTTATGGATGAAAAACTATGAAGACTTGATGATATATTTCCTATTAATGTCTCATCTCTTAAAGGCCAGCCAATGGCCAGCTGTCTCAGCTCCATCATCATCATCATACTTTTCACACAATAATGCTTTCAAATGAACATGTTTGGTACAAGTCTCCCCATCCGGTCGCAGCAGATGGCCCCGCCCCTCCCTGAGCCTGGTTCTGCCGGAGGTTTCTTCCTGTTAAAAAGGGAGTTTTTCCTTCCCACTGTCGCCAAAGTGCTTGCTCATAGGGGGTCATATGATTGTTGGGTTCTTCTCTGTTTTTATTATTATAGGGTCTACCTTACAATATAAAGCAACTTCAGGTGCTTGAGGTGATGTTGTGATTTGGCGCGGTTAAAATAAAACTGAATTGAAGTCACATCTGAGCATGTATGCTGGCATGAATTGTTTATAGTAAGAGTAGGAATCTGAGGAGTCTGAGATAAAGTATTCTGTGCTGACTGTCTACTGACTCATCATCCAGCAGTCTGCATATGTCTCTACAAAGGCCTGCACAGTCACTGTCCAAACAGTGATTGGCTAAAGCTGGGCCGTGTCTTCTTGGAAGCGTTGGCCAACTAATAGCCCCGACGCTCACCAGCACGCCGTCAGTGTCTATGTGATCGTTATTCTTTCACATGAGCTGACGACTTCAGAGTGAGTCAGTGAATTTGATTTCACTGCGGTAGAGGGGCTGAGCTGGGCGAGGAGTGGCTTCTCCCTGTGTTGTCCTTTCTTTCTCCTCTTCTTCACACACACACACACTCTGTCTTCTTCTTGTCCTCCTATTATTTTTCCTTCCCCACCTCCTCCTCCTCCCCTCTCATCCACAGCTTCCACCTCCCTCGGGTGGGCCCCTTGCGCCCACAGTCTCACAGCAATCAAAACACTGAAGGCTAACTCTCCCACGACTTTCCTGTTTCCCACTGATTTCACTCTAACTCTACTAGATTCCAGATAAGTACCAGAGATATTATTCCAATAATTTGAGTTGAGATCCAATAATTATGTAGTGGGGCTTTGTGTGTGTGTGTGTGTGTGTGTGTGCGCGTGCGTGCATCTGTGTAAACAGGGTGTGTTTCATATGGTAACTTGGCTGAGGATGACATCATAGAGCAGCTGAGAGCCTTCTTCTCAGACAATAAAGAGCTCCACAGTGCTACCTGGTGGTACAGATATTACAAAGCATTTATGATTCACACATAAAAAGGTGGCAGATAAAGAGTACACATCTTTGTTATGGTAAAAATAATCCTCTCTCTCTATATGTATATACATAGCAATAGGACAAAATGAAAGCCATCATTTGCTAATAGAAGTCAAAAAATATTTTAACTTGCAATACTGCCACAGCTGTAAAATCTGAACTTTATAAGGTGATCCTATCCATTGCATGGAAGTCTTGTATCAGGGTAATTACATCAGAGATGTAGATGCATCCCATAATGTTGCTGATTTAAATGTCGAAAACATAAAATGAGTCTGGACTGCACGTCTTGACAGAGAAAAGAAGCCCCGCCGGCCCACTTTTTCCCTGCATGAAATCTGTTCAGCCCTCCAGCATCTGACAGGTCTCCGGGGACTTTCCTCCCTAAGGAGGGTTCAGCGGAAAACCGGTGTTCAAAGCAGCCCAGCCCCTGCTAGATTAGCCTTGTTCGTGGCGGGCTTTTACCTCCGTGAAAAGGGGTGCCACTCAGGACTCAGTGGGAAGCTGCCATCGATCGATGTTAGACTCTTTCTTTCTCAGTCTATCATTGTAGAGCCAATAATACTTTAATACTTTATTGGTTTTACTTTTATTTGGACTTATGGTTTATATCTAAAGACATCACCTACCACGTCCTCAAACCAAAGTACTATATACAAACCTCAGAACTATACAGTATAGAGTCCTGAGACCGTGTGTCTACAACTGTTGGTATTATGGTTTGGCTTTTCATATACTTCATTCAGCCCAATAAAACATTTATTACTTTGCTATGCAATGCAAATAAAGCTATTGTAACTCATAAGATTTCTTCTTTTTAAATATGTAACATCTGATGACTCCCTGTTCAAAAGCAGCTTAGTTTCTATACTTATCAGGTCCCAAAACAAGAGTTTGGGTTTCAGGAGGATAATTATTAGCCAAGATGCCCATGTAAGGAAATCTGTGTCATGTTGATGCCCACTCTACCAAAGACTGGAAAACTCAAGCACTCTGAGCAGTGTGAAGCTCTAAATGCTGGAATCCCTTTGCTTAATTTTGCTTAAATTGCACATGATGAACAACACAAAAGTTAAACTACGCAGGCGTGAAGACTTACCGAACTAATCCCTATCCATCAGGTACTGTCTTTGCAGAGTGCAAAAGTCCTGAGCCACCATTTGTTATATTTTACTACGAAAATGGGAATAGGTGCTGAGATTTATAGAAACAAAACTGAAAGTGTGTCATTGTGTGTTTTTCTTTCTAGGTATGCTTCTACTGCTTTAGGAGTGTGTTTAGGATCATTGTCATACTGAAAAATGGAGCAGTCACCTATAAGCTTTCCAAACTGTATAGCGGTTCAAAATCTGATAATACGTTTCATCTTCTGTAAACAGTTTTTTTAGGCTTGCCACTTGTTTTGCTTTTTTTATACCCCACTTGTTCAATACTGCACACATGCCGAGAATGATCAAATAATTATCTTTGCCATTTCCCGTGTATTTGTACAAATAATTTAAAAACCCTTAAAAAAAACATTTTATGTAACATTTTTTGAAGCTGGCAGGTCCTAGAATTCATATTGTGCTGCTGTATCTATGTTAAGTGGAGCAGTCAAATTAAAGCAGGCACAGGTGTCCCTCTTGTGGTCAGACAGCCTCATTACATACATGCTCTTACTCTTTACACCCTTTATGACTAAAAACAGCCACGAGCTTTTTGTCCCTGAATGAAAATCATTGTTCGCTTTCTAGAAAACCGCCATGTGACGAACCATTAGTTCTCCACATAGCACATAAGGGCCGTCACATGACAGCAGAAGACTCTGTTCGTGAGGTCACACTCCAATCATGCGCTATAAGAGTGACTGGAAAGCAGTCTGAAATGGTAACCTGGTATTTCTCGTAAAAAATGATATCGTAGAGGCATGAGCTTTGTGCTTGTGTCATGGAAGCAACATGACATGCAAGATTATAGACTTTTATCACATCTGTTGAGACAATCTAGACTGATTATATTTATCGGACTTTATTCACATGCAATTCACTCATTTAATAACACCAACACTAAACTCAAGTGACATAACATGCTTTATTGTAGAGGACAATCTGATACATGAGAACCATTAGTGCAATTTGATTTATTGATTTATTTCCCTGTTTGAACACACACAATAGCATTTCATGTATTTCATGTTGCCGTGGAGCTTTACCTGAAAACACCCATTACTGTGGATAATCTACACCATACCAATGAAGGAGTCCTGTGAAATTTGTTGACACTATGATGTGCGGATTATCCTGAACACCTCCAAGACAAATAAAACTAAACCCATTTGAATGTTTAGCTACTGCTACAGATAGACATCCACTGCCAGGATGCTGTTTAGTGTTTGTTTTCTCCTTTCATAGGAAAAGGGATGCAAATTTACCTGAGCTGTGTGACCATTTCAGTGTTTTTCTAGCTGTTGTTTCATGAACGTGGGGACTATGATCCTTCTTCTGAAATAAGCTAAATGCCAACAATAACTTCAGATACAGTTCACTGGGCTGTGTGATTTATATAAAAATACAACTTGAACTTCAATATCCAGGTTACTGCTTCTTGAAAATCCTCTTGGCATCCACCCCTTCATAGTTGTAGCTCTGCAAAGAAAAAGACAAAAAGTGTCGATGGTTTGTGGAGACATTTATTTGTTGGGACTGAATTCGGGATCGACACCTCTGGACCTACTGACCTGCACGAGCTCTCCGCCCACCAGAGTTCTAGTAGTGGTCAGGAGCTTGTTGTTGTCTTTCCTGGTGAATTTGCCTTTCATCATGTCCCCCTCCATCTCCCATGCACCCTGGTTAAAAATATACAGTCAAAGCACTCTTTAACACTCTCCTTTACTGTTTTACATTTGCATAAAAGCAACTTTTAATTCACCGTAGAGTGAATTATTCACTGGAAATTGTTCCTTTGCTTTTAGCTGCAGCTTTTAGTTGGCTTGGTTTCCACTATTTCCATTAGCAGCGAATTCATCATTCTTAAAAACAAGCCAGATTTGCCTAAAACAAACCATTTCTGGTTGCCTTTGTGCACTTATGAAACAGCACCTTGACCAAGTGCCTGTGCTTTAGTAATGTTTCTCTTTAGCCACTCACTGAGACTTCAGTGCCATCAGCCAGGGTGTAGTCGAATGGAACGCCCAGAGTGAAGTCAATCTCTTTGGTGCGTAAAGTGCTGGACTCTTTGACGTGAAACTTGTCCCCGTTCTGCTCGATGGTGATCTTCAGGTTGTCGTGCTCTGCCACCTTACGTTTTACAAGATTAACACCTTGTAAAACACAAAAAGCATAGAAATATGAAACTGAATTGTTGAATGAAGATTGCTGATTGATAGCTATTGGTCATTAACCCCAGAACATGAACATGAGGTGATTTTATAGCCACGTGATAGTTATTAGTGTTCTAATCAGTCCTAAGATGAATGCTGTTACAACAACTACATTAAAACTTAACAACTCACTGCTCTGTGCAACACCTGCACCATACTGAACTCTATGGAAACACAGTTACACACATTATCCTCATAAATTCATAAGGCCAGGCTCAGAAAAAACAGAGTTTAAGTGCATGAGTTGACAGTGAACTAAACACTGTCAAGTGCTCTCACACACACTCACCCATTTGCTCCATGAACTTGACATAGTTCTCACTGCGGTCGACCTTCCAGGTTCCATTAAAGGCCATGGCTGCAGGCTCGTCGGGTTGAAGGCAGCTGATGATGAAGCGCTACAGCAGACCGTGAGATTGTGATTCCCCAAAGGCCTCAATTTATACACATCCACCCCTCCTTGAGCTGGCATGGAAGATGCTGTTCTTTATCTCACTGATTATCTGTCTGCTGATGTGGCCATTTAAAGACGGTGTCAAATGTAGGCCGATAGCTGCACGACCTCAAGGATACGCTGATAAATGACAGGAGGGCAACTCCCCTCCGTGAATCTGGCACAGTTAAACACTGTCGCACTGTTCTGCAGGGGAAAAAAGAAAGGAGGGAGTTGTTTGAATGGGTGCCCCTTTCTGCTGCTCAATCTTTCTATTGTCACACAGTTTGTGCCTAGCGTGAAAACGATGGTCTATTTAACAATGCATTCTTACTGTGGCCTCATAGAGGACCCCAAACTTTCTATTTAGCCTAGTTTGAGGACAATGTTAGTGTCAGCAAAGTTTCAGAACTGTATTACAAGTAAAACTTCATTAACTTTATTTACAGTTTCAGACAGCATTAGGTTTATGAATATTAAAAAACCCAAAACTTGCATAACTTGCGTGCAATGCACCAGAATGAATATTCACTGTTAACTGTTGTTGACTAAAAATATAGTCTTCCTGTTTTAGGTCTTCCTCAACTGATTTGTGGGATAACATTAAAAACAAAATGGATGTATGTTTTTATGAGCTTTAGAGATGAAAATAACGTTACCTTTAACAAAACTATCACCATCTGTAGCTCCAAAACCCTGTCAGATGGACCCAAGCCCAAAAACCACTTCACAAGACTTCTCGAGGTAAAATGTGTTCATTTAAACATATTTTAAGCTTTATTCAGACTTTTAATTTTTATGCTTTTACCATTCATTGTTGTTTCATGTTCAGCTTTAACAGTTTAGCTTGTATTGTTTCAGTTGTTTATCCAAAGCTGCTAGCTAAATGTTTAACTGCTAGCCATAGCATTAGCTAAAAAAAAAAGAAGCTTTTATCAGTAATGTTTAGCTAATAAGTTAAATGGTTTACCCAAAATAATTATCAAACACATTCTGTTGTTTTAGCACTGTTTTAGCTGCCAACCATTTATTCACTCTTTCCTGTGTTTTGGCTATTTACTGCTTTTTATTCGTTACCCTTGCTTAGCTTTACATTTTTCTTCTAACCTATTCAGGGTTGCTTCAGATCTTTAAGGTACTTTGCTGTTTTCAGTCAGTTGTGACAATCTTATTATATGCCATCTGACTAATGTAAAAGTACCTCCTGCAATAAACTACATGTAGTTTATTTCTGCTGACTGTAGTTTTAAATTTACTGTAGAAGTCCTCAGTCAGCTAGTTTCTAAATGATTTCTTTGACAACATGAATAACCGGCATAACTTACTCCTCCAAGAAAATATTTTCACACATTAAATATTATAAAAAATGACAAATATGAATGGATTTTCAGACATAATAGCACTGTTAGCACAATGTTGGTTGGGGTTTAAGATGCATTCTTAGAGAGAGCAGACGAGATAGAGGACAAAACACTGCGGGTATTGTCCTCAGTTGTCATTCAGCTTGTGTCCATGGACAATGGGGCACTATAGCTGCATTCTTGAGCGGTAAAGCTGCACTCAGAGCTGCACAGCTCACTACAAGAATACTGAATACTCTCTGTATAACTCTAGAGTTCCTCTCAGTCACCAAGAGATGACACTTCCATTTAACAATGAAGCGGGTAAATCCAAACCGAAAGACACGGATGATGAAATAACACAGATTATACTTTAGATCTTGTTCACCAGTCAGTGTCAGTATCAGTGACATTTCCATATTCATTGCACACTCCTTGGCCCAAAATAAAGCTGGGGTTGAAGCTACAGGACTCACATAAAAATGTGAGTAGTAGCAGCTGCAAAGGCCAAAAGTTAGCGGTATGTACATTAGCTCAAAAACTCCTCACACTTTAAGCCCAGCTCACTGCTCTTGTATTTAATTGTGGTTATAATCTACCAACTGCGGTGCCAGTGTTGTAAATTTGCTGCTAAATTGTAATTTACAACAAAGCATGTATATATAATCTTAGTAATTTATATTTTACAAGGCACTCAGTAGCACTGTAGCTTTGTTAACTTTGACAAAGCTACCTTTTGTCCCTGTTTCAAGTCTTTATTTGGGCTAAGTGGCTGCTATAGTTTCATAACATGAACAGCAATTATATAGTTTTGCAATTTATCTTACTAACCTCCAAATATCACTAAGATGTAGTTACAGCATTGTTACTTGATTACTTCCACACCGCCTTTACTGCAGTCAATAAAAGACAGTTTGTACTTTGACTTTGACCTGATACAATGCCTCTGGTAAATTGATGTGATAACTGGTGAGATTGTGACAGATAACACATTTATATACCTGCTTTTCTTTCCAACTTGTAATGCATTCAGTGTTTTATGATCTTTCTGTGAAGATATTGCTGCATCTACTGTGTGAGTTTGTACTAGCACTCCTTTATAAAATTAGCAAAAGGGTTTTGTATGCCATTCTTTTTTAAATATATATTTTTTTGGCATGATTTTTCATAATAATTTTCCTCAATTATTCTTAATCTACATCATACTAGTAGATGAATATAAAGACACCTCAGTGTGTGTGTGTGTGTGTGTTCTTATCAGATTTGATTCACAGTGCTGGGACAAAAAACTCTTTATTTTGATTGGTGTCAGTGCATCTATGACATCATCTCTGTCCTTATCAAGAGCAAAAAATCTAATTTTTTCGGTGTTTACAAAAACATCTTGTCATCTATATTTTTCTTACTAGTGCTTAAAAGTTCGGAGTCACTTTTTAAAGAGCAGCACGTAAATTGATTAGAATGGTTTTTAGCTTTGTTAACACAACCAACACACAGCTGGTGATTTGTGATGATTTATTAAGCCTTTAACTGGAATCATGAACTTTGGAACCGGTTGCTGAAATCTGGTCTCTGTAAGTAGATAGCAGTGTAATAGGGTAAGCTTAAATGTACTCATCTGCCACTTTGTTAGGTACAACTGTTCACTCGTTCTGTTCAGCCAGTCATACGGCATCAACCTAACTGGACGTATAGATGTGGTAAAGATGACCTGCTGAAGTTAAAACTGAGCATCTGAATGGGGAAGAAAGGGATTTAAGTGACTCTGAAAGTGCCTGATGGGTTGGTCTAAGTATTCAGTATCTGCTGATCTACTGGGTAAAAAAAATGTTGATGTCAGAGCTCAGAGGAGAAAGGCCAGGCTGCTTTGAGCTGATAAGAAGGCTAAAGTAAATTAAATAACCGCTCATTATAACCAAGGTATGCAACTCTGAACACACACTGAAGCCGCAGAAAACCTTCCTGTCGGCTAAGAACAGGAAACCAAGGTTTAGAAATGCTCAACAAAACTGGACAATGCAAGATTGGACAACATCTGATGAGTCTCAGTTTTTCATGCATGTAAAATTTGGCACAAGATGAAAGCATGGATCCATCCTGCCTTTTATCAACAAGGTGGTGTAATGGTGTGGGGGATATTTTCTTAGTACCAACTGAGCATTATTTAAACACCATAGCCTTCCTAAATATTGTTGTTGGCCATATCCATCCCTTTATAACCACAGTGCACCCATCTTCTGATTTCTGCTTCCAGCAGAAATACACCATGTCATCTCAAACTGGATTCTTGAACATAATGAGTTCACAATCCAATAAAGGACCTTTGGGTTGTGGAGGAACAGGAGGTCCTCATTATGGATGTGTAGCCAACAAGTCCGCAACAACTGTGTGATGCTATCATGTCAACATGAACCAAACTCTCTGAGGAATGTGCCATGAAGTATTAATACATTTCTGAAGGATAAAGATGGGGTCCAACCCAGTACTATAGCGAGGTGCACCTAATAAGTTGTTTGCTTGGTGTAAATGGATTTATTGGCAGACATGTACAGATAAAGAAAATATTTAGCTAAAAACCAGGAAGAGAGTAAGGCAAAAACCTAGAAATTATACTATGTATATGTTGAAAATGTTACAATTTACTAGGAACTGTATTTAATTTTATTTAGAGGAGAAATGCTTGTTTGCTGGAATACAGGATTTTAGTTCTCTGCCCTCATGCTTGCCTTTAAGGATCAAACCTGATAAGAAACATCTGTGATGCAGTACTCCATCTAGTGGACCACTGATAGAGCTGCTGTGTCACTTCACTGTAGGCAGACTGCTCACGCCGAGACTGATCAACAAGTCAAATGCGCTTCTAAACATTTCTAAAGTTGCTCTTTCAGACTGAATTTCAAAATAAAAAACTTGTAAATTGGCATTTTTTCAGTCTGTAGATGTCAGGTTTGCATATTTACAGACCAGTCCCATAAGAAATAGTTTATCCATTAATTATAACAACAGGTAAATGTTAAATTTCAGTCAGGTTTGGCTGGCATTTCGCCTGAGCTACGGAAAACCAACCACTGCTGTGCCAAATCTCCTGATGCCTGCATACATAGTGTAAGCACAATCCCTGGCCTAAAAATATACCCAGAACCTCTGGAGAGTAACTGAAAGTCAATATTATTGAGGCTTAGCAATGAGGCAATATTTGAATTTCAAATGAGTCTCAGACAGTAGAGAAAGGAAGCATTCAGTCACCCAGACAGGAGTGCACACAGATGATGAAAAAGCGGGCACGTGACCCAGCGCTGTCAAATAGCCAGCGCATTATGCATAAGGAGAAACACTGTTTCTGTGAGAGGAAATGGGATAATTGATCCAAATTAGGAGATAGTGACCTAAAGCGAGTGAAAGGCAGAATGCAAGCAGTGTTAATACGTGTCCAGGTCCATACAACGCTGTGACAGGAGCAAATGAATTTAAATTCAGCACCACCTCTTGAAGACACTTAATTTTTATGGATTCCCAGTTATTTCAGTGTTTTAGTGCATCTTAAATCAGACCTATAATCAAATCAAAGTCCTCAAAATCACGAAACAAAATTGTAATCTTAATTGCTGGCTGTCTTCTCAGTGCATCCCCTATCCAGCGCTTCACCCTTCCATATTTATTTTCCCTCGCTGACGGTGCGTTCCAACTCTGAGTGAGGGATTACACGCACGGCTTGGCCTACATCCTACAGCCTCTGCTGAGACTGGTGCTGCCACCCACCACAGGACTTTGGCTGCTCCGGGGGGCTACCAGCATGGCTGGGGTGTGGGTTCGTAAATGATCCAGGACGAGGCGCCATGCAGTGCCACCCTTTAAGCAGGCTCCTTAAAGAAAAAACCTCCGATAGGCTTGTAAAGAGTGCACATGTTGACACCAGCTGGATGACAGAGTTGCATAACTTAAACACACATACACACACATTAGCTGCAACATGTGTATTCTGTTATACACAGTGATTTTCTGTCAGTCTCCTTTTGAACGTGAGCAGACTGCTGGTACACGGGCCAACCAGTTCATTCTTTCAAAAATTTAAATGTTCTCTATGAAATGTACGTTTTTTAGGTAAAATTAGAATATCTGGGCCTGAGATTGTGTCCTGTGATGAAATCTTTCAAGGAATTTTACAAAAAAACAAGAATAACCCATTATCATTTATTCGTTTTAGTCTGAAATGAGAGAAAAAACAAAATCAGATATCGAGTGTGTTGCAACATCTAAATGAACAAGCAGGTTGGGATAGCGGCTCAGTGGTTAGCACTGTCCCCTCACAGAAAAAGGGTCCTGGGTTTGAATCCACTGACCTTTCTCTATGGAGTTTACATATCCTCTGTGTGTGTGGGTTACCTCAGGGTGCTCTCTGACTTCCTCCCACAGACCAAAAACTTGTATGCTGTGTGACTGTGAGAGTGTGTGGTTGTCTGTCTCTCAGTAGTGGCCCCGTGTTTCATCCTGCGTCAACCCCTTCCCTCATTACGACATTAAACTGGATGAACAGAAGAAATTGAATCGCTGGAACAGATGAAGTAACCTCTATTTTGTTCCTGATGAAAACAAGACAAAAGAAACTAACACAAAAACTATGATGAAATATATTGCCACTTTCGCCGAATAAAAGTCGGATGAAAATGTTCTGCAGAGATGAGATCCAATCAGAAGTCGTCTCCATGTGCAGTAAAGTTGATCTGCCCCCGAGACACGGTACATAATGTCAAAATGTCAACGCTTGGGAGCAAGAGAAAAGCAGACATATGGACACATTTCACATTTAATGTCAATAAATAAGACACTTTATTAACCATGTGGAGCAACTCTCAAACTTTAACTCTAGTCAACTGAACCAACTTTAGAAAAAGTTCGCTATAATCTTATGATATTTAGTCGACTAAAGCTAAAAGAATTATGACTAAAACTGAACCAAATTTTGCTGTCAAAGTTAACACAGAAGCTGTGATCCGGGGCAGTAGTATGAGAAGACCTAGCGCGGGGTTTTAAATTAGTATATCCCAGAAATCATCCGCAATGGTTCTTTGTTGTACACAACTGAATTCGCCATGCAAAGCCAGGTCTCCATGACACTACATTCATTAGTCATACTGATAAGGATCTCAATCAGCGTCTGTGTACGTCTATTTTATCACAATAACAAGGAAGGAGGCCAAGTTCTGCAACTGCACATTGGAAGGCGATTATTTTTGGAGACGATCTCTAAAGGGCCCCAAAATGAGCAAAATAAAATGACAAAAACCAGGAAAATCCATGCAGCTGATCAAATAAACTTTCGATTCAAATTCAAATTCATTAGAGAGGGGTATGTGAACACCACTGGAAATCAACTTGAGGCTTTACAGCTATTTTTTCTCCATTACTTCCTGTACAGGATGCCTGAAACCTTGGCTAATTAATAGTGAGTTCAATATAATAAGAAGTGTAAGAGCAGCAAAAATAAAGTATAAGATTTTTCAGTATGAGGGTTGTAGATAAGTACAGTAAACACTGCTGGTGATTGGATATCTCTGTGGGGGAGGACTAACTGACCTTATTATATAAGATGCAGTGGTGAGTGTTGTAATTATCTCCAGTAATGAAGCTGTAAAAGTCTATGAGTATGGACTGTGGAGATAGGAGCGTGTCTATAAATGGCATCCGCTTGATGCCGAACTCTTTCTGTACAGCAGAGTTGTTGCAGAGCAGCAGATTCTGCATAAACCACTAAATTTACTCTTTTTTGTGTGTTTTATTTTATTTTTTTCTAGCAAGTGGCTGAATCCTCACCAGAAATTATTTTTGATGAGAACTGCTGAAACTGTGCACCCAGACAAGTGTGTCCTAATTAAAAAGTTTGCAAAGTTGTGAAGCTTTTTTTTTCTTTCTTTCCAAAACGTCCGTGAGTGCGGCCGCATTTCAAATAGGCTTTTTTTTAAAAAAATGGCACAAGTCTTATTGTACTACCGAGGAGAAGGTCCTCGGAGTTCAGCTGTAAATGTAAAACACGGCGCTATGATTCCCACACTCCTGCTTGATTGAAGAGATGTTAATTACAATCATCTCATCTCCTCTGGTTGATTTTAATTTGCACTCGGTGCATTTGACCCAATTTTGTTTTAATGAAGTTGGCATTTTCAGCAAAGTTCACATGCCTGAAATGCTTTGCCGGGGACAACTTTCTGGTTTGTGTCGGGAGGCCGGCGCTTGTGAGCTTTTGTAGCTTTTTTTAAACTTTTTACCGTGAATTAACTGCTCAAAATCTCTAAATGTCACCGCCGCTCTTGTGCTTCTCATGACAACTTAACACCTCTCCCTCCTCAGCTGACGTCCACTTGATCCAGCATATGGGCAAACAAACAGAGGCTTGTTCACGTTTTGTGTGACTCTGGTGCAAACTTCTAACCCACGCTGTTTGAGCGCTTTTTTTGTCATCAATAACCCCTATTTAGCAGATTTTCCACAATTACTCTTCCACGGGGTATAAGGTGACTGTCATCCAACATTGTGTAAGTAATATTCTGTCACAAGCATTCTCACAAGTTTTTATAATGCTCTCTTAGTTCTTCCCACCTAATCTTGACGTTTCCTCTTCTCTTTTTGACCGCTGAGGCGGGGTTTTTTTCTTTTTATTGTGCCGAGAGGACGAAGTCTAAGCTCTTAATTGCAGGTGGTTGTGTGGGTACGATGTTCCCATTCCCAACCCCTTTTGTTCCCATCGCTGTGGGAGAAACAAAGGTTCCTATTTTTTCTTCTTTTTACTCCCTGCCTTGACTCTCAGAAGTAGGGTGGGGATGAAGAAAGGATTAAGTTAACATTTCTCATGACCTCTGAGGCCTGGGGTTGAAGAGGAAGCCGGCATAGCACTTACAATAAAAGAAACAAAAAAACTGTGTGTGTACGTGAGAGTATACACACACACATCTGTCAAAATTGGTTGAAAAATTACCCAAAAATGGATACCTACAAATCTAACTCCCTTTAACATCATTTTATCTTTCACAACCTATTAGCGCGCTAAATGCTCGCACATTCCCTCAAAACAGTAATCAAGTGCTAATATAATTCGGAGCGGTGCTGCTCTGGAAATCTCTCCCACTGAGACTGAATGAGTCATACCGCATGGCGAAGGCTGCTACAGTTAACTGTTGTTGTTCATTTGTTTCCCATTACAGAAGCTCCATTTTAGCTAATTAGTCTTGACAGTAACTTTTCCCTGCGGTGTTGATTAGATCTAATTAATGACTGCAGGCAAGATGGAGGACCGGTGCCCTGAAGGAGCCATTTTCGCACATCAATGGGTAATTAAGGCTATTTTTTTTTCTGAAACAAAGCAAAATTATTCTCTTTTTTTTTTTCTCATTGGCATTTAAAACTTTTAATCAATACTCTCTCGATAATCTACATATATTCTCAAATGACAGCATCATTTTTGAGCATTTTAAAAGGGTGCACAGCACTATTGATTTTATGCAGTGTTGTGTCCCTGTAGTTGCACCTGTTTGCAAAGCACCGATTCCCCAACTTTGCTTTAAGAGGATGAATATGAAGCAGGCTGCACAGGGACAAAGAAGAGCAAACACAAGCAAACTTCCTTTGGATTGAATTTAAATGAGCAAATGAATTTAAATCAGCTGCTGCAAGGTTACAGTGTTGTGACATGACTTTTTAAGGAAACCGAAGCTTCTTTGGACGTTTTGCTGTCAGGCTTTCTTTGACCTCAGCCCCTTTCTTTGACATTGCGTCATACGATCATAATCTTTCAGTTGTAGCTCATCCACAGCTGCCTTCCACCTCCCATCAGTTCAGTGAACATGGAGTGGAGAGCTGAAGGGGATTAGATCTGAGGCAAATGTCTCATAGGAAAACACCATGGCAAAGTATGCATGTTGCATGGGAGCAGATCGCCTGGACGATCTGATTAACAGTGTGAAAATGTTCCTTATCTGTGATTAAAACCTCCATACAAATGCAGCAACAGCCAGGGAGAGAAGAAGATGAGATTAGATGATTGTGGAGGATATGGATTTTGTCACGTATGTACAGCATCTGCCAGCAATGTACAGCAACAATTTTTTAGATTTTCAGTTCTGATCACAAAGTGATGTAAAAGGTTATCTTTGTGCGTGTGAAACCAAAGGAGAAGATGTAAAACCTATTTTACTATGTATAAAATAGGACAAAACACTTTCCTGAGAAATTCTCTCAACTAAAGCAGCCTTCCCAAAAAAACAGAAAATCTCATTGGGCCCACGCAATCTTAAATCTTCACTCTAACCAAAATACAAGAGATAGTGATGCATTTCCTTGAACATTTTATTCAAAAACCATAAACAACACAGGTAGTTACAGGCTATAACGTGTAAAGAGTTAAGGCCAGTGTGTGGCCCACCTGCCACTGGGACATAAACTGTGTTTGCGGGGGTTTTCTTTGAGTACTCCGGCTTCCCCCCACAGTCCAAAGACATGCAATTAGTGGGGTTAGTTTAATTGGGGTTTAATTGGTGAATCTAAAATTGCCCATAGATGTGAGTGTGTGTAAAATGGTTGCCCATCTCTCCGTGTTAGCTCTGTTACAGATTGCCAGTGGAGTACTGGTTGGGTGGCCTAGTAGCTAGGCTACAGCCTCCCCACCCCACAACCCTGATTAGGATAAGTGAAGAAAAATGGATATCTGGAATTATGTAATGTGGCTGGGAAATTTCAAACTGAATTTCTGTTATCTCTGCAACCCACCTGCAGTACCTTAGTACCCTTACTTTGGGAATCATTATCCTAAAGAATTAAATTCATGTTCATCAGTTAAATAAACCAGTTAAAGAAAATCATGTTGAATTATTTTTAACTTAATCATAACCAGTACTTGCTAACTCTAGCATGAGACCACATGTTCACCATAGACTTCATACTGTATTAAAAATAGACATAGTCACTGCAACAATACCTGTTGTGTTGTTGACAAGTATTTTGAAGCATCAAATTTTTTCAATGTTTGTTTTTTATAAGCCTGACATGACCATAGTGAGAGAGCAGGAAGTTGTTAGTTAGCTAGTGCTGGCTAGCTAGTTAGCAAGGTATATTTGCAATCTACTATGATAACAAGCTGGATTCCTGCATCTTAGCTAGCAAGAGACAGGCCTAAAACAAAATGTACAACTTCCACTTCTAGTGGAAGTTGTACAGTGAAAAAAGACATATCGTTGTTAGAAAGCTAAAAAGGTGACAAATTCACCTCCATACAATGACCACAAATAGAGAGATTCTTATGATAAAACGTTTCTGTCCAGCTGGTAATGATGTTTAAAATTTCGCATGTATTTGGGGACTTGGCCAACGGTGAGATTCTGCATGTAGAAACCCAGTAAATAGTTTCACAGGGTTTTCGATTATGAGCAATGATGATCTAACTATGGAAAGTAACATCAGGTGAGCGACAAAATTGTGAAACGATAGTATATGTTCCATTAGAAACTACAAGTCTGTATGATATGAACCTCTGTGATATCAGTCCTTATATCAAAACACAGCCATCTTTGAATGTTGGAAGTCGCTGTTAGTATGGAAATGTTTGAACCTGCAAAAATCAGATCGTTTAATGAGCACTAGATATCAGAAAATACCATGTGGGACACTGCTGTAGCTCACTGGGTTGAACAGGCAATCCATATGTTGTAAATCTAACACAGAGTTTGAATCTGCCCTCAGGTTATTTTTTATATTTTCCCCCCGGTCTTTCTTCCAGCTTTCCTATCTTCTCTCCACTCCCCTATTGCAACACACAAAAATGTTACAAACACGCCTTTGTATTGATTGCAGTCGAGAACAAATGTTTTACTACACAACATGAACAGCAAATTATATATGAGCGTAATTATGGAACACTGGTATTAAACAAATAAACACGACTATAATGAAACTGATTACATACTGATTACTGATTACATGTGTGTTATGGAACAGTAGTAATTTCACCTTAAAAGTAATTATGTACACAGTATTGAGTGTTTGCCTTTTTTTTTCATAGTTATTTTTTTTTAATCAAAATATGAATGACTGTGAAAAAAAAGGTTCTGGTCCCCACAATGCAAGCAATACAAGTAGACACACATGTACTTCTGGGGTTACATGTGAGTACATTTATATAACCCGTTCCAAGCCTCTTTCAATGACCACCTGATTTAAGTGTTAATCTATGGAAGCCCGTTTCCGCTACTAAAAAAAAAAAGTATCCATAACTTGAAATTTTCAGTTATGGTTCTTGAAATTTCGACTTATTAACTCGAAATTTCGAGTTAGCGCTGCCAATCAGTAAACTACATGAATTACATCATTTCCTTGTTAGCCGGAGCTGAAGCCCTCAGCTATAAATGCTACAGCTAAGCTACCAGTATTACAGCCAGTCATGAATGCACAAATTACTGAGTATTTTCAGCGTGGCTTCACAAATGATGAAATCTTTGTGTTATTAGCTGAATCATGGCGTTACTATCAGCAAACGTACTCTTGAAAGTGCCACTTTGTTGCTATACATTGGTAGCTCACGATCTGGTTTTGAGTGCACATTCCTCTGCGCCATATCCTTCTGGGTAACAAGAAAATGATGTCATTCACATAGATTACTGATTGGCAGCGCTAACTCGAAATTTTGAGTTGCTTTTTGAAATTTCTGGAGAGATAACTCGAACTAAATTTTAAATTATGGATACTTTTTTTCTTTTTTAGTGGCGGAAACGGGCTTACATATTAACCAAAGATTAAGCCCAGAGTTAACTTTAAAACAAGACGGGGGTGTGGAAAGTAAGGGTTAACCGAAAGGTCTTCATTTTTCTACAATGTCCTCACTCTGATGGTCTAAAAGTCAAGCTGGTCCTCACTATGATATTTGGACAAGTACACTCATGTTTTTCACAGTAAAGACGAATTATAGCTATCATATTACGTAATATTTCAAAAGACACTCATGAATAATTTCACATTAATTTTCATACTGACAGTGATTGAGATGACTCTGCTTGATCTGATGCTAGTAGTGAGAAGTCCTCATTTACAAATATTTTAGCATCTTTCATTGGCATAAACATACCCATATGGAAAAGATATATATATAAATCTTATAAGGTTTGTATCTGTCTTGTGTGAAACTTGTATGAAAAGCATACAAGAGTGAAAACAGATATAAGATTCCTTGAAAAATTATATAAATGAAATTTTTATGTTTTGGATACTTACTAAAACAATATATGAAAGTAATGAGAAAGTGGCCACTTTCATGAGTATCGGGGCGATCGTGGCTCAAGAGTTGGGAGTTCGCCTTGTAAGAGCGATTAGAACATGCTGTAGGTATTACAGGTACTGCACTGCAGTGGTTTGTATCATATCTATCTAATAGACTCCAATTTGTTCAAGTAAATGGAGAGTCCTCTTCACACACTAAGGTCAATTATGGTGTTCCACAGGGTTCAGTGCTAGGACCAATTCTATTTACATTGTACATGCTTCCCTTAGGCAGCATCATTAGAAGACATAGCATAAATTTTCACTGCTATGCAGATGACACGCAGCTCTATCTATCCATGAAGCCAGGTAACACACACCAATTAGTTAAACTGCAGGAATGTCTTAAAGACATAAAGACCTGGATGGCTGCTAACTTTCTGCTTCTTAATTCAGATAAAACTGAGGTTATTGTACTTGGCCCTGAAAATCTTAGAAATATGGTATCTAAGCAGATTCTTACTCTGGATGGCATTACCTTGGCCTCCAGTAATGCTGTGAGGAACCTTGGAGTCATTTTTGACCAGGACATGTCCTTCAATGCACATATTAAACAAATATGTAAGACTGCTTTCTTCCATTTGCGCAACATCTCTAAAATTAGAAATATCCTGTCTCAGAGTGATGCTGAAAAACTAGTACATGCATTTATTACTTCCAGGCTGGACTACTGTAATTCTTTATTATCAGGATGTCCTAAAAACTCACTGAAAAGCCTTCAGCTGATCCAAAATGCTGCAGCAAGGGTACTGACAGGGACTAGAAAGAGAGAGCATATTTCTCCTGTTTTGGCTTCCCTTCATTGGCTTCCTGTTAAATCCAGAATTGAATTCAAAATCCTGCTCCTCACATACAAGGTCTTAAATAATCAGGCCCCATCTTATCTTAATGACCTTGTAGTACCATATCACCCCATTAGAGCACTTCACTCTCACACTGCAGGCCTACTTGTTGTTCCTAGAGTATTTAAAAGTAGAATGGGAGGCAGAGCCTTCAGTTTTCAGGCCCCTCTTCTGTGGAACCAGCTTCCAGTTTGGATTCGGGAGACAGACACTATCTCTACTTTCAAGATTAGGCTTAAAACTTTCCTTTTTGCTAAAGCATATAGTTAGGGCTGGACCAGGTGACCCTGAATCCTCCCTTAGTTATGCTGCAATAGACGTAGGCTGCCGGGGATTCCCATGATGCATTGAGTTTTTCCTTTCCAGTCACCTTTCTCACTCACTATGTGCTAATAGACCTCTCTGCATCGAATCATATCTGTTATTAATCTCTGTCTCTCTTCCACAGCATGTCTTTATCCTGTTTTTCTTCTTTCACCCCAACCGGTCGCAGCAGATGGCCGCCCCTCCCTGAGCCTGGTTCTGCCGGAGGTTTCTTCCTGTTAAAAGGGAGTTTTTCCTTCCCACTGTCGCCAAAGTGCTTGCTCATAGGGGGTCATATGATTGTTGGGTTTTTCTCTGTATTTATTATTGTGCCATCTACTGTACAATATAAAGCGCCTTGAGGCGACTTTTGTTGTGATTTGGCGCTATATAAATAAAATTGAATTGAATTGAATTGAATTAATCGGAAGGTTACTGGTTCGAGCCCCGGCTCGGACAGTCTCGGTCGTTGTGTCCTTGGGCAAGACACTTCACCCGTTGCCTACTGGTGGTGGTCAGAGGGCCCGGTGGCGCCAGTGTCCGGCAGCCTCGCCTCTGTCAGTGCGCCCCAGGGTGGCTGTGGCTACAACGTAGCTTGCCATCACCAGTGTGTGAATGTGTGTGTGAATGGGTGAATGACTGGATATGTAAAGCGCTTTGGGGTCCCTAGGGACCAGAAAAGCGCTATATAAATACAGGCCATTTACCATTTACCATGAGTAAATCATATAAGCCTTATATGATTCACTATATGAAGTAGGCCACATCTTATGCAAGTCTTTTATAAGTTTTTACTATTTCTTTTCCATATGGGTATATAGCAAACTAAAGAAGATAGTGGGACGTTTAGCAAGTAAAGAGACAATCTGTGTCAATCTGTCAGATGCCTCAATGCCAGACAGAAACATTGCTTTATACAGGGTAATACCATGTAGTATGAACAAGTGGTAGCTCATATTTAGCAGTGGTACAAGGCTACTGTGCATTATGTGCTTTTGGGATACTCCAGTGTGGGGAAATGGCATTTCCTACTTACAGCTTTAGTTTGAAGACAGGGCCTACCTATATGTCCCAACTGTTATAAGGTCAGAAGGTAAGAGGCAGTGTAAACCCTGGATAAATCTATCACAGGGCTAATAAAGACAGAAAAACAACAAAAACAGCCAATTTGGAATCACCAGTTAACTTAATGCTATGTCTTCGAGAGGATGCCAGACTACCTGGAGGGACCCATGCAGACAGTAGAAGAACATGCAATCTCCCCAGCCTGGATTCAAACCCAACCACTTCTTTCTGCAAGGCGACAGAGCTAACCACCATACCAGTCAACTGATGCTAAATTTCATCATATAAGAGAAACGTTTTATAATCCAAGTTCTTTTTGTTTATGAATGAAAAATTAACTTACTTCTGCCATCATTTTATAGATATAACATTAATAACCCAGCAAGTCGTGTACCAACATTTTTGCAAACTTTCCAAGCTGTTGTTCAGACTTGAGCTAGTGTGACTTTTTTTTTCTTTTTAACAGACACCAGTTTTACTGTTGCAGAATAAACTTACCCTTTCACTCCACTAATGCTTCCAATTTGAAAGAAAACCTCTATATTCCTATGCTGGTGCAAGTCATAACCCAGAGCAGAGTACACTATTTCGCCAGCCCCATGTAGTGTATAATTGCATGGTTGAGGAGAGACATGGTGGTTCCTGATGAGCATTGTACAGACTGGTGTAGGTGTGTCCCTGATGATTATCTCGAGGTACTCTGGAGTCTGATCACGGACTCCCCTACTTCCATCACCACCTGCTTGCAGAAATCCAAATAATTACTAGCGTGTTAATGTGGGTGGTGGTCCTTATCTGCAACCAATCGCACTGAAGCATGATGGAACTGCTGCTATTGCTCATGGCATTGCTCATTTCTTCCAAGAAGAAGAGCAGAGCGAATCTCATTAAGGAGTGGATTTCATGAAACGAATGTAAAGCTTTGTTCGGTGACCATTAGTTGTTATTTTAAATCTGAAGTTGTAGATTCATTTATGTGGTTTTTAAAAATCCATTTCCTTTTTGTTGCATCAAATATTGACAAAAAGATTAAACCTACTCAGGCCTGACATGACAAGTTGATGATTCAGATCTTGAAGATTAAGTGAAATAGTGACGGACGGATGAAAATTGTGGACGGAACAGATTAAATCATGAGCAATAGCCTTTAAATGACTCTTTCAGTATGATTCAAAGAGACAAAGACTTTGTATACCGTGGTATCTAAGACATATTATTTGTAGTCTTTTAACTGTGGCCACATTTCCATGTCTATATGGTTGCATGCTTACCAATTTCTAACATGGTTTGAAGATGGTTGTTAATGTGTATGTCTTGTTCATTTGTTTCATGCAGAATAGCGTTGTATGTAGTCTATTGAGTCTTGTTCAGCTTTCTCACTACATAAGAGTGAACTGAGATGATTGAAATGATTTTTAGGGAACTATTTTATTTGGGTATCCTGGACCGAGAGAGAGTTTATCAGCAAATTGTAATCTACCTCACAGACTACAATAATAATCATATAATTAAAGAATCTGTAGATCCTGTAGGGGAACGATATGGCCTTGGTTTGAGTGACAGAAGGCTAGCTCAGTTTTCACTTTTGGCAGATCTGGTCAATCCTGCTTCAGCGGTATCTCTCCACCTGTTTAAACCCTGCTCCTCCCACCACTTTAAATGCACAGCATGACACACATACAACTGTGAACCTTCCTCAAACACAGAGGAAACACTTGGGGATTACAACGTTAGTTTTTCAGAGTCAATCACCTAGAAAACAGAGCCCTGAATGGGTGCCCGAACCAATATACGGTCACTTAGGCACAGAGGGCTGACCAAAGAACACAGCCAAGTGGAAGGAATACAGGCATGCTGGGAGTTGAGAATGTAAATTAAAACGTGCCCGAGGATTAAAAAAAGTGGAACAACCTTTCTCACGTTTCCAGATCCTCACACAATAGCTGGCAAACTGACATAAGTCAATTGTTGCTCAGATATGCAGGGCAAGAAAGGAAAGTAGTAGTGAATAACTTGCCTATTATTCTTATTGTGCTGTGGTGTAATTTCACATTTCTTTACCCAGAAATGATAAGATACCCTCCACACATACGCACACACACAAATTCTCGTTGTCGATGACTCTGCTTTACAATTCCTCTGAGCTGTGGATTATTCATGAGATTAGAATCTCTCGAGCATGTGTCACTTAGAAACTCGAAATTGCATACATACAGTTCCTGACATTGCACATACTGACATGAATGGCAATTATTGTTCATCAGTGTCGAGCAGAATTTAGTCAAAGATGGTCATAATTTCCAAGGCCCTAAACAAAACAAAACAGTTTGTGCTGGAAAATCTGACCATGATTAAACTAATGTGGATATCTAATTGAGATTAGCATTGTTTTACTGTTGTTATCACATGCCTGTATTGACACTCCTATACACTGCTAAATTTGGGGAATGTACTGCAGTATGACTCCCACACTTCACTGCACACCATTAATAAGCATTCATGTGCATGGCAAAATCTGATTACCTGAGGCACTTAACTCCTTCTGTAAGTCTCTGGAATTTCACTGTGAGATCACGTTTGAATTCCTTCCAGTATAGGATTAAGTACAATCTATTTTCTGCGCTGCCTACTTTTCTTTAGCAATATTAACCACTACAGATTTGCTAGCATTGTGTATTTTTACAATAATTACTGTCTTTTAGCATATTTTTCAGTAGTGACTTGGTTCGCAAACTATATATTTATATTAAAGTGTCATTTCACTGTTTGTTGTCTGGTATTTTTACATGTTTGTGTTACTTAATACGTTGTTATACATTTGATCTTGTCATAGGATGTCGTCTTCCTATATTCATGTACAAAAAAGGAGCCCCGTTTACTCAAACAATCCTTGTTTGGGAAATGTCTTTCTTGCCTTATTAAACTAAACTCGTCATTTAAAGTTTCACTTGGACTAAGGAGCGATCAAATTTCGCAGTCAGGTAAATCCACCTGTGAGAAGAGAACAAACGCTCTGCAGCAATCAAGAAATTGTTAAGCAACCTGATTTGACAGAAGATCTTGGCAAGGACGATTATTTAGCTCTCGTTTAATGATTTTTAGTAGTTGTAAAACAAACTTCATAAAATCTTATAATATGTACTTTATTCACCTAGTTAAATTTAGCAGATACTTTTTTCATTACACTTTACTCACAGTGGGTTATCTTCCTTTTGCCTTCAGAACATTTGTCGGCTGCACATCCATGATGCAAATCTCCTGTTCCACCACATCCCAAAGCTGCTTTATTGGACTGAGATCTGTTTGAGTCCAGTGAAATCAACCCCAATACTTGTGGTCTGTGTTTATGTGACAGGAAGCTTATATTTCCAGGGAGGTGCACGTCAGGTTATGTGCAAGGTTACGTAATAGGGTTTCAGAGGGTTTTGTGGTTACGACGTACCATCACCACAGAGTTAACACAGAAGCATAAATCACCTGTTGCTGTTGCATTTCTATCAGCTGAAATCAGCCAGGCCATTCTCCTCTGACCTCCGGCACGGCATCTTGACCCGGAGAATAGCTGCTCACTGGATTTTTTTTCTCTTTTTTCTGATCATCTGTAAACCCGGTGAATGCTTGTGCAGGACAATCCCTGCAGTTTAGCAGTTTCTGAAACACTCAGACCCATCTGTCTGACCCTAAAAGCCATGCCACGTTTAAAGTCGCCTTTCTTTTAGGGCGCCAGTTTAGCTCAGTTGGATGAGCAGGCAAACATATGCTGCATGGCTGAGAGCGGCCAACCCGCAGCCCTTTGCCACGTCTTTCCCTCCACTTTCCTGTCAGTCTTCACTGTATCTGTCTAATAAAGCCAGTAAAAGACCCAAAAATATATTTAAATAAGTCACCTTTGTTTTCTGTTTTGGTGCTCAGTTTGAACTTCAGGAGGTCGTCTTTACCGTGTCTACATGCCTAAATACACTGAGTTGCTGCCATGTGATTGCCTGGTTAGATATTTGTATATGTATACTTGTATATCCATGTATAAATATCTAATTCGATAGTATCAGCTGTTAAGATGTACAAAATTTATGTAGGAACAAAATGTCATTTTACTTTATTAGGAAACACAAGCAGCAGTGTGGAGATTTTACTTTAAACCACTGAAAAAGTTGCTGAAACTGGGACCAAAGCACGCAAACGGTGTAATAGGTGAGAGTGCACTCAGCTCACTATTGTGAACAGTATCACACTCTGCATTCAGGAGTTAGAGACAACTGTAGCACTTACCAGCAATGTGGTATTTACCTGAAAATTCACCTGCATTTTTCTCTGTGGGCACCATCTCACAAATCGGCGTCTCCCTCCCTCGACGAAAATCCCACTTTGATGTTTTTCCCTGTTGTGTTTGGCCTTTGTTGCATGTGGACTGCCCATCTTTATTCCGTGCTAGCAGGGTAGCTGGGCTTCAGAAGCCTTTCAAACCACTATTTTCATGGTTTAAAGCTTTCATCTCATTTGCTGGTTGCGGAAATGTCACGCTGCTGTTGAGTGGGGTGTTGTTTTGTTGTGTGGGGGCAGGCTCGGCTTGTTTCCCTCACTGGGGGGTGAAGAGCGCCTGTCTTGCTGTAGGGAACCAGGCTGGCCTTAATCGCACGAAGTCTACGGTCTGATTTTAACAAAATAGTATTTGGGATTAGATGTTGCAGTACAAGCAAATCACAGCTGGGGTAAAAACAATTCTCCCATCAGGGGGCAGTCATCCCTTTGGGAGCTCTTGTACCCCCTGCCTGCCTGATAGGATCAAAGCCAGGTCTTGAGAGAAATTTGTCAAATTGTAAGGTGAAAACTAAATCCTGCTATTCAGAGGTAGAACAGTAAATAAGCTTTAGCTTGTCAGCCTAACAGGCTAAAAGATAATTACAACAGTTGTGCCTAGCATTGTTAGATAGGTTGGCATTTGGTAATTTTATCACTTGCAGTTCTGAATAAACTCCATCTGCTCAGGAAGACGGTGAGGTGAGGTAGAAACTTCCAAAACAAAGCTTGAAAGCAGAGTTTGTGTTTCTTTATTGTTTCTTTGTCAGATTTTCTGTCATTGGGTGAATTTTACCCTCAATTTCATGTAGTCGCTATAACAGCTTTCACTTAAGTCAGGAAATACTACTTAACGGACGGTAAAATGCGATTAAAAGAGCTCTTAAAAAATTAAATGAGTACACACCACACCGAAGTTAATCTCTTGCCAAAGAGCTCATTATTATAGGAAGGGGCGCAGGCCTGACAAGAAACAGACAAAAGCAACACAACAGAGGTGCTTTAGCTTCAATGGGACGCTCTGATGGTGCTGGGGTGACATCAGTAGCCTGTTAAGCTGTCTTTTGTATCCTTTTCCCCCTCGTTCTTACCAGCAGGTTGTTTTCACATCCTCGCTCTAAACCCTGATCGCAAAATTAAAAGTTCCTCCGAACGCCAGCGCGCATGACCGTGCCGTGACCTCGCGTCAAGGAAGAGACAATGAGATGTCTCGGTGACAGGTATACCAACCTGTTTCCTCAAGAAAGTGTTTATAGTCAGCTGGAGAGCTCTGCCACATGCACTTTGGAGGACACTTGATAGTCTCCTGGATTGTGTCCACATTTTGCAACACTGTTTTTTCTGGCCTACAGAAACCAGATACGAGTGAAAATAAAGGCTAAAGTAAAATCTTTCCTTGTCACAGTTTACATAGTTACATAACTTTCATACTTAATCACAGTTAAGTTGTTGGCATCATTGCTAGAATAACAGGATTAATGATGGAGTAACCCTGTTTTTGGAGACCTTTGATAAATATTGTGTACTACACACAGCACATAATGCACAGTAGCCTTGTACCACTGCTAAATATGAGCTACCACTTGTTCATACTACATGGTATTACCCTGTATAAAGCAACGTTAATAATAATGTAAATAATTGTTTAATTGTTATTTTCGCATACTTATAGTCGTAGATACTCGAGCTGAACCAATGAAACAGCAACAAAAACAAAGACTGAAATCATTTGATGAAGTTGTTATTTTTTTGTTTTCTAATGTCATTTTGGACAGTACATGAGCCGAAAATCAGATTTTGTTGCAGTCCTATTTGGTTTCAGCTTATCTGTGGCTGTATTACTACTTTGTGTTTGGCTGATTTCTGTCTTGACTCGTTTATTGATGCTTTTTGTTTATATTTATTAATCTGTGTTTGTAACATTTTGGCAGAAGACTGCAGTGGAAGACTAGCCAACTGGCTTGCATTTTAAGAAAAGCTCATAATAATAATAATCCATTGTTTCTTGTTAATGCAGGAAAATAGACGATACAAGCACATTTTAATAGATCGGTACCCACTATACTAAAGCAGATCAACACTCACAACACAGATCATACTGCTGCTTGCAGTTTCTATATTAAAGGCAAGTTTAATGAGTCACTATGTCTTTTTAACATACAGTTTTTTATTTCCGCATATTGAAAACAGGCAGATTTACTATAATTATAAAAAATATAGAACGATTAAAAGAAGGTAATCTAATTTCTAAATGAAAACTAATGAAGAAAACTATCTAGATGTGAAAACTGGAGCTGTTTGGTTTTCAGCTTTCTCTGTCATCCGTAAAAAAATAAGTATTCTGGGTAAACTAAGAGACGCCTGTTAACAATCAGCCTGTGTTTTCTGGGTCACGGTGTTGTTTCAGTATGTACAGGTTATGTTTTTTAACGCATGACTAATAGTGTGTCGTTGTTTCACTTTAAACACTGCACATTCTGTTTTAATTCAATCAAAACATCCCAATCTGTCAAGTCATCCTTAACTTTCACATCAACAACAAAGTACATTTGTTTCCCACAAGATAAAACCAACTGGTTCCCTTATTGGAACACAAAGCACTGATACATACCAGAGGCTCGTCTGAAAGGAAACACTGACTGCTAAATACCTTGTTGCCTAATCCTTCCTGTTTGACACTAAAGTTTCTCACCGACTACAGACCAACAATGAAAACACATCAGTGTCTGCGCTGCTCATCGATTCTACATTTCTATCTAACACAGCCGAGTTTTAATTAAGCACGCGATTCATTTCACAGACTTTACGATCTACCAAAAGCTTTACGTAGTTTGCAAACAGTTTCACAACTTCAAATAAGTGGGAGGACTTTCTCACACCTCCCAAAGCTCCACAAGGAAGATCTTTACTAAAATGCGAACGATCACAACGATAAGCTGTGTTTGCAATTCAGGGCGTCATGATCAGATAAATTCCCTTAAGCCTGTGAACTTATGGTTGCTGTTCTTAGACTCTGAAGCCCGCATTGATGTTGGAACTCCAGTTGTACAATTATACAACATCTAAACTGATAAAAGATTCCATTTATCTTCAGGTTTGTAGATGGGAAGGGGTAGGATCTTCAAAACGTTCCCCCCTAACATCAGTGCAGTCCCCCATTTGGAAGTGTTTTTGAAAATAATGCTTTGTTCACACCTGTGGTCAGCGCTGTATTTTGTATTTTTCCTTTATCAGAGTTTCATCTGCATGCAGCCAGCATTTTGCAGTCTATAGTTCTGAATAGACTCCGGTGCACATTGTTATCTGTGCCTCTGCCTCTGTACCTGACTCGCTGTGGTTCCCAGTGGCTTTGAACCATAAACAGGTGCTAGTCCGTGTACATGCACGTTGCTATGATTTAATGCCAAATACACTAAATGTGACGGAAACAGTCAATGAAGGGTCTTCACTTTGCCTATCATTTATGTAAAACACCAGTAAATAATTCCTCTATAGTGATATTGGACAAGCTTGGGCCAGTGCTGAAGATTTCCAACTGTAAACGAATAAAAGTGATCATTTATCAGAGTGCAACAATAACTGAAATAAATAGCAGGCACTCATTTGGCAATCACGGAAGAGTGTGAAGTGTGACACATTAAAGTCTTTTGCCTGCCCTACTTACAGTAAGCCTACCTCTGCGAGTCCCAAAATAGCGGAACAAGCCAACTGTAGTAACACTCACTACCAACAACCAAGGTGTATGATTAATATGGCGGTTAAAATCAGTTAATTTCCCAGAAAAAAACAACAAAAAACACTCTTTACTTTCTTATTCTCAGTAGCAGCTAGTCCATGTTTCTCATGCTTCTTTGTCCAAATATGATCATTTGGACAAAGAAGCATGAGAAACATGAGACTTCTTTTATCTTTATACAATGCTGCATATAAAGAAATTATAATTATAATAACTGAATTAATTTTTTATGATTAAGGAATATAATTACTTAGTTGGCTTCTTGTCAAGGCAGCCAGGACAGGACTATGTTAAAAATATGTCATTCCTTCAGCTTATATTGACTTTCATCTGTAGACTTTTGGTGAACCGTGAACCGCGGTGCACCTGTAGGTGACATCAGTTTAGAGGCTCCAGTTTTCAAATAAATATCACGATAGAATCAAATCAGAGATCCATCCAGACAACAGCCATTTAAAGTTGGGGCGACTTAATTTAACGTTTCTTCTACGATCAGCAAAGATCTCTTCTGGTGTCTCCATGGAGATTTCCACCAACTTGTTTAGATTAGTCACATGTGAAAGGTTTAAGACAGTGTATGTTTGCATACGTGCTTCTCTGCACCACCATTTGACTTTATGCCAACTAACGCGATGAGATAAAATAAGGCATTGTGATCTTTTTGTTCATCTGTAACAGATTTATCATGTCTCAGTGGTTTCCTTTGTGAGAAATGGATAGAGTTCATGTGAAACTTGGTGTAAAGAAGGCAATGCAGGCTTGGTTGGTATTTCAAAATCTTTTCAATGAGGTTTAAACCACATGTAATGCTTAATTTATTTCACCAATTGTCCTGTTCACTATGGTTTGTCAGATGATTGGATATTGAATTTTTTTTAATGCATGTGCAGGAAATATGTAACAAAGCACGCTGGACATAGCTATCATCCACATGAACTAACATCTAGAACAGGGGTGGGCAATCTCAGTCCACGAGGGCCGGTGTCCCTGCAGGTTTTAGATGTGTCCTCGAACCAACACAGCTGATTTAAATGGCTAAATTAGCTCCTCAACATGTCCTGAAGTTCTCCAGAGGCCTGGTAATGAACTAATCATGTGATTCAGGTGTGTTGACCCAAGGTGAGATTGCCAAGGTGAGATTGCCCATCCCTGATCTAGAAGCTTCTTCTCTTGTGGTTTCATTTCTCCTCTATTCTGAGTAGCAGCTCCCATCTGATCTTTTTACAGATACCAGTTGCTATCAGAGACAATGTTTAACAATTTCTAATCTGTTATTGTCTGTTTCTGAAAGCCCAGAATATTTTCCCATAGCACCCTGGCACAGATGTACAGCACTGATGTCTCTCCCCGTGCTCGACGTTCATCTGATAGCACAATCACCTTCTTTCTGCTTCACCTCCTTTTTTCCTTGTATGTCGTTGTGTTCCCAACGCTCCCCTGCACTTTTAATATGCTTATTGCAAAGTGGACATGTTTCACATTGTTTCAGTATTGCCCGGTATTGCAACACTGAAACGCTTAGTTACTGTTGCTATTCAGGATCCGTGAGATTGCTGTAACAAGATTCATTCATTACAGCATTCATCATTAGAAGACACTCGCGCTACAAGGCACGGTGGTGGAACTATTATGAATTGTGCTTAATTGGAGAAGTGAATCCTAATCAAACTAGTAACACCAACAAGGGGAATGACTGACGCAAAGGTCATATCTGAAACCCACTGAAGTGTTGGACCAAATGGGAAGAGTACACTTTGCAAAGGAAGGATTTTTGCTTGGAAGAGTGGTCGGGTAAATGAGATGTGCAACATACAAGGAGCAAAACTAGATTTTATTTTTTTTTATGATTAAAAAGTCAAAATTTCCTTGTGGCATGTTTCTTTTTATGAACTCAATCAAAAAGATTCAAGCATTTGTTTGTCTAACACCAGTTTCCTTGGGCTAGTTTTTCACACCTTTGCATATCATTAAATTTCTTGGCAGTCATCAATTTTTAATTTCTAAGGACGAATAACAGCTTTTGTTTACACAGAGGATGTTTACAGCTCCCTAATCTGATACCAAAGGCATGTGAAGGCCCTCACAGCTGGAAGCAAATCCCTTCGACAAACAGAAATTACCCAGAATCCTTTCCCATTAGGACGACGAGAGATCCTTTCACTCGAGGCGCAGCAAACAACGCTTTGGAGGTCTGATTCGGAGGCCCACAGGCTGGAATTCCTTTTCAGTTCAGGGACAAGACAAACTGTTGCAACTCTTCTGCCCAGCTTGCATGAGAGCTACTGTATGTACATGCAGAACTCTGGGGTCAACTTCGTGCACAGAACTTTAAAAGTCTTAATCATCATGAAGCACTAATAGTGAGTTACTTGCGCACTCATGTTCTTGTTGATACTTTTTTTTAACATTCTATCAAATTTCACTTTTTTAAAAATTAAAAAGCATTTGCAGAAACCCGATTCTTCAAATCCCTCTGAAAGGGTTTTCCTCATCTGCCACTGAGTTATGCATTGTTGAGCTGCTAAGCACTCCTTGCAAGTGTATCACTGAGTAAAGAAGTGCCATTGACAGGAAACAAACAGAGAGTGTAGCCAGAGTAAGCACACTAGAACAAGGAGCTGTCTGGGTTCAATCCTAACCTGCTTAAGCTGCATTCACTGGCAGATGACCCGAACCTTTCAAGGTACTAATGTTCCCCAACACCCCACTACTACTACTACTACTACACACACACACACACACACACACACACACACACACACACACACACACATGCAGAACAATAACACTATAAAATGTATATACAAGCATTTGGAGTGAACCAGCATGGAAAAGTGAACCTGCATTTCCTTATACAAACATCATGTTGATGCAGATGTAATATGCATGATTTATAACATAGCCAGGGGGTTCACACACAACCCACCCACCCTGTTTCAAACACACACTAACACACACTCACACCCATGAGCAAACTTGACTGTCTTTGGCCCACTATTGTTCACTGGCACTGAAGCATTGCTGGGCTAAGTGAGGGGCCCTGATAGATACCTACCAGGCTCAGACCACCAATAAAGGTGTGAGAGAGGAGGAGACACAGAGCAAATGGAGGAATATTGAATAGGGGACTAGAAGATGGGGAGATAACAGCATGTAAACTCTGATGGGATAGGCATGGAAGTAAAAAGAAAATCTATTGTTCCATGTATTCAAATGCACAGGTGTGTATACAAGTATAATATGGATGCTTCTCCTCGCTGCGTATATGTGAAATCAGATTCCGGTTATCTTTACAGAACAGAAACCCTGATCTGGGTTGTATGATTTTTGAGGTGCAACACAGGTATCGTATGACATTTCATAGATTTCTTTTTCCTCTGTGAAAAAAGCAGCAGTGGAATATTTCAGCTCACTGCGATAAAGGCTGAAATAATCGTTTCTAAATGTAAAACAGTGAGGTTTGCTCGGTACTGGTTAGGTTAGCTTAGCAACTGTAAGCAGTGTGAACATTAAAATAAAAAGGGAAATAAGTATAAAGTTTATTCAAACATTTAGTGGTTTAGAAGTATTTGAGTTTAAGCAGCTGTTATATGTTCAAAAACGATGGGACAAGACTATATTTGGACTAAAGGGTGATGATTATCTGCAAACATTAGTCTTTGTTATGATTACAGTTGTTATTATACAGTTATTATTCACTGTACAAGTAACTGGAATCCTGGTTTTTGACCTCATACTAACATAACACCCCAACAGAGTACTTTGCTCTCAGAGTGCAGGCTTACTTTTTAAATTTACCTCAGTTTTATTTATATAGCACCAAATCACAACAACAGTTGCCTTGAGGTTCCCAAGGTAATTTAAAAGTAGAAGAGGAGGCAGCGCCTTCAGCTTTCAGGCCTCTCTTTTGTGAAACCAGCTCCCAGTTTAGAGTCAGGAGACAGAAACCCTCTCTACTTTAACATTGCCTTTTTGCTTAACATGGCAGATGGCTGCCCCTTCCTGGTTCTAATGAAGGCTTCTTCCTGTTAAAAGGGAGTTTTTCCTTCCCACTGTCGCCAAGTGCTTGCTCATAGGGGGGTGTCTGATTGTTGGGGTTTTTCTCTGTATTATTGTAGGCCCTATACATTGCAATATATAAAGAAAATTGAATTAAATTGAATAGTTTTTGGTAGAGAGGGAAAATAAAAATAAAAGGTATTTCCTAGAAGAACTGAACATTTAACTCTTTATTTTGCTTTACTACAACCTAATTCTGAACAATTAAATAGTAGTTCTGACTGAGGTTATTTCCACACTTGCTTTTGTTTTAAAAATGATCTCTATCTATCCATCTGTCATAAAAAGACAAAAAAAATATATCAACCGCTGTCAAGATCATGTCAAAACTACTGATGGTGACATGACCCTAAGCTCAAAGAAAATGTTGTCCAACTGGAAGCCTACAAACCGCAACAGGGTGCACGGTGTGATGTCAGAAAGGAGATAAAGGCACACACCTTTGTTGTTGCAAGACGAAATCTGGATTTTCTTTGTCCACATGTAAACACAGAAACTGAGTTTCTGAAAACTTCGAGCTGGAAGATTTGAATTTTAGACTTTCAAGAGCTCCTTATTCACTTAAAACCTATGGACAGGGTCTGAGAAACTCACCAATAATAACAACCCTAAAACTAGAGCTCAGTACCCAACCCTCAGGTGAGGTCAACCCTAGTCTCACACCCGTTTTCCATTACTGCGTACTCGGTTTACCACGGTTTTCAAGGTTTTCCATTAGGTCAGAGTTCCTGGTACCAGGTACTTTTTAGTAAAATGTGACTTTGTCAGAATGCATGCCACCGATTGGCTGGTCAGTTGGTCACTCGATGAGTCATGAGAGCGTCTCATTCACAAAAATCAAAACCACCATTTTTGAAACCCAGCAAACAGAGACATGGCTACAAAAAGCAACGCAGTGGTCCCCGAGTCTGACAAAAAGCCACAGACCCAGCAGCAGGTATATCGTTGCCTTGACATCCACCTTTGTTGTAGCTTTCGTGTTGCATACCAATTACATTACGTGACGCTCGCCTGCATTGCTATAACAACAACCACGCACATTAGGTGGTACTCGATTGTAATGGAAAACCAGTCAATCCGAGTCGAGCAGTGGTGATCCAAGTAGGTACTAATGGAAATGGTAGGTACTAGGTACTCATTTGCAATAAATCAATAATTTTAGTTAAGTCATTTTCTGTTGGTGCCCTTGTGAACGATTGTGTAGCGGGAACAACTGCTGGCACATCCCGCGCTTTTGTGCCACTTCAGCCGGGCGTGCACTGTGCAGCTGGAGTTACACAAGTATACGATCGTGTTGTTTTTTTTTGCACAATATCAACTGATATCAACTCAGATATTCCCGAGGGAGTGAGGGAGAGAGGGAGATGTGATAACATGGTAGAAAAGGTGAGACTTTCAAAACAACAACAACAGGGAAAAAAAACAAGAAAAAACACTCATTTACTTCCTGTTTCCTCTTTCCATAGCAGCACTGATACAGAGGCTTTGTCTGACTGATGACATCAGTCATGACAATATCAGGTGAATACTGTGGTGAGTCTGGTCTCAGACAGCGCTGTCTCCAATATATACAGTGCAGAATCAAAGCTGGCCATAGCAACATGTCTAAGCCGAGGAAACACCTGGTTAGAAAAACAAAGGTTTTATTTTGTGTGGTGTGTAACAAACTGTTTCATTTGACAGTTTTTTGAGAATTATTTTGCAGCTACTGTTACAGGTCAAGTAAAGTATCAAAAAAATAGATATTGTTGGGTACCGCTATCAATTTCCAGGTATCGGTACCTGTATCAGTATTCTTTTAAAAGCGAAAGGTACTCGACCCTACTTATGACATCACATGCTCATAAGGTAGCCACTTTGCAGTCACAGAAAAGCCACACCCTAAAACATGCCCTGGGTTTTCATCTGTTTTACACTAAAGTCAAAAATAAAGTAAGAGGTAGGATCTTTATCTCATAGACTTTTTTTACAGTCAAACTCCAACCAGTTGAGTCGCCCCCTGCTGGCTTTTAAATATAAAGCAGGTTCACTTTTCAGGCTGGAGGCTTCATTTATTTTTTTAAATAGGCTAAATACCTGCAATCATATGTAATATTGTACTTTTAACATAAAACCATGAGTGATTTTACAGAGTGATATAAGATTTATTTTGGAGCAGCTCTCCAAACACATTTCAGTGTGGGGGTTTTTTTTGCACCTTGAAGTGTGCTATTAGTCTGATCTCCAGAGAGACTTGTGTCAGAATGTTTCCGTAGGATGCGGCGCTGGCAAAGGCATAACTTATGCCCCAGGCGTTGTAAACACAGACACCAAGTCCAACAGCACAGCAACAGTCAACATCCCCTGGCACAAAAATAAAAACAGAGGCAACAGTCTTGAAAGCTCCACTAAAAGCAAAGTTGCCAGTTGAACTCCGCCGAGGCCACACACGTCACACAAATAAGTGGGGTTTTTTTGCCTTCTTTTTTTCTTCTTTTTCTTTTTTATTTTTTTACTTCCACGAGGCTTTAATACAAAAAAGTGTCAGTAGCATATGAGGCTAAAGTGAAGAGAAAGCTATGTTCACACAACAAAAGGGAACTCACTTTCATTTTGAGACTGCGACACACAACAAGTTCAAGCAGTCTGACCATCACTGGCAACCGTTCGACCCGAAGTGGAGTGAAGTGGAGGCTACTGTGCGCCACTTCGGCAACAAGGGTGTGAAGTGACACATGAGAAAACAAACACGTGAAGGTCGAGACCTTTCTCCTCCTGAAGGAGAGGGGAATTTGTTGTAACTCGAGTGCCGTGCGTTTGGAAACAATGCCGCTGTCTTAAAGCCGAATTCACGGAAACTCGGGCCGTGTCATGATCTCTCTGGTGATGTTGATTCATAGCTGGCAGCAGTAACACGACCTGATTTTCTTCCCTTTGTGCATTAAGACACACAACCTGTGGACATGATCCAAGTGTACAAAGTAGGATCTTTGTGGATATATGTTATTATATGGAAATTGTCAGCTCAGAACTTCCCTTTCTCAGAGCTTTACCCTCTTACCTCTCCACCCCCCCCCCACCCCCCAACCCTACATCTCTCTGACAGTGGGAGACATAATCAGGTTTTGCTAGATTTGGGAGTAGATTAGCAGCCACCTTGCTTCAGATAAGAAGCTGCACTGATAAAGCCTGTCCTGGAAGGCACATGGCTGTGATGAAACACCATATCTGACAGGAGCAGATCTGTTAAGAACACAATTAAGACACTGTCTACCCATATCTACTCTAACGGGACTTATCCCTGCCGATCTCTCCGTTCTGTGTTGGTGATGAGGTTGAAAAATTCCAAATAAAGCCAGATGATCCATACAAATGTGAAACTAGACTAAATTTTTTTTTTAAACAAGGCAGAGATAACAGCGGTGTATTCAAGTTTCTTGTGCATAAGATTATGATTCAAACTACTTGGAGGAGGGGGAAAAAAAGAAACTCTTTCTTTTAGATGATGTGGTTTAAAGGCACTTTAAATAACCAGCCTGACTTAGCCTCGTAATCCTGTGATTCGCAGACAAACAGAAGAGGCAGTAAATGAGTAAATATAACACTACAGCTTTTATCCATAATCCAGTTTATGGAGGCTTTTACCCCTAACCCTAACCCTCCCCATTTCCTCCTCTGGGTAATTACAAAATAGGACTGGAACAGAGCCCTACAAAAAGCTCAAGATATAGTGACGTGCATTTACACAGGCATGATGCAGCGCTGCTTCCAGCCTCCATCCATGAAAAAGCTGTAAGTGGTCCGTATAAACCACCTAAGTGGTCTGCGCAGTGAAAGAACGAAAAAAAAGAAGAAGAAGAAAAAGAAGGGAAAAGAAGCGGCCAGGTGGGAGCAGCTTAATGTGTCTGGATAAACTTGCCAGCCACAAATCCAAACATCAAATTCCACTTCACAGTGGATGAAATGATAAAAAAAAAAAAAAAACCCAAAACAAGCAAAGAAAAAACTGCATGTGCGTCCACACAGCATCTGCATCACCGGCATTTATTTATGCTTTAAGCACACTCACTCTGTGTTGATGGATGCATTTCAGATTACCTTCCTGTCCTGCACGGCTGGAGTGAGCGTGCACCAGCCCCTATCTATCGAGGCCCATAACTAATGGAACATCTTTCTGCAAATAGCAGACTCGCTTCTCAAAGCCTCATCTGCACAAATCATTATCTGGATGCTTTATTTATTCGGTTTACAAGAAAACGCCTGTATACAAGTCACAGCTTTTGCACAATATGTCTGCACTTAGCTTTTACGCAAGCATGGCCGCTGTGCAGGTGTGCGTACAGCTTTTCTCCCTGCACAGCAAAATAGCATTCAGATAAGATCCATCACTTGGGAAACGACAAAGGAGGCAACCGTGTGAAGAAGACATGGGGAAAAAAAGAAAGTCCCAGTAACTCAGATAATTTAGTTTCAAAAACAGTTATCTTCTTTTATCAGCAAGTTGAAACACCTACGAGTCTCCATTTGTGATAACTAACATTAATCACCGTTAGTTATGTCTGCGATTTTCCATGCCAGTGTCGTGGTAGATCTGCCTCAAAGATGCCCGTCAGGGAATCTTTATCTTAAATGAAAAGCCAGGGGACCAAGGGCTTCCATCCACAAAGTTATTCTTGGTTTTTCTTCTTTGATTCACATGCATTATTCAGATGGAGTCAAAACTACAGGCAGACCAAGTAGAGAGCCTCGCTCACAAGTCTGTAGACGATCAGGGGGATGGTATCATGTGTGGTATTTTATTTATCATTTCAGTCTGTTTGCGCAGATAAGTATGGACAAAGTACGGGACACACCTTGAAGAAAAGCAGTTTAGCAGTAGTTTAGAGCAGGAATGTCAAAGCCGCGGGCCACATATGTCCCACACGGACCAACGTAAAGTCAGTGTTAAGTAGTTTAAACTCAGTGTAAGAAAACAAAGTACAAGTAGGAACAGCACATCTCAGTTTTCTCTACATGAAGAAGAAACGCTGCTGTAGTTAGTGGAAGAAATATGTCAGCATGAGTCTTTGACTTAAATTGTGCGAAATGAATGTGTAAAATTATGGATAAAGTTCTAGCAGCTCATTGCCTAAAATGTCTTTTAATTAAAAAACTGATTTTTTTGTTAATTCACAGAAAACATCCAACTATATTTATGCATTTTACTGTGAACAACTTGTAATAAAAAATTTTTTATTGTAGTGAAAAAACAGGAATTTTTATGCCATTTTGTTGTTCATCTATTACTTCATGACTTTAGTGAATGACTGCAGGGGAGGTCTTTGTCAGTAGCAACTGTTACATTAAATGTAACAGTTGACAGTTTATGATAACACAGCTAAAAAGTTTCAAATCGGTGCATGTCACATTTTGTAAATCTTTCTAGTGGGCCGGATTGGACTTTTTGCTGGCCAAGTCTGGCCCCCGAGCCTTATGTTTGTTTTGGACACACATAACATGACTGGATTCATTTCAGAGAGTATTGAACTGAACAATAGGGTTTGCATTATGATACCCCCCCCCCAAACACACACACACACACATATTTGCAAATTTCTGCCTAACGATATTTTTTTCCCTTGTGGCGTTGCCCTTGGTGACTGACACTGCGCTTGTCACATTATGCTCAAGTTGCTTCTCTTGTCATAACGGCAAAGCAATCTGGTGCGTGTAACCGGATCCTGTTTGAATGCAGGGAAATGAATGAAACATGTGACAAGGTGTGATTAGGTATTCGCCAATCTCGCTGGGTGTTTGTTGACAGATGGGTCTTTTGTCAGAGTAATTTGTTCAACAGAACAACCAAGCAGATAATTACCTGTTTCTTTTGTGGCTATTAGGCCCATTGTTGTGTTGAAGGGAGGAAAAAACATCCTAATAGTGAATATTCATCGCACATTAGGGCAACCGAAGCTGGCCTGAGGCAACATGTTTTTCTTTCTTATTTTCTAATAATGCTTGTTTTGTTACACGCTGGCCTTGTTCGAGCCACCTTCTGTGCCTGCTACTTTATGTTATTATAATGTCTGTGCGAATTTGCATGTCATTTCAAACAGAGCGCAGTTTTGTTTTTATTTCCTAAAGGAAAGGGGGATTTTTTTTATCTGGTCTTCATAAGCTTGAAGTTTTTTTTATTTTATTTTATTTGCCCTTTCACTCTATGGCCGCATGCAGTTGCAGATTAGACCCCCGCCCATTCATTCGGGATGCAAATAAACATGATAGGGTATTAAGAGGCTTGAGCGGAAAGGGGTGTGACGAAGGTGTTGTGTTTCAACTCAAACCACCTGGCGAGGAGACACTTAAGGCGCGCTGGTTCAGGGTGCCAGCGCATTACAGAGACACCAGTTGCTCACAGAAGTCCAAATCACCTGAATGACTCCACCGTAAACAGTTTTGCAGGACTCGTAGACTTTTTTTTTTTTAACCCTCTCCTCTGAGCGATGGAAAACAGGATCCGACCCCTTGGTCTGACCGATCACACCTCCGGCCCGCTCGGTAGCCTGCCGGTACCCCCTTCCCTTCTGCGCCCTCCGCCTCTCTTCCTCCAGGCTTGCAACCCCACGCTGGAGAGGGGATACCCCCGGACCCGAAGTGTGCCAGGTGCAGGAACCACGGCGTGGTCTCTGCGCTCAAAGGCCACAAGCGCTTTTGTCGATGGAGAGACTGCGTGTGCGCAAAGTGCACACTGATTGCAGAGAGGCAGCGGGTGATGGCCGCGCAGGTAGCTTTGAGGAGGCAGCAGGCTCAGGAAGAGAGCGAGGCCCGGGATCTTCGGCTCTTGTACCCCTGCACTGGGATCGGAGGGGAAGCAGGGATCCCTCAGGGATCGTCCATTAGCGCCGGGGTACCCGTATCTGTCAGCAGTAGTCCGGCAGCTGCCTGTTTTGATGTTTTTGGGAGTGAGAATCAGAAAGACGGTGAGTTGAAATGTGAGATTGTATACTTTGTGTTCATAACTAATTTAATACACAACAGTGTTATTCTTTTTGGTTCCTCTTCAGCTTTAGTGAACTTTGATTGCCTCGCACGCATTTAATTAAAACACCGTTGTCCCTTTTTTTTTTTTTTTCCATCCGTATAGTTTCAGAGGACAAATTAAGCAAGTACAACTTTTACAACGGATTCATGGGTCGACCTCTGTTTGCACCCCATTCCCCACGGCTGCCCTCTCCAAGTGACAAGAAAGAGCTGTCTCCCAGCAAGGACAGCGGCAGAAGTCAATCCCCTGCGATGGATCACCGCTCAGACCATACAGAGAGCCCGCAGAGGTCACTTCCCTCCTCGGATCCAGAGTCGGGGAGCGAGTCGGAGAAGCCCAATGAGTATCTGAGCCCGGACCGTGATCCCACCGACATCATGGCTAAGATCTTCCCCCATCAGAAACGGGACACTCTGGAGTCTATGGTGAGAACGTGCAAAGGTGACATTGTCAAATCCATTGAGCTGGCGTTGAACTCCAAAGAGAACAAAATTGACGCTGACAGCGCGCGCAGGCCTTCTGCGGGACTGCCCGGAGGGCTCGGTGCTCTGGGGGCCAAGTCTGCCTTCTCCCCCCTGCACATACCCGCGTCCCCAGGGGGAGACAGCCTGTACGGCCTCAGCTCTCGCCTGGGCGTCAGCCCCCTGCGGCTGGCCTATCCCTCCGCTAACGGCGGCATGGCAGGCTTCATGTCTCCATACATGACATCAGGACTGATGCCAGTGTTCCCACTGCGTCCACCCTTGGACTCTTATTCCCTCCCCGGCATGATCCGAGACCTGTCCTACATCCAAAGCAAGGAGTCTCTATGCAATGCAGGCCTGTACACACGGCTAAACAGCGAGACCAAATAAAAAAGGACGCATGAAAAAAACCACTTTTTTATTATTATTATTTTGTTAACTGTAGCTTTTAAATAACCGCTTTTCAAGTGCCTCGAACCACAATGGTGTACTACAATCTGACGACTTGATGCTTTTTTTGTTAATGTAAATTTTGCAGATTGTTTATTATGAATAAAGTTATCTTTTCTCGTTTTACACATTTTGTATTAATTTCGTGCTAATATAAAAAAGATGAAGTCTCTCTTGTCGATGTTTTTTGTTTTTGTTTATAAATATACGAATCACATTTTTAACACCCTAAATATGAGAGATGTCACAATATAGTAAAGTTCTGCTAGAAGCAAGTCTTTAAACTTCTCGAATCCGTTATTTAGGCGGTGTTTTCAGCGGATAAAAAAAGAAAAGGAAAAACAACTGCATGTGTCGCACTCAAAACTAACAAAAACCGGACTTTGTCCCACGATAAGTCTTTTTGTTTTCTTTTTCTTTTTTTTAAACACTGGGAAAAAATCAGGCTTATTTAAGTGCAGTAGTAGTAAATATGTTATGTGGAAGGGACCTTGGTGTTGTCTGTGCTTCTGAAGGAGCTCCCGCTGTTAGACTACAAAACATGTCTGCTGGCTCTCTAAAACAGGCTTCACTTAAATGTGCCGAAATAAAATGCTTCAACTTTATACTCTAATTTCTAAAATGTAAATAAAGCCGTAATTGCTGTAAATCTTAATCAAATTCGTCCTCTTTTTCGCCTCAGCTGCCGTTCTCACTTAGGATTGGTCGGTGGGTGATCACATGAGCCTCAAACTAGAAACCAATAGAAAGCCTCAGAAGCGCCACGAGACCGCGTGTTTCAGGAAGTCGGGACGTGCAGTTTGAGATGCTGGCGGTGCAGTGTTTGAAACAGCCTTGAGCGGGATTTTATGAGGCAGGAGCCGCTGACATGCGTGTCTACATTATTGTCGCTGCTGTGTTTTGGTGTGGTTATGTGGACTCGCGGAAAGTAAGAGGAATATCCTCGTCCTGTAAGTCCATTCTTCCCTTTTAGCTTCCAGCTAGGTAGCTGCCAAATATATACACCTACATGGTGCTGAAGCTTTGGCAGCTCCTGGTTTCAAACGCAGGCAGCACGTTACAAGCTCTGATAACAGAGTAAACGGCATAATAATGGTACACAACATTATGAGTGTGTAGTAGCAACACAACACAAACCTGCTGTTTTACCCTCCCCAGAGGATCCGTGCTAAGACACTATAAGCACTCACGCTGATGCAAAATGTTTGACTACAATTCTGGTTGCACCTCAGAGCCAGCAGCGATTATAAAAGTGGGCGTTTGCTTTTATTTTGTAACAGATAAAAGGTTCTACAGAGAGAGGAAGTCGTTTCTGTGCATAGATGGGTCGAGAATGATCCCATTTGAGCAGGTGAACGACGACTACTGCGACTGTGAAGATGGCTCAGATGAACCAGGTAAAAGGTTAATCAGTGGGGCCAGCGGGTCTCTGTCTGCCAGCGTTATCAGTCTGTCTGGTCACTTTGACTCTCTGTTGGGAAATCAGTGTTTTACTTTAAAGACTTTTGAAGGTTTCTGCACTCAGATCAGCTGCATGTGTTTTGGGGGGCAAAACACATGCAGCTGATCTGCAAAAAGCACACGCCGATTTTAAAAGTGCATGCTTTTACATCCTGGGAAGTGTGAGGGAAAAACTGTACACAACAAAAACATAGACTGTCAATACCAAAGACATGCACTGCGTGGACAAAACAAGAAGCCATGAGAACAAGAACCCCCACCAAGGCAGCTCACTCTCTGGAAAGTATTTACATTGTACTGTGTACATATTCATATTGTTTTCCTTTTTCTTTTTTTTAAACATACTTTTAGAAGTCTGTAGTGCAGTAAAAGCAAGTGCAAAGTGCAGGCGTTTGCTATTTGCCCTGCTGAAACCCATTTTAATATGCTTGGCGTAATTTTGATTGCATGCCCGCAGGACATGTGCAGCCTTCATTCCATTGTTTAGTGAAATTTGTTGAATAATAAATATCAAGTGTCAAAAGTTTTTCCCCCCCCAAAAACTTTGTACATTCTAATGTATTCAACTTGTTATGTATTTAATGATTACAGTCTACATAATTACAATCTATTATTGTGATGTTAAATGGCAAAGTAAGAATAAATCAATTCAGCTAAAGTCAAATAGTATCTGTTGGCAACATGTTTTTGTCAGTCTGAAAATGTATTGTCATTTTAAATAGCTTTATACAGCATTATTATCACTTTGACCTGCAGATTAATCTACTAACCTTTTGAAGGAGAGGTCAGAGATCAAATGTGACATGATATTTTAAATTGTTAAATGCTGCTTTATATGTTGACAACACCCAGCACTCTTGAAGAATCATAGTTTGTAGGTTATAATTTTTTATTATTTTTTTCAGTTTTCGACCAATAAATCATTAAATTGTTCTTGAAGTCATTGGTGGATATAAACCAAGTTTTAATAGATTGTTAACGTGAATTATTTCAAAACTTTTCAAGCTATCGTGTTTTCTGGAAGAATGATGATATGCAAACTCTACCATACCTTCTTAGCAAACATAGGCATGCTTTGTGAAGTTACTGGATATTTTGTCACTTTGCCACAGAACCCGCTCCTCACATGTGATGCTGTCTCCTGCAGTGTACAGGGGAGAAAGTAACCGCCTTCTGTGCTTTTCCACATCTGCACATTTTCTACTGTCCCTCCCCTCGATACGTCTTTGACAGACTGTGGCTGAGATAAAATGTTGTGCCCCTGTTTCACTGAAGCTTCAGAGAGATGTTTTACAATACTCTTAGCTCTAACTTAGCTGTAACACTAAGATGTGAGAAACTCCCCACATAAAGCTTGAGTGTCACCTTTTTTTAGCACCTTTTTTAGCAACGAAACAGACGTCTGCATGTGATGACTTATGACTTGCACAATGACACAAATCTGTAAAGTTCTGAAGAGTAAAACCCAGGATCTTCTTGCTGTGGATTGACATTGCTAACCACTGCCTCACCGTGTGCCTGTAATCAGTATAATTAGCTTTAAAAAACCTAAATCTGCTTAGGTTGAATAGCGCAAGTCTTTTCTCTCAAGAAATTCCAGAAATTAAGAAAAAAATGCATGAATTGTTGTCTAATATAAGAAAATTTACAAGGTATTACACATGTAATATAAGTATAAGCACCTTAATGAAATCAATACAAACAAAAGAGATAATGTATGTGGAGTGCATGGCATACCAGGGAGATTTCAGGGTTTAAATATTAAAAGATAGATGGCATTTTCTCTTGTGTAGCATAAATGGGAAAAGACAGAGGAGAAACATCCCCGATTTCATTATGCAGTCGTGGCTTTTATCATTATGCTTTCAAATCAAAGTCACACATCATTTACAGCTTGTATGTGGGGCAAAGGGCTGCGGCTAACCTCTGCCAACACTAACCAGATTTGAGATACACTCATTTTTGAAATTTTAAAAAGACCCACACACAAAATAATGATTAAAAACGAAAAAACCCCATCAAGAATACAAATAAATGTTTAAAAGTTTGAATTTTTAGAGACAGTAATCAGGTGTAGTGGCTCATGTGATTGCAAGCATTGTGAACAGTTTAAGCTAAATTCATTTGTTTCTGCAAATTAGTTTATAATGCAGTGCTGACCGGTTTTCCTTGCTCCATGTAGGCACTTCAGCCTGTCCTCGTGGCCGATTCTACTGCACCAATCTGGGTTTTCGCCCGCACTACATCCCATCATCCAGAGTCAATGATGGTATCTGTGGTAAGGCTGTGGTTTAATATTGTGTCTTACTGTCGGCTGGTAGCCGCCTTTTCTGTTTGCATGTCATCAGGGCAACTTGTGGTCCTGGAAATCCCCGCTGGAGTGGAAACTACTTCAGAGGCGGTTTGAGTAACTTGGCAGGTATTCATAGATTAAAGCCTACAGCCGTCATAGAGCACAGGGAACATTGTCCTATCACAGATACTCCATCCTCCATCCTCATCCGCTTTATCTGAGGTCGGGTCGCGGGGGCAGCAGCCTAAGCAGAGAAGCCCAGACCTCCCTCTCCCCAGCCACCTCCTCCAGCTCATCCGGGGAAACACCAAGGCGTTCCCAGGCCAGCCGAGAGATATAATCTCTCCAGCGCGTCCTGGGTCTGCCCCGGGGCCTCCTCCCGGTGGGACATGCCCGGAACACCTCACCCAGGAGGCGCCCAGGAGGCATCCTTGTCAGATGCCCGAACCACCTCAACTGGCTCCTTTCGATGTGGAGGAGCAGCGGCTCTACTCTGAGCCCCTCCCGGATGGCCGAACTTCTCACCCTATCTCTAAGGGAGAGGCCAGCCACCCTTCGGAGGAAGCTCATTTCTGCCGCTTGTATCCGCGATCTCGTTCTTTCGGTCACAGATACTGTATATCAGTATTGGTGTATCTGTTGTTTAGTTATGTAGATATGTTAATACTTTTATTTTTACATGTTGGACATATTATAGCTGAGCAGAATAGAACCTGACTGATTTATTGGCGGGCTGATATTCTCTATTTGTCGTTGATCACTTTAGGCATTTAAAATAGATGATAAATGAAAATTAAAACAGTAAAGAAGAGATGAGAGAAACGCCATTCAAGCGTGTTATGAATGTAGATGTTGCATAGTTTATCCAGCAGAGGGCACTGTGCAACTTTAGCATGCCTCAGACACAAACACTATGCTGAGGGGAAATGGGTAAATACATAACTGAACAAAACAAACGTCAGGGAAATCTCGTTATGTTTTATATGTCTGAAAGAAGAAAAAATTGGAATATCGGATTTTTATATCACAAAATATCGGTCTCAAAAACACTGTATCGGTCGAGCTGTGAATACAACAGATAAATGTTGGCAACTTCCATCATTAAGTTCCCCTTATTTACTGATACATGGCTGATGTTAGTGAGTTTGGGTGATATATCAGTGTTACAGCAGGTCATCTACTAATAAGAGGTTAGTGGTTCGATCCCTGGCTGCTCCATGTCAAAGTGTCCTTGGGCAAGTTGCTCTCCGATGTGTTCATTGAAGTGTGAATGTTAGAAAGGACATCTATCTATTAGTCTGTTTACCATCCAGCCCTGGTCTTCCACTTACCCGACTGTTGGTCCCTGGTGGGTGGGGCTGGAGTCTGTCCAATTTGAAAAATCACTTCCACTGATATCAGACTTTTTTTTTAACTCCCTAAAACTTAGCATTGTTATTGGCACCAAAAGTCCCATATGAGTTGTCTCTCAAGTTTTTTTCTACATCTCTTTGTGTATTTTGTTAATGCAATAGCATCACAACTACGTAATCATAAACACACTGTCGGGTCTTCATCAAAATAACTTAAAGTCCTGATTTTACTGAGTAAAAACTTGTTGTTTACTTTCCCTCCTTTTGTGTATTTTGCAGACACGGACAGGAATGTATATTTTGCTCGATGTGCAGATGCTGACAGATGCTGTTGATGTACGCACTCTCAGTCTTTTTTGTAGCGCAAACAAACGATGTAGCTTCAACAAACAGAACATGGCTGCCTTCACACAAATGCAGATGCGTACATACAGTCACTTCCCTCGCTCAGCTTTCCTTGAAAAACATCCTGCTTCTATTTTTCTCAAGGCTTTCCTCCATTCTTTCTTGCCACATGCGCTGCCTAATCAGGTAGTTTTTCAGCCTCCCTTTCTTTTCCACTTTTGTTCTCCAGTAGCTCGCCACTTTGGATAAATTCAATACATTCTGCTGTTGACATCTCTGCTCTGTCACCAGCTCGTTCTGCAGCAGTAGCAATAGACGGCATGTAACCATCGCAGGAAATAAAGCTGAAGGAATGAAGCATGAAAGAGCGGCAGGAGAATATTTCCCAAAGCCTCCCTCACCCTTTCCTCTTTCCTTTTATTCTGCTCCCACTTGTCTTCTTCTCATACCTTCTCTCCTTTGAATGGAGCCACTTAATAGCTAATTCATCATCGCTTTTCCTCTTTGACTGGTTGTTCAGAGACATTCATTGGCTTCCCTTTTTGGACTGTAATGCTCTCTTTCGATGGGTCACCAATGGGGTTCTGGATAATTGAGAGATTTCACACTGTGCCCACTCTCTTGGGTGAAACATCAGAGAAAGAGCCAGATCTGAGCACTTACAAAACACCATGCAGCTGATGTTATAAGTGGCTGAAATCAAGAGACCTTCTTCGAAGCGCAGAGAGATGTCACGCAGACCTAAAGATTTAATCTTCAACTTTAAGGATGAAGATTTTCTGGGTAGCTTGACGTGAAAGAGAATATACATTTGTCAGCCTATTAAGTTCTGCATAATTAATTAAATTTTAATCGTGTGGCTTCTCGCGATTAAATGAACACGATGCTGTAAATGTGTGTTCGACGAGAAGAACACAAAGCAAAAGCCAGGAAAGCGCTCCCTAAATCATCGCTTGATGACCTGCCTGCCTATGCCAATCACAGCTGTTCCCTGCACCGCACAGCATGAGCTTTCCCAAATGCACTTGACCGCAGTGATATACTGTAGATAAAAGGCCATTACTGCAAAGCAACACAACTGTCATATTCAACTGCCTCAAAACACAACACAGGCTGCAGAATGATGAAAGCCAAGAAAAACATTGCAATGGCTGCTAATGTGAATCGTCCGGCTTCAACTCAGACGTCCATACTTTATTATTATTACTGTCATTACGCAGAAATGTTTTGTTTTATGCAGTATGTTGAAGTTTTAAAGGATAATCTGGTAGAGCACGACTGATACGGGATTTTTAAAAGGCGTACCGATATTTGGTGATTTAAAAATCCGATATTTTGATGCACTGGTTAATTATTTTTCTTTCACACATAATTAATGTAACAATATAATTACATATAACAATAGAATATCGTTATATGTAGCAATATTCGGTTACGCTGCTCGTCTCTGCTGGGATTGCCTGGTTGTTTTTGGTATTGCCTACAGAAAAGTTACAGAGGTGCCCTCTGGTGGATAAACTATGTAACTTCAACACTTTGTTGAAGGGCGTTTCTTCTTTACTTTTGAAATTAGAATTTTGTGTTAAATGCTGATGCTTATATAAAGGCAAAGAGCTAATACTGACCCGTGATATTGCATACACTCTGGGAGGTACACTTGTTAATGGTATTAATGGTGGCAAAAAACTGCAATCCTCAAGGCACCACATGGGGCTGTATCCAAAATGAAGTCACTCTTGAAACAGTCTCATGTTAAAATAGGCAACTGTACTTAAGCAAGAAAGAAAAATCATTAAAAAAACTAAACATAATTTACACCTTCATAACAACTGTGATTTTTTTTTTTTTTTAATCAGTCACCTTTTAAACTTTGGTTAGGCTTGACTGCCAGGTGGAACCAATATCTGCCTGCTAAGATTCACCTCAGCTAATTGAAGTCGCTGAACTTGACCTTTCAACCACATTTGTGGTGCTGGTGCTTTTTGGAGCTCTGTTACTAGAATTATCTGAGCCATATTATCCAATAACATGCCTTGCTGTGTCGTTAATTGTACTGACAGCCTATCCAAGATGTTTGTGCTTCAGCAAGTGAAATTCTATTTTATTTTTATGTTGCTTAGCAGTGTCTGTGCTGCACCCATACACTGAGCTGCAGTACTTTTCTTACCAGCTTATTCAGCCATGGTCACTTCTGGTTCCAAAACCCCCCAACAGCTTTAAACCCGAGCTTCACAAAGCACTGTCAGATGTCACAGTGGAGACATCACCATGGTTTCTAGCCTTAATGCTGTGCTAAGCTACAGTACTGTGCAGAAGTCTTGATTTCTTTATACTTCCCTTCTAGGGAGCGAGACTTTCTCGTAAATATTAAAATGGACTTGAGCAACAGGTGTCTGGGCTTTCCGAATAGCTTTTATCTGCAAACTCGGCATACTGGGGTGGTGTGCAATGTGTCCTTCAAAAATTTTCAGGAAACTGAAGAAGTAGAAGAAAAAAGAACTAAAAATAAACAACTAAAAGCCAAACTACTTAAGTACTGGACTGAAAATTAGTGGCTACGAGTCCGATGAAGGGATGAATCCAAATTTGAAATCTCTGTCCTCCAGTATGTACAGAAGAGGTCAGTAGAAGGGTATAATAGTCAGTGTTTATGTCTGTAAAACTTAGTGGAGGCTCTGTCATGGGCTGTATTTCAGCCAGTGGTGTTGGGGATCAAAATCGATGGAATTATGAACACAGAAAAGTATCATCAGATTTTGATTCACTGTGCAATACCATCTGGAACGAGTCAGCTTCATATTTCAGCATGACAATGATCCCAAACGTGCTGCCAATGCAGTAAAATGAGTCATGGATTGGCCTCCCCAGAGTCTGGAGCTCAACATTATTGAAGAAGAGTGGGAGCAGAAAACAGAATAAACGGCAGCCAACATCCAAAGAGCTTTAAATGTCCTTCAAGAAGTCTGGAGAACTATTCCTGAAGACTACTTAAAGAAATTCCAAGAAAGCTGCCTAAGACAGTTCAGGCTGTGTTAAAGATGCTGTTGAAGTTTCTCTTGACTTACTGGAAGAGTTTATTGGCTTAAAGTTTCAGCTCAGTTTTTCTGTAGCATATTTTTGTTTAGTTTTTGTTATAATTTTAATGACAAAAACTGTGTACTCTATGTTGGAAAGCAAAATATTGCTTTTGCCAGAAAGGATCTTGTGTCTTTTTGTTGTGTATTAGTTAAAAAACAAACTTTGATCTGTTATGTAGTAATAGAGTAAGACATTGTAAACCTCTCTGTTCTGACAATGTGGTATGCTTTTCCTGTTTTCGTCTGTGTGCGTTGGATTGGTTTCTCCTGTGTCTCTTTGCCAGATTGCTGCGATGCTTCCGATGAATACAACAGCCACGCTCGCTGCCAGAACACTTGCTGGTCAGTCGACTCAAAATTGAGATTCGATATTTATGTATTAACACATGTGCAGTTTGACTCGAAATATGTCACCAGACGCCAGAGGGTCCAGTTATTTAAAAATAAATATCCAAATGTGAAAAGATATTCATCCGGTCTGATATAAAACGGAGATCTTTGAGGAGAATTCACCGATGCTCTGAATAGAAAGCTGCTTATCATAGCAGCAGTGTGATGGACTCTGCGGTGAATCGGTTACTGTGCCACCAGGGGGCATGGTGTCACTATGATTTAAAAACTCAGTGTAGTTCAGGCTGTGTGTGCATCACAACATTGTTTTTGAAGAGTTCATCTGTTAAATGCAAATCTGACTCACGACCTTCTTGCAGTTTTTTCCTCCTCCTCCTTTTTGCTTTAAACTGCTCCCACCACCCAGAGCCTTTTTTTTCCTGGGAGATAATTTAGATAAGTTATAAATTACTCGGCGCAAAGGTGGAAGGTCCCTGAATACAAATGTTTGTAAGAATTCATTTTCCTGCCACGATGTATTCATCATGTTTTTCTGAGCTGCGCTGCAAAGATGGACGATGCCGCGGCGCAGAAACGCAGCCCGCTGTGTAAATGTCGCTAACCCACTTCTTTTGTTGACAGTCCTCTATTATTTCATTCACCGCGCCATTCGTCTCGAAGCCGCGTACAAGCAGAGTGTATCTCATTATGTTTTCACAAGGTCCGCACTCATATTGTGTTTGCCAGGCTTCAGAAACAATTTAGCTGAGCCGCAGAGCATCGGCCCCCATCTTATTTACTCTTCTATTTTCCCATTTGGATTCCTGCTGCATCGCAGGCCCTTAAAAATTGGATTGCGCCATCTCGGTGACCATATCAGGAGCGGCTGGCGTTTTCTCAGTAATGATGGGACTGTGCTTCCTCTCTTTCTCTATCTCTCGCCTTTCCTCCAGGAATCTAGGACAGAGAGAGAGGGCGTACGTGGAGGGCCAGATGAGGACCTTGGATGAAGGTTTGCGACTCAAGCAGCAGCTGATTGAGGAGGGAGTGCTGCTCTGGAGGGAGAAACAGGTATACTCCATTTTTTTTTGGTAGAAGTTCCAGCTATTATGCAGCATGTGTTTGAAAACCACCCGAAAAGAAGATCAGTTCGTGTTCACACTTTTTTTGGCTGCGTTGAGTTGAAACTAAGCCGTCGTCTAAACACGGCCTCTACATCAGGAGAAAACTGGGATAACTTCTGTGATTTCGAGTTTAGAGGTTCCAAAACTATTAGAGAACTGATTAACAGGTTTGAAGCAGTCTTCCTCAAAGCATAGAGTTAAATTAGTGATACAGCAGGGTGACATTACACTGAGTTGGTTTCTCTCACCTGTCTAGTTCAGCATCAAAGTGGGCTTGGAGAATCACCTGTTAACCTAGCATGCATGTCTTTGGACTGCTGGAGTGATTGGAGGGAAACTGCACATGCAAAGAGGGAACATACAGGCTTTACACAAGAAGGCCCCCCAGCTGGTGGCTTCAGCACCACTGTGAGTCTATAGCAGGGGTCCCCAATCTCAGTCCACGAGGGCCGGTGTCCCTGCAGGTTTTAGATCTCACCCTGGGTCAACACACCTGAATCACATGATTAGCTCATTATCAGGCCTCTGGAGAACTTCAAGACATGTTGAGGAGGTAATTTATCCATTGAAATCAGCTGTGATGGATCAAGGACACATCTAAAACCTGCAGGGACACCGGCCCTCGTGGACTGAGATTGGGGACCCCTGGTCTATAGGATCCAATAGGCGGTCCATGACCCTCTGGGGGACACTCCCATAGGGCTTAAAATCTGCGACTCTCCACCAATTGTTCTTAGAACTGAAGAAGCTTCTTGGATGAGAGGTGAAACGTCTTCAAGGAAACTTAAAGAAGTCCAGACGCCTTTCTTTCCAAGCTCCTTAGACTACAATGACCTGGATGATTGAGAACCTTCACAGACGAGTCTAGAGACACGTTTGTAAGACGCTTTGAACCAACAGCTGGCTAAGATGCATGTGTCAAACTCATGATGGCTCTAATAAGAAAAGCTAGTGGATTATATTGTACAGGAAAGCAGTTCTGGTTAGGGGACTAAAGGTAAATGTACTGTGCTCATAGTTTGGATATAAAGACACTCGGTTAACTTTTTTCTGCGTGTGCTGCCATTCAGTGGCTTCTACAGCGTTTCTTAGCTAACGGTTGACGGAAAGGTTAATTTGCTTTCATATATGCTGCTCTCAGAGCATTGCTATTCTAAGTGAGCAGCTTGTGATGCTGTTTTGATCATACATGTTCGCAGCACCTGCTGCTACAGGCGTCTGTTGTGCTCCCGGCACCAGTTTCCAGCACCAGCCTCAGCCTGCTGTGCAGGTACTTTTTGCCTTATCACAGTAAGAAGCTCGCTGCTTCCTAGCTGTCAAAAAAAAAAAAAAGCCCTGCAATTTTCCTCCCTCCATTATGTTACTTGGATCGTGTCGTTTTAGTTGATCAGTTCATGTCATTTCCTGCTGAGTGGCCTCCAGTTTTAGCACAACAGACATCGCTATGCTATATAATGCGTCACGTCTCGGATTCGGATTCTAGTTCGCACTGTTATCTGTAACCCATAAACATCATCATATTCTGCTCCTGCCACCCAACTTTGCATTTTATTGTGTCTCTTAAGGAATTCAGCTGTGACTATACTTCATTTGCCGTCGCTCTAAAGCAGTAAGGAGTAAATGACTGGGTGTAAATCAGCACCAGTAAACAAGTACGTGAGCAATCAGGCCCCCGTTTTTTTTTTCCTCTCTTTTTGACTCCTTTGCAGAACTTGGGGTCGAGCAGCGACTGCTTTACAGTTTTTCCTCTCCATTTGCACATTTACTTCAGCGAGCACTGAGCCAATTTAGAGACGGACTCCTGGAGTTTGGTGCAAATTATATGGTAAATTTGGCAGCTGCGGATCTCCGAGGACGCTTCAGTGGTCTCATTACTTAATGCATTAGTGGCCTTTAGAAACTACAAGTTACTTTCCAACACTGCAGCACCTACAGCTTTAAGTGTATTAGCGATTGAAATGGCAGCATCTGAGTGTTGTTCATCATCATTATTTGGATTTTGGACTCTTTGTTGATGCAGCACATTTACGCTGTTCTGACTTTTTTCAGGGCTGCTATGAATCCTTGTTATTTCCTGCCCTGATTATTCATTTCTAAGGTATCTTGAAGGATCCTGAGCACAGCTGTTTAAATCTTGCAGCGCTTATAAAAGATGTCAGAGAAAAAAAAGAGAAAGAAACCACTTGTTTACAGCACAGATTTGTCTGAAGGCCACTTTTTATCACACTCGCATGTGCGAGCTCACACATGTCTGATTTGCCAGCTGATGATCCCTGGGTTTTTACCCTGCACTCTGCTCTATTTTCCTTCCTTTTCCTTTTTTTCCCCCTCTCCGTGTTCTTTTCGGTGGCAGCTGATTGGCAGATCGAGGCTGAAGTGTCACCCAGCCCTCCTAGCCCTGCCGCACTTTGCGATCCTCTTTTCTCAGCGTGTCTCTGTTGATATGGCAGGGTTACCTCCGGGGCCTCGTGTTGGAAACCTTACACAATGACTCAAAAATGAACTCTTCCTGTGGTTCAAGGGTTCAAGAGGAAACTGCTGTTAAAGAAAACACTTGCGATCAAACTTTAACCAAAAAATAATCAAATTGTAGCCTCATGTGCCACAGAACAAGCAGAAATGGGAATGCTGCTGTTAATTGAATACAAATTGGTATTCAATAAAACCCATTTAAGGATGTTTGTGATTATCTTTCTGTTTATTGGCCCACTCTTAAAAGTACATGTTAAAGCAGGAAATGAAGTGCAGTGTCAGCCGTTCCTTATCCTCAGAATCACTTTTCTCTACTTTTTTCTTTTTAATTCTTTGAAGAATTTACAACAGCGAGAAGCTTTATATTAGTTTCTGGTGTTTTCTACTTCTTTTTTTACACAATGGAAGAACTTTTTGCATGTTATGGGTGTTTTTTCCACAAGTAAATATGTTCTTGTACTCCTCATAATGGAGCCCATAAATCACCGCTGCAAGCTGAAGGTGTCTAAGCAAGCAGCATGGCCTAGAAAGGTAGTCATCCCTAGCTGAACCTCGCAGAATCCATCACTGCATTATGAGAGTCTCTGAGGACAGATTGGACGGCAGAGCTGACACACACACATGCACACACACATGCACGCGAACAAGGAGCTGCTGCTCTTTCATATTAATTGGTCCATTACAGAGAGTGATGATAGGTTATGCTTGGTTGTCAAAAGCTGTCGTATTTGGTGCGACAGCAACACCTCCTGATACAAGTGATTTAAATAGTCCATTGTGCAGGCCCGGCTGCTGTGGTACAAGTTTTTGTAAATACACGGTGTTGGTTGGTTCTGTTTCGGAGGTAGACGAGGAAAAAGAGAGAAAATTCTCGTGCTTCTGTTTATCTGTCAGTTTATTTCGCAATAATAGTCTCTGTGCTTTGTTTATCATTAAAAATCTCATTATAATGATGTTAGCATATGTCTGCGTGTACCCTATGGCCTCCTTAACTGGTGGGCCAATATCAATGAAACGTTGCATGATTATAGTCACACGTACAGCGATTATTAACATTTATATGTTTTTCAAAAAGATTTATTACAAATCCCAGTTCTTTTGATTTATGCATTTATCACCCCCCTGCAAATACAATGTTAGGTTAGTGCGTTTGTTTCATGTGCGACCGTCAACATATATCTCCAAAATTTGTATCCACGATGGAATTTTGTTCAAGATGCAGCTAAATATGGGATGAAGAACTTTACAACGTGCCATGAGCCTGCTGGTGTATATAATCACAGCAGTGTACACAGGAAGGAAATGGTTTTGAGTGCTAAACAACAGCATCCACACTGCTTGCTTCAACAGTGCTAACATGCTGCTATCAAGCAGGTGCGAGGTTTTCTCATGGACATTAACCACTGGTTTGTGAAATCTAACACGTCACACTATAATTAGCTATAGAGAGCAAAAGCACGGTATGTACTAATCTGCAAATATGTTAATTTCATTATTAAAGCTTGGTTCACTCAAATGCCCTCGAGTGGCCATTCAATGAACTGCGGTTTTTGGCATTTCTGCGTTGGCTTCATTTTTCTGCTCTGGAGGTTTATAATTGTATTAACCATGCTACCATTAAAGGACTAAGCACAAAAAATGGATGGTGTTGGCATTACGACTTATAAAACTAAACAATAGCCAAATTTATGAACATCAGATGTGAACGCTGATGTTCTTTTGGCTAGTCCAGCTTGCATGAAAGTTACATTTCCAAAGGACGTTGATTAAAAAAACCCACAGTGGTGAGATTCAAGATTGTAATCAATTTTTCAGATTTAAGACCAATGCAAACTGTTGCTGCTATCTTGCATACTTACTGTAAGGTATAGTTATAAATAGCTATAAATTTGACAAAGGTGGCCATGTTTTTTTCTATTTTTTGTTTCCATGTCATCTCATTAGGCCCAGCTCAGAGAGCTCCAGCAGGTGGCTGAAGACCTGCAGGTCAAGTTGGAGGAACACAGGAGGAAAAAACACGAAGCCGACCGACTCAAAGAGCAAACATTAAAGGCACTGGAAGCAGGGGACGGTGGTAAGGGTCATGCCATTTTTAATCGGAGTCATTTAAAGCTATTTGCTCCTTTCGCTAAATTGCTTCAGTTTGTGGACAGTAGTTAGGCAATTTTAGCAGCTGCGGGGCGACTTTCATTTCATTTCAGCTCGACCTTGCATTGAGCAAAAGTAAATTGGCCTGAGAACCTCAGGTCACACGGTCAGGATGACAAATGGTAGAAGATACGGAGGAGCTGGAAGGGTTAAATACAGATGCCTGTGTCGTTGAAATAAGCGGACTGGGAGAGGATTGCTGAGCAACAGCATATTGCATTTCCCCCAGCTCTCTTTTTACGTTCCACAAGCCTTCAGAGAGAAGTTGCTTATGACTCACTGGAAAATTCCCTTATCACTGCAAGCACAAGCTGGCTCGGCATTTAAATGACGTTCAGACTTGTGTATGTGAACGTATTGAAAGTAGTGAGGCTGGATGGGAAACGGGCTCAGTCATTTTTAGCTCTGTAGTCCATGTGGATTTAGAATCATTAAGTCTGTGTTGGGAAGGCAGGGCATGGAGACCGTTTGGGTTAAGTTAGCTTAATTTTAGATTTAGTTTTAGATTTCTAGCTTGTTGCAGCGCAGATATTAAAGCGGTCCTTCATGTTACGCCTCATAAAACACAGAAATAAAGGATTTATTAATGTTTTAAACTTCTGTCTTATTCTTTGCTCATCCATATATCAAACAGCACACACCTAGATATTGTATAGTGCTGGTAATTGATTCTGCCTTGTGTCAAAGTGGTCCTCAAAATAAAAGTTTTGATTGCAATAAAGGTCATTTGACTTTGGAGCTTCTCAGAGCACACATCCATCATGCCTCCCAAGGTGTGCAAGCTGACCTTTGCTAGTCGTCACGGGCCCCCCCCCCACGTGTTCCCGGCGCCATCATCCTTCACTTCCATTACTGCTCATCTTCAAGGTGTTGCAACCATCAGTTTTCATTTCTGTGGTCGTGTTGGCAGGTCTTGTCTATGTTTTGCCATCCATCTGGGGTCTTATTTTGCAGTTTTAATAAATCTGTGAGTTCATGTGTGTGTGTATGGCTTCTTCAAAGTTCCAGTCTTTGTCCTGCTTATGACGTTACTTGTTGGTGAATGTTCATTTATCTGCCCACAGTAGAAGCTGAAAAATGTATTGATGTGACAGTGTATCTTATTGACTTTTTTTCTTTGGCTACGGTGTGGATACACTGCTGCCAAACATTGATATCTTTATTTAAAGATTGCAGGTGCTCTAGGTGGATTCCCACAGCAGTTAAACTCCCTGAATCACCGCATTATGACTCATTGAGGTGGTGCTTATTAAATGAATGAGTGTAAGTGAACAGAAGTTAAATAACTCGGGGTAAAGAAGAAAGAACTCATGAAGGACAGATCAACAGTTATGATAATGCATGCAACCAGCTCTATTTTCTCCTTTTTTAGAGGCACAATTCAAATGTTGTAGTGATGTATTTTAGGATTACTGTATTGCATTATCATTGTTATTATTATGGAATGTCATGATAGTATTTGTATAATGAGTTAAGGCCTTTAAACACCAGATATGTGAATTCTTAATGCAGATGGTCACATGACAAATTTGCGACATTTATTCTTTCGAACCAAGCTCGATTTTTACAAATGATCAGATCCAGATAAACAGATCTGACCAGTCAAACCGCTGCATTTGGTAACAAGGGCGCTTGTAGTTCAAAATGAACACCACTGCTGAATATAGAAATAATAAAATGGTTCAGTTTTACCTCAGACAGTCTTGAACTCTTGAACATGAGTTCAAAGTGCAAAAGTGGCCATGATACAGCTTCAACTGGACCAAACAATGAAATTTTCCCCTGTTGCTGCCTTCTTCTAAGAATCGGACACACCCAGAATCTCCGTTTCCTCCTTTTCTTCTTTGGAAACATTAGGACTAGCTCATCATCGCTTGGTGCAGACTTCATTTCTTTCACAGTGGGTTTCTTGAGGACAAATTTTTTGCAAAAAATACAACATTTTGGTGTGTATATACGTTACACAACAAGTTTAGATCAGAAAAATCCAGAATTTCCTGTCATGTTTTCCCAACAGGCTCCGCGTGTGATGGCCTTCACTTTGTGATTCGCACTACTGATCTATAATTCACTAAAACTTGAAGGCTGTGATTTGGTTAAAACATAATCCTGATGTTTCTGATTGATTTCAGGAACCACCTGCCTTTAAAAAAAACAACAACAAACCTCTAGGATGTAATTTAAGGGTCACCAGTTTTACTCCAGTTTTAAATTAAACCATTATTACCCATTGTTTTTTACAATTGTTACCTTTACAAACATATTTTCATTAGATAGGGTTAATCTCAGGTCTACATGAAAATTGCAAAACACAATTAACTAAATTACCACATTTTATTTTGTGTCACTGTAACTCTGTAGCATCATGTAATTTTGTCATCAGTGTCACAGTTGTGAAATAATAATTTAAAAAGCCTCTTCAGTTAGTTACCTTAATTATACATTTGGGTCGCAAGAAACATTCGTTAAAACAATTGCCTTAAACGACCTTTTAACGTTGTACTCGTGAGGACACGCATTGAGTTACAAACAAATATAGAAACATCACAACAAGACAGACACTTTTTTTCCACGAATATCTTGTCTTTCCATTTCTGACCTGTCAGTCGCATGAGTCAAAATAAGAATGAAAAGCCAGAAGAACAACCAGCTGAGCCTGCAAAGTAGAACTTAACAGTCTCTCCCTTTACAGCGCCTGTCGCTCAAACGTGTCTCCGGGGCTTCATGCGCAGTTATTGAGAAGTTTTAAAGGGCCAGGTTATTTGTACCCTCAAAGAAAATTAGTTTCTTGTGGCACATTGTGTGCGATACAGTGAAAGATATATTGCAGGACTTTTTGCGGGTGTTAGACGTGACAGAACAACATTCTAAGTGGTATTGATTTCGATATTTGTGGTATACAGTTCATGCGTTTATTAGATTCTAAACAACCACTATGTGTTTGCCATTTTCCTTCTTTTAAATTATCAAATTATTTTGTTAAGGAACTACAAGTCAGTCAATGAGTCCAACCTTCACATATATGACATTTTTATTAGGAAGATATAAAAACATGCTTGTTCATAGACACAGCTGGGTTGCTCAGTGCTCTTCTTCTAGCAAAGCAGTGGGCCTGATTTTCATTTTTTCCCCATTTTGCCGAGCATGTTGGGAAATCGGGAGTAAATCCTCATTGAATAGCAAAGACTTTGTTATTCCCAGCTAATAAGAAAGGATGCTGATCGTGTGCGGTTGTTTTCTTTCCGTCTTAATGGCATCCATGATAAGCCTTGGGTTCACGTCGAGGTCTCCTCCCTCTTTAATGATGTTTGCTTGATATTAACTCCATCATATAGAGGCACAGTGTACGACTCGTGCTAGTTTCTCTCTTTTACTGTACATCCAGTAATGCAAAGCTACGCAGACTTGAAGTTCATCCACAGTTTGAGGGGATTTCCTCAAGTTCATTGGTAATCCACTGGTTGACCTGATTTCTCTAGCAGACCGCCTTGCAAACCACTTCCATTCTGCTCGTGTGCACTTGTGGATGGCCCGTAGCATGAATACAGAGATTGCAGAATGCCAAGGCGGCCAAATAGGCTTAGTTTGCTGTCGTTATAGCACACCACACACATTTTCCACATGTAATTCAAAGAGTTCATCAAAGGCTGGTTATATTTAAAAAGTACACTCATACATTTTGGTTGTAAACAGTAAAACTCCAAATGGGGAAAATATTCTGGACCACGCAGTTCAACCCACTTTATAATTATATTGAGACAGAGTCAACTCAGATGTTTGATGTGTGGGCGTACCTGAATACATTAGTTGCTAAATACATCTTAAAAAAATACGCATCTTGTGTTCAACAAGTGTAGCTATTTTTACAGCTATTTGTACAGCTGCCATGAACACAAGGACGACCCAAACTTTTGTAACACGGATCATTTTAATAATCAGTTTATCTAACAGTTATTTCTTCAGTTTATTTAACTTTTTTTTTACAATTGTACCAAAAAAGCTCCCAAACAAAACCAAATCATAAAATATAGGATTTCATATATTCTCAGTTGCTGTCTTCAAATCTTTTTTTCTAAATTCAACCAATACAACGTCATTTTGTTTTTTCAAAATTGCTCTCCCACGTTTCGTCAATCAGGAGCAGAGAAAGTGATCTTTGTAAGAGACAAACATCTAAAGCTATTTACAGTTTTGCATCTTATAACTAAAATAGAGTGTTAGGATTGTTTTCAGAGAAGTTAGGATGCTGTGTGAAATGTTGAATTTTTAAAAAAAAAGTTTGCTGCTTTATCTAAAATATTACAAAGAGATACTAATTTAAATGACAAGTCTCTTTGCAATTTGGCAAGTTTAAAACTGGCTCATTAAACTAACTTGTTTCAAGATAATACTTACTGAACATTGGCGCTATCTAAGATCCTGTATCTTTCATAGACAACTTTTAATAGTACAAGCTGGGGATAAATCAGACCTGCTCATTGTATGGACTGATCCGATGCAGGTATGTAGTCTGAGCCTGGCATTGGGGCCATTGCCTCTACCATATCTGCTTAACATGAACATCAGAGTGATTTTTGGAGCATAGTATGTGTGTGATGCAAGGTTTATTGTCTTTATTCCTGAAAACGTCAAATAAAGATGGGATTCAGTCACCTTTATTTGATTTCTTTAAAGTGGACTTTTACTTGCAGATAGAGTTCTGTGTAAAAATCTTGAGCCACCCCTCATTTCTTTGTATTTTGATTTCCGGTTATTTTTTAGTGAAGTTTCCTTGAGAAATTGTTGTTTTGACTTTACGAAGGTCTTTTAAAGCTTTCCAGATTTATGAATCAGTGAAGGATTAAAAAAGGCACCTAACTCAAGGGATAAACGAGCGTTGTGTCGACACATAGCAGACAATTCATCAAAGAACCAAATTTAAATTGTATCTTCAGGCACTTTGTTACCAACAGCCTGTCAAAAAACTCATTATTTGTTCACATTTCCTTAGTTGAATTTCTGAAAAATGCACAGGCATAAAACATAATTTTTTTTAACAGCATCATTCCTAACGAACTGCTAGCCATAAACTTGGCTTATAGTATGAAGTATGAGGAAATGTAGGACTAGTATTTGCAAGCCTAGAATAGAAATGTAGCAAGCCTAAAATAAGTCGGCAGTACTATCTACATATCCTTACTAAATACGAAAAAAATTCAGTAAAGACCTGACACAGGAGCAGAGAGAGGGCTCTTCAGTTGAAGGTATGTTTCAGGTAAAGCATACGTGGATATAAAAACACATGATGAACACTATGAGTCATGGATTGGCCTCCCCAGAGCCCAGACATCACCATTATTGAAGCAGTGTGGGATCATCTTGACAGAGAACAGAACAAAAGGCAGAAACATCCAAAGAAGAGTCCTTCAAGAAGCCTGGAGAAGTATTCCTGAAGAGTACTTACAGAAAGTACAAGAAAAGCGAGTTCAGAGTGTGTTGCAGAATAAAGGTGGTTAAACCAAATATTGACTTTTAAGCTTGTTAGAATTTCACAAACTCTGTTTTTGCCTCAGATAATGTATTTCCATGTATGTTTGTACATATTTGAATAAATTGATGTACTCTTTTCCCATTTTCCAAGCAAAATATAAAGAAATCGGGTGTCGCTCAAGATTTTTGCGCAGTCCTGTATATGTAAGGAAATCTCTGTATAAAAATTGTTTAAAGGAGAAATAGATTATAAGCCCTTTAGCCATAGATGATTACGCTTCCCTGTCTTTAATGTGCATTCACATGTAAATGCAAATGCTAATGGTAGGTTTGAATAGGAGGAGATTAACTGAATGCAACAAAATATGTATTGTTGGAATATATTAATATAGAGAATGTCTGTATCTTTGTATATGAAGGATGTACTAAGCACTATAGACAGAGTGTCTGCTATCTTGCCTCTGAGGATTCGAGTAGTTCCCCTGAGCTAACCTATATGGACCAGATCCAGTCATAAACACTGGATGTACTTCATTATATCCTGTTCTCTGGAAAGCAGAGAATGAAATCAAAAGACTACAGGTTCTTGATATTTATTTCTAATGAAACATGATTTGCACAAAGAAAAAAATAACAAAAAGTTCTTGTCTCCCTGACTGTAGACTTTATAAAACGTATGTCTTCTTGATATCATGCAATAACACGTGTTGCAGCAGGCATTGTCCTCCTGTTCTGAACTCTAACAGAGTGCTTCATATCCCTGCTTATATGTCTCCTCTCCAGATAAGGAAACGCTTGATTGTCCTTGTAGAGCCAAACAAACAGCGTCAAACATAAAAGAGTTCAGAAGGTCCCATCAGGCTTGACATTTTCAGTCAAGCGGCAAAAACCCTCACTGAAAACAGAGCTTCACTCTGAAATTCCATTAAATTTGATATATTTTTAAAATAAGCAGGACTGAGTGATGGTAGCTCTGCTAAGCTCTCCACAGAGAATGTAGACTAGTTTTATTCTTTCATCTTTATTAATTGTACCTTGTAATTTAATAGTTGATTTTTCGAGTTACGAATACCTGAGCTTCCTCGCAGCACAATCATTTATCTCATTTGTAAAACCTGCGTGTCATATCAGCTCCAGGTTGTTAAAAAATTTCCTGGAAAATCACTCACAGCCGTGTGGGAACCTTGAAAAGAGTTCTGGGAATAAGGCAATTAGCTCAGCAACTGTAATCACAACCTTGATGAATTTATGAGCAAACTCTAATGAGTAAGATATTGATTTTGTACACTGCAACGCTCTCATTGTGCTGCAGTGGTTTTCTTCCTGAACGTGATGCACAGTCTGAGTCATTCTGATGCTGCGAACGCTCACCGTTAAACGCACCGTTTAGGTTCAAATATTTATTTTCAGGTTTCTGTCTCAGTATTTCCAGTCTCCTCATCCCCTCGATAAAGCAAAAACAAAAAAAGATTCTACCTGCAGCGTTTTTTGATCTGTTTCCATTTCAAAGCATTTTTTTTTTCATACAGAAAACTGTAATTTCCCTTCTTGGAAATCTTGCTTATGGTGTATAAGAGACAGGACAATGTGTGTTTTCTTAGCCTTGGAGTGCAGCGCGAGCCTACAATAACAAAGCTCTGTGTGGATAACATGGTCTGTAGGCTAGGCGTAGATCTGCAGTCTCCCGCTGATATGTTCCATTTCCCTCTGTTCTCTTTGTGCCTCTCTTTTATTTTACGAGTGTGCCGTGATATTGCCCGAGCAACATGGGTGGATGACTGATGGTGTCCATTAGTAAACATAGTCCCCCTATATGTGCCGTCGGCCTAAAGAGCCAATGTTTTGAACCTCTTTCCCCCATTTTTCTTTTTTTTTTGTTTGTTCTCCCTCCTATTCTCTCCTCTTTTATTTTCCCCATTCCTCTCGACTCTTCCTCTTACCTTTTGCCAACCAACCCCCACCCCACCCCACCCACCACCCTCCAATCCCCTGCATCCACTCTATCTTTTTTTCTTCCCCTGCCGTCGTCTCCATCCATCCTCCTTATGGTTGTTTTTCATAGCTATGGCTCTGCAGTAGAGGGAGGGATGAGACCATTTCTCTTCCTCCTTTAGTGCGCTCACTTTTTTTTTTTTTTTTTGCGAGACAGAGCGACCAGAGGATGGCTTGAGAATGTCAAGCATTAGGTTGGGAATAGAGTGCTGCTCAAACAAAAGAATAAGCCACTAATATGACAGATGCTGTGTGTATTGCAGGAGAATATTAGCAAATCTTGTTTAACTCCCGGGGTTGAATACAGTCAACAAACAGGGGGTGGGGTAGGGTGACGGGAATCTGGCTTCTCCGTAGACGTTTGCAGCTCCCGGTCATGTTTCCGGTGTCACGGAGTGGCGTACGATCTAGCATCTTTTAAAACTTTTAATCCCACAAAAGGCATGCCTTAATAAATATGGATTTATTTTGGCAAAGATTGGTTTGAGAAAAGGGATCGTTTTTTTTTTAAACACCCCTGCATCACACACTTAACACAGTTGCTTTACTGTACACTGGGAAGAAATGCTAATTTCAAAATGAGCTTTTCTGTAATTAGTACAGAAAGATAATTGCGGCGGATGTGCAATTAGCATTATGTAAAGTGTTTTTCCCCAGACTTGGGGGCCAATCAGTTTACCCCTTGTACATTCTCTGCTCTGCCGATGACACGGGTGATGCTCAGTGCTGAACATAAGAGAACTTCCTCTCCTTTCCACTCGCAGTGAATGCGGATTCACAGAATGAATCGGTTGGGGTCACATGCTCGCTGGAAAAAGGGGTTTGAGGAAGTTTTTGCGTCTCCTTTTCATCTGCCTGCGTACATGAATGGAGAAGAGGGAAATCACTGTCATACCAGCCGTTACAGCACAAAGCCTCCTGATTGCATTCTGGACTCTGGCATGCTTTTTTTTTTTTTTTCCTACAGGGAAACCAAATGTTCTCTCACAGCGTGACTGACTCATTGCCTGATTGCCCTCCACACCCCCCATATTTTTTAAATCCAGCTCCATCCTTTTCTTCATTCCTGCCTCTCAGTTTGCATTCAGATGGAAGTGGTTGCTATTTAAACAATCACATAATTCTACAGTAACACGTGATTCTTTATTTATTTATTTTAGGTCTCATCAGACATCAGAACAGCTCCGTTGCCAGCATTTTCCATTTATTGGACAGCAATAAAGATGGCAGGTAAATAACTTGTATTCAGACTCTTTTGAGTCCTGTTTTTGTTTTCATGTTCTGGCCAGTGCTACCCATTCTAGTGAGTCCGGAAACCTGCACTCATATGTGTATGAAGTGTCAGCCTTAAAATACTACCCCCCAAACTAGAAACATATTCTATTAATACTTTGTTGATTACGCAGGCAAAGTTTTGTATAATAAAGATCCACTGATTCAGGTTTTGAAGGCTACCAGTGATGTTTTTATGCTGAAATAGTTTTTCCTTGTTGGGTTCTACTCTTGCCAGGGTGAATGGGCTTTTTGTTGCATTATTTCATTGCTAAAAAATCCAATACTACAAAAAAAATATTATGTCGTCATCCAGCACTCTGCAGAAGTCTTCAGCCACCCCTTATTTCTTTATATATTGCTTCCAAGGAGCCAGACTTTAATGTAATTTGTTTAAAGTGACCTTGTGCAATATTTCTTCAGGCTTTCTGAAGAGCTATTAAACAGAAACTTGATATATTGGAATGGTGTGTGGTGTCTCCCTGCGACCTCCCCTGTACACTTAATGATGGGTTTTCACACCTCACGATTTATCAGTAAAGTCGTGGTTTGACTACCATTGCAATAGTTTCTGGGTTTTTCCAAAAGTAGGCGCATAGGCATTGACCACAGTCACTAACTTCTAATGCAAACCCAGTTATTTTGTTCTATAAGCAGGCCTGAAATATGACAGAAACCACTCAGTTCAAAAAAATATTTCAAGGGTTACTCATAAAGACTTCAGAAATAGGACAAATTTAGCAAAGACCTGATACAGGATGTGAGAGATGTATCTGGCCCTTCAACTGATCCAAACAGGGTATGCCAATTTACACAAGAACGGGACTGAAAATCCATTGCAACGGGTCTAACGGAGGGATGACTCCAATTTGGTTCAAATTGTTGTCAATAGGTGTTGGGGATCTTGTCAAAATGTATGAAATTATGACCATGGAAAAGCATGGTTAGAGTTTGATACACCTTGTAAGACAATCTGGAAAGCATATGATTCGCTATGGCTGCAAACACCACCAAAGCAGTAATACCATACCTGGATAGAAAAACATACAATGAAACACTACCAGTCATGGATTGGCCTCCCCAGAACTCGGACCACTGCATTCTTGGAGCGGTGTGGGATCATCTTGGAGCCAAGATCCAAAGAAGAGCTTTGAATGACAAGAAAGCTGCATAAGAGAGTTAGAGTTAAGTCCCGAATTTAAATCGTTTGTTACATTCGATCTTTTTTTATCCTGACAAATGATCGCCTGTCTTTGAACATTGTTCTCTCCAAATTGATTGGTGACAAAAGCCAGTCATTAATTTACGGGCCACTAGCGGTCAAATGAAACTGTACCACAAAACACGAAATAACAACCACAAAAAAACAAAACAAAAAAAAAACTGTTGAAGAAGTTGCTTTAATTTCTGGCAGAGTGAATCGAGGAGTTTTAGGAAATATTATCATGTCAGATACCCTCAAGAGAAATTCTGCTAATGCAGCAGAGTGAAACCAAAACAACATGAAATATGATAAAGAAGATCCATAACACTGGATTAAAACTATAGGTTGTCACTCGCATTTATTCCGTCTTGCATTACTCGTGCTATAAAATAAATGGGTGTTCACATCACTATGAATATGGATTACACTCATTAGTTCCACCTTAACTTGTGGAGCAGTGAAGTCTCATCAGTCTGAGTCGAATGCGCGCATCTCATTCCCTGGAACTCCTACACCTATTTATTCTCCAGCAAGCCTCAAAAAGTATTTCTTCGCCTTATTTGCATTGTTCGATCTTCAAGTCTCAGCAGGCTCACTTGTTGCTCCGCTCCCCAATCTCCCGGCCTTCCTCGCAGCTACACAGACGAACTAAGTTGCTGTCAGGATCGGCGTCTGACGGCGGCCAGCTTTAAAGGGAATGGCATCCGTTTTGCTGTCAGGGAAGATATGTAAATTTTTCTAGTGGCTTGCAGAAAAACGGAGTGCATGATATCCAATGAGGCTCTCCCCCTTCATGCTTTTCTCCACAGCCATCCACACCCTCACATTCCTCACTTTCCCACAACATCCTTGAAGTTAAAAAAAAAAATCAATACTTCTTAAGCTAACTGGGCAAATTCTTCCGGAAAGGAAGCTGGCCTGGGCATAGTAAACTGAAAGTGCTATAAAACATATGGCCGCATCGAGGACGAAGTGCTTGTGCAGCGATTTTCTGCCGGAGCGCTATATGCCCACTTATGCATTCCTGCGATTGGATGCAAACCATTATTCAAGCCCTCCTGCCCACCCCCTCCCAGCCACAGTCCCTTCCCTCCCCAGCTCTGGCTCCATCCATCCACTCCATCCAAAGCACCGCCTCGCGCTTAAACAAACAGATTACTAAACTGAAATATCTGCAAGTGTCGCTCATTTCTATCCAGCCATTGTCTCAGCCTGTCAGTATGTGGATTCGGCGAGCTGGCTATCTTGATGCAGGACGTGTCCTGATGCCCATTTGAATAAAGCAGGAAGTGAAGGCTTTGCACTCGTGTGCTACATCACCAATCCTCCCCTCCCCGTGCGGCTCTGCGGCTCACATGCCCGAGTGTCAAGCTTGATTTAGTCGCCGTTATGATAAATGCAAATTTGCTGGTATACCTGACGCTTGCACGTTGCCGGGGACTTTGATCGAGATTAGCATGCACACTACAGGCTCTTTATCGTGCACAAAGCAGGAGAAAAAAAAAAAAAAAGCTCTTGGCTTTGTCCCAAATGACACTTAGCGAAATGTTATCCCATTCTTAATCCACTTGATTGGAATTGCTAATTATCTTTAATGCAGATTCACAGATAATTGTTCTCTCATTTATACTGTGAGCTAATCTCATTTTTGTGTCACCAGTAATTGCTTCATGCAACCCGTTTTTTTTCTTTTTTTCCTTTAAAGTTTTGAATCTGCTCTGATATGCATGAAGAAACATGTCAGTGGTAGAGATGCCGCTGATTATCACCACAGTTTGTACTTAATACTAATATTAATTCTGTATAAATATTATTACTGGGAGTAGACGCGGCAGGCTAACGCTGTAGGCTGAGTGAAATATCTTTGCATGCGGCATTTCCGATGTTTCGGTCACACCTTTAACATCAAGTTTATATATTTGCAGTCTCACAGATTCATATTGTGTTACAGGGGGGTAAATTATTCCCCCACACGTTGTTCATTAAGGTAGATTCTTGCCTTCCTCGTGATTATTTCAGCCCAAACCTTCCTGAGCACCACACACAAGTGCAACCCACTGTGCCAGCTGGCAAGCAGTTGGCAGCCCAGTGCAGGATTAACTGGTACCAGTATGCTGGCCTATAAATAGAGTCTACCAACTGCTTCAGGAAATGAACCATGATGGAGCCTCCCAAAGGCCCACGAACAGGTTGTGCTTTTTATCCCCTCCCCTCTGTCAGGATTCATCAGTGCATGTGTGTGAGTTCCCTAATATTTTTACTGTCTTTCTCAGGGAAACCTAGCAAAGCACCTGCTCTCGAGATCAGGTCTGCATCTGCCCTCAGTGATTGGGGGCAAAGCCAGTTTTCCTCACACCAAATTTTATTTATTTATTTATTTTTTAGAGGCGTCATTGTGTGGCCTCCGTGCAGCTCGACAATGCAGAGGGATCATTGCTTTTCTCCAGCACTTACCCCTAGCATTGATCCTCTGTAGTGGAATAAGCTATTTGCTTTGTATGTTTGCCTGCACGTCCGCTTTTGATGGACTCCTAGGATTGATCCTGGCCATGCAGTCATTATCTCCATTCAGTTTAGCGCTGGTTTACGTAAAACCTGAGGAAGGAAGACACCAGCGGTGAAGAATGGCCGTAGAAAAAAAGATCTAAATGCTGTAGGATAATAGCTGGCATGAGTGATTTTGACTGCACTGTGTGCTGCTTTATGTTTTGTGCAGTTTAAACTGCGATCGGCTAAAAGGAAAGAGAGGTGCTCAGCTCAAAGTGAAACACTTTTACCAGCAGAACATCCTTGATCGCAAAATGTATTGTTGGTTTAATGCAGTCGGTTTGTGTTGCTGACCGGTTGTGCATCTGATCAAAAAGTTTAGTATTTGTTTCTTTTGTGCAAACTTTGAATCCCTGCCACAGGAAATGAGACTGAAATGTGACTGTCTCAGTGGGCCTCAGGTGCTCGTGAATGCTGTGCTGATGACATGTTACGTGGATCATGATGAAATCAACTTATTATATTGGGCAAAAAAAAACATTGGGATGAATACCAATATGCTTCCTGATTTTGTACCCTCTGCAGTTTGACAGTGGATGAAATCAAGGCTAAAGTGGTGCTTGTCCACGATGAGCAGCGTGTTCTCTCTGAGGATGAAGCACTGGTAAGTTCATCTTTATTCACAGTTTAAGCTACAACTCTGCAGGTTATATTTTTTTTAATGATTTATGATTATTTGATGCTGGATGGGGAAACAGCCCAGTGCTACTCCTGTGTATCTAAAAGTTTCTTGGTCGTCCACATCGTGTGTGGCTCTCCAAAGTTCCCTTCAACTGCCATTTCCTAATGACAGCTGGAAGCTTTTTGATATCTTTTTATAGCCTAGCCCAGTCCTGGAAGCCTCAATTAGCTTTGCAGTTTCTTAGAGAAGCCCGTGGTTGTTGAGTGCTACCACAAGAGTTGAAGAGTGTGGAGGATTTATCAGCTCTGAAGTCACCAGCTGATGATTCCCTTAATTAAGGCCAAATAAGTTAATGAGGGTCTGAGGCTTTTTATGTGAAAATGTTACCTTGGTATCTTTTGCCTAGTCTCACACCAAAGTATGCCACCCTTATTGTTGGCAAGAAAAATGTTGTATTTTCAACAATAAAAGAGCTGTTTTTTTGCTTTGTAGGGGAAGTCTTTTCACCCCTTCTTTCTTTGTTGGAAAATAAAGTTTTTCTAACATGTATGACGTTTTAAAAAAGTCTTCTTTAACCTAAATACTAACTAAGACATTTTGTTGTCTAATCTGATTAAACAGTGAGTGAAAATAATAATAATAATGATGATATACAGGAAATTAACCCAAGTCTCATCAGAGCAGCTTTTATGACTTGCGCCACTGCCATCCATCCATCCAACCTCCTAATGCAGTCTTTGTTGGCTTTTCTGTGTGCACCGGGGTTGTCACAACACTGGAATTTCACACTCAATAGTTGCACCCAGGAGTATAATTTTTCATGGCATGGGGGGGATGACGACATTAAGAAGCATCTTTTTTTGTATTCAGCTACAGTCCTGTTTATCTGCTGTGTGTCTGGTGACTTCTCACCTTACTTCTTCTGCTGATCAAACAGCCTTTTCTCAGCTTCAGTCAGGGACTTTAAGAGAAGTGTAACAATTTTCAGACACAAATAACTTTGTAATCCTGTGAAATTAACTTCATTGATTCTGCAGATGGGAGGAATTGATCACATTTGCTGCTTAGCTCCCAGTAGCAGTAGTAGTAGTACCTCCTACTTTAATAATAACAGATGACTGTGCGGTGGCCAGGTTAATGTTTATGATAACGTTTTAATACTTTAGTGTTGTTGAAACAGGAAATTCCTCATAAAGACGAGGGTGTCAGTTTGTTTCAAGCAGTGTTCAGCTGCTAGTGAGGGGAGGGGCTGTGTGCTGTCTGTATGCAGGGTGCTGAAGTTGTGTCAGCTAGAGGCAAACACAGCACTGTTCAATATTGTTGCAATTTATCCAATTGTCATTTTTTGTATCAATTAGTATCTGAGAGTGCAGGTAGACAGTCACAGGACATCTACGTAGGCCCCACCCTCTCATTTTATGATAAAACTAATAAGTACTTCACCGCATTGCAGCTGGGTTGAAACTTCTGCACCTACTGGAGTTGTTTTTTATTTTTTTATTATATGTTTATTAATGATTTATTGATTGATTGATTTTAATTTGGGGGAAATTTTTCAAGGAGTTACTTTAAAAAAGTGGAAGTTATTGCATTTTTAATTAGTAAACTTAAGTGACACAAAAACACTTTATTCCTCAACATTACTGAAAACCATCATAGAAACACAGACAAACCCATAGCTTCCACACCGTATCTACACCATCAACAACAGGACATTCTGCATATTTGCATCCAGATATCCTGCTGAATTACCGCTCGTCAATTACCCTTTTTGTCCGCGTCAGACTACAGGACTATATAGCAGATTTACCTTTGATTCCTTTCCTTATCCCGACATTCAAATCTGAGTCTGGACCCCGTCAGTGCTGATGTTCGACCCATTATCTGGTACTTTGAAGGGTTTACAGAACCATTCTTAAAGCCTACAAAAGTGCTTCTGGGCTCATCGGGGCTGTCCTGATGATATCAAACATGTTTGATGTTTAAATCGTTACAATCTTGATTGTTACACATATAATTGCTTCAGTATGTACACAGCAGACAGTGAAAATAACAGTGGCAAAGCGAAACAACAAGGTAGTCTTCATGTGCTTTGGGAAGACAGAGATGGAGCAAGCTGAACAACTTAGTAGAGACTCTCAAAGACTTTCAAGTTATTTCTAGAGCAGTTGACTGTAATGTGAAGCAACATAAACGTTTTAGTCTTTGATGCTAATGTTAGTTTGGATACTGTTGCTTATTACTACCAGTCTGAGCCAGTTGTCCTTGATGACTCATCGATAGATATATGAATGTATATAATTTTGGGACTGTGTATTTCTCTACGTCATTAAATTCATTACATATTAATAAATACATATATGAGGAAATATTATTCCATATCTCTAAACAGTATTGCTGGAGCGCCTTGAGGCAACTGTTGTTGTGATTTGGCGCTACATAAATAAAACTGAACTGAATGAAATTGAATTGAATTTCCGCATCCGCCAGGGTCCACTCAAGTCTGAGTGACAGAAATTTTATCCTAAGATGATGAGTGCAAGCGTCCATGGGGATGTCCGCGTGCCTGCTTGTTTTTTGTGCACTTACAACTTTGCGGGTGCTCCAGGCTAGTGGGCTAGTATAGGAAAGCAGGAATGACTTCTCAGCCAACATGTCTCCAGCTGTCCATTTCCATGTCTGCCAGAGTATAATCTAGGCTTTCTTCCCCCCTCCATGCTCCTTGAAAGAGTCTGAAGTTATGCCACAGACCTCTACTCTCTTTCTGCAGTTCAAATCTCACCTCCAGTTCTCACTGACAAATACACAACCTTGCTTAACCTGCTCTCACCGACCACTTTATCATCCAGACTCTTGAAACAGCCTGCTTTTTCTCATTGCACAGTGTTGCTAAAGTTCCAGCAAAAGTTGGTGAAATTCACATGAGGCTGAGTTGCCTCACCTGAATGTGATACACCAAATCAATAATCTAAATAATATCCAATAATAATGTGTGTATATACATGCAAACATATGTAGATACACACTCTGTGTTATTTGGGATTTGACAGAAGTAAAATCTGTGAATCTGTAAAGTTTCTTGTTATATGTATGACTCAGTTTTAAAAATCAGTTATTATTATGGAAGTCACGCTGCAGACTGCCACATAAACAAAATGATTAACATTGTGAAATTTGCAATTGCACTCTCTCCGTTAGTTGGTTTAAAGATGGGAACCACGTCCATTATCACTCGCAGTCTTTGGTTGCTGTCTTTAAAGTAACTTTGGTGTGTCGGGATGGCGATAAAATGGCAATAAGATAAAATCAGTCTGCTATCAGTTTGTGATTGACTAGTTTCAAGTTGGTAATTATATGGAAACTGTTATACAGCAATTAACTGTAATAAACTGCAAATCTGTTGCTGTCTAAATACAAAAAAGTCCATAATCATCATACTTCATACTTACATTGAGAGTCCAGCCAGAACTTCATAAATTAATAACAGAAATTCTGAAATTCCACCAGAAAGAGTGACATAGTTTCTGCAGGATAGCAAAGGCACTTGTATAGGAATACAGTCAGCATGAAATCAGAATACAACCAGAATACAACCGGTCCAAAGTCCTCCATTGCAAAGGGATGCACTGCAGTTATTTACAAACCTTCACCATTCTGTCGGCGCAGCCAGCCGTTAAAATCATTCTGAGTCAGACTGCAGCTACCTGCAATCAGTCGTCGTTTGTGAAAAAATTCAATGCAGTCACAAGGCAATATCAGTTTTTCTCCTTTGGTTGCAAGAAAGTTGTTGTGCTATTTTGTAAGTGTGAATAAACTACAACAATATATTAGAAATATATCAATTAATAATTTTTTTGAAAAAGACATAAGTAGTTTCCCAAAACATCTGGAGTAAGTACTGCATTTACTTGGGAGTACTTTCATCTGTGGCTCAGTGCACAGCTGGTGCACTGGTGAGTATTTATAGCATCTGGACTGTAGGTAGGAATGTCAGACCTGTCAAGCTGCCTATTGCATAAGAACACCATCGAACATATCTCTTTTATGTCTAAATAGTAGTTTAGTAGTTTTATCTTAGTATACTATATAGCGCTATCTAAAAATCAAATATTGATTTAATCTGCTGTTGCATTGTCTGCAAGTTTGCTATCTGGTTTCGATCAGCTGTGCGCTTTCCTGACTGGTTCAATGTTTTTCCCCCACTTATACAACAGGGTTCCTTCCACAGTCATTTGAATTCCGAACAGGAAGCGCACAGTGATTTTCCCTCAAGCTGCTGTGTGCGAGACGGCTGTCTGCTTCACTCTAAACTTGTTGAGCCTCCCTTGTACCAGGCAGCACATACCAAAAATCTCTGGCTGTAAACAAAAATGGCCAACGCTTAAATTTTCCTCTGCCTTTTCCCTCCTGTAAATCATATGCACAATAATAAACAAACATGCAAATTACAAAAAAAAAAAAAAAAAAAAATCAAAGCACGTCTGCTGGGTTCTCCCACTGCAGGGCGTGAGGAGCCTTTGAGTAGGTTCTCACTAGGCCGAAAATGTGTTTACAGATATTTTCACAAATTAGTATTTAGTTGGAGTTGGACTGTCCTCCACTCCTTAAGGGGTGGCGATGTGTATTTTTTGCTTTGGCCTACTAATTTTAGCCTCTGTAAAATTCTACCGTATTCGTTTGTTGTGTCGGCATGCAACGGAAAACAAACCCGAGCAGCTCCAGCGCTTTAACCAACATGAAAGACTCCAAAAAAATCAGCGCTCATTTGTTGTTGTTGGGTTTTTTTCTCACGTTTTTTCTCCCCTGCTTGCTAACGGGGAGACATTCCTAATGAATTCAGCTGCATCTGAAGAGGATGAATCAGTTTGAATATGCATGAATATGAAAATGTGTACTTAACTGCAACCACAACAAACCGTGATCAAGCTGGGCAAATTAAGCAGGGTGCCATTGACAGTGGTTACCGGGCAATTTACATTAGAACTGACAAGCAGCCCCACGTTAGCACCTTAATCAAGGTCCAGGGGCAGTAACAGGTGTGCCTTTAAAAGTTAATTGCGTGTATTGGTGCGGGTTTAAGTAAAAGGTTTTGTTTTGAAACCCTCTTATTGATTCTTTGGTGTTTCTGTCTCAGAAACACATTTTCTGGCGACTTTAACGTTGCCGTTACTTCACTATACAGCTTGTGCGTACTCTAAATGTGTTTCCTCAAGACACAGAAAGAAAGTAATAACCCCAAAGTACCTGTTTTCCTCCCTCTATATGAACAAAGACAAAAGAAAACTTTCCTCCTTGTCGGTTCTCGGCTGTAACGTCTGAAGACCTTGATAAGTTTTCTCCTGTCGGGGCCGTATAGGTTTTTGGCACGCTTATTCAATTTGTGTCATTTTCACATCTTTTTATTTCCCCGCTTCTCCCCTTTCTCTTAAGAAGCTTTGGTCTCCACAGAAAATTCAACTTCCACTTCAGCGGCCCAGATAATTCAAGAACAGAGAGGATTTTCAGGAGAACAATTTGATGATCAAAGGAGGCGCTGAGCTCGGGAGGGAGAAGGGATATTCTGAAGTGGCTCTCTGTCGCTATTCTGTCATTATGTTATAGCCGTCCACTCCTGTAAAGAAAAAAAAAAGAGCTGATAATGTAGGTCCACTCGTGTTTGAAAGGTAATCATGCTGATGAAGGAGAATGTTTTTTGTTGTTAAATAAAAAAAGCAGCTGAGATTTATGTTGTGCTGTTTCTATTCTCCGAACGTCAGATGCAGCCGACGTCTGAACAGAAATGATTTCAATACTCAAACCGAAACATTTGCACTAAATCAGACAGAACTCTTATTTCTTTGGGTATTACCCGTAGGACAATACATTTTCAGGAGCACCAGTGTGTAACCAAGCTTGGACTCCAGCAATGTGCTTGTGAACTAGAGCTAGAGGAAATTGCCTTCTCTCAAGCTATAGACATTTGTGCCGAGGTGAATTTCACTTATCCATCTACTACCCACTCGCTTCTCTTAAAGCCCCGTACTCAGTCTAGCAGAAATGGAAAGAGATGGAGAAAATAACATGTTTTTCTTTTTCTTTTGAACACGAGGACGAAAGAAACCCCCCAGATTTAACGGGGGGGAGAAAAGTCAGTTGCTGTTTGGTGGTGATAAGAGAGAAAAGTTGAGGAAATTTCACATTTTTGTGTGTAGCTGGAAAAGGTCAGGGGTTTCCCCATAACGGCCTGCCTAGTGTGTATGGAAATCCTGCTTGTTTCACAGTTTTATAATATTGACCATGCCCTAGGGTTCCCTAGTAGACGAGCTGACATTGCCTTGGTGGTAACGAGGCAGAAATGATGACGGTGTAGCTGCTGTGGTGTAGTTGGGAGGTAGCGGTGCGTAGACGACCAGGGGGGGGAAACGGAACATTTAAGACGTCAGAGCTCTTTGGGTTACCTGTGAAGTTTTGCAAGTAAGATTTTTATCTCTGTGGTTGTTTCATCATTTTAAAAAATAATGATTAAATGTCTAGATTTAATCATTATTTTCAACATTTCAGACTATTAACTTATGATTATCAGACACATTAAAAAGTCTAAACTTACCTTAATCAAAATTGTAGGTATGAAATATTGTGACACAAATAAATCATGTGTAATAATTATTGGGCCAAGTTTTTTCAATATATCTATGCGGCCCATGTGTGGGGCTGCTCAGCGTCAACGCGTTAGCGCAGTTAGCTCGTTAACACGTTAGCGCCGTTAATGCGGTTATGGCGTTAACGTCACTTTAACAAGATTAACGCTGACAGCACTAATATATATATATATATATATATGTATATATATATATATATATATATATATATATATATATATATATGTATATATATATATGTGTGTATCCTGTTTATCCATAGAAATATCAAAAACATTCCCTCTGCTGTTCATCCAATCCCAACATTTTTCTGTCATGGTGGCAGCTTGACAACATCCCACAGAGCCTAAAAGCACCTGCAAAGCAAAGCAAGCAGCCCTGACGTGACTTTACCTCCCCATCTTGGCAACAACACTCGGCTCTCTTGATGTTCACAACATCCACTGAAAACAAACACCGGGTGCCGGTGTTGCGTTGTCATTCCACCCCTAGTCAGTCCCGAACCAAGGTCAGCCTCTCAGCTCGGCTCTTAACACCATCTGTTTGAGCTGGTTGACATTTGGCCCCGGCCAACGCTTAAATCTCACTTCAGAGGGGGCCCGGCATGTTTGCATTCTGTTTTTGTATTTTGTGTCAAGAGGGCAGATTTCACTTAGATTTCATCTCAAATCCACAAGATAATATCTTATTAAATGTATGTTAGATGTTGGTGAAGTGAGAGACTGTGACATGTACTCAATACATGTTTAGGCTATTTAGGGTGTAATTGCTTTTGTCTTTTCATACAGTGCTAGGTGCAAATGGCTTATTACATCCGGGGTCTGCATATCATCGTGATGGCAGTTTTTGCACATTTGGTCAAGTGAAGAGTCCCGAACAGGAAGAGCATATGAATACTTGTGAACAGGAAAGCAGAGTGTTATTTGCTCTGGGATGTCTTCCTGGCCACCAGAAGGGGGCAGCAGGCCTCTAAGTTGAGCAAGAGCTGATGGCAAAATGGAAAGTCACATTCACAGGTCATTTAATCTCTTTGTTTTGTCATGGGCTGGGCCTCTGGTGCTGTTTTCTTGCCTTGCTCCCTCCTCTCTCGAAAAGGAGAGAGATCCCTCCTGCTCAGAAAAATCTCATCTGCCTCCAAGAACTTCCTTTTTCATCCATTTGGATGGTGGTTTCATAAGCTTGCAGTGATTCCAGGATTAAATGTGTGTGTTCAGAGGAGATTCTCGAATCTGGATGCGACTGTAAGGGAGCTTTTGTGTTTTTACAGTTTGTATTTAACTTTGTCAAAATGTCTTTTTTTGGGGGGAGCAATGTGTGCTCTTGCGTCACTGAGCACAAACTAGAAGTCTAATATCTGCAGACCTAAGCTGTGCTTAGGATTCCGGTCTTAGTTAAGTGTACAGTAACACTGTGGGTCTACATCCCTACAGTCATTGTATGCACAGGCTTACCATCCCATGCAGTGTTTGCTTGGGGATTATAAAGTTGTTAAGGTAAACCGTACGCGGCTTACGCTGCGTTATGGTGAAGCAAGCAATGCGTTCGTAGTAAACAAGCAGTTGAAGACAGGTTTTCCATTTCCGCTTGTGGATCCAAAACAGTACTTACAGTCCCGTGTTAAAAAGCCAGCTAGATGTATGAAGTCATACCGTAGCAGGCTGGTGTACACCTTTCCCCTCTCCGTACCGTTCATCATCTACCATCGCACACATCACGTGTTTTTTGCTCCCCAGCTGGAGTGCTTTCAAGTTATATAATGTAAAATGACAAGCTGTAACCAGAGGTGGACTGATATCTGGTTTGTAGAGCTGAGGTAGAGAAAACTTACCTCCTAGGAAAAGAAAAAAAATGCTGTAATGTGTCATGTTCTTTTGAAATAGGAGGACAGCGAGGGTCTTCAAAGGAAGGTGGGATGTCGAATGATTTTAGTTGGTAACTGTGAAAGACTTTTTTTTTTTTATTTGTTTCAGGCTGCACACCTGACACTTCTCAATCTCTTGCCTTGCCCTCTCCCTCTGCACCTTTAATCTCCTCCGCATTCGTCTTTTGTTATGTAACTGCCAAGATTGGATGCGCTCAAGGTCGCGCGGGTGATACAGGTAATGGAACCAGTGGGAGGTCAAAGGCAAGAGAGGGAAGGAGCAAAGTGAAGAGGCATCATTTTGTGCAGATCCAACAAGTCTTGACAGAGGTGTCTTATATCAAGAGCTATCTGTGTGCCTGAGTCCATGTGTTTACCGCCTGCATCTGTTTGCCAGTTTGCTTTTTTTTTAAACAATAAAATCATTTTTTTTTCTCTCTCAAAATATAAAAACTAACAAAAGCAAAAGAAAAAAATAATGTGGTTTTTGTTTATATATACAAAAAAAGAGAGTCAGATTTAAAATATTTGAATCACACAGCTGTGTTTGTATCACTTTGACTCCAACACTGGGACTGCTGTCTTACAAGCTGTACTGACAAACCAGCCTTAAAGCAAGCTCAAGGCAATCATTCGAATTTTTATCAGCTTTATCCACTTGACAAATACTATTAGTGTTGCAGTTGCCAGTGAGCAGAGTACAAAGACAATAGACCTCTGTTTCCAACTGGATGATCTGTGCTTGTGAACACATTGATTACTGTATTTACTGTCTTTTACTGTGTTCAGGGTTTTTAAAAACTCTTTAAAATATCTTATTTAGATATACTAATTTACAATACTAATAAAAGGTCTTAGAAATTACCACATTGTCCTCGAATTCAGTTGCATCGCTGCAAGAATTTGCGGCACACAATGCTGTTATTTCTGCTCTGCGTATTTAGACTATGCAGTGCATCTGGATTGTTATTTGTGAAGGTTTTCGAAGCCTTTCCACCGTCACCAAATTGGCTATAAAGAAAAAAATGGATGGACGGGTGGAGCTGACTGTGAAACTTGGCCAGCGACTTAACAGTTTGTTAGTCAATGAGTGAGCAGTTTCATAACACAGATCTATTTGAATATATGGTATGACCAAGATTTTCAAAGTAGACATTTTTATTCAGCATGATCCAAAAAAAGTAACTGAGCTCATAAATTCAGCAGAAAAGTGTTTACTGAGGTCAAGTCAGAAAGCTGTTTCCCCATAGACTTCCTATAGCAACAACAGCTGTCCCCATCTGGTGGCCCTAAATAATGCAGTTTTATGGCACTTTCTGCGTTGACGTCAGGGTTTCAGGGTTTTTTTTTTACCCTCTATGGTACTTGCTGACCAGTTGGTGAATAATTGCTGGAGGTCACTGGTTATCGCCAGTCAATAGAATGCTGCACCAAAAACCTCCTTGTGATTTCTTCGCAAATTGCCACTGTCGAAGACACCAACTTATCTGCAATCATTCGCTATTTACTATCCAAGCTGTTGCAAAACTTTAAAAATAAAAGTTTGCAACACAAATGATAGAAAAATAGATAAATTGTGCCTTATCACTGCTACCAACGTATTTCAAAAGATGCAACTTTGAAAAGTATTGAAAGTTTTACTATTGCCTGTTGAGTAGTTTGCAAGTGTTTGCAGACAAGTCAGCGTCTTGCATGCAAACTACTGGCAAACAATGCAAGTGCATGGAAGTTTCTGGTGCAGCACCATATATAAAAGTAAGTAAATAAAACTGTATTTATATAGCATCTTTCAAGACAAGGATTAGGCCCCTTGGTAACCAGTTTCTCATTAGCGATTACCAGCAACCACACACCAACTGGTTGCAAAATGCACATTTTTTCCTAACCACTGCTTGTTGCCAGTGAATCACTGACCAGTCACTAGGCGTGCGTGAATGGAGCCTTAGCAGTTAATTTCAGAGTGATTACCAGCAACCACTTACCAACTGGTCACTAAATACACATTCTTTCCCTTGCAGCCGTTGGTTACCAAATGGTTGTCGATCAGTTTCTAAGCCTGTATGACTGAAGCCTTAGCTAACAGTTATAATTCATACTTAAAATAAATCTTAAACCTGAAAATTTCCTGATGCTAGTGGTTGGTTTTTCTGGTTGTCAGAAAAAAAGAAAATGAAAGTTTGTGAGAAATGGTTTGAGAGACATGATCACCATTGGTTGTTCAAGCCAATGACTGAAGATGCTTACAGAGGAAAACAACAGGCTGTTCTATAAGGTGGATAAGGTTTTGAAAAGCAATGACATTTTTGTTGTCATTTCACATTAAGACATTTGGAAACATTTTCTAAAATAAGCTCAATACATGCAAGTAGATGACATGGCTGTAGCAGGCAGGTCTTAAGAGTCAAGCTGATGCCAAAGCGTCTCAAATGTGCAATAATTTTAGTGACTATTGAGAAGCGGCCCCTCTGGTTGCAAAACGGCTTCTGGTTGTATGAAGTATATGGGAAAACAGCCCTCAACTGCCCTGCTCTTTAAACTCAGAAAACACTTTGCTGATGACTTTATGGTTGTTAGTTTGAGGTCATGTTAAATAAAATATGAAGATCATTTTGTAAATCTTGGTCATTATTGGAGTCAGAAAGGCAGGTTATCCAAGACTTGTTAATGACAGTTTCAAGTGTAGTGGGGAACACCACCGTGGCTACATTCATCTTTTCTATGGGCTATAGTTAGGTTCTGAATTTATTTTATGACGGTAACAATTTGATCTCAAAAGTCTTACATTTGACTTGCACATGATTTGATCCCAGACCATAAAAGAATGTTTTACCAGTAGGAGGATATGCTAAATAATAAGTAACACTGTAAAGGGTTAGCTAATGACAGAAAAGTGCCTTTGGACTTTCCCACTCCCAACTATAGCTGCTGTGCGTCATGTCGGCTGATTGTGTTCGAGGCTGGTAGTTAGTTGAGATACTACTTACATTATCAAACACTGGTGTGTTTGTGTGTAGTGTAACCACAGAAAAGCCACAAGCTGAATAGGTTTCCACTCTTAGAAGAGCTCTGTACTGGTTGCGGCAGTTAGTTACGTGGCTGTACATCCTGTCTCCAAATCAGTTTCTGTTAAGTACAGGTTTAGGCTGGTTACGAACACTCGCTGTCAGCACAGCGCTAAGTACTGTACATGACAATGCATCTCAATTAGTGTGTTGCATTGTGCTTCACACTCAAAGCCACCCGTTAGGAAGCAGAACATAATATTGGGTTTGCATCGGGAGTAACTTATAACAGCTCTGTTAGTATGGCCTTAGGAGAGTGACAAGCAAAAATTAAAACTAATATAAAGTTACAGACAGTAATGCTGCTTGTGCGTAGGCTGACAATTTCAATTTTCTGTGGGAGCAGTAAGCCTACTAATAGAATACTTACTAAAATCTTAGATTTAAAGACCTAATATGAAGACACAATTGATTTAATGGCTGCGTAGAAAAAAATCTGTGATAAGTTGTTTTGTTTTTTTTACCAAACTATTTTAGAGATTGTAGACTGGGATTTGGAAATGTGACTCATTCAAAGCAATCTATATCGTACAAACCTCAATAACTTTATATTTCATATTTTCTTTGAGTACCAATGTAGGAAAAAAACCTTCAATAACTAGTGCCCAAGGCTCTAAAATTACCGAACCTCCTTTTATTAAGAAAAGTTTCAATTTTAATATGCATTGCAATATTGTAAATTAATGCAAAATCCATAGAAAATAATGAGGTTAAATCCAGTGTGCGGTATTCCTTTACTTTAAGTTGTTCATGACAATTTACTTATCTTTATTAAGTTGAAAAACAGACTTCCAGGCGATTTAATGAGTATATAATTTCAGTGCACTGCATTTGCACTTAAATAAAAGATAGTATTAAATAATAAGCTCACTTTTAATGTTTTAAACTCATTCTGCAGATCATAAAATCATAAAATAAACTGCACAGTTCTGCATTTGTATTTCTAAATATCAAGTCACATCAAATATCCTGTGCTCGAGACAGACCACTGGCTCCTGGAAGAACGTCTTGTTGAAGAACCTCATATCCTTTGTGGTGTAATTGTTGATGTGTTTTGTGTTTCCATGGTGACCCCGCCGCACAGCGCATAAGACAATAATGAAAGCTCTTAAAGGCCCCAGGGGGACCAGAATAGCTCGTGTCCTCGACGTTTCAGCTACTGTGGCACTTGGAGGAGTTACACAACCTGACGTTCACCCTGAGAATGTTTCTTTCCCCCATCATCTTGGGGGTTTTTGAGACCGGCAAAGATTGGGCTCGCTAGCAAAGGGATGACACACGGAATGACAAAACTCCTGTGTCTGTCTGTCAGGCTCGGTCTTTATCCGACTGACATTTGCTGGCTCAGGCTCATCCAGGCTCTGGAGAAGCCAGGGATAAGAGTCAGACACAGATGGCTTTTTCCTTTGCAATTCTGTCTCACATAAGATTCAGAAGGGGCGGGGGTTGGGGGGGGTTCCAAACCTTTATCCCGTTTTTACAGACACTCAGAAATATAAGTCTTCACACACCCGCAATGATTTTTGTAATATGTTGCCTCGCTGTGCTTTATGTTTCCTGCCTGCGCTGACCCGACCTATTGGTGATTAAGTCTTGATAGGACTGTAACTTCAGCGCAGGCATTTCTCGTCCTCTGAGTAAGTCAAAAGAACAATGCAAGAATGCCTTGTGCCATTTAAAACTGATGAGCCAAAGCCAGCGTGAGGGAGGAGAGGGGAGGTGTAGGTGTTAAATTGATTGGCGAGAGAAAAAAGCATCTGCTTTGCAATAGCTTAACAGTTGCCTCAGAAGCACGCCTGCTATTGTTTCCAAACAAGAATACCCACTTCTGTGTGCCGAGGAGTGTCGCCTTCAGAAGAAATGTGTGAGAGGGATAGAAATTGTTGCATAAGAAACATTTAGAGACATCTTTTTTTTTTTCTTTTTTTCTGCGGCTTTCCAGGACCTTGATCTATTTTCTCTCATCTACTTTTCTATTCTGCAGACTGCTCAGCGTTAATATGTGGGCAGAAAACAAAATCTGCAGGATATGGGCTTGGTGTCAGCAGCTGATTCAATGACAGCGAGGCAAGGGGGTCCCAGGTGTAGTCATGACTCAGGTAGCACTCCAGGCTGATTGAAGGGGGCAAAGGAAGCAGCGGAGGGGGGTTGGGAGGGGTGCAACATGGAAGCTGGCGTCTTGCGTGACAAGCTGCCTGAGTCCCAGACAGCAGGAAAAGCAAAGAGACAGGACGCCTGACCCCTTCGACCTTCACCAAAGTAGGACGGGGGGGGGACTCGGATTTTTGTTTCCCAACAGCAGTGGCACAAGTGCGCGCGTCTCTAGCTTCTGCATTTATTTCAGCGGTAAGCAAAATAAATGCTTATTTTTACAGCACTTTTCAGAACCGGGGTTACAAAATGCCTCAGCAAGCAGCAAATGAAAACGTTCAAAGGCAAAAAGCATATTAATGCATAATTCAATCAAAGGAAAGCAAAAATTATGTAAAATAAAATTAGATCAGGGCACAGAACTTAAAATGCTCTGAGAAAAGTTTTAAAATGTTCAATAGATTTTCCTGACCTGGGGGGATGTTACAAAAACTTCATAACTTGTATAAAAATGAAGTCCTATGAAAACATAAGATAGGAAAAGTGTTATAAAAGCATCATAACATCCTAAAAACTTGCTAGACTTTTTAAATTTTAGGATAATTGTTAAGCCGTCCTGTTCAGTGTTGGCTAAATTGTTGGCAGTCTGTGTCATCCTCACGGCTGCCGTCCACATTCGTTTTAAATTTCGATAGGGCAGTGGCAGTATAACGTCCTCGTAAGTGGACATCAGGTCTTTGTAGAGCAAAAATTATTATTTTGGTCTAGACAACCTAAAATGTGATGTTCACATATGTGGATGCCAGGTCCTAGGAGGTTAAAAGTAGCATGTTGGTGCTACAAACAACACATTCAACACATCTAACATTTTTCAAGTTTAACTACCTATCATGACAAATAGTAACCAAAGGAATCACAATACGGTCTTTGGTGCAGTACCATATACTACTTTCACCTAGTGACAACCGGCAAACTTCACAAATCACTCGCTGAGTGGTTGGGAACAGACATTTTTCTCTAGTAACCCAGTAATCTAGCCGGCCAATCTCTAGGCCTGTGTGTCTGAGAGCTAAGTAATATGAATGGTAGACATTGGAAAGAATCGCTATTAGCACTGAATTCATTATCCGATCCAAATTAATGTTAATGTTTGATTTGCTACACAGATAGTGGTATATTACAGTGGATATAAGTGAATATTGTTAGAAAGTGTGTCAAATCTAACCTAACCTCTCATAATATGTTATTACATACATGTCCAAACACAGGTCTATTTCCAGTCTGTGTATTACTTGTTGTTTACCAAGCTCAGTATATCTAGACGCCTGGCTGAAATGTTTACTGCATACAAATGCTCTCTTAGTTTCTTTTAATGATGAAAAATGAAGCTAAATTGCCGTCTACTCCTGTAATATTCCACGCTCATCTCATTGCTAGGACTCTGCCATTCTTTCAAGTCTAACTAGCTAATTAATGAAGCTGTCAATCACGCAAGGCATGCGAGAGCAAGCGAAGACCAGAATGGATTTTTTCCCTTTTCTTTCCTCCTGAGAATTAAGTGTTAATAATGACAATTTCAACCCTTTTCTCCTAGAAATACTAATAATACCAATTTGTTTTCCCAATGACATTGCTGACGGAAAACTGCAGCTTGAATTATGTTTCCTGGCAACATTTTCCTCCACATTAGGAAGTGTTTCCGCTGTGTGCGCTGATTGGTGGATGGCGGAGGCCAGGGGGCAGAATTTGACACCAAAGACTGAGGTTTGAATCTTTTTGTGTGGTTTAGCCACAAAAGGCAAATTGTTTAAGAGCAAGATGGTGGCTTTGACAGAGTTGTAATCACTAAACAAGTTGTGTCTTCCTCTGGGCTTGCTCTGTATTAAATCACAATCTTTCCTGAATGGGAGCCAAGTGCTGCTTTAAAGTGGTTCTGTATGGACATTCTGTGTCTCAGTTTGCACCTACATTCATTAACAGCAATATTTCTTCATTATATTTTGAAAAAGCTCCCATTACATTTCATTCTGACCATATTTGCTGCCACAAATTTGTTGTAAGGCTAATTTTATTTAACTGAGTAAACTGTTGTGCTTTTGATTAACACATATTAAAAGAAATGCCTTCTGGATTTTTCTGATATTCATAATTAGAAGTTGTCAACAGTTTTGAGCTTATTTTCCTGTAATATCAAATGTTATTAAGGTGTGGTTTGTATTAAATGAAATGTTTTCAGTGGTGTGTAAGCACACGAGGAGTGAAAAGAAGAAGTGCTCAGTGCACCATGGGAAGCCTTCAACAGCCTGAGCCTATAGAAGCATAACTAAAGGGTAGTTCAAACACATTTGAGTTAGACCTAACTATAAACTTTATCAAGAAGGAAAGTTTAAGGCTAATCTTAAAAGTAGAGCGTCTGTCTTCTGAACCCAAACTGGGAGCAGGTTCCACTGGGAGGCAGAGCCTTCCAAGCTTCTCGAGTTTCTAAAAGTAGAATGGGAGGCAGAGCCTTCAGCTTGTAAGGCTCTGCCTCCCATTCTACTTTTAGAAACTGGAGAAACCAGAAGTAAGCCTGCAGTCTTGAGAGCAAAGTGTTTTATTGTGACAATATGGTCCTATGAGATTTAAAGCTAGTTGGTTTCACCTCTGGTTTGAAAGAGGAGTGAAAGAAGCCATCTATGTCCACTGTGAACGACATCTTTGAACAGAGGCGGTGGTTTACGACACCAACTGTCTGCCATATATAATCCAGTTTCGAGATCCCTTCCCAGATGCCTTAACGCCCACTCATGTCCACTCCCATAGGCCTTAAATCTGGGACTCTCCACCATTTGACCCTAGAACTGAAGAAGCTTCTCAGATGAGAGGTGAAAAGTCTTCAAGCAACTTAAAGAAGTCCAGATGCTTCTCTTTCCAAGCTCCTTAATGACATTAGCTAAATAATTGTTAGGTAGCTCCTTAGTCTGTACCCTGCGAATACCCCCGAGTATGCTACAGGTAATTGGGTTTCTTTCATAGATGTGACAAAGGGCAGGTTTGAACCATTTCCTGACCTCATTCTTGCAACGTTGTCCAGAGTTCAAGTGCGAAAATGTAGAAAGTGAAGTATTCTGTGATCCCACCTCGGGAGTCATCTCCCGTACCTTTAATGTTCTGTTTGCAGTAAGAACATCACACCTTATTTGCAAATCAGTGTCGCCAATTAGCTGCAACATGTAAGCGCTTGTGAAAGAAAGGGTATGCCGAGTATTTCTTCCAGCTTGTTGTCGCATGTTTTATAACAGCGACTTAACACTGGACCTGATGTGACTCTTGTTCTCGCGCTTGTATAATCTCAGCCTCCTGTGTTTTGTTACCCAGTGCATTTCTACATGTACCAGATGTGGCTGTTTGCTTGTGCACTTAAGTCAGGATCAGTATTGCTGTCACTCTGACTCTCTCCCTCCCCGCTTCTTTTCTCGTTTCTCACGCACTCCCTTCACTCCCTCTACAGAGTGACATTTATTAATTAAATATGGTGTACTGCCGCAGGATGTGCTTCCCTTTCCACTATCTCCAGACACTAATAATTACATTGGCATTTAGCTCCGTGATAAGCCGACCCTATGGCCTTTATGAAATGTTCCCCGGGCCCAGATACTGAGGAGAATATGGACTGATGTGATGCTATATATCGATCCATCTGCCCGGCTTTTTTTATCTTAAGAAAAGAGGAACTGTTCATTAACGTGATTAAAGAATCTTACAACACCTTTTTTTCTCTCCCTATGATTAAAGCTTGAAATCAGGCTTTGCTGGAAATATGCCTGGTGTAATTGTGTGCATAGGTGGGCTGATGATGACAAGTTAGTGCAGAAGAGAAATGCAATATTTCTGATGTATAGAAAATACTTTTCTATAGCCTTAAAGTTTGAAGGTTATTTTTTTCCATTGTGCAGTATAGACTTTAGGTCTTCAATTAAAAATTCTTTTCATAATGAATAGGTTATTATTGTTTTGGTCAATGTGAAGTGTTAGCAAGTAGAAAAAGGTCATGGAGACCATGCAACAAATACCTTGTCCTTTCTAATGCTCTCTGCGCGTAGAGGAGGGGGAAACAATTAATCGTGCAGGGTTGCCTCCTTGCCAATTGTCCTAGCATCTGTATTAGTTTTAGGGTATATTATTTATCTAATTTATGTCAGAGCATTTTTATGTTAAAGTGGAATTTGGATAATTCGGATAGCTAATGCTAACAATGTGATTTACAGTAGTTTGCAAAACTAGCTAAATATAGCTTTTAACAGCTAAGGGTGCTAAAATGAGCCACTAGCAAATACATTTAGTTAGCATTGCTATTGTGCGGAAGGCTTTTATTTAATCTCTGGTGAGCACAGTTTCTAAATTATGACCACCCCCTTACCCAAGATCATCTCTGGACTATTAGGTACAGCTAATAAAGTATAAAAAGATTCAACAAGGTGCTGGAAACATTCATCAGCGATTTTGGTCCATGTTAACATGATAGCATCACACAGTTTGTGCCCCGTTCCATTACACCACAAACACCAACCTGAAGCTTTTTTGTTGTTTACTCCAAAATCGGACTGAAGTCTCACCTGAATGTTGTAGTTGCAGTAAAAATCAAAGCTCAACAGTCCAGGCAATGTTTTTCCAATTGTCCGTTGTCCAATTTTGGTTGATATCAGCATATATCCTGTTCTTACCTGACAGGCATCTGGTGTGGTCTTCTGCTGCCATAGCCCATCTGCTTCATTGTTTGTTGTGGATTCAGAGGCGCTCTTCTGTATATATATACTGTGATATTACACTATTGATCAATACTTCAGTTTTAAAGTTGAGTATTTGAATCGCCTGTAATGTCTAAAAAGATATATATATATATATATAGGAGAGATTTTTTTAAAACCAAATTGCAGTCAATAACAGTCAGATACTGAAAACTCTTGGGTTGATTGACTAAATTACAAATCAGTGATTAGCTTAGCACCCTTTTTTAACCCAAACAATCAGGACTGTTAACTGGAAATGAAATAAATCTAAAATAGTTTGTCAGTGTAAAGAAGAAACTTTGCTTTGTACTATTTTTTCCCTCAATTTACGCTTTCCAAGCTGAACCTACGGAAGTCTGATAACATTAAATTCAAAATCAACAGTTTGAATAAGCAAAGAAACGACTGGAATGAACACAAAACTGTACTACATCAGTATGTCTCTAAAATATCATGCCTCACAGAAGTTAGTCAAAAAGCTTTAGAGTATTAAGTTTGATTATCCTTTACCTAATTACTGTGCCTCAGGTGGTCTAATCAGCCTGGAACATTGCAGGATTATTATATGGCTTATCAGCTTCAGCTGTATCAATTGATGCTTAAGTAACAATTACTGTAAACAAGCATTTAGTTTTTAAAAAGCTCCCCTGAACTAGTTACATTTTAATAAGCTGTCAACAAATAGGCTGCCGTCTCTTCCCACAGTTGACTGCTATCACTCTCCCTTGATTCCCTCTCCATTTTCTTGGATTAACAGAGAGGATCATGCAGTGAATTTTGAAAATTAAAAAAGAAATTCAGCCTAATATTGCCGAATTATTCATATTTGTGAGTCATTTTCACCTTATCTTCCACACAACTGTGTTATTTCTCAAAAGGCGAGGCAATAACTTTTTCACAGTGTAGAATTTCCTCCCCCCCCCCCTCTGCTGGGGTAGAATAATAGCGTAATTTCACAGAGCAGTGCGATGCAATCACTCAAGGTTTGCCTGAATAATCTCTGATCACCAAATTAAACTCGGGAATCCAGACTTACTTGTTCCAGTATGGTCGGAGCTGATTATTTCCGGGGAAGGTTTCAGCGAAACCCATCTGGGCTTCAGATTGAACGGCGAGACGGGAGGGGGGGGTGCACCCCTACACTGCAGTAACGGCTGAGATGACCGGTGTTCTTGATGCCTCGGGCAATTTGCTGCTCACTACTTTATTCCACGTTCCTGCTCATCTCTGTCGAATGGGATCACCAGCAATTATTCATAACACCTGTAGTAACCAAAACAAAAAGTTGCATATCGAGTGTCAAGAAGAAAGTACCCAAAAGTACAAGGAGCCCAAACAACTGACATGTATATAAGAGCCTAGAGCAGGGATGTCAAACATAAGGCTCGGGGGCTAGAATTGGACCAGCAAAGAATCCAATCTGGCCTGCTGGGTGGCTTTGGAAAATTTTCCAGCTTTTATTACTGATGAAGGCCTTCCCCATTGCCATTCATACTGCATCAAAGTAATGAAGTAATAGATTAAATGACAGAAAAGTTCCTGTTTTTTTACTGTCTGCTGTAGAATTTTCAGAATCTCTCGATGTCTAAAAAAAAGAAACAAAAAGTCATACTTCACACATTTATTTGTTTGTGTTGACAGATTTCTTTCATTTACTGCAACAACATTTCTTCATCAGGTAGAAAAACTGCGACATGCTGCTGGAGCTGCACTTCTTTATCTTATATTAGGATATATCAGGGATTTTAAATGTGTAGTTAAACTTCTATAAAGGAGTGTCATCAGTCCGGCCCATTTAATGTCAAAGTGGGCTGTTTGTGGCCCACGTCATAAAAAGAGTTTGTCACCCCCGAGTCTACAGCGTGTCTCTCTTATTGAGGATATTTTAGAAGCAGTTTGATGTACATAACTAGTCCGCAGACACCGAGAGCTTCCCCTTACATACTTGACAAGCTGTTAGCGAGTTAAAGAGACAAACCCTGACATTCTTCCCCTGCTCCAAAGTCCCCACATCGTGCACTCGGCTAAACGTGAACTCAGCCTGCATTTCCTTTAAAGCCTGCGGTTGTGGCCACGAAGCTGTTTTCAGTCTGCAGACAGGGTGACCATCTTAGCTCAAGTCGCCCTCAGTGCTCTTTTAAACTCCAGCTTGCAGCCAAACTTCAGATGTGTCTTTTCTTGTCAGACTTTCTGCCCTTCACTGTATATGTGTGTGATTATAAAAAAAGTGTGTCTGTACACTTCTGTCACTTTGTGCTGCATTGGGAATTTCATTAAAAGTGGGCCTAAATATATATATGCTGTCACAAACACTGTCATGCCTATCTGACATCTGCGATCACAAAAAAGCAAAAGCAAACAGCACAATGCAGCTGTGTGCTACATGTCACATTTAATTGACACTGCTTTTAAAATGATGGCTCCCAAGCAAGGATGTCTCATTTTGTTACCTACCTGTTGCCCGACTCCTCTCTCTCCCCGCCTCCCCCGCCTGCGTCTCTGGTGGCAAGGGCTAAAAACACGCGAAAAGGAATCGAGGATGTACAGTCTGAGAAAAGAGAAAGAGGGGTTGGTCCTCTTAGAAGGCTGAGAAATCTCTGGAGCACTGTCACTGCCTTGAGCTATGTTTTTTTAGATTCAAAGCAAACCCACGTTGCGTGCTGCACCTGCGCACTTGCCTTTGGGTAAATGAGGACACTGTTTTCCGTGACTGATAAAAGTTTGATGATCAAACACAGTTTTTTAATGATAATTAAAACATTAAGTGGTACTGCTGAAAGTTTCACCATGCTAACTGTGGAAGCTGGTGTCGCGCCTAACTTGTAAGTACTGCTCTGTCTGAACAACGTGCTGTGTCTGTGTATTTGTTGCCGGGTACCCGACTGAGCAAAGGATAAAAGCCTAAATTAAGGGGGAGGGACTCTTACAGGCAAACTAACAAAAGTAGCTGCAGCTTTATTACCTGTGTGACTTTCTACTCATGCATGTGTACAATGCTCTATGCCTTATGTACTAATACGGCGTGGGAGTGGTAATATTTTCAGTTGTGTGGGTTCATGGTAATGGATGTCTCATCTTTTTGTTTGTGCTCTTTTCACATATTTGCAAGGTGATACATTTCATAACTCTGACTAGAAACCCAATATTCTCTTGCCAGGTAGATATAAATGGTATTTGTAGAACTGTGCTTCTGGGACCGGCTGGATCTATCAAATAACATAGCAAAGTATGTAACCATGTTATTTGAGCTCTTTTCTCTTGTAAGGCAATATCTTTGCATACTGATTCATCAGCCCGTGCGTTCGTTTGACTATATGAAGTGTGGAGCTTATTTCTCAGAACTGTTGGCGAATTTTCACATAACCATGAATCTTACATTTCTTTGTGCAGCTGTATTTGGTGGAAGGAAATGTAATGGGCGTCTCGCTATTACGTTTCAAGGTTACTCTGTCGTGATGACTAATGGAAAGGTGTTGAAGTGGAAAGATACTTTCCCTGAATTTGATTACGCGCTACGACGTGATAGCATATAGAGCGCGGATAAATGTTATGTGCATTCCTACTTTGATGCAATCATGGGGCTCATAAGTTGTTACTGGGAGCTACTGATGGCCTGGACGCCACTCTTTGAGAACCCTGGATCTAGATGTTTCTACACATGAACTTCTGAAAATGTTGAGACTCTCAGGTCAGATTATTCTACCTCACTTGTAGCTCATACCTGTGTAGGAGAGAGGTCAGAGAGCACATTGTTTGAGGGAAAAGGTTAGTGAAGCAACACTGAGATGGACATGTGCAGAAGAGGGATAGTGAATATATTGAACAAAGGATGTGGAGCTGCCAGGCAGGAGGAAAAGAGGAAGACCTCAGAGGAGGTTTGAGGATGTAGTGACGGAGGACACGCAGAGAGTTGGTGTGACAGAGGAGGATGCTGGGAAAAGGGCGACATGGAAGAAGATGATCCGCTGTGGTTACCTTTAAAGAGATTAGCTGAAAGAAGAAGTAGAAGAAAACATGTTGCACATGATAGGACATTTTTCTGTTCAACTGTGTTTAGTTCAGACCACCTAGTGGGTAGACACTTTTCCTGTAAGAGGCAGGAAAAATCATGTCCCCACACTTGTCTAATTGTGTGCTGTGAATTAATCTGACTACCTGCGCTATTCTTACACGTGCACACCTGGATGTTACGCAGATTTTGTACCAGGGATCTGGCAGCAAATGCACCGCCTCCTACATGCTTTGCAGGAAACGCTTTCACGTAGATCAAATATAGTGTTTCCTGTGGTGAAAATGCCTCTGTAGAAGACCATTACCCGGTGTGTGCCAAGAAAGGGCAACTTCTGAAAATGGCAAAAGTCAGGCACTTGTGTTCCTGCACGCGTACACTTCGTCAGTGCATCTGTTTGTCGTGGTTAATATGACGAGGTAACTGACAATATGAATAGTATTGAAGCCAAAAAGTTGAGAGAAAAATAGACTTGCCAGGTTTTCTTTTCTTACACAATGCTAATGTCTAGACTGCCCGATGCATTTCTTACAATAACCATTAACTAAAACCTTAACTAACTAACTAAGCTGTCAAGGCAAGGTTACTGTATGTTGTTTCAGTGAAGGACGGCTTCAGTTGAGCACGTGGACGATTCTGTACTCTGCATAGAGGCCGTCAGGAGTATCAGAAAGCCTCTAAAGCACCAGACAAAGCTCGAAGTTCAGCTCATTTCCTCCATAACAAACACATTTCAGTTTTCGCTCTGAAAACACCACCCAAGTGAGCTTTATGCCATTCACGTGTCCAGCGTGATTCACAGCCACCTGCCTTCCGTTCCACGAGTCCAGATGCTCAGTTGTGTTTATTAGCTTAGCTTAATTGTGCATAGCATCTAAAGGTCAGCGCCTGCTGTGATGCATTGCTGCCAAAATGGCTTCCAGGGGACACTGTTTCAGATGAATAAACACTGAAAGCTGTACCAACTTCTCTGTCACCATCCTTTACCTCCCAATGTGCAGCGGCATCACATTCAGCTGTTTTCGGGCCCCGCACAAGGTCTTGTGACTGATGGGCACCCACTGGTATGCGCCGCCTCACTGACTTCCATTTCGGCAGGCAAAAGGCAGCAGATTAATTCCCCTGTCAATTTTTTTTCCCCCACCTTATTTTATTTATTTATTTCTGCAGGAGTCTATGTTTATTGAGATAGGAGGAAGGATGCGTTTGTCCGCCAGTGAATTAAAACATGCAGTCTATATCTGTATAACTACAGCCTTCCTCATGATGAATGGTATTTGACTTCTATGAGTAGTAAACTTCTTCCATTTGGCTGTAAAAGCTGATTTAATGAGAGGGTGACTTGAATAGATAAGCAGATATGGCAGCGGGGATTATTGGGAGGTGAGCTGAATGGGAGATGGATGATGTGCAGTTTATTATCAGTTATGTAAGGCACTTTTTATAAGCCTATACCTGTGGGGCCACCAGGCACACTGCACAATAGATGCAAGATTACCAGCTTGTGTGCAACCTGAGGTGTGTCAGAATGCATATGTGCTTTAGGGGGAGGTGTGCATATATTTTTTATTTATTTATTAGGAACTTCATATACTGAGTGCTGGTAATGTGGGCTGTTTTCGATCTAATTTATATGATACGGTTGCACATTGAATGTCTTTGTAAAGCTGTTTTCGTTGCTCGGACTCATGTTTGTCACGCTTTGATTCACCTTTTTGATTTTCCTCTCACTCCCAGGCTTTGTTGGACAGAGGTCACAGGATGGATCTCTCCAAGTTTCAGAGCACACTCTGGGACGTCCTGACGAGAGGCGACACTGTCAAAGTAAGAGCTCTTTTTTTATTCTATCAGCCATCTTTTTCTATCTTTCCTAATATATATATTTTACCTTTTTATTGTGTATATTACGTCTCAGCTACACTAAAACTCAGCAGCCTGTAGTCTATATGGTGTTTGAAGAAAAGGTGTTGGAGGCTTTGTGATATTGTGAGTATTTGTGGCTCATTGGAATAAGAGAGACTCCACAGACTGTTGGGTTTTTTCATTGTTTTATTGGTAATTGCTGTCTTTTGTTTAAAGCAACAACAGCTTTTTCCAAACATCACATGTGTACAATATGTATACCATGTATACTATACAATACTCCAATCAAGGACAACTGCACACATGTGATCAAGTGAGGAAACCTTTTTTTCATGTGCACAAACACAATTCGTGTGTTTACCTTCATCATGTGATCGCTTCAGTTTTTGGTTTGTCTGTCAGTTTGTTAGCAGAACTACTCAAAATCTTCTGAACGGATTTTCATAAACATTTCACCAGAGGTGGGACTCGACCTAGTTTAAAAGTGATTGGCTTTTGGTGTCGGCCATTTTTCGACTGGACATTTTGCGTCATATTTTCACTGATAAAGAGCAGCTTGAAAGAGGAAACGTTCAAAAAACAACGAGAACTACTCTTCTCATAGAAGCGACTATATTTTTTTGATGTGTTGTATATGTGTTGAACTTCACATAGACAGATTCAACACGGTGCTGGAAACATTCCTCAGGTTTTTTGCCCATGTTGTCATGATAGCATCGCGCAGTAGCTGCACATCTATTGGACTTAAACCTGGTGACTGTGGAGGTAATTTGAGTACAGTGAACTCGTGTTCAGGAAACCAGTTTGAGATGATCTGAGCTTTGTGACATTGTTTTTCATTCTGTCGGAAGCAGCCAACAGAAGATGGATCCACTGTGGTCGTAAAGGGACACATTCAGGAACACTCAGGTGGACTGTGGGGTTTAAATGATGCTCAGTTGGTGCTAAAGGCGACTAAGTGTTCCAAGAAAACATCCCCTACACCGTGAAACTACCAACACCAGCCTGAACTGTTACAAGGCAGGATGGATCCATGCTTTTATATTGTTTACATCAAATTCTGACACTACCATCTAAATTTTGCAGCAGAAATTGAGACTCTTTTTACCAGATTACATTTTTCGTTCTATTTTCTAATTTTGGTGAGCACGTGCAAACTGTAGCCTCAGTTTCCTGTTCTTAGCCAAGTGTGGTCTCCTGCTGCTGTAGCCCATCTGCGTCAAGGTATGATCTTTTCAGAGATTCTCTTCTGCATACCTTGGCTATGTGGTTATTTGTCATCTTCCTATCAGCTCAAAGGAACAAGAAGGACTCTAGAAATTCTCCTCCAGTACCTCCAAAACCCTGTAAAAACTAATTGCACACAGCTCGGCTCCTTGGTTATGTTTATTTAAAGGGGACAGTGCAGATTAATTAACATAAGCACTTAAATTTGTCACCTAAATACACCAGATTTGGTCACACAGGCAGGTTTAATCCTTGTTAACAAATGTTGGTGCTTTTAACTCATACGGTAGACATGGGATTTTATACTTGTGCTAATGTGCTGATGTTATCATTCAGATGAATCATTACGGTGCCGAATGACGCCCTAACAGAGCTCCCAACTTAAGCTGTAAAGCCTTAACCTTGCTTTATTCCTGTATCAGTCCGGCCTCTTGTCACAACCTCCTCTGATGTAAGACACAGGTGAGATTTGGAGGCTTTTCCCCAGCTCTTTTCACAAGTCTCTGCAACCTTCAAAATTGTTGTGTGTCTTTACAGAAGTCTAATTCCAGCCTGACATAAAGGCATTGCAATAGTTTCTTCTAGTTTAGGACAAAACTGTCAAGGATGCGAAACAGTGTGAGCCGCCTTTTAAGGTTCACCAAAGTAGTCGGACAGGGTACATTTACTCTGCCTCTTGTAGAGAAACCGGCGAACGCTGTGATTCCCCTGAAATTTACCGACTAATAAATGATGCATGACCGAGCCCTGACATCTGTCACTGGGCCCTCCCTTTATCTACCTACTGTGGACTGCAAACTTCTCAAGCCTTTCTGTCTGTCCCATTTTGCTCTTCTCCACACCTAAAACCCATTTCTACTGGCAAATTAAAAAACATTTTCCTACATTAACCGCATACTGTACACGTACACAGAAAAACAAAAGCATTATCTCCAGTGGCTGTGTGCAATAACCTCCAAGAAAAATGTGGAGACAAGAGAAAAAACCCAGAAGATAATCAGAAAATGAGGAAAAATGGTGTTCCTTTAACCAAAATGTGTAAAAGCTTGATTACTCCAGAGTTATAAATGCAGCTGTCACAACACAAATTACCTCATAACTACTTCCTTTTTGAGTCAGTGCACATCCAGAGTCACTAAATTGCCAGTGTATTTCTTTTCGGAGCGCAGGTTTATAGACCGCATGTTTTCATCAGCGAGTTAAAGCCTAAAAGAAAATGTCCGCTCCTCTCCATCTCCTAAACCGAGGACGCGGAGAGTACCAGATACCATCCTTTCATTTCCTTTCCTCAGATAAAAAGATGAAGGGGGGATGATGGGGGACGAAAGTGAGGCATATCGCTGGGCAGTGGTGATTGAGTCCCTTCACTAAGCCACAGCGAGAATCTGCTCAAATAACCCACTCCACCGATAAGAAGCTAGTCATTTCCATAGACAAAACTCCCCCAAAAAACAGTGGGGTTCAGATTAGATGTCACCATCCGCCTGGCTTATCTCAGTGTTGCTCCATCACAGAATATGAATTATAAGGCAAACCCCTCCCTCTCCGCTTTTCATTAAAACACCATTGAAACACATACAGACTGAAAATGGAATCATTTTATTTGCACGATTATTGGTAGTAGAAAAGTTGATGTGCCATAAAAGTTACCAGAACAGCCTTTTATTTTACCCCCGTAACAATTATCCGAATGTTAAAATAATCCAGTGGGTTCAGTCTATCATTATTACTGATAATAGAAGGAATTCCATGGCTGATAACAAATGAATACATTTTACCAGCTCGGTGCGGTAAAGCTTTACATGACGAAGCACTTTGCTGAACAGCGAATAAACAACCCTGTCGCTCTGACAAAGCATTCGTCTTTGTACACGTTATGCTTACTGAGACTGATGGTCATGTAGACAAGATTCACTTGGTGCTCAGGAAGCAATGAATTCCCAACTTCCCAACTTTGCGGTTCTATACCAGTTTTGAGTCTGTCTATTTGTTTACTGTTCATTCTTTCTTTGGATTAGCTTCAAACAAAACAAACCATGACGCATTAATATGACCCTAAAAGGCAAAAACAAGCCGAACGTAAAGACCAGTTAAATAAGTCTAAGAGTGAAAAGGTTTCCTACCTCTTATACCTGCTTTTCTTTCTATTAAGGCCAATCCCTTCCTTTCACTATTATACCGTCACAATGCAGGCAAGCAGGCATTGAGAGTCTTGCTTGGTAGAAGTGTCCAGATATGGCCCTCGAGCTATGCAGATGTTCATTTTTCTGTGAACCCTAAGATGCTGAAGATGACGAGTGTTTGTTACTTTTCCCTGAACACAAAGAGCTACATAAAGATTGAGATTTTTAGTACTCTAGTGGGTATTATAATATTTATTCATGGCCACGGCCACGGAGCACGTGATAGCCAAAAGGTCGAGGCCATCCTACAAACTGTCGTTGTACCTATAAATACAACTGTTTGTGGCGCACAAAAGCTTTTTGTGTGTGTGTTACTAAATGAGCACAAGCTGCTTTCTGTTCATTGTGCTTAGGTGCTAATGTGCGTACAAGAACTCTATTAGGTAGGAATGACTATTTTTTTTTACTGTACCGTCCTCCTGTGCTACTGATTTACAGTTTAAGTGATTTCTTTCCTCTTTGTGAGATGTGAGAGGAACTCTTTATTGAGCTCTCCACTGTTTTTTCTCAAAGTATTTTAGTTGCTGTGATGTTGCGGATATCTGAAAAACCGCTACAAATGTGCGCATGGACTGATTGTGATCTCGTAATGCATTTTCATGAAGATGCTTTGCCGTTGGAAGCTGACAGTTTCTGTATGCCACTTAAACATCAGTATGATACTCAGATTGTCAAGAGGTTGCGATCCACCTGTAATCATTTGAGTTTCCATATCGGCTCTTCAATATGCAATCAAGCCTCTCTGTCACAGCCATTACCTTCTAGCCATATGCTCAGTTTCAGCTGCTCACCAAAACATTCGTGTTACAGTTACATAATGAATGTGGGTTTGGAGTGCAGATTCTCAGCTTTAATTTGAGGCTATTCGCTTCAAAATCGGAGAAAGTGTTAAGGAAATACAGCTAATTTAATATGAAGCTCCCTTTTCCCCCCCCAAGGAACCAAAAGGTAATTGAACAATTGACTCAAAAGCTTTTTTATGGTCATGTGTGGGCTATTCCTTTGATATGTCTTCATCAATTAAGCAACTAAAAGGGCTGGCATTTGCATCTGGAAGCTGTTACTGTGAAGCCACAGCATGGGGTCCGAGAGGCTCTCGGGCCGTTCTCAGTCTGCAAAAGTGAAACTAAGCCTTTAGAAACAGCACTTTAGGAGTGGCCAAAAAAACATACTGGTAAGCTGTAAGGCAGCATTGCATTAAAAATAGGCATGAGTCTCTCATGGAAGCCACTGCTTGGGCCCAGGAACATGTCCAGAAATCACTGTGCATGAACACAGCTAACCACGACATCCACAAATCCAGGCTAAAGCTCTGATATGCAAAAAACATGATCCAGAAACACCACCATCCTATTACAACAGCACGGCTCGATAGTAGAGGACCCCAGCTGTCGAGTTGGTAACGAAAACCAGTTGCAGCAACATGAAATGAAAATTTTTTTAAAAAGTAGACCTACAGTAGGATCAGACAGTCCTCTCCTGTAAATCCAGCAGCTGGTCCGCTCAGTTCCCAGATGTTTACAGACTGTTTGTCAGTAGAAGCGAGGATGCTACAGAGTGGTAAACATGGCCCTGTCACAACTTTTTATAATATGTGTTGTTGCCGTTAAATTTGAAATGAGCTGGTATTTTTTTATGAAAGTGGGACATTTTCTCAGTTCGAGCATTTGATATGTTTTCTGTGTTCTGTTATTGAGAAAATACAAGTTTATGAGATTAGCACATTATTGAATTTAGCTTTTATTTACATTTTAACCACAATTTATGGTCCCACAAATGTGTTTGTCTGCATACAGCTTCCTGTTTGAATGGTAGGTTCACCTTCCCCAGATGTACTTTCGTGCAGTCCTCCAAGATCCTGATTGCACGTCGGTGGAAGCAGATGAAGGGTCTACGAATGTTGAGTGGTTAACAAAGGGGCCCGGGTAGGGGAGGGGCCCACAGGAGAGTTCACTGGGAACGGGAGAACCGCCAAAAAAACTTAAAAGATGAAAAAATACAGCAGGAAAAGCACAGACGGTGGCTGCAGTGGACGCTTCATAGTTTTTAACACTCGGTTCCACTTCAACTGTTTCTATGTTATAGCTTCGATTTCCTCCACGGTTGGCTGACGGACCAACAACAGCACAAGCAAGAGTGGCCCACACACATCGGCATACTTTGTACCCCGCCTGCACCTGCCAGAGAGGCCGTCCCTGTGCTACCTCTGCTGGACCATAAATTCCGCTTTACACAGCCTGACAACTTTTTTGGAACTGGGGTTGTACACAGAGCCCTGGGCAGCTTAACTCCATGAACCTGCTGCAGCTCACTTTTTTTCCCCATCTGCTGGTACTGGAACACGGACAACTGGGGTGTGATATCGGAAACTCGGAAACTCCGACTTCAAGTTAAAAAGGAACACGGAGAGACGTGTGATCAGGGCATGAGGGCCCTCAAACTGAAAACAACAGCTTGGCTAAGCATCAGCAGAATACAGATAATCCTTTGTCACTGTCCAGATACGTCTAAAACCCAACTACATATGTTACCATTCTTTCATTTTCTTGAGACGCCCACATTGAAACTCCTGATCAGGAGAGGGATGTGTTATACAATGTGCTACGTCAAAACTGACAGTCTTGACCTTATTACACACACACAAAGGGACTGTGTGCAGTTGTGTTGTATTGAAAGCTTTCGCAGCAGCTGCAGCAGCTAATGGCATGTTGTTATTCCACGCCATGCTTACGTCCCCTGCACAATGCTCATCCCGGCAACGGAGGTAGTCACAGATACAATGGCCGTGACAGCGCTTGCTGCGTCGAAAGCAAACACGGCTAATGAATCACCAACTCTCCTAAGCCTAATTAGGACCTAATTATTCAGTCTTTTTTTGTTTTTTTTGTACATTTTTAAATGACGTTAACCTTCCCTCATTTGTCTTTTCGTAGAATTGCAACATAACTGCTGGCCTTAGTTACAGTAAATAACATTTCAAGAGTTAGGAATTTGTGCAGCCCACTAAAAGCTCGCACATCAACTTTCTTACTTATTTGTTTTGTTTTTGTTGTATTTCTGGGTTTTGGATTTGAAAGAACACTTGTGTTTAAAGCTGGCGGTAACTGCAGTTCGATATCACTGATTTGACTGGCAGTAAATGTACAGTTTTTGAGTTGAAATATTAAAAAGCAATAAATCCTCAGTATGTAATTTACCCGTAATAATAAGACTAACAGTGCATGTTTTCCCAGTGTGCCACATCTATCAAACATCACAATGCAAATAAAGAAAAAAAAAGAATCAGTAGCAAAAGCTTTGGATATATAAAGACTACAGCAGAATTAGAAGAGTATGCCGTGGATTGGGAGCTCAGGCTGTGGAGACTGATGTGCTGTTAAGGGTACATTTGTGTGAACATTTAATGGACCCCCTGCTGGTGTCCCTGTCGCACCCCATGTAAAAAAGCCTAAGCAAGCTTGACATCAAAAGCATTTGGGGGACTCTCCATCTATCTATAGTAGCACATTTTCCTCATCCCCCCCGCCACCCCCTCCCCTCACCACTCCTTTTTAAGCAAAAACAACTTTGGTGAATATTTCATGGGGTATGTTGCCTCAGTTTCACAAGGAGAGTGGCACGCAATGACGACTGACAGGCCCCGTACGCCGGCGTCCGCTAGGAGACAGCCTTTCTTTTCGGTCTGCCTCCCCGACACTCCTACTTCTTCTTTTTTTTTTTCCTGCCTCCCGTTTTCCTTCTGTCAGAAATACAACAGTTCTTTCAGCTGAGAGTCTGGCTCCTGATCATTTAGCTGTTTCTTTAAAATTTAGCATGACTACAGAACTTCTGCTGATCCATCTGACACTGTTAGCTAAAATGCCAACATATGGATAAAAATCTGTTTTTTTTTCCCTTCCCACAGGCTGAATCATTTATAGCACTAAATGATACGATTACCCGCCTTAAAGATTATACAGAAACTTAACTGCTTCTTTCAGCAACTTACACATTTACATAAATGGCTATGTCATCAACCTTCACAGCCCCCTTTCTCCCTTCTGATTTCGAAAAAGCCGCACCGTTCTGTGAAATCAGAAACCATTAAATGATGCCTCTAGATTATCACATATATTGTTTCTTTTGGCTCTTACAAACTCCAGCACCAAGCTCTCAAAACCATATTTCTCAAGCTTCGCTGATCGCCTTTACCATCATTGGAAGACACACTTCATTTCCCTTCCCAACTTTCAATTTCATGGAGGGATGAGAAAAAAGCCGCCTTTCTAACGCCGCTTAGACGATTTGACATCACTACAGTATGCACACGTTTCTCCGCTCCCAGCTCTCTTATTTAATAAACACCGTGCTTGTGCTTGACTTACAGTAGCTTTCCGCCTTGCCCCGCTCAGCGTGATGAGCAGCTGAATGGTGTCACAGTTAAAAGGGGTGGCTCTGTTGCTCTGTTGTGACAACATTCGTTTGATGTTGAAGTGGTAGTTCTTGGCTGCCATGTTCTCCCCTTCTGCTCTTTTACTTTCTTGTTCCTGTTCTGTCTGGATCTCACCGCTGTCACGTTTTTGAGGAGCCAACTGGCATGACCTGAAAGTGCGAGTGCGTCGCACAAGCTGCTGTTTTTCTCAGCGCTGATAGCCATCCACTTCAGATACATACGTGCAGAGAAATGCAGGTTTAACTAACCTTAATAGTCTCTGTTATCTCACCTGGAGTCTCTGGATTCTGCACTTTGTCCTTCATTTTTATATTTCATCGCAGTAGCTTGTACACTGTATGCCGACGCTATGTGCCACTTCCCAGAAGGCATGACTCACACAGTGAAAGGTGCAAAACGCGCATCTGGAATCGTAATATTTCTCTCTGTCAAAGATAATTTCATCTCATGCAAAAACACAACTTAACGTGTGATAATAAGAACGATCTCTCTCAGTGAAAGAAGATTTTGTTAGCAAGTGCCATTAAAATTAATCAAAAGATTGACTCGTTAAAAAACCACCGTGACTCATTCTGTCACTATTCTCGCTGCGAGCTCGAGATACAGAAGAGCGAAAGCGCCAGCGGCCACGTATGGGATCGGAAAAAGAAAACCACTTAGGGCGTCTTTGTCCTTCGTTTGAGCAGTGTCGCAGGGAGGGGTGGTGCGAGGAAGAGTGGAGAAGGCAACCGGGGGGAAGAAGGGATAAGAGAAGAAGTTTCTTCGCATCTGCCCAGCCTGAGGCCCAAAATATGTGGCGCTTTCCTCGTCACCGCGTCACCAGCCATCCGTTCTCGCCTGTCATTATTTTACCTCTCGCAGAGGACACACGCTGTCTCTCAGGCACACATATGGACTCTTCCACCAGCACACACTGCCTGTGCTGCCTTGATCTACTCTTAAATGCTGCCAGCATCAGATCCTAAAATGTGGCCAAGTTAAACAGAATGGACGGAAAAACAGAGCAATTTAATATTTTTGGTGCGGGTAAAGAAGTTCAGTCATCATTAAACTGTAGAATCTAGACCAGACTTTTCATGTTTGATAATGGTCAGTGGCAATTCCTTCATAGCAACACCTACTGACAGGAAGTGACATGTTTTGAACTTTGATGCGCTGATCTACGCAGGTTGACCTGAGCCATCTAAAACTTGGTCAGGAAAGCTTTAAGGAGGTCGTGTTACTTATTCTTGAAAACAGTGAGTTTGCATCAAATAGCATGATTTAGATATTTTACTATAAAGCACAAAATTGCTGTAACTCAAATACACATTGTTCAGTCTGCCCCAAATTTCACCTTTGCCTTACCTGAACACACCTATACACCAGTAGTCAGCAATAGTTAGAATACCACAAAGCTGACAGGAGGCCTTTTATACTTTGATGAACCTCCCTTTATAGGTTCCATTTCCAATTCAATTCCATTATATTTATGTAGCGCCAAATCACAGCATTAGTCACCTTAGGGCGCTTCATATTGTAAAGTAAAGACCCTACAGTACAGTTAAAACCCCTATGGGCAAGCACTTGGTGACAGTGGGAAGGACAAACTCCCTTTTAACAGGAAGCAACCTCCGGCAGAACCATCAGCATCATGGGAAGCCCCCAGCAGCCTAGACCTATTGCAGCGCAACTAAAGGCGGATGCGGGATCACGTGATTCAACCTTAACTAGATGCTTTATCCTAAAGAAGAGTCTTAAGCCTAACCTTGAAAGTAGAGAGGTTTACCACATCCACCTCAAAAGTGATTTAAATGAACTTGAGACCTTGACGATGCTGCTCTGTGAAAGTTGTGAATTTTCATTTCCACCTGGTGGAATGATGAATCACCATGAAAGAGGAAGTTATTGCTGAGGGGCCAAGAAAGCTTGAGAAGTTATGAAACTTGACACACACATCCGACGTGATGAAGACTTTCATATCTTATGGGTCGTACTAGTGGATTTGGCAAATTGGTGCCACCCACAAAATTTCAGCAGCATCCCTGATGCTGCGTTTAATCTAATTGTCAAATATTTGATCAAACTCAGCGCTGCATAATGTCAACAGGGACTCAGCATCATTTAGGTTATAAACTGTGTATAAAATTAGCATTTTTGTTCCATGCATAATTTACAGCAACAGGACATGTGGTTAGTGAGGGTTCTGATATGCCACCTAGTGGGCGCCGAAGTCATAAGGCAGTAGACTGAACAATAGTGTGAATCCTCAGCCCAAGGCGTTCACGTGATTTCAGCAAATGTCACGATTGCAGCTTTTGCATTTGAGCTTCACTGTGCATAACTTGTTGGGTCAAAGTAAATGAAATGTGCTGATTTGATCTTCAGCTTTAAATGTGATACACACATGTTTTCCAACTAATTACAGAAACCAAACTAAATTCAGGGAGCATGATCTGCGAATTATCACCTTAACAAATCTCCAGGCTTCTAGAGTCGCCTTTGGATATAGCAAAGGATCTTTGCCGTGTATCCTCATCCTTAGAGAAGAGGTTGCATTGGTTGTCATTGCCCAACCAGCAGAAATTGGAATTTGTTTTAAGACTCAAGCTACTTTCTCTAAAATTTGATTGCACTTTTGATTTGGCAAATCAGAAAATGCTCTATTTAGGACCACTGAGCTCATACCATCCACAATTCACAAGTCACTACCCTTAACACAGTTTAGTCAGCTAATGGATCTTCACCCAAATTGTGCTCAAGATCAAGGTGAAAGTAACATTTGTCATTTAATTTAATTCTCAATAGTTTATGCAGCACAAGGAACCAATGACAGGTAAGCTTAGTGTTTCTTTTTATGCTTCACACAGGACGGTAATCTGTAAGCTGTGATGTGCTGTGAGCCGACGTTCTTATTTTCTTCTTATGGTCCTTCTTTGTAAGACAACACATAAAAAACAACCGATTTTACCAGTAAAGTGCAATGACTTGAGTTCGGCTGGTCGGATGGTAAAATGGGTTTGCTGACTCTAAGTCGTGACAACGTCGATCCTCCTTTACTCCACACTGCTGATTCTACAAATGCCGCAGTCAAGTTCACTTTGTGTTATCAACAGTGTCACGAGGCAGAGGCGCTTCTCGGCACTGTGCAAACACTGAGCCGTTGCCACTCGGTTCCTGTGCAAAGATACACGTCGTGTCATAAACACTGCTGTCTCCACATTAATCCTAAACATGACTTCGGTGCAGATGAAGCTGGTGTATTAAATTTCTCTAGCAGCTTCCCTTTAAATCAACAGAAAGCTGTTGGGCTTTTATACTCGGTGAGTTGCGGCTTCACAGTCTGTGCAGTCTGTTATATTGGGCTTTGTGGCTATAACATATCCATCAAAACTTGGACCGAGGTGAAACTTTGACAATCTATCCGTCAGCCACTCTGCTTCTCAGCCAGACAGTCAATGACCAGCTGTAAATGATCCTGTAAGCCACTGGCTGTTAAAACGCTCTCACTGCTACATTTTACAAGAAATGTATACCCGGTAGGAAACAGAAGGAAGAATATTAAGCATTGAACCAATGCTGAGAGACGGGCAATCCCACAGATGTGCACCAAGCACACACACACACACACACACACACACACACACACACACACACGGTGAAGTCAAATAGACACAAAAGCATGTGAGAAGAAAAATCTTTATAATATGATACACTCACAGCGCAAGAATGCTGCTGTGGGAATTCAGTGTAACACACACATAGAGGGAGGCTCTATCTCTCCTAGTTGGCTGTCATGAATATAGGTCTGCCAAACCAAGCAACAACAACAACCGAAAAAAAGAAAAGAAAAGAAAAAACAGTGGAAGTATTACATAAGTTAGGATTCTCTGTGATTTGAACCTAACTCAGCGGTGCTGAGGCGGCTGTTTAAATTGCATCAGTTCCTCTGATGTAAATGTGTATAGCCTTCAACTCCCTCAGAGCTTTTAGTCATTTATTTTGATTAGGGCTGTATTTATAAGATAAGTCTCTTAAGTAAGTCGCCTGGGATGACGGGTTGGCGAGGATGGTGGTGGGGAAACAAAATGAAGTCTGTTTGATGATTATAAATTCCAAAATATCTGCTTGTCAATTAATTAGCTGCTTCCTGGGTATGTGTGCCCCTCTTTTCATTTACTGGGCCCAGCTCTCCGTGGACAAATACCCGCGATGCACCCATTGTATGTCTAAGCAGTTACACGCATCTCCGGCAGCTGGGGAGCGGAGAATAAAGATCCTTCAAAGGCAGACAGTTTTCAAGAGCAAGCCTCTGTTTTCTTGTGCCGGCTGATTTCTGAGAGCAGCGTATTTGGCTGCTTGAAGGCTTTACACTGCCAGTGTCTCACTCTCAGACACAAACAACTGGAGAATGATGTGGATGTGAAGAGATAGGTAGAATGAGAAGACTGCACTTGAAGTGATGCTTCCATCATTTCTGCCTGTGGTAGTACCACATTACGTGCAGGAAGCTTGTCTTGTTGAGGTCTTTGTGGCTAAGCCAACCTTGACCATTATCACGAAGATACTGTATCTATTTATAACTCCACAATTCTAGCTGGAGTTTTAAATGAATGAAAAATGAAAAAGGATAAAGGATTGAAATATATATTATATGTTCAATATGAATAAAGCATACATGGATATATTCACTGGTCATCCAGACCAAGTTACTGACTAGCACAGTATGTTATGTTATTTACATTGCATACTGCATATTAGCAAGCTGGCATAAATGATTTTTGTCGCCACATATGAGATTTTATTGTCACCTTAAGGCGTTTGAGAAAACTCAAACAATCAGACGACCCGTGTGAGCAAGCATTTGGTGACAGTAGGAAGGAAAAGCTCCCTTTTAACAGGAAGAAACCTCCGGCAGAACCAGGCTGCGGGAGGGGCGGCGATCTGCTGAGACAGGTGGGGTTGAGGGGAGGGAGACAGGACAAAAGACACGCTGTGGGAGAGACCAAGAGATTAGTAATAACTCATAATTAAATGCAGAGTGGTGCATAAACACACAGGGAGTGAAAAAAGGTGAACGAAGAAGAATTAATAATTTAAAGCAGGTACTGTGTGTTTTCAACTGTTGCTCTTTGGAAATTGCATTTATATGCAACTAAAAACAACATAATAGTCCTGGAATTATGTTTTCTGTTAGCATAATGAGAAAACTTTAATGAGTAATCTGTTTAGTGAGCTGTAAATGTGTTGATAATAAATGCATCAGCTCCTGTGTCCTTGAAACACCGATGCACTTCATTGGGATTTGTAGATTGGGGATTTTTAGCACATCCATCCACAGTCCCGTCCGTCCACAATTCACAGTTATTGGTCAGACTTTAATCAAATGTGCACACAATGGTCACTTAATAGATCTTAAAGGTGTGCTCAACATCTGTGTTGCGTTTGTCATTTCATGGTGAGTTGGGTGAGCTACTACTTGGCTGACATTGTGGTTTTTATCATTTCTATAGGTTCGTTTTTTGTATGTACTGGCATTTGTATGTGCACGGTTTAATAGCTCAGAGGCTTTAAAAAGAAGGAAATGTGTGACCAGAACTGCAGTTCAACGAAAAGGCACTAGAGGCTGACTCTGAAAATGCATGATAAAATACCCAAAATATAGCATGGTAGAATAAATGGTTTATTCTACCATACTTTCAGGTTTGTTGACTGCTTATTAAGTTTAGCGTTAGGGAATGGGTCCATTTCGTTCATAGATGCTAATGCAGAAGTGTCTAAAATCCTCCCTGAATTCTGTCTGAATTCTGGTGATAGCTGTGGCTACAAAAATACCTCCGGTCCTATAGAAGTCGATGATGAAACTGCTTTCTGAGTTGACACAAACCTGCTGAGTTTATGAAATCGGTCACTCATATCAGGTCATTTAATCAAAAAGTTGTTTTCTAATTCTTGATCACACTGTGTTTCAAAATGAAGGATTATCTGTGGTCTGAAACGGCACACTCATTAGCTAACGAGTTGTCATCATAGTTGACATCATAGCACAATCAGCAGTTAGCCTAATATGCATGTGTTTGGACTGGACTGTGGGGGCGGGACTTTAGCTATGCCAGACTAAACCCGTGCAGGGGAGAACATGCAAACTCCACGCAGAAAGGCCCTGCCAGTCAGGTTCAAACCCAGAACCTGCTAGCAACAGTGAAGCTACAGTGCTAACTGTGCTAACACAGTGCTAACTGTGCTAACACATTGCTAACCAGTGCAAATGTTGCTCACTGATGTTAGTGTCTTTAGTGTCTATTGTATTTTTTTCCTTTTTTAATAAATGTCCTGTTTGGAACATTCTTTAAATGCAGTCACTTGCTGTGTTGTAGTACTTGTTCTAACAAACTATCCAAAAAGCGTGTACTTAAGTTTTGGTGAGTGAATTTTATTAGCATGTTATTTAACATAGTGTAGTGGCTAACACTTAATCTTGGCAAATGAAAGGCTGCTGGTTCAATTTCGAACCTTTTGGGAAGGGCGTCTGTGTAAAAGTCCGTTAAATCAAACGTGAAGCTATCTGCTGTGGTAACAAAGGAGTAGCTGAAATGCAATAAGCAGGGATCTATGTCTATGTCTTAAGCCATAGCTTGTTAACCAAGGTCACAAGCATTAGCAAATAATTTAGCACTCCAGCATATTCTCTGAATATGGTCACTTTTGGCTGTAACAAAAAATAAAAAGATGGCAGTGGGATGAAAGCTGTTATCAAGGCTTCAAAATACAGGTTCCTGTGTCTGTGGCTCCTGCTTTATGCTATCCCTGCTGATTTCTAGCACATAAAATAGCATAATTCCAATCGAATAGGTTCAGTAGAAATTCCCTTGCAGATTTGAAAATTTCAGAACCTGAGCTCACAAAGCTTCATGGGAGTAACGTTGTGTGTTGTTTCTTTAAAACGCTTGTCAAACAGAGTTACTCGGTGACATGTTCTCTTAAGGTTTTTTCTTTTTTTTCCCTTTCTTGCATGACAATTTTCACATTTGTATTCAGTCCAATCTGTCAAAAATATTCAGAACTGCAAACACTGCATGCGATGTCACAGTGATCTTAAGCAGGTTTTTGTTCTCCTCAGAGGTGGTGAGTCACATTGCATTTGGCAACGCCTCTCACTCGCACAGTTGAGTTTACAGTCTGGTTTCCAGTGAAAGAAAAAAATGTGACAGCATGCAGCATGCGACAAGTCATCAAATCAGACCTATATTTCCTCCGTCCCATATGTGGGAATCTTGTCATATTTAGTCCTCCTCAACATCATGAAAGCTCCAGAAAGAGTGCATGTTTTGCAAAATGTTCTTTTTAATACAGAATGCCTACAAGCATCAACAACAGAATACAGCTCGACTGAAATAATCCACATTTCCTAACCTCAGGTAGATTCCCAGCTGCAGATAAACATAAATATTTTGAGATTTCCTATTTATATGTTTTGCTGCCACAGCTTAATACTCCAAAAATATTTACTCTGGGAGGGATTAGGCGATTACTGTATCTACACCTACCTTGCGTGAGGTGAGGCTCCTCAACGTGGATTGAATCTTTAGAAATGAACGTGGCATCTTTTAAAAGAAAATTAAAGACCCAAAATTGTTTTGGCTTTTTCCTGTTTTTCCCCTGCGATTTGTAAGAGAACACTTGCATCCAGGCATGTTGTCTTTCATCATTAAACTGTCTTTCAGAAGCTCCCGGGAGCCTCTTTGAGCACAGAGAGGAACCATGTATTTTAAAACATCAAGTGTCTCCTCTCTCTGGTGGGAGGTGCATATTAGAGTCATGGACCTGAGTTGAAATGATCATAAAAAAGAAGAAAAAAAATTGCTCCCCATGTCTTACACACTCACACACGCACACATCCACGGGCGCCTTTGTTGTCGCTTTATGCATTAACGCAGGTGATACCCAAGGTCTCACAAGTGTGCAAATCTTTGACCTTGTTTTCTCTCCCCTCTCTGCTTCCATTATGTGCTTGTAGATCAAAGACACGCAGGGTGCTCCAGGCAGTCTTTCCAGTGAAGATCCTCACTTAAAGGCAGCTGACAGAGGTGAGTTATTAAACCTTACCACTGCTCTAGTGACCCCGCCCCCTCCCCCTCACAATTTAAAACCCCCTCTTTTAAAGATTCACCACAAAATAGCCACAAGATAATGTTCGTAGCAAGCCTCTCAGTGCTGCACATGCTTATGAGTTGATTTCTCAGAATACATTAATCTCTTTTTCTGTTTGATTTTTACCCTCCACACAAGAGCCGACAGGTTTGTTGGCTTATTTTGTTTAATGCCATACTATTTTAACAAGGTATCCACAATGGATCAACTACAGGGTGTGTGTACTTGCATTGTGTTTAGAGGATTTGCACAGCTTCCCTGAAATTAAGGTGTAATGATAGATACTTGTTCATGGTAAAAAGGGCTCGACTAAAGGAGAGGAGACACTTTTCAGACGACTGGATCACTTACGAAATAAGTCAGAATAAAACTGACCTGAATAAGCATTCATTTAAAAAAAATCACTAGATATTTATGACTAAACATTTAAATAAGTGGACGAAATGATGAAATGAATACTACACACGTACTACATCCACATAAATAGTTGTGCTCAAATTCAAATTCATATCAAGTATATTAAAATGTGTTTCAACAGTGCAAATAATAAAAGCCTGCACTTTGAACTTGTTTTTACAGCACTACACACTTGTTACAGTACATTTAAAAGCTAAGAATTTAAAAAAAAATCATGGTGTGCTCTGGAGAATTCATAATAACCACATTCTTCAAAGACGAAAATATTATTTTTTTTCTGTTTGGTTGTGATTTGATTGGAAGTTAAATGTGTGCTGTACGCGTTTCAGTAGCTTTAACCGAAATCGGTCTGTGTCGATAGCCGAAAACGTCACGATTGGTACGTTTTATAAATGGTAATAGAATCTGTGGCTAAAAACATGAGGCCGATGTGGAAGTGCCAACAACAAAAAACAGCCACTTAAAGTCGGCTCCAAAAATGAGTCAATCCCCACTCTTGACGCTCTTGTTAAAATTGCCGACTTCAGAGCAGAAGTCAGGATGTTTATGCCCTGGTAGAAAAAAAAAAAAGGGTTGTGCTGTCTGTATCTAATTGTCAACTTCATAACAGCTCGATAGGAGCACACAAACCTTCAACAGGATTTTAATCAGCCAAAACACAAAAACGCTGGATCTTTCCTAGCGCGGTTCCACCAATCGCAAACCTCCACCAGGGGTGAGAGTGTAACATTACAGCAGTGATGCACAGCCAATTAAAATCCTTCTAAAGCTGAACCAGGTGTGGGAGTCCAAATAGTGTCAGAACTAAGCCCCCAATATTTATCAGTTTTATGTAACACTGAAAACAGCGAGGAGCACACAACAGCAGCGATCACGGACAATACAAATGCACCTCACAAGACAAACAAGGCCTTCATTTACGTCACTGTATTTAGTGGGCTGTAAGCTGTAACTCCACAAAGCTTCATATAAGGCAAGGCAAGGCAAGTTTATTTATATAGCACAATTCAACAACAAGGTGATTCAAAGTGCTTTACAGAGACATTAAAAACAAAAACAAATAAAAAGCATGATTTAAATTTGATTAAAACAAGCAAACAAACAAACAAACAAACAAAACAGTATATAAAATCAAATATCAAAACAGTAGATAAAATCAGAACAGTAGATAAAATCAGTAGTTAAAAAGTAGGTTTTGAAATTTAAACTTAAGTGTGGATTTGGTGCTTTATTCAAATGCAGCTGAGAATAGGTGAGTCTTCAGCCTGGATTTAAATAAACTGAGTGTTTCAGCTGATCTGAGGCTCCGTGTCTGGTTCTGACTCTGGGGACTGATTACAGACCGGATCCAGATGACCTGAGGGATCTGGAAGGTTCATACTGGGTCAGGAGGTCACTGATGTATTTTGGTCCTAAACCATTCAGCTTTATAGACCAGCATCAGAACTTTAAAGTCTATCCTCTGACGGACAGGCAGCCAGTGTAAAGACCTCAGAGCTGGACTGATGTGGTCCACTTTTTTGGTCTTAGTGAGGACTCGAGCAGCAGAGTTCTGAATGAGCTGTAGTTGTCTGACTGATTTTTTAGGTAGACCTGTAAAGATGCTGTTACAATAATAATCAAGATGAATGCATGGACTAGTTTTTCCAGGTCCTGTTGAGACATCAGATCTTTTATCCTTGAAATATTCTTGAGGTGATTGTAAGCTGATTTTGTTATTGTCTTAATGTGTTTTTCTAAGTTTAGGTCTGCATCCATCACTACACCCAAATTTCTCGCCATATAAGGAGAATAACACTGTGTCAGTCACGTCTTTGTATACAAAGAAGGAAGTAATCAGTTTCAGAGGCTTGTAGTGTAGATGGGTTACTAATAAGGAAGCCCAGATAATGTCTGGTAATTAGGTAGTTAATATTGCCTGTGTCTATGACACTTTGCTAACCCATCCTGCAGACATCTTTTGGTTCTACCAATTTAAAATAAACTTTGCAGCTGTGGTTAATTCTACTAACAGCCTGCACAGGGGTGAAATTTTAGTTTAAATTTAATTAATATCTTCACACTAATTAGCAGGTATCTGTGTCTGTGTGATGCATCTTGTTAATAAAGCTAAGAGGCGTTATCTGATAACAGCATGGACTCCAGTATGGTTTAAAAAAACAAAACAATCATGGCATAGGTCTGAATGCCTCACACAGCGCCCCCAACAGGATAGATAAATAGGTGACAGCAATGTGGGTCCTGCCATCACTTATATACAGTCTAGAATATGTATGCATTTATATATTATGTTAGTGTATATTATATATTTATTTTATTTAAATAAATATATAGATCTGTGGTGCAATTTAATTATTTCAGTGGTTATTTTACACTTTAACTAAAATCTTTGCATTTAAGCTGTGCTGTGGACTCTTTTCAGAAACATCACATATTGTTGAGGCAAGTCTGCGGCAAATCTAGCTATCCAGAACGTCTTATTGCCTGAACAGGGGTATTATGGCACACGCAGAAGCTATTTTCTGAAAATAACAAACAGGTAATCCATGCATGCGAGAGCTTTGTTTACTATACCTCTTGCAACTATTACTTTGACCACAGTTACAAACCAATCTAAGAGAGAATCTAGTGCATCTAGTCTATCCTCCCCCCCTTTACACTGCCAGCATATTATCCTGCTCCAGCTGCAGAGAAGAGACAGGCCCGAGTATTTATGGCCAGTATAAAAATTGTGTGCATTCCCAGTCACCTACACCCCGTGATTTACAGCGCATTTGACAAACACACTGAATGAAAGAAAAAAGGGGAAAAAAAGGAGTGTTCAATTTGTATAGGAGTTTAGAGCGTGTCTGTTGTGCATGCTCCCGACGGATTCTGCTGTTAGTACGTGTGTGTGTGTGCGCATGTGTCGTACCGGCTACGTACGACACATCTCCCGCTGCGTGAGAACGTGTCGATCTGTCTGCCCGCGTTCCTGCGCGTGTATCTGTATGCCTGTGTGTATCCTTAATGTGTGTGTGTGCGTGCGCGCACGTACGAGAGCGAGCACCGAATCCGCCCGCTCTGAAACACCAGCAACAGATAACAGATGGTCCCCCTGCATTAGAAGTGTTTTATTTCCCTGCGGAAGCCAGATATGTCAAAAATAAGCATGTGCAACATTAGTCATTTGGAATATTCATGCCCCTGCCGTCCGATGGTTTCCTTTTCACAGCCAAAATACCACCAGCCCAATTCTCCCAAGGAAGTGAGAGGAATTAGGGGGAGAAGTAAAAAAGCAGCCATCAGCTGAACGGATTGAGGGGGGTGTTGGGCCTACATGTGGTTTAATGGAAGGTTTCTTTTTTTTTTCTTCCCTCGTGGTCGCTTCTTCAGCATGCCAGGGCTGTAATTAAAAAGGGGTTACAGTCTGTAGATGTGTTCATATGAAGAACCTCATTCACCCAGCCCCATTAGACACAGTTTTGTGAATATGCACACATGTCCATATGCTGGTCTGGCTGCACACATGTACACACACACACATGAAATAGTGATTTGCTCCCACATTAAACAGCCTAATCCAGCGGATTAGACTTCTTTTGCATTCCTTCATTGCCTTCCTTCACGGACTCGTCTTTGGGAGTCGCCTCCTCTCCACTACTGTCCTTATCTTCCCATTTCTCTTCTCCACCTCCATCTCCAACTGTAGCTTCAGCCTCTTTAATCTCCACCTCCTCTCCTCCCTGGCTTTCTAGCCCCATCTCACACCACTAAGTGTGGCTCCCATCCTTCTCCTTGGTGGCAGACATGGGCATGAATCATTATCAGCCCTGATTAACCATACACGTAGTTGGCAGTCTGGGCCCCACCGGGGGCCAATGGCATGATTTTCCTTCCGCCGAAAACATGAATTTTGAGCAGCACTTTCTTACTCGCCACGGTCCCTCATGATCAGGGTTAATTCGTGGCAGCATGCGTGAATGGCGTAGAGAGGAGGCAGAAGAGAAGGAGGAGGAAAAGCTACCAAACAGTAGTGCACCGCTTATCTCAGAAATGAAATATAATTTATTCAGGAATATGCAAATCCAACAATCACTCTGCCTTGTTTACCGAAGGGACCTGCTGATTCAGAGTCTGAAAGAGAGCGAGAGAAACAATCCGAACCACAGACGCCAACATACAGTGGATGCACAAAGGCAGCCAACAGCCAGTCGTTTTACCGGTTTTCTTTAGATTTAGAAAATTAGGGATGTCGGGCGATTTCTTGGTTCTTTCATAGCTGCTAAAACCTTTAAATGTGTTCTGGTGAGGCTGGCTTGTTTACAGAGGAACTGAATATGTGCATTCTGCTCTGTGACATATACAGCATGAACTCAAAATACCGAGGTTACCATCATTTGCCAAGTTTTATTAGGAAATACATGCAGTTTTAGTGTTGTTCTGTATCTATAGGCAAGAATACTGGGAACCATCAGCTGGCATGTGGTCACATATAACCTTGATTACTTTTTGATTTGAGGTACATCAAGATTTTTACAATTTCTTTGCAGTTTTACTGTTTTAGATATTTACAGTGCTTAACAAATCCATTAGACCACCACTCAATGTAAGCTTTGAGCCACTGTTGACCTAAATTAGTAATGACTAATATCATTTTTTTAATGTTTCTGTAACAGTTAACCCACCAGTTTGTCCACACTCTTTAATCAAAATGATAGTTTTATTACTAAAATGTTGTTACTGTTGTTAAGTTACAGAAAATGAGAAAAAAATACTTTTTTATTATGATGTCAAATCACAGTTATTTGCTTGAATTTCTAAATTTGTTTTGGTGGTTGAACATTATACTTGATTAATTTCTTAATTTTAGTGTGTTGCTGATGATTTGGTCATAAATTCTTGAATTCAGTAATTTTAAATTTTAAACTTTTCTGACTTTTATCACAGGAGTATTAATACATTCAATAAGCGCTTTTCTCCAAACCAGGCCATTATTTACCATTTCTACCTGGGAAAAAAACCCTCCACAAAACACTGATGTCTGTGGACGATGTTACAAAAATGTACTTTTGCTTAATTAAAGCTGAATATGAGAATAACTGACGGCCATAAATCTATGAGTCAGTCATGTTTTTAAATCTGCTTTACAAATTCTGCCAAATCTACCAAATTTAATGCAACAGAACAGAAGAAAAACAAATCCAGCATCTGTTTTGAGCCGTAGTAATAGTAGGTGGCCTCTTCTGTGAGTGTGCCACGAAAATGGCCCCGGATTTGTTTTTTACAATAAATACCACAACCGGGGGCTTTAGGGGGGAACCAGCTTAAACAGGTCAGATATTTGACTGTTTTTAACAAGAAGAAACTTTTTAATAAACACAGATATTCAAGAAAATATTATTGCTTTGTCATTTGTGGCCAAACCTCAAATATTTGTCCTGGCTCTACTATTAGAGATTAAAACATAGCACAGATGTATTACAATAATACCGATAGTTAAACTAATGCCCGTTGGATGGTAAACTATGCGTCATTTAGACGCTTTCACAACCTACTCAGGGGATTTAATTAGCATCTTACATTTGCTTTTGCAATGCGCCGCCATTGTTTTCATTATGTTCTCAGTTGCAGCCATGTCTCCTATCACTGAGACGTATTTATCCATTTAATTTTCTGTTCTTAGGGGATTTGTTTGTTTTATGTAATTCGTTGGTAGGACATCACATGTTTAGCATAATAACAAGGTGCGGACGTATTCCAGGGGGTTGCAAACTGAGAGCGTTCGATAAGTAGGTTAGATGCTGTGTTGCTATATTAATATAATAAAGTAAGGAAGTAGACGGTCTGTCTAAACGGCGGCGTAGAATAGAGAAGTAGAATAGGTTGTTGACTGAATGTGATGATTTACAATGGGAATACCGCATGAGCGCTTTTTTAATTGATCTGACGCTAAGATGGGAAGGAGTTAAATCTTAAAACACTTTTTTTTTATTGGTAACTAAGCAGTACACTGTCTAATGTGTCACATGCAATTTGGCTTTTCGTCATCTCTGGATTGTAGAAATGGGTGCGAGTCGCAGCCATTTCCTCCCTCCCTGCTGAGAGTCCAATTAGCATGGTTGTATTGATTTTTCTGTGCTGCATTTCATGTACTTTTTCAGGTAGGTCCCTACAGCTAGTATGAATGTATGGGAGACAACAATTATCCCCTATAACAGAATCTCTGAGGCCACAGAAAAGGGAGCAGAGCTCAGAAAATTGATCTCTTCAGGCTCGCGGAGCTGTAAAGTGGATGAGCAGACAAAAGCCACCATAACTGGTGATATCTTAAAGCTACAGTATGCAAGTTTTTCATGTTGAACTCTGTAGTTATATTTCCAGGTTGTTCTGACTTTGACGCTGAGAAATGAGACCTGTATCAGAGACAATGGATGTGCAAACACATTTTACATAAAGCACAGGATGTTTCATGTTGTTTATGTCAGCAGTCCCCAACCTTTTTTGCGCCACAGATCGGTTTATGTCCGACAATATTTTCACGGACCGGCCTTTAAGGTGTCGCGGATAAATACAACAAAATAAAACCAGTACCGGTACCAAAAAAAAGAAGATTTAACGATAAAAACGAAAAAAAAAAATAACAATAAAAACCCTGAAACCCATAAATTCCACACCCGAGCCTGGTACCAAACGACTCACGGACTGGTGGCCCGGGGGTTGGAGACCGCTGGTTTATGTAATCTAATGGACTGATGCTTATGTAGCACATCATTTATTGTATGCACAAACTCACATGGATCCACTGGGATCAGTTTTGGGACGCTTTGATTTGTTGACTAAACCTCTCTGATTGGTTGATGGTCCACCTGTTTTGTTTCAGCTCAGTGTGCGACTCCCTCATGAATTTTTCTGCTGTCCTCTGCTCTCTGTTTCACCACGTCTGTGTCTTTTGCTCCTCCTCTGCTCCAACGTGTTGACAGGAACTCATTAAGATACTCCAGCTGAAAGTTTCCCAACAAATCCAGAGCACTTCCCTATTTCTTGACCTCTTGGTTTACAATTTAAGCAGTAAATGCACACATCGTAACAGTGTGGACAATCATATGTCTCCTTCCACATGGCTGCTAAACCTGTCAGTAAGAGAACGAGGGCTCCTGGCACAATCATAGATCTGTGCATAGGCATTATTTTTATGGGAATAGCACTAGTCTAGAATTTAGAGACACAGATGAGATTTTAGGGGTTTAATCAATCCCAGAAGAAGAACTTTTGTCTTTTTAAGACATTTGCACTTCTGAGTCTTAGGGTATTAGATCAGATTGGCTACACCTTCAGGGATTTTTACACGTGTGCCTGTGAACTATGAAGAACTTGCTAAAAAAAGAAGAGAGAGAAAAGACCGAGAAATATAATCAGGTGTTGAACAGAGAATCCAGAGGCTTATCTGCCTTCTCTTAAACTTAGATGAGCAGAAATCCTTGTGCGTATCTTCTACAAGTAATTCAGAAAATTGTGAGTGGGCAGTCCCCATGTGTATTTTTTATAATTTTCTGATTTATGAAAGCAGAGTTTTTAGTTTCGTGCGATTTTTAAAGTCTCAACGCAAAACCACAGACAAGCTTTATTGATTTTTTTTTTCCAGCAAGAAGTGCTGTCTAGGCTTTTCAGGGATATCTTTAGAAGCAGCACTTTCCTCTTATATGCACAGTATATCATGGTTATGTAATGTGTAAAGAGATATTGTTGTGCAAATATGCATTTTGCATATGTGTGTACACAGTTAGTGAGTGCCACACTGCTACTGTCGCCTATTCGCCTCATTTTTTGATACAGGAAGTCCTGCGACACATTTTTATTGTCTGAGTTGTAAGCAAGCAGCTATACCTTCACATTTTACATGCTATTCATGTCCTTTCTTCATCCTGCACTCTGAATGACTAAAAGATCGTCTCGTTGTTTCTCGGTTGTGTCATGTCAACAATGTGATATTAATCGGCTGAAGTTATACATCCACCGCCGTGCTATTTTTGCCACACGCACACACTCACACGTTGCCCGAGAGGTCAGCAACATAACAGGGTTCTTACTAGGTCGAATTGCTTGGAGGCAGAAGTTAATTTCCAACTCAACAGAGATAAATGGCTTTGTTTTGACCTCCCTTGTTCGCTGGCACAACAAAGACTCTTCGCTATTCTGGGAGAAAAGTACTGTAAATACCTGTAATTTAAAAGTGGCAGTTCATTATTTGAGTATGAAATGATTTGATTTGGTAGCAGCGATTACCTCGATTTGGTATTGTGTGTCTTTCTGCTAAGCTTAGATAAATGTATATATATTTTTGTGTGTCTGAAATCATTTTCTTCAGTTTTCGGTACAATTTTGACGATCACGGAGCAACAGAAGAACAAAGGAAATGTCACGGTTCTGGGTCTGTTGGACCCAGTATTTTGAGTTTATTATGCTTTGGTTTATATTTTGAATGATGGATTATTCTTTGTTTCTCTGGTACTTTGTGTTTCAGTTATCTTGGTGTTTTGGATTGTTTTTCTCATTCTCTTGTATTGCTGATTGTGGTGGTGGTCATGATGATTATTTGGTTCATGTTTCTGTTTATTTGTGATTAGGATTTGTGTTCTCATGTGTTGTGTGGGTTTAGTGCTAGGTGTCATTTTCTGTCTGTCTCTCAGTGTCAAGTCTGCGTCTTTGTGTTGGGTTCATGTTTCCTGTTTTATTGTGAAAGTCTTTGTCTTATGTTGGTGTGTGAAGCTTGGTTCCCCTGTCTCGTCAGCCCTGATCTCTTCCAGCTGTGTCTCCCTTCTGTTGCCCGTTCCCTCATTACTACCCTGTGTATTTAAGCCCTGTGTTTTCCTCAACCCAGTGTCGCGTCGTACCCTCATGCTGTGTGGATCTCCTGGTGTCTCCCTGTAAGTTTAGTGTGTTATTCCCCAGTTTAGTTTACTTTGTATGCTTTCCCGGCCTGTGAATAAAGCTGTGGTTTTGAGTTCATCCCTTGTGTCTACGAGCCTGCATTTTGGGTCCAATTCCTGCCTGCCACATAGCGTTTCATGACAGAACGACGCGACCACAAAATGGACCCAGCGGACTCAGGTTTTGCCACGAAGGAGGAAATGCTCAAGCAGTTGAAGGATTTCTGCCGAAGCGTAATCCACGCTGCTGACAATCCCAAGAGACTTATTCAGGTAGTGTTTTTTGATCACTTATTGTCATCCACAACTTTGACCGTCAGTTTTATGGACATAAAAAGGTTAAAACAAATAATCACAGGTCTGAGAGCGAGACTCTGCTTCGAACTATTTGATATGGGCAGTCCAGGGAAAGAAGATTCAGCTGCCCTCCTGGAGGCCCTCGCCTCTTGGTATTCGCGGCACCAGCGACCTTTTCCATCACTATTTGTTGCCAAATCACTCGATCCGCCTTTAAGGACGAAACTGCACCCTCACCATCCTCAACCCCTCACACCTCCACCTTCATCTCCAGTAGCTCACTTAGCCGCCCAGCCTCCAGTAGCTCACTTAGCCGCCCAGCCTCCAGTAGCTCACTTAGCCGCCCAGCCTCCAGTAGCTCACTTAGCCGCCCAGCCTCCAGTAGCTCACTTAGCCGCCCAGCCTCCAGTAGCTCACTTAGCCGCCCAGCCTCCAGTAGCTCACTTAGCCGCCCAGCCTCCAGTAGCTCACTTAGCCGCCCAGCCTCCAGTAGCTCACTTAGCCGCCCAGCCTCCAGTAGCTCACTTAGCCGCCCAGCCTCCAGTAGCTCACTTAGCCGCCCAGCCTCCAGTAGCTCACTTAGCCGCCCAGCCTCCAGTAGCTCACTTAGCCGCCCAGCCTCCAGTAGCTCACTTAGCCGCCCAGCCTCCAGTAGCTCACTTAGCCGCCCAGCCTCCAGTAGCTCACTTAGCCGCCCAGCCTCCAGTAGCTCACTTAGCTGCCCAGCCTCCAGTAGCTCACTTAGCTGCCCAGCCTCCAGTAGCTCACTTAGCTGCCCAGCCTCCAGTAGCTCACTTAGCTGCCCAGCCTCCAGTAGCTCACTTAGCTGCCCAGCCTCCAGTAGCTCACTTAGCTGCCCAGCCTCCAGTAGCTCACTTAGCTGCCCAGCCTCCAGTAGCTCACTTAGCTGCCCAGCCTCCAGTAGCTCACTTAGCTGCCCAGCCTCCAGTAGCTCACTTAGCTGCCCAGCCTCCAGTAGCTCACTTAGCTGCCCAGCCTCCAGTAGCTCACTTAGCTGCCCAGCCTCCAGTAGCTCACTTAGCTGCCCAGCCTCCAGTAGCTCACTTAGCTGCCCAGCCTCCAGTAGCTCACTTAGCTGCCCAGCCTCCAGTAGCTCACTTAGCTGCCCAGCCTCCAGTAGCTCACTTAGCTGCCCAGCCTCCAGTAGCTCACTTAGCTGCCCAGCCTCCAGTAGCTCACTTAGCTGCCCAGCCTCCAGTAGCTCACTTAGCTGCCCAGCCTCCAGTAGCTCACTTAGCTGCCCAGCCTCCAGTAGCTCACTTAGCTGCCCAGCCTCCAGTAGCTCACTTAGCTGCCCAGCCTCCAGTAGCTCACTTAGCTGCCCAGCCTCCAGTAGCTCACTTAGCTGCCCAGCCTCCAGTAGCTCACTTAGCTGCCCAGCCTCCAGTAGCTCACTTAGCTGCCCAGCCTCCAGTAGCTCACTTAGCTGCCCAGCCTCCAGTAGCTCACTTAGCTGCCCAGCCTCCAGTAGCTCACTTAGCTGCCCAGCCTCCAGTAGCTCACTTAGCTGCCCAGCCTCCAGTAGCTCACTTAGCTGCCCAGCCTCCAGTAGCTCACTTAGCTGCCCAGCCTCCAGTAGCTCACTTAGCTGCCCAGCCTCCAGTAGCTCACTTAGCTGCCCAGCCTCCAGTAGCTCACTTAGCTGCCCAGCCTCCAGTGCCGCCTGTAGTCCAGGCCCCAGTGCCGCCTGTAGTCCAGGCCCCAGTGCCGCCTGTAGTCCAGGCCCCAGTGCCGCCTGTAGTCCAGGCCCCAGTGCCGCCTGTAGTCCAGGCCCCAGTGCCGCCTGTAGTCCAGGCCCCAGTGCCGCCTGTAGTCCAGGCCCCAGTGCCGCCTGTAGTCCAGGCCCCAGTGCGCCTGTAGTCCAGGCCCCAGTGCCGCCTGTAGTCCAGGCCCCAGTGCCGCCTGTAGTCCAGGCCCCAGTGCCGCCTGTAGTCCAGGCCCCAGTGCCGCCTGTAGTCCAGGCCCCAGTGCCGCCTGGGCCAGTGCGCCTGTAGTCCAGGCCCCAGTGCCGCCTGTAGTCCAGGCCCCAGTGCCGCCTGTAGTCCAGGCCCCAGTGCCGCCTGTAGTCCAGGCCCCAGTGCCGCCTGTAGTCCAGGCCCCAGTGCCGCCTGTAGTCCAGGCCCCAGTGCCGCCTGTAGTCCAGGCCCCAGTGCCGCCTGTAGTCCAGGCCCCAGTGCCGCCTGTAGTCCAGGCCCCAGTGCCGCCTGTAGTCCAGGCCCCAGTGCCGCCTGTAGTCCAGGCCCCAGTGCCGCCTGTAGTCCAGGCCCCAGTGCCGCCTGTAGTCCAGGCCCCAGTGCCGCCTGTAGTCCAGGCCCCAGTGCCGCCTGTAGTCCAGGCCCCAGTGCCGCCTGTAGTCCAGGCCCCAGTGCCGCCTGTAGTCCAGGCCCCAGTGCCGCCTGTAGTCCAGGCCCCAGTGCCGCCTGTAGTCCAGGCCCCAGTGCCGCCTGTAGTCCAGGCCCCAGTGCCGCCTGTAGTCCAGGCCCCAGTGCCGCCTGTAGTCCAGGCCCCAGTGCCGCCTGTAGTCCAGGCCCCAGTGCCGCCTGTAGTCCAGGCCCCAGTGCCGCCTGTAGTCCAGGCCCCAGTGCCGCCTGTAGTCCAGGCCCCAGTGCCGCCTGTAGTCCAGGCCCCAGTGCCGCCTGTAGTCCAGGCCCCAGTGCCGCCTGTAGTCCAGGCCCCAGTGCCGCCTGTAGTCCAGGCCCCAGTGCCGCCTGTAGTCCAGGCCCCAGTGCCGCCTGTAGTCCAGGCCCCAGTGCCGCCTGTAGTCCAGGCCCCAGTGCCGCCTGTAGTCCAGGCCCCAGTGCCGCCTGTAGTCCAGGCCCCAGTGCCGCCTGTAGTCCAGGCCCCAGTGCCGCCTGTAGTCCAGGCCCCAGTGCCGCCTGTAGTCCAGGCCCCAGTGCCGCCTGTAGTCCAGGCCCCAGTGCCGCCTGTAGTCCAGGCCCCAGTGCCGCCTGTAGTCCAGGCCCCAGTGCCGCCTGTAGTCCAGGCCCAGTGCCTCCAGCAGTTCAGCCTTCCCCAGTGCCGCCTCCAGCAGTTCAGCCTTCCCCAGTGCCGCCTCCAGCAGTTCAGCCTTCCCCAGTGCCGCCTCCAGCAGTTCAGCCTTCCCCAGTGCCGCCTCCAGCAGTTCAGCCTTCCCCAGTGCGGCCTCCAGCAGTTCAGCCTTCCCCAGTGCGGCCTCCAGCAGTTCAGCCTTCCCCAGTGCGGCCTCCAGCAGTTCAGCCTTCCCCAGTGCGGCCTCCAGCAGTTCAGCCTTCCCCAGTGCGGCCTCCAGCAGTTCAGCCTTCCCCAGTGCGGCCTCCAGCAGTTCAGCCTTCCCCAGTGCGGCCTCCAGCAGTTCAGCCTTCCCCAGTGCGGCCTCCAGCAGTTCAGCCTTCCCCAGTGCGGCCTCCAGCAGTTCAGCCTTCCCCAGTGCGGCCTCCAGCAGTTCAGCCTTCCCCAGTGCGGCCTCCAGCAGTTCAGCCTTCCCCAGTGCGGCCTCCAGCAGTTCAGCCTTCCCCAGTGCGGCCTCCAGCAGTTCAGCCTTCCCCAGTGCGGTCTCCCACTCAACCACCAGCTCCGCTTTCTCCTCAACCGTCACTACTACCTTTAGCTCAGTCACCTGTACAGTCGCCTCTAGTTCATTCCCCTGTGAAGCCATCAACTCCACCACCCACTCCTCTTTCACCACCACCAGTAGCTCAGCTCGCACCTGACCCATTGGCCCAGTTCTCCGTGGCAGTTCAGTTTTCTGGCCAGTGTAACATTGAGCCAGGGGTCCCAATTCCCTCTGGCTCTACATCAGCTCCTGCTGGAAGCTCTGATGAGCCCATCCAGCACTCCGCGGCTCCCATGCCGCCACCTGCCTTCTCCGCTGGAGGGTCCGAGAGGCCCGTTCAGCCTCCGTCTCATGTCTCCGCTGGAGGGCCCGAGGGGCCCGTTCAGCCTCCGTCTCATGTCTCCGCTGGAGGGTCCGAGGGGCCCGTTCAGCCTCCGTCTCATGTCTCCGCTGGAGGGTCCGAGGGGCCCGTTCAGCCTCCCGTCTCCGCTGGAGGGTCCGAGGGGCCCGTTCAGCCTCCCGTCTCCGCTGGAGGGTCCGAGGGACCGCTCCGGCCTTCGTTTCATGTCTCCGCTGGAGGGTCCGAGGGGCCCGTTCAGCAACCCGTCTCCGCTGGAGGGTCCGAGGGACCGCTCCGGCCTGCAGCACCACCGCCTCCGGCTTCCACGCCGCCGCCAGCTGCAGCCTCACCATCCTCGTCTGCTGCAGCGCCTCCGCCTCCGGCTTCCACGCCGTCGCCGCCTGCAGCGCCTCCGGCTTCCACGCCGTCGCCGCCTGCAGCGCCTCCGGCTTCCACGCCGTCGCCGCCTGCAGCGCCTCCGGCTTCCACGCCGCCGCCAGCTGCAGCCTCACCATCCTCGTCTGCTGCAGCGCCTCCGTCTCCGGCTTCCACGCCGTCGCCTGCTGCAGCGCCTCCGTCTCCGGCTTCCACGCCGTCGCCTGCTGCAGCCTTATCATCCACGCCAGCTGCAGCGCCTCCGTCTCCGGCTTCCACGCCGTCGCCTGCTGCAGCGCCTCCGGCTTCCACGCCGTCGCCTGCTGCAGCGCCTCCGGCTTCCACGCCGTCGCCGCCTGCAGCGCCTCCGGCTTCCACGCCGTCGCCGCCTGCAGCGCCTCCGGCTTCCACGCCGCCTGCAGCCTCATCATCCACGCCGCCTGCAGCCTCATCATCCACGCCGCCTGCAGCCTCATCATCCACGCCGCCTGCAGCCTCATCATCCGCGCCGCCTGCAGCCTCATCATCCACGCCGCCTGCAGCCTCATCATCCTCGCCTGGTCCAGCCGCAGCCTCATCATCCTCGCCTGGTCCAGCCGCAGCCTCATCATCCTCGCCTGGTCCAGCCGCAGCCTCCTCGCCTGGTCCAGCCGCAGCCTCCTCGCCTGGTCCAGCCGCAGCCTCCTCGCCTGGTCCAGCCGCAGCCTCCTCGCCTGGTCCAGCCGCAGCCTCCTCGCCTGGTCCAGCCGCAGCCTCCTCCGCTTCGTCCAGCCGCAGCCTCCTCCGCTTCGTCCAGCCGCAGCCTCCTCCGCTTCGTCCAGCCGCAGCCTCCTCCGCTTCGTCCAGCCGCAGCCTCCTCCGCTTCGTCCAGCCGCAGCCTCCATCGCTTCGTCCAGCCGCAGCCTCCATCGCTTCGTCCAGCCGCAGCCTCCATCGCTTCGTCCAGCCGCAGCCTCCATCGCTTCGTCCAGCCGCAGCCTCCATCGCTTCGTCCAGCCGCAGCCTCCATCGCTTCGTCCAGCCGCAGCCTCCATCGCTTCGTCCAGCCGCAGCCTCCATCGCTTCGTCCAGCCGCAGCCTCCATCGCTTCGTCCAGCCGCAGCCTCCATCGCTTCATCAGCCACACCTGGTCCGGCCTCTGTGTCTTCGTCCACGCCTGGTCCGGCTTCTGCTCCGCCATCATTTGGCCCTGCCTCGTCTGGCCCTGCGGTTGCAACACCGCCGTCAGAGCCAGCTCGACCTGTTCCGCCTCGCCTCTGCCGGCCGTTTTCCAGGCCTCTACGTTGGCATCATGGCCGTCGAGGGCGGCCTCCTGAAAGACTTTGTCGCCGCCGCTGGTTTCGCGGCCGACCTCCGGACCTGTTCAGTGGCCGCCACTGCCTTCCTAGTGGTCGGCCTCCTGATTGGTTTTGCCTGCGCTGCCGCCGTTGCCGTGTGCACGGTCGGCCTCCGGAACTGTTTGCCCGTCGCCACCGTTGCCGTGTGCACGGTCGGCCACCAGAACTGTTTTCCTGTCGTTGCCGTTCGCACGGTCGGCCTCCTGGACTTTTCATGGACTCATGTTAGGTCTAGTTTGGTTTGGTTTTGATCTGTTTTTTTTCTTCTGTCTCTGGACTGGTGCTCCTTGTGTTTTGTTTCGGGCCCTCCGTCCTGGACCCCCTCCGCCCGCCCTGGTTTGGTGTCCTTCGTGCTTCTGTTTTTTGTTTGCGGCTGTCGGGAGCCAGCCCTTAGAGGGGGGTACTGTCACGGTTCTGGGTCTGTTGGACCCAGTATTTTGAGTTTATTATGCTTTGGTTTATATTTTGAATGATGGATTATTCTTTGTTTCTCTGGTACTTTGTGTTTCAGTTATCTTGGTGTTTTGGATTGTTTTTTCTCATTCTCTTGTATTGCTGATTGTGGTGGTGGTCATGATGATTATTTGGTTCATGTTTCTGTTTATTTGTGATTAGGATTTGTGTTCTCATGTGTTGTGTGGGTTTAGTGCTAGGTGTCATTTTCTGTCTGTCTCTCAGTGTCAAGTCTGCGTCTTTGTGTTGGGTTCATGTTTCCTGTTTTATTGTGAAAGTCTTTGTCTTATGTTGGTGTGTGTGTGAAGCTTGGTTCCCCTGTCTCGTCAGCCCTGATCTCTTCCAGCTGTGTCTCCCTTCTGTTGCCCGTTCCCTCATTACTACCCTGTGTATTTAAGCCCTGTGTTTTCCTCAACCCAGTGTCGCGTCGTACCCTCATGCTGTGTGGATCTCCTGGTGTCTCCCTGTAAGTTTAGTGTGTTATTCCCCAGTTTAGTTTACTTTGTATGCTTTCCCGGCCTGTGAATAAAGCTGTGGTTTTGAGTTCATCCCTTGTGTCTACGAGCCTGCATTTTGGGTCCAATTCCTGCCTGCCACATAGCGTTTCATGACAGGAAAAAAGCTATTACTATTAACAGCATCGCAGTTCTGTTTGGGGACTGCAAGTGCCCAAGGAGGGTAGATAACTGAATATGCTAATGACTGCATGTTATAATAGAACAGATAAACACATTGTTTGATCATTTTCTTATAATTTTGTTGCTTTTTTTTCCGGAAAGGCTCGTGAAGAAGATACTTTTAAACAATTTCATGCATTTCAGTTTAAATATTGTCATTACTGTAGATTATCAGATTGCATGCATCCATATTTACATTTGCTATTTTTAGTGCACTCGTTTCACTCTCAGGTACGGCTACATTGAGTGCTATAAGAGTATCTGGATGCAGGCAAAAAAATTGAGAGCTAAACACTTCTCTATTCTGTTCACTGTGTTGTACATGTAGCAGAAAGAGAGGCACCATCAGACTATTTCATTTATCTAATTTCAGGACAATACGTCATCAGCACTAGCTAGCTAGCAGTAGCAGATTTGCAGTTGAAACCTCATATTGACTATGATGTAGTTGAAGTTAATATATTTGTTTCAAAGCACAACATGTTGCACATGTTCCCAAATTGCAGTAGGTAGCATTACAAGCACAGCCATTCATTATAAATGTTTCTTTTATTAAGTGCCCTAATCGCTGTGTTCAGTTTGAGACAGTGCTACCTTTCCAAACATATGCACTACGCAAGTAAGGTCACAGTGGACTAAATGAAGATGCACTAAAATAAGTAACCAAATTGAGACATACTTGCCATCGTTGCTTAGCTATTATTGGCACTTCTATAAGGGAGGGGTTTACTGCGAGATCAATTTAATAAAGCACTGTAATTGAGATTTCAGATGCACGCAAACTCATGTCAAACCTTTGTAGACTCAATTTACTCCCTTCACTTTGATCTATTCAGTCAAGATTATCTCCCTCCAAAACGTGGATGTGCAAGATATAATTGAGGTTGTTACATTGTTATATTGATTTGTTCAATTGAGGTGGGTTCCCAGTATCTTTGTACGTGTGGTTTATATGAAATTGTAACATAATTTTTTGTTTTTCCTCGTTTCTGGCTGTCAGCATTTCTGCTCAACATTGTGTTGAAACATGTTTAGAAATCTGTCAAGGTCTGGTAAGGTTTAGTTTAAGCTTTATATGTATGTATGTATGTATGTATGTATGTATGTATGTATGTATATATATATATAAAATGTATTAGTCCACCTGCAAATGTGAGGTTTATGCCACAGCTGCCTTAAATTAACAGTACTGGTAATTTAATTATGTATGTATGTATATATGCATATAGTACTTACTGTTACTATAGATGCCTGAAATGCATGCTACATTTAAAACAAAGGGTGCACATATTGTAAGTGACTGTTGTGCTCTCAATTATCACCTTGCATTCTCCCCCACTGCCCACCACACTGCTTTAGCACATAGGGGCACATACTTGAGGCTCAGCCACACAGTTCACCCTCAGCCCACATTTTGCTGGTAATGAGCTTGACGGAGGAGACAGAAGAAGACACAAATAGATCATTGAGTGGTGACCCTGCTGAATGCCAGCGTGGTGGCTTGTATTGATTTGTACTCTGAAAATCTGGCAAAGATGAAACGATACACATTTTTAATTATTATGTGACCTTACTTCCTATTATTTCTGGAGGATTTTTGTTGCTGTATAACTGACGTCTGTTTCTTTGTTGGGTTTTGACGATCTTTTTAGCTCAGTCAGCAAAAGCATTGCATTGGAAGGCACCTTGTGCCCAGCTTGAACATGAAACAACAACAACAGGCTTTCTTTTGCTCTTCTGCCAGTTTCCGTTCTGTTATTTATAATATAAAAGCGAGTGCATACCCTTTTGTCACAGCAGCTAGCAAAGTATACTGCATGTAAACACCCTTACTTCTATTCTTGCCATACAGGCAGCCAAACGCCACAGCAGCTCATAATGTTTGGTCATTTAAACTGACACTGAAAATAACCTCCCTGAAATATTACTGCTTGGCGACTGCTGCACTTTAGCGACAAACAACAGTTAAGCTAATGAGTGCTAACATTGGCTATTGTACATAGAAAAGAAAGCAGCAAGACCCCATATTTGAAAAACAGGAACAATTTTTAGCTTCTGTTTTTTGTGTTGCCTCATTCATTGATTAACTAATTAAGGTTGACAGCCATAATCAGTTGGATAACAGTGTAAGGCACCAGTCAATACACATTTTTCACTAGCCGCCTAGAGACCAGGTCACTGACTGGTCTCTAGGCGGCTAGTGAAAAATGTGTATTTCCCAGTTAGCTAGCGAGTGGTTGCTAGAGATTGCTTGCTGTTGCTAGGTGAAACTGGTTGCAACGAGGTAAACAGGCTGCACTGAAAATCTTTAGTTTGCGTTTGGTCACGAGCCCATAGTTTTTATTGGAAGACGGCGTAAACACTCGCCGACTGCCTGCTAAGCGGTAGAGAAACTGTAAAGAGTGTGACACAAACCGCAAAAGGCTACTGCTCCCATTCAAAGTAACCGTGTTGATTTCAGTGATACGGCAAATCTTTTACTTTTAAAGTTGCTTCCAGTTTGCATCAAACCTTTTCAGGTTTCACTGCTGCTCAGTCTAGCTAACGAGCAATTGTAGAGAAGTTAGCATCCTCCTAGGGCTGTGTAATATGACCAAAATCTCATATCCCGATATAAGACAATTATCGTCCTGACAACGATATATATCACAAAACTTTTTCTGTAAATTCTGTGAATCTTGGGCAACTCGACTTGCATGAAATGTTTTCAGCTGGGCGTTGTGTACCTGGAGTCGAGTGTTACATAAGTTGAAACGGACGCAATTTTCTTTGTGAGTATTTATACACGGCGTGATGCGGGGAAAAGCCTGTTCTAAGGTTTATTTTTTAGCACCTGACGGCTCTTTTTAGCTTCTCATCCATAAATACTCTGCATACTATTTCACGTGATTTCGTTTATTTTGAAAAATCTCAACAGCATCTTAAGCTTTATTGCGAAAGGTTTATGTGGAAAATAAACAAGCGGACGGTGGAGCCACGCAATGGTTTTACTGTCGTTGTTGCTAACGACAACGCATAAGAACAGTCGGTTGTCCGTCTGTAGTGTGGTTATATTAAATATAAGAGAAAGAGAGAACTTTAAGAAATTCTACAGTGACTATCAAAACAATGAAAAATATTGCCGTAAATGTTTGTTTTGCAACACCACGAAACAAACAATAGCGTAATATGAAACGATAGACGTTTTTATATCGTGATCTGAAATATATCGTTATATCGAACAGCCCTACGTCCTCAATGCAAATGACGGGCAACCACAGCAATCTGCTATCAACCAAAGCAATCACAAGGAGGTTTTTAGTTTAGCTTCCTGTTTGTAATCAGCTTTCCTCTAGCAGACTCCTGTCTTAGGTGTGAGTGTTGTTTGAAGGAATTAAACTAATTTTACATTTTGCATGAAAATTTATGAAACAGGCTTATGTTTGGACCTTAATAAAATTTAGGTCCTCTATTTTAAAACTGAAATTCCATCCATCCATCCATCCATCCATTTTCTTCTGCTTATCTGAGGCCAAGTCACTAAGGCAACAGCCTAAGCAGTGAACCCTAGACCTCTCTCTCCCATCCATCTCTTCCAGCTTATCCGAGGAAACACAGAGGGGTTCCCAGCTGAGAGGCCTCCTCCCAGTGGCACATGCCCGGAACACCTCACCTCACCAGGAGGGATCCTGGTCAGAAGCTCAAACCACCTGAATTGGCTCCTTTCGAAAAAGGAGAAATTAAAACTGAAATTACCTATTGGATACATACACAACCATCTTCTTCTGTTTTCTTCTGATCTACCACAGTGATATTCAACTTGACTGCGTGAGGCTTTCAAGTTCTGTTACAATGTATCCTGGCACCAGCCGACTGTAAAACAGTTCAAGAAACCGTTGGATGGATTTCATCTAAAGTCCCATGTTGCTTTAAAAAACTGGGCTGTTGGCGGGATCTGTTATTCATTAGACGTGCCTGTCAGATGATATTGGAACAAAACTCACAGTTATTGAGGAATTAAAAAATCCAAGCATAGCACATCATGAAGACAGGTGGCTGCCAGCCTGTTAATGATACACAAAAACCATAAGTTGTCTCCCACACTGGATTGTGTGAGCTGCAGGATGCAGTTGGAAGTGATGCTGCTCTGCTGGCTTTGGTATGAATACACTGAGAAGATGCTGACCATACCAGCACAGCGTACTCTCCTTTGTGCTGTCTTTGCTCTGCCTGTGCTTGCTATGATTAAGTTCTCAGTTGTTTAAGTAAGGTTCTGTGTTTTGTGAGGGCTGCAGTCTTGTGGTCTCAAGAGATGTGCTCGTTGTTCATACACAGGAAGATTTTCACAAGGAGGCAGCACAAATACTGAGCCGTGGGATTTACTTGTCAACTGCGTTTAAAACACGTGTGAGATAACAAACGGTGGATGCAGTGATGGTTGAAAAAAAAAAAAAAAGTCATGCGCCCATCATGGCATATATCTGCGGTATTTGGTCGCTGACAGCTTAATGTACATCAGCGTCTGAAAGCTAGCTAGGAAATAAATTTGCATTTGGAGACAGTCGGATGAATGCTTGTGATATTCAGCTTTCTCACTCCAGCCGATCATAGAGAAACGTTTGCTTCACCGTATGCTGGGAGTGCAACTTAAATTGCAACCTATTATGTCAGAATGCAGAGCTGTAATTGGCATTTCTTCACATTTCAAAAAAAGTCTGGGTGTCCCTTTTAATGTCAAGAGAAACGGTGAAAGCAAAACTGAAAAACAAACAGTCTCATCTAACCTAAAAGGGAACAAAATGTGGCTCAGCATTAGCATTTGAAATCTGCAGTTCCTCACTCAGCTTCGAGCTTCTGTGTCTGAAAGTACAGAGCACAGTTTGGAGATTTAACTAAGCACGAGAACTCGGCTCAATTCCCAAAGCAGCCGCCAACCACCCAACTGCACAGCACTTTTGGAAAATAGACACACAGGTAACTGATTTCTCCGCTGACAATGCAACAGAAGAAAAAGCTTGCTCTATCATTCCAACCATCTGGAAGTCTGGCTCAGACTTGAGGCTGATGTGTAACTTTTAATTGGAGAGACAGTAGTGGGAGGCAGAAGAGTAGGAAGGAATGATCCCAGTGGATAGACAGGCAGCGCCTGCTGCCAGATGGACAACCTGAGTTTGCTGGTGTGTACACCATTTTATTGTCAGGCCAATGTGATCTGTGCTCTGTTTCTAAAGCGCTTGATGGAGAGCCATTGCTTAGTCCAGGGCACCCCAAGTGCTGCAAAATGATGTTATTTTCACTGGCAGGATTAGGCACAGGCAACGCTTGTTTTCTGTTTCCAAAAGAAAAAACATTAGGTGGAACTAACCGTTTACTCCATCCTTTGTACAAACCCATAAAGTTAGATAAAAAATTTCAATTTTGATTTAAATCTGGACCATCATTCTTTCCCATCTTCTACATCTCTGCATTATATTCTGTCACAATGTTAAATAATGACTTCAGAGTGTCTACATATAATCCTTATGAGCCAAAGGCTCAGACTTCAGAGTGCTCTATAATGAATGCGCTGTGTCAGACAGTGTTTTCCAACACTGAGAACAGAAATCATTAATAATGGTCATCTCAGGCCAACTCCTCTGACTGTGAGCACAGCAGCTCCACCCACCTGGTTTTCAAACCTCCCGTTTTAGAGCGGCGACCAGTCAGAAGAAAGCTGGCTTAAGGATAGCATTACAGACAGAGGCTGAGCAGCTCATATAGGATACACTATATGGACATGAGTTAATATAGTGTATATAGTGTACCTCTTTATCTTTGAATTCAGATGTTTGCAGTCCCATTGCCGCGGCTCCGTAGTGTAGTGGTTTATACAGTCGGCTAACAAGCGAAAGAGCCCCAGCTGTGTCAGGAAGAGCATCCGGTGTAAAGAATCTGCCAAATCAAACATGCGGAGCTACCCGCTGTCATGAACCCTTGCTTTCAGTCCCATTGCACAGGTGTATAAAATCAAGCACTTATCCATGCAGTAAAGAAGAACTCACTGAATTCGAGTGCAGTATTGTGATAGGATGCCACATTGGCAACAAATCAGTTCATTAAATTTCTTTCCTCATAGATATTCCACGATCAGCTGTAAGTGATAATATTGCAGTATTTAGGAACCACGGCAACAAAGTGGCAGACCATAGAAAGCATCAGAGTCTTGAGGTGCATAGTGACTCAAAAACAATGTGCCGGCAGCTTCATGGCGTGGGGTTCGAGCAACTCCTGTGGGTGTAATGTGTAGATGGCCCTGTATTTTGCCCATGTAGGGTTATATTAAACTGTGAGTCATGCAAAGCTACTCTAGTAGAATCCAGAAGTACCGTTTTGTTAAAAATGACTACAATTGGTTTCCTTTTAATGACATAGAATTAATTGATAATTGATTGGTTTGCTATACGGAATATATGTGCCTACATAATGTTATTTATTGAGGTTGGGCTTGTTTGCCAGATTCGTGTAGGCATAATACAGCACGGTATGTTTTTCATTATAAGATGATACGGCTAAATTATAAAGATGGCAGATAGTGGCAGAGATGTGGTTGCTCTCTAATTTATGTATGAGAGACAGAGTTTGGAAGGTGTGCTGTTGGTTTGTCGGTACAATCAGTTTTAGTTTTGCTTTTTCAAACTTCTCATTGTGAACCTGAGTATAAACAAGCAGTTGTGCAGCAGTGGGTGCCTTCACATTTATTCAGTCTCCATGCAAACCCTGCTGTGCATGAAGCTCCGACAAAAGTCGAAATGTTGAAATAACAAATCCTGTGCTGGGCGGCCGTGTTGTGCAGAGCTGTACTATATCAACTTTTCCAGCACTCTTGTTCCCCGCTATTTCAAAAATGTTAATTTTCAGGAATATTTGTAAAACACTAAAGTAGGCGGCTTCCACATCCAAAACTACTAGCTGCCACCAGAGTTGTTTTAGGTTTGTATTTTTCACTAGTTACTCCTGGGTTTGTTTAGAGCTATTTCATTTATTGCAGAAAAATGTGTAGATTTAATTTAGATTTTATCTTTCTGTATTATTATCTGAGCGGTCAGGGACATGATTGAGCAATTTCAGAATAGGTGTTACAGTAAACAAACAGCTGACTCAGAGTTGTGTTTTAGACTCCTGCACCAGTGCCCCAAAATACTTACAAGGAAGACTAAAATCGGTGATATTATTTTCATTTTTTTGTGTTTTTGAGTAAGTATTGTAAGCGCTTACTTAGAATACTCATATATTATGTATTATGCAATATTGTAATGGTATGTTATATATTGGATATATTGGCTAGTGTTTGCTAAAAGTCAAAAGTGTAACACCGTATACCAGTGCGAAAGGCATTTAAACCAATATACTGGATATTCATCTTTATAATGTAAGGCAGAAAACATCAGCCCTACCGTTTAACACACAATACGATACTATACAATAGTTGTATAAAGTACAGTATCCATATGCATATTTTAATACTCTATTAAGAGCATTGCGAGTAAATATTTTGCTGATAAAAATGTAAAATCTGTGCTACAGCAAAGAACGAGCTGCACAATTAAAAGGAAAGCCTGAGGGCTGTTAGGGTGAGACATGAACTAAAACCAGTGTGAGCAGTGCCTGGCTCGAGAGTTTTGAGACCGAGAGTCCGACATAAAATCGGGAAACGCTCTGGGTTCACCTGGCTCCTCGCGCCCCTCCCTCTCTCGCTCCATTCACCAGTCTCCTCGAGCGTGTGTGTGTGTTTTTCTTCATTTCACACCTCCCTCACACTGCATATTCATTTTTCACTATTGCCTTTCCGCTACCACCCCACCCCCACTCCACGCCCAACCTCAAACCCCCTTGACGTGGGCATTCAATTTGTACTGTATGTTTCATTCCTGCTCATATTTAAATGTATTTCATGTCGGCTGCTTTTAATTAACTCGCTGGATATGCGGGGGGGGGGGGTGCAGACAGACAGATAAAAACTCCTCACATTCGCCAATGACTTACACTGGCAATCATTTACCACTTAGACAGTAGTGAAGAAGCCCCCTGTTTGTTGCCCCGGCAACCGGTGCCTTGGTGATTGATTCCTCGCCAGTGTGGCATCGCTGCAGGGAATAGAGCGCGTGAGCTTAGCATGCTTGCTACATCTTTCTAATTAAAATGGGATTACAGAGTCATCGCCGTTGTATGTTCAAACAAATGCAAGGCTGTGAAAGAAATCAATTTTGGTAAATGTCAAGGCTGTTAAATACAACTATGGATAAACAAATGTAAGCGAGCTCAATGCACCGACTCGGACACTCCGAGTCTACGTGAAGGGTGTGTTTCAGTGCGTTTTGCATGTTGGGCTCGCGGTGATTGACAGTCCAGAAGTCGCGGCCTTGATTGACAGCGCCGGGATCACGTTAGGTAGCGCAAACCGACAAGACGCAACAATTAGTCTGCTAATCAGAAAATAGTCTCCAAATTGGAGCTTAATGTACACTTTAAATGAACAGCGCTTTCTTCGTGTAATTGGATTAAACAAGTCAATCATATCTGCGTAGTTTACGCTGTTGTCTCTCAGAGCGCTGCGTATCGAGGGGGCAGCGCCGCTCCCCCTGCAAAGCATCGCTTCATTACTTCAGATTTTACCATGGCTGTTTGCACTTATGCCAATGGGACAGTGAAGCACTCCGATATTATGTTTCAAAACACGATTGTACTTACATGTGAATGAGAAATGAGATACTAGACAGTGCGGCAGAGGTAGGGGAAATAAAAATTCAGTGTGCTGTGGCAGCATTTAAAATGCTTCTGCAGAACCGGTGGCTCCATTTTATTTATGAACAACAAACCCAGTGTGGCTAATTGGCTATCCTAGTGCTACCTTTGCTTTCTTTTCTAAACACATACAAGAACTTGTTTCCTAGTTATGCCCCCTTGTAGCATGTTGTTCAAGGCCAAACTATGACTTCTCCTTTTCTTGTTGGTTTGTGTTATTGTTGTGACAATAGTGCGCTTGAGAATTCCGGTCTTTAGTTTGTAATTCATAAATTTTAGGGCGCTTTTGAAACCCGTGACGACCCCAGAGTGACTTTACATCTCCTCAGCGTAAAGAAAAAGAGAGAAAAAGCAAGATAGAGTGAGCACTAGTCAGTGAATGAGCAACTACAGATAGAAGAGGAGTGTGACGTACAGAGTAAAAGAAAAATGAGGTCTCAAGGTTTTCAAATTTCAATCACTACAATGCAGTTACTTAGGTGTAACTGGTGTAACACAGTGCCTTGGGCCTGTTCCCAAGCGGAGCTCTTTGGCACCGGCTGTGTGGGATGTGCCATTACAGCAAAGGTAATAATAGACCAGGGAATTTATAATGTGATGCTTTTTACGTGCCTATGAAAGAGTGCCTGAAAGCCCGAGACTGCTGGCAGGGAAAAAAAAAAAAATCATGTTTGGTTGTAAACAACGGAAAGCCTGTTATCGCCTGATATGTCATGCAGGTGAAACATATATTAAACCTCTCACGAAGGACCTCTGCAGTGGAACACATTTTAATTCTGCCCTTGTAGAAATGTGAAGCGGGTCTACCTGCAAAACTGAGGTGTAGCGCGAGTAACGCATACCTCTACTATATCATCGCACGAAGCAGGGGTTTTTACAGGGCTCCCCGTGGCTAACAAACTACTCCCTGAAATGAAAGTGCAGTTACAGCCTTATGAAACACAGTGCTTGGATTAAGCATAAATCACACACCTTCTTCTATTGCCCTTTCAATCTGCGCTCAGATTGGCCACCTGACTTTTGTGTGCTCAGCAAGCGCGCTAACCCATTCTTTTCCTTTGTGTTATGAGAGAAAAATGAGAACTTGGAGCAGAGGCAAGTTTTTCTTTTTGTGCGTGCAAACTGAAACCTATTTGTCTGGATAACATTCAGCATGCTACATATTTGATTCAGTTGGTTTAATACATGCACAAAGCTCTGATAAACATAATTGTCTTTCAGCAGGAAATGGCTGATAAAACAAAGATGTAACTGTAGGGCTGATTTACGCAGCCCCGTTTCTTAAACATGTAAATTAAAAAAACAGAATGCAGTGATTTGGAAATAAGTCAAATCTAGCATTTATTTGGAAATATAAAAAATATATTTAATATTTCAACCAAAAACTTATATTGTTTTGTTTTTTTGTGTGTTTGTGTTTTTTAAAAGTGGCTAAAATTTGATGCTAGCTGTTTACCACCATGTTGCATCACCTCTTCTTTAATCAACACTCTGTAAGCTCTTGGGGACTAAAGCCCAGCTATTGTAGTTTTGAAAGCAAAATGTTTTCCCATTTAGCTTGATGAAGGATTTTAACAGTTTATGTGGACTTATTTTCAGAGTCTAACATGTTAGCGCTGCAGGTTTAGCACCCAGATTTTTTTATTTATTTAATTATGTATCAGACTAAGTGTACCATGTGCAGAATGTGGCTTTTATCTGGCCTTCTTTCATAAAAGACAACATCTTTATGACTCGTTTGTATATGCGTTTAGGTAAAGAAAAAAGCATCACTGTGGGGAAGAAAGGGGATTTAAGTGACTCTGAATGTGATACAGTTGTTGGTCTGAGTATTTCAGATTATGCCGATCTGCTGGGATGAATTTTCCCACACAAACCTTTATAGAAGTTACAGAGAATGGTCGGTAAAAGTGGAAATATTCAGTGAGCAGCAGTTCCCTGGATGAAAACGCCTTGTTAATGTAAGAGGTTGACGATGGGAAGGCAACACTAACTCAAATCACCACTTGATAAAACCAGCGTATGCAGATGAGCATCTTTGAACGCACAACATGTTGAACCTTGAAGTGGATGGGCTAGAGCAGCAGCAGACCACACCATGTGCCACTCTTGCCAGTTCACTACAATTCACACAGACTGACCAAAATTGGGGAGCAGAAAATGAGGGCCTGTGAAAAGGCCTGTATTAAGTTTTTCATTAAACATTTAAGTGATTCAGAGAAGGCTTGGGAGAAAGTGCTGTGGTCAGATGAAACCAAAATCAAGCTATTTGGTGTCAACCCAACCCGACGTGTTAGGAGAAAGAGAAATGCTGACTATGACCCAGTGAACAGCATCCCCAAATTCAAGCACGGAGGTGGAAACATTATGCTATGTGGCTGTTTTTCTGTTGGATGTACTGTAAAATATTGGACGAGAACCTCCTTCCTCAGCCAGGACACTGAAGATGGGTCATGGATGGGTCTTCCAGCATGACAATGAGCCAAAACATACCATAAAGGCAACAAAGGTGTGACTAAAGAAGAAGGTCATGGAGTGTCCTAGCCAGTCTCCAAACCTCAGTCTTATAGGAAATCTGTGGAGGGAGCTGAAGCTTTAAGTTGCTGCCAAGAAACCTAAAGGATAAATAGAGTTTCTGTAGACCAAAATCCTCAAGACCAACTGCAAGAAACATCTCACTGCTGTGCTTGCGAAACAAGAGTTTCTCCACCAAGTACCAAGTCATGTTTTGATTGGGGATCAAGTGCTTATTTCACTCAATGACATGCAAAATAATTTATAACTTGTATGTAGTGTGTTTTGGTTATTCTTTCTCTATGACAATATCATAATAATGACTCGTCGGTCCTTTGTAAGTGAGCAAACATACAAATTCAGATGGGTTTCAAAAAGTAATTCCCCCTCTGTACATATGATAGATGCTGGCTTTTGAAATGTGTACTGATAACAGGTAAGATAGGCCCAGGGTGGTCACAGGACCTCAAAAGGATAAAGAACAAGGCCTGGTTAGCCAACATGCTTGTTAGACTATTCAGCTGGGAGGTTTAAGAACTTGTTGGTTTGGAATACTAATTACATTTGATTAACACAATTAAATAATGACATTAAACTTCACCAAATGCTTTAATTTTGATTGCAGACTCATTCATTTATTGTGTGGTTTTAGGACAAACTGTCCTTCAGTGTTTCTGCTGGCAGTGACATGCACTGGAAAGCTATCTGTTTATAGTTACTGATTGAGTAAAAGCATGGATTATGCATGAATTAGAACAATTATCCTAGAAAGTGCCAAATGCAGTGCTACCTACTAGTTATCAGCACGCATACTAGCATGCTGATAGCAAGGCTGTAATGCCTGATAATTCCCGACAACAACAAGATATATCACACACTGTAAGAAACTATCCTGCCAGCATTGTCAGAGTCGCGCCTTAAAATGAACCCAATGCCATTCTACAGACTAATAAACAGGTTAAAAGAAAGGAAATGGCGTCACATCTGTATAGTCACATCTTCCCCAGGATAACAGGAGACTGAATGACGGTTTATCTGGCTGGAGGAGAATGACAGTGTATGTTTCTTTTCCCTGTCGGGGTGTGTGTTAAATATCACACATACGTGTGTGCGAACAGCGTCAGGTTCGCTCTCCTCTTGAGCAGAGAAGAAAACCATCTGGGATTGTGTTTGTGTTAAGCAAAGTGCAACGGTTTTCCTCTCTCTCATTCACACAGGCGCCTGGCATCATGCAGGGACTAATGTGGAATCTAAATCTGGACCTTGTTGATAGAAAATGGCAGGTCACACTGTTTGGCATGTGACTCTCACAAACCCCAGTGCAAGCAATGGTGCTAATAGATAATTGCCAGCATAATAGGAGGTGACATATTGCATGATGTCAGACTCGGAGCCGACGACTTTGCCTGCGAATAGCTCCGCTTTTACTTCAAAATCTCCACGTTTTAGATTTTAGTTTGTCAGATAAAACTGAAAAATGATGTTTTGTGGTTTTTATAAAGCTTAGAGTGAATCTAGACTCGTGGTTACCGCTACTATAACAACCTAAACTGCAGTATATACAAAACAGTGCATCACATGAGTATCAAACTTTCTCGCCTTTTCTGAAATTGTACCTGGATAGGACCAATTTATGTGCAAACCTCTTATATCTTTGCTTGCACACACACACACACACACACACACACTGAATCCTCTCTTAGACACACACACACACACCCTCAACATAGCAGTTTGCTGTGGACTCACACTGCCTCCCTGCGCCTCCCACTCATCCTACTGATTGGAGTTGTCAGGAGTCAGAGGGTCACAGTAGAGGATGTCAATAGGGCTCATTCACAGACACTGAGAAGCACATACGCACACTCAGACTAACACACACACAGACACACAGATACACTGGAAAGCCATAAAGGAAAGAAGCAGACAAAATGACAGACAATAATACAGTCCTATCTTAAGCATGTATAAACACACCCCACAATCACCCCATCATGTCAATAGCTGTGTATCAGCTCCGTCTCCCACTCACTGAAGCCGCGCACGGCGATGCAAGTGAAGAGCATTCAATTTATATTCATTATTCACCAGTCAGCTGCCTTGATTTCAGTGATTGGATATACCCTCTGCCACCTCCCACCCCCCTATTTCTTCTGTCCCATGGGAAGGGTTCTTGTGTGGCTAGTTTAGTGTGTATGACTGCATGCCTGTATGCTTAATGGTGCTTGGTGTGTCTCAGCAAGAGGGCTATTGGGATATATGATGAGAACACAGATGATTGGATGGTTTTGATCAGGACTTATCTGCAGAGAGAAGTGGTGTGTGACACTGCAGAGTTTGGTATCGGTCCAATACCGAGTAGCTTCATTGCCGGTATCAATACTGAATTTGATACTTTGATACTTTAATGACCACCTATGAGCAATCTGCCCACCTCTAACGGTGATACCAGCTTCTTAGATGTCAGTCTAGGTTCTCTGTCATCCACATCATGGTAGTCGTGATAGCTTGAATAAAAGGAGAGGGTTTTTAAGATGTTGCGGCTCTCAGCCAAGAGACTTCTTCATTTCCAGAACAACTTGTGGACAGTCTCAGGTAAAAGCAAACAAAAAAAATAAAACACTAGTGGTCCAGCTGCCTTCTTTTCATGCTTTGAGGACATTTCATGAAAATGTCCAGCGACCAGGTTTTCCCTCATGCAGAAGTAATCGCTTGAGAAAATCAATGCCTTATTTTCTGAAATACTTGAAGGAAAGAGGGTGAACATACAGTCAATGTTATAGTATGTATGATTATCCCATTTTTAAGTTTAACCTCCTACAAAGAGTTAAAAAAACCCCTCTTAAATCTGCTCGCTTCTCCAGACCATGATGACTTTATTGCCTAAATAAGACAAAAAGCAGGCAGGCAAGAGGAAAATACATAATTGTTAGAAATAGGACGAAATAATATTACCACAACATACCTGACACTCAGTGTCAATACAATTAAACTAATTCCACCAGCAATTTGACCGACCAGACTTACCACTGGTACTTACAGAAATGCAGTAAAATACACTTCCTGCTTTTTGGCTACTTACGGCTACCTTTTCTTATTTAGTTATGCTCATATTGTGCTGTATCTACTGCATTGCATGTAATAGAACAGCTGTATTGGATACTATTGTTATCCAATACGGCATTATGTGTAAATCATGTGAATCCATGCATTGGTTTTGATTTACTGACAGCTTGTAGTCCAAATGTTTCAATATTTAATCATGAAAATGATAGACAAACAAAACTGGTGTCATTTTAAATTGAATTTAAAGAAAAGGTTCCTAAATCCCCTTTTCTTGCACCTCTTAGATGCGAGAGAAACAGTTTTTCAGGAGACAGTTTTCGTGAATTACCTTCAGGAAAACGGTGAATCCGCCAGCACGCAGCATCTCAGTAACAAGATGCTCATCAGAAAGCATCAACCGCAGCACAGCCCGGCTCAAAGTAAGAGATGATTGCTTGATGAGACACTGGCTTGGCTATCTTTATCTGTAACCATAAGCAGAGACAACCACGCGCAGAAGCTCACAGGCAGTTTGCGCCCAAATTGTTTTGGGCACCTGTCATCCTCTATTATAATTAGCAAGTGGACGTCTAAATAATTGCCATCAGGGCTGTGGCTGCTGTATCAGTGTTGCCCCATCCCTCGCCTTCAGTTGTAGTATTATTTAAAGGGCCGGGACGCCTTCGCAAAGCACTGCCGTGAGCAAAGTCTTAAGCTGTGTACTCAGTCAGAGACAGCATCTGGAGCACTGAAAATAATTAAGTGACACAAGAGGGTTTGGTGTTGGCTTCACCATTTGTTTTGTCCACACTTGTCCCTCACACACACACACACACACAAAGCATGCATACGCGCACATACAGGCAGCTTTTGATCATAATTGTGACACTGCCAGGAGAGAAGGAGGTAACACGCTCATCCCACTGGGGTTTGAGGACGGTTGTAAAAGTAAATGAGGCAGATGGGTCTGTGTCGGAAAAAAGGGAAAAAGCCCCTTTGAGGAATAAAGATGGAATAGTTAAGCTAAAGCACTTGTGTATTTTGAAACTGATGACTGGCGCAGTTACAGAGACTTAACATGATGCAAAAGTTTAGCAATTACATAATCCCACATTAGCGTACAAGCTTAGGACTTTCTACTTTTACTGTTTGGCTCATAAATCAATAAAGTGTAGCCTGAAAGTTCTCCAACACTGATCTGAAAGCTGGCCGGTGTGTGTCCATCCTGCAAAAATATCCATTTCTGCTCCTGCTGATCAAAATGCAGGTGCAGTGTCATCATCCTCTCATTGTGTGCTTTTGTGAGAGTGTGTCAAAAGCGAGCTCGCTGCTATAAAGAGCTGCGCTCCGGGGCTGGTGAGAGCTATCCCGGAGTGTATCGCCAGCCGTTGCGTGACGACTTGACTCACACTTGTCGTTCTTCCCTCTTCCTCTTTCCCCCTGATTAGACCGACCGATGCAGCGTGGAGCTAGCTGCGTGTCAGGGCCGCACACACACTCGCACACATATAAATGCATATAGCTTATTCGCGAGAAGCTGTCGCCTGCAGGAAGACCATAGGTCACCGGGCTTGTCTGTGTCTACTCCCTCCCCCTCCTCGGGCACGTTGGAGCTGGTGGAGCTGCTGCTCGGCAGCGCCCTCGCTGTGCTGATAGTGGCCTCGCTTGGATTAGACAGTCATTGATGCTCAGTTTAGTCCAACAGCAGCTGCTGCCTCTCCAAACCAGCCACTTTCCAGAAAAACATCTCCCGGGCTTCTTAATGCCAACCCCCCATCCCCTAGCAGAAAAACGCACACTAACACCCCCCTTCCCCCATTCTCGCTGTTATTCTACAGGCTACCTCTGTCACACTTGCAGCTTCTCTTTGTTGTTGCCTCAGTTGTCTCAGTTGTGTGCGCGTGCGTGGTTTGCCTCCCCTCCCCGCTCGCCTTCTCGTTCACAGATTTGTCTGACATGTCCTGAAAAGGTCCCCTTTGGAGGGACGTTATCATAGCACCGCTTGGAGTGCAGTTGTGTCTCCAGAAATGACTCCCTTAAGGACAGGATGGAGTTTTTTGTTGTTGTTGTTTTTGTTTATCTCAGACGCAGCCTAAATGTTCAGGTCACATGTGGTGTGACTCCAGAAGTGTCTAGACTCGTTATCTGCAGTGACATTATATTGTGAGTGCAGTTCAGTGAGTTGCGCGGTCTGTTTTCCTTGGCGTGTGCTCAGCGAGAACTCTCCATGGTGCTGACGTAGACGGTTGCAAACTGGCGCTGTCCGCGGTGCTATCACCACCCGTCCTGTTTCAGTCGGTCTTTGCTGAGCTGTAAGCTGACTGCGTTCGCTCTTGTGGGCTCCGACCTTTGTGCTACTTCATCTGTTTCTCACAGAGCCGCAGTGCGATCCGCAGTGCTAATGCTGCTTGTTTGGGGCCACTCTGCCGATTGAGCTGCCCAGTAGCCACTTACAGCAAGCAGAGTCTATGTCTGCCACAGATTATAAGCTGCTAACTGCCACTCTGGATGCCTTTTTTTTTTTTTTTTTTTTTTGCACCCAGCTCATATCCTGCCAGTTAAATGGGTATCAGTTAGCAGATTTGCCACTGCTCTAGCTCCCAGACTCAATCTTCATGCAGGCACAGTGGTGTTTTCCCGAGGTGTCAGTGGGATTTTCTTTGTTCGGTATTTCGGCTCACTGCGGGCCGCGGCAGGGGGAGTGCCGCTGACAGTCTAGCGGGGCGCTGCGGTTTCGGTTGACCACATTTCTGCACCATCTCCTCCTGTGTGCTCCGAGCAAGTGTGGAGCACACAGATCACTAGAGTCTTGCACTTCCTCTATTTTTTCTTTATGTGGTTAAGTTTTCTCCAAAACTACACAAAACTTCTTTTCTCCTTAGTTCAGATTAATACTTGTGTTTTTGAATGGCATTAATTTACAGCGTTAGTCATCTTAGGGCACTTTACATTACATAATCTGATGGAGGGGGGAAAAAAAGGAAGATTCCCTTTTAAGCAAGCACTCGTGTTATCTTTATTAAATCTGGAAAAGCCACTAAGTGCAATATCTCTCTTTCGAGGGCACATTGACTCATAATCCTAATGTAATACATATTGCAATATGTTTAAAAAAAGCCTTTGCTGTGACAGGCAAATGATTTTTATGAACACAAGTGAATACATTTCCATTATTTTCACTGGTTCCACTATTATAGCGTGCTGTGGGTCACTGGGTAGTTTTTCCAAGTGGTTTTGGCATACTAAAACAGCAGCTGTTGCTCTCCTGCTCTGGGTGGATAATAACTTTGCTGTGCTTTCTCTGCCTAAAACTGAACCCTAACCTAGTTTCATATTTATTGAAATAAATATGAAATATATAAATAAATAAACACGAAACTCTCTTTGTTCGCAGCCATCGATAATGGGACAGCTATTACTGTCACACCTTCACATCAGCCAGGCCGTGCCTGAAAAAGGTAACCTTAATGTAAATGCATCATTTTGCGCTGCAGCTGTAATTGTGGATATAAATAACAATGTGCTAAAAATGTCGGCGTTTGCCTGCAGTGGAAACAAACATTTTTGTTGAAAACATGCTAATTTGTTACCCCAGGCCCCAGACACCCAGATCTAGCTTTAGTCTCCAGCAGTGTTCGCTCCATGGCTATGACATTGCACTCTGAAATAGATATAAAACTATCAAAGCATATACAATCACCATCTATCAGTCTATCGTAGGGCTAACGCAAACAGACAGCCAACCATTCGTGCTTACATCCACACCGACAGTCAATTAGGAATCGCCAGTTAAGCTAAAAAGCACCCGCACAGAGCGACCTCAGCTGCTCGGTGGATTCAAACCCAGGGCCACTGCACCACCACTGACCCTGCTTTATTTGATCTCATCTATGTGACCTCAAACACTTTATGTCCTCACAAATGTTTAACTGAGCCGGTAAACACCCCAGATCTTGATGTGGTTGATCTTAGCTTACATCAAAACACTAACTTTATTAAATGTTTGTCATGTTGTTGCTCTATATCCCAGATTGATGGTAGTGGAGATGCTGCTAAGACAAGGTGGTCTACCTTGCACTGGGAGCCATCCTCCTTCACCTCCTCCTTTCAATCCAATTACAGTTCAATTCAATTCAGTTTCATTTATATAGCAGCAAATCACAGCAGCAGTTGCCCCAAGGTGCTTTATATCATAAGGTAAAGACCCTACAATAACAGAGAGAAAACACCAACAACCTAATGACCACCTATGAGCAAGCACTTGTTGACAGCGGGAAGGAAAAACGTCCTTTTTTACAGAAAGAAACCTCGGGCAGAATCATGCTCGGTCTCAAACTTTGTGACCCAACCAAAAACTCGAACAACCACAATCTCAGAGAGAGCTTTCCACATGACCTGCGAAAACTCAACAATCACCCGTTACGTGACCTCAAATGCGTGAAGAGGCTTTTCTGACATCCACAGAGCACGTGAAGTCACAGCTCTTCGATCCAGGGTGCTATTTTTGTCAACTTGTTTAGATGTTTGCCCTTAGTAGCTGTAGTAAACAAATTAGCTTAATATATAAGAGTACTGTGAGGCAGGGTTCACTTTGATCTAATTTAGCAAGGTTGCATCTACAGATATGAGGGCGTCGCTAAAAATAGCTAACTTTCACGGGCGCGATAAAAGAGAGAGGAATATGAGCATGTTTGGACCACATACCTACTGAAATCAGGAAGACTGTGTTCTTAAACACTAACAATACCCGCCAAGTGCTCTTCTTTAGGTTCGTTATTTAACATGAATCGCGTGTTAGAGCCACGGGCATAACAGCTCTTTATATAAATTGCACTCCTACGCTTCAGTCTCCCACGTGCGAACGCTTCACAGTGTCCCTCGGTCCACACTGGGGTGACCAGTTATTTTATTTCATTTTTTTTAAAGCCAATGCGTCTCAGCACTCTCAGCAAATGGACTGGCTTGTGAGCCAGCGGAGGTTCAGTTTGTGAGAGAGCAGAGGGCTGATCTTAATTTAAGGGTCTGTTCAGCACTTCCCATATTAGATGTGAAATGTTAAACAGAATCAGAGGGGGAGGAGGGGTCGCCTTCGCCGCGACCTCTGACCCCAACCGAGGTTGACGCGTCCTTGAGGCGTAATTGTCCTCACCTCGAGTGCCCGATCGACGCGAGAGAGGAGCGGGGTGGAAAAAGTGCACCGGGCTTCCTTTCTGCTATAGAATGAGTTACTACTGCATTTTTTTCCTCTCCTTCCATTAAGCTGTCGAGAGGTTGAAACGATTTGCCTCTCACCCCTCGCTCGGCCTCGCCCGCCCTCGCCCGTGCGTTTTCATAGCCACGGGAGGAATGCATTGGATTGCAACCGTGCGAGGGATACACGAAATTAGCCCGTTTTCACTTATCAAATGTTGGAAGTCTGATTCGAGCGGCTGCCAGCTTTCTGTCTCTCGCGTTGTCTGAAATAGATTTTTTTTTTTGTGCTTTCCCAGCTCCTGAAGCTAACCGTGTTTGGCACCATACCAAGATGATCCTGGGTAAAGATATTTTATGAGATGGTGCAGACAAGTGCTCTCCAGTGTGCAGCCCCAGTTATGTCGAGAGCTCTCTTTTGTCTGCTCGTACTTACTTGTCCGTCACACATTTACTCCATTTCCTGCATTTCCCATCTATTCATGTGACACGACTGTTTAAGTAAACATTCAAACGTCAGTCGTTTGCATTTTTGACGTGATTTGGATGCTTGTTGATGGTAGCGTTTACATTTCGGTGAGCAGAAACTTGTGAAAGCCCAGGTTAATGTGTGCGCGGAGTGAATAAAAAGACCCGACATCGCCGGGTCCTGAATATTCCTACGGCTGCACAGCCACCTATTGAAGTGTTTTCCCTCAACAGACGGTGATTATCACTTGCAAAACCATCAAACGGGTGCATGTTGATTTGTACATGGGAGTCGCATGCTTCCTGCTATTACAGTATGTTGCAAGATGACAGAGTTACCCCGGAAGGGGACCAAGTCATGAGCAGAGGAGACACAGAAGTAGGTCAGCTCCTAGGCGTTTGTTACATCATACATATTCATAAACAGCACCCAGTTGTTACAGAGCGAACTCACTCCACACAGGCTGTTTATTCTGTTCATTGGGCCCCCTTCTCCGTTTAAATGTTAAACAGTGATTACGCATCGCTGTGATTATGTGAGCGCCAGACCCTGATTGCTGCATTTAAATGCACTTAAGAGCTATTATACGAACGCTATACTATCAATATCTCGTATTGTAAAACGTGCTGTGCATTTAACATTTTTCTCTCGTAGTTGGGTGAGAAGATTGATCCCGCTGTCGAATTTTTTAGCCGAATAGGAAGCTGCCGTTAACCGGACGCTTTCCTAATTTGTGGTTCTGCAGTTTTACAGTGACAGGGGGATGAAGAAGAAAAAAAAAGTCATCTTTTTGGTGATAAACTTGTTTGGTTTGACAGCGAATGCTCTAAAACTACCAGGAAACATTGACTGCTTAGCTGATGCGAGCCATTAAACTAGGCAATGCAAAACCTACTTCCACTTTAAGCTGTCCAGGACTGTTAAACCAAGAACCTACATGATTTTAAAGGAGACCCCTTCTCCTCCCAGCTCTTTATTTTTACTTTTGAGTAGCCTCCTGGCTCTTACTGATTCATTGCTCAGAAAGAGCCAGGAGTGGAAAAACTGCTGTAAACTGAGTGTTTAGAGCAGCGTGAAGCTTTTGGCTCAAAGGGCTACTTTGCCCATGTTAACCATCAGCAACCACCATTGTAGCAGTGTATGTATACAAATGTATGACAGGAAAGTGCACACAACAGGCCCATTTGAATGCATTAATTGTACAGTGGTACATTTTAACCATTTCACTCATGTGTAATACTGATTGTGAGAGCAATGCTGTCTAATAAGGCTGTGCAATTAATGGGCTTTTGATTTCAATTAAAATTTTTGCCTTCCACCAATTAAAGCAATATAATCAAGACAGAGCAATTATTGTCCCCCAGTCTGTTATGGAGTACTTTTTACTCACTTCCTTTCTCATATCCATAAAAGTCAAAATTGACTCCCTGCCAGGCTGTGCTAAGTTTACTTCACATTCATTCATTTACTTCATTTATTCAGTTGAAGTCTAATAAAAGTTTAAGGAAATGTGCTAAATTATAAGGACAATTTTGTTATTTTGAAAAGGTTTAATAGCTAACGGCTATTCTCCCAAAGTCTGAGTAATCCTGTTAAATTATAACATCTCATTATGACCAAAATAATTGTACAGTAATTATGATTTTTGCCGTATCTGAGCAGACTTACCATTTAAATGCCTCTTTTGCTTACCTGGTTTTGTACATTTGTTTAATTCTTATAACTTAGAGACTTTTAGGTTACTGTGATTTAATCTAAGCGCTATTGGTCTCATCTGTCAAACAAGGTAACATGGACTCATTGACTTTTCTGTATATGGACTGATTGTGCTTACTGTCTTAACACCGTTTCATTTGTGTTCAGTCTAGCTAAGCTAACTAGTTGCTTACTGTAAATAAACTTAGTGGGCAAAAGCACTGGGTCATACATTACATCTACAGAAGAAGCTTGGGCAAGAAAACCCACGCCATGAAGCTCCCAGAGCACAGTTTTTGTGCTGATGTTAATGACAGAGGAGGTTCTGAGCTCTGTAGTTATTTAACCAGTGACTTGGTCTTTCCAAAAATTATGATTTTTTTTGAAGACTTGTAGACTTTTTAATCAAAACCAATATATGATCATTTGAAACCCACCATGAAGCTAAAGATTAATGCATTTTTATTTTAATTTAGCACTCTTGTCTATAAGAAAACAGCTGTTACATCTAAAAAGACCTAAATATTTCTTCTTTGCACAGTGTTCAAAAAGAGCAAAAACTTTTCTATATTCAGTAAAACATAACAAGACATTTGTTCTTGATTAATGACGTAACCCTTTAATGCCTGAACCATGAAGTAATTGACAGAAAATGTAGAATTTTAAAAAAAAAATGTGTTTATTGAACTTTCTGACAAATTAAGAAAAGTAAATATTAATTTATATATGAGTTTTGATTTTTTATCATATTTGCTACATTCTGCACTTTTCTTTTATTCCTTCATCGAGTCACACTGATGATGTAAAAGTCTCAAATACTCACAACAAGTCATATATTAACTATGATACACTAGGCGTTAATAAAAAACTGCTGCAGTCATCTCAACTCGTGCACGATGTTTACGGTTACATTAAAGCTGTAAGACCTGTAAGTCGATCTGATCCATTTATACTACATATCACATATTGTTTAGGTACAGCAGATAATGCAGCTTTTTTTCTCTAAGCATTACAGTTAAAACATCTGACTGCCTCTCAGTCATCAAATGACATTCTGCGTGGTCACCATCTGCAGTGTTGGCTTCAGTCGTTTGGTATAATGACAGCTGGCCAGTGAATGGATCCATTCTTAATTTTAGTACGTGCTCGCCGTGACGCTGCGCCTGTCCTTCAACCACTGCGGAGAAAAAAAAAGAGAGGTGCAGGAGAGTGTGGGAGAATGAATACAAACTGAGTCAGTCACAAGGCTATGAATTGCACTGATAGTTCAAAACATGATGCTATTTCTGCCAGCTACTGTTATTCACTCAACCCTAATACAATCAGACACTCCAACACAACGATTATGCAGGGGGCGAGACTGACCTCTTCTCAACTCCCAGCAGCCTGTGCTGCAGTTTCACAATCATTTGTGGGATTTGGACGGATAAAGAGAGAGAAATATAACGTTTAAAAGTGCGTTTCACTTAAACTTATGGTTAAAGGCTTACACATGTTAGCTCTGCACGCTCTGTGTTTGATTAAAATGCAAACATTTGTTCAGTTTCTATTTTTTTAATTAAGCCATACCTCTCTTATTACCTTTGTTGAATTAACTTTGATAACATTTTCACTTCAAGGAAAACAGAGTAATTTGCTCCTCTAGGCGCTCGCGTTCAATTCCAGCAGGTGGCTATTAGTGCTATCACAGCCCAGCTCACAGTATCTGAAAGGTCTCTTGTTCATTGTTACAACCTGCCATAAACATTTCATTACAGGGATCCTCAACCTATATTTTCGTCCTCCCCTCTCTGCAGTCAGAACGAGTTCTTTATCCGAGCAGAGAAAACCGAGAAAAATGGAGCTCGGAGAGAGGGGGAGGTAGCGAGGGTGACAGGGAGACTCTGAGGAGCTCAAGCTGAAAATATTGAAGGCGAGGAGAATGTTCAAGTCAAAATGAAAATACAAAAAAAATACAAAAAAAAGCTTGGGGGGGTTGGATGATAGATGGCGGCGAGCAAAAGAGGTTATAAAGGAAAGTAAAAAGGAATCAATGCGAGAGCTTAAGCATGCTGCCAGTCTTTATTTTAAAGAGCAGACTTTTACAGACAACAAACTCCTACATTCCTGCCTGTTAGCCGACATAATCTCGCTGAAGGTGTCGGCCGCTCGCGCGAACGCGGGGTTCAAGGGTGGCCTCGCTGCATCGCCTTTGTTTTGTTGAGCCCGGCTGCAGCTCGCATGCTGCACCGGCTTCTTTTCTTAGAGCTGCAGAAGAAACGCCTTGCCTATTGATCCGCTCACATGTAAACAAAACATCTTCGTTCTTCTGGGCTCAAGGTACGAATACACGGGAGAGTTTGGTCAGAAGACTATACTATGCAGTGCGTTCCTCCTCTTCTATTTGTGTACACGGCCTCTGTGATTTAACAGCCCCTCTTGACAGCTCCTAGTGAAGTACAGCACACTTGCCGAAGTAGAAAAATGTCAGTCACCGGTCAGTTTAGCTTCGATTTGTATGTTTTTCTATTGCAGAGAAAGCTTTTTTTGTTTCCTTTTTTTTCGTACACATTTGTACCCATGCATTGCAGTGCCTAAATTCAGACTTGCACTTATGATGCAATTACACCCATGTGACCATGTGACCGCTGATCTAATTGTTGCAATAATTAAACCGCAAGCAATTCTGCATACTGTACGCTGGCTTCAGGTGATGTCAGGCCTGACGGGTGCAGAAACCGTTCAGGAGGCTTTGTGCTCACTGTGTTTTCTGCTCTGGGTGCTTCTGTAAGCCTGGCTGCTCTTCCCCTCCTCTCTCCATATACAACCGGGCTGCGGCAACGGGTCAAATGTCACCCTCTCGGGATTCTGCGTCTCCTTTTGTCATTGCTGAGCTTGATGATTGCTGCGCGTGTTTGTATGAGAGAGAGAGAGGAACAGGGCAAGAGATTGTGAGAGTAGGAGCAGGCTGAGAGACCACGCTTTGTATGTGAGGCTGCGATTTTCTGAAAGAGTCCGAGGGGTTTGGGGGTGAGTCAAAGTGAGATCTCCCCATTGTGGTGCTATATAAAAATAGCCATTACAGCATGGTAAATCACAGCTTGCCTCTTAGACACATCACATCTGTACTAGGTTTGGCAAGAAATAGGTGCCGAGGGAATTATGTGTGTACGGGTGGGTGGATGTGTGTGTGTGTGTGTGTGGAGGGGGGGCGGGGGTTCTTTATGGGCAACCAGCTGAGACCACATGCAAGGAACATCCTAATTGGTATTCAGGCCAGGGCTGTCACAGCTTCTCACACACGGTCCTCACTGCATACACATTCCTTTCTGTTGCCACGGCGCCGGGCCCCAGAGAGAGTTTCTTCGACGTCAGAGACGAACCCGTCCACTCACAGAAACCCCAGTAAATCCCCGTGTCCATCAGCACTAGTCACTTAAACAGGAGTCTTGTCACTTCTATTGTCTGCCATCTTATCTCCTTTTCAGCTCTTCAGCCCCTTTTGTTCATGCTCAGTCAGAGACACTATGGTTTACTAATTAAATGGTTCCCTTACACTTTCACTGGGGTGTCAGTGCCTGCTTAAACAGACCCCCCCACATGTAGTTGGTGGCTTAAATCAAGTATTTTATATGCACATCACACGTTTGTTCAAGGCTTTTGGAAGCTATGAATTATCGTCTCCGTATTTCTACAATTTGGGAACAATATGTTTTGGGTATTTTTAATAAAAATTTTAAGCTTTTGAGATGTTGTCATGGTGCCCATCAGCCCATTGGCACGTTATTTTGGGTTTACCAACCGTTTTATGAAGGAGAACTGTGATCCGACTGGAACTGAAACCACGTCCTCATAAATTCACTTGTAGCTCGAAGCCAGTGAGCAGGTGTCACTTCACATTAACATACCTGCCAACTTTCAAAGTCTCTGAGTGTTTTTGGAGGAGGGCAGGTGGTGTTGAGGAGGTGCGGACGTGTGGTGTGTTTGTGTGTGTCTGTGTGTGAGTTGCAAAATCACTTCCTTTCACTCTAATTGTTGCAGTGCGACCAAAAGAAGTTCATTGATGTCTACAGTTATTTTAGTTATTTTATTATCGTAGTATGAAAGTAGAAGTTATTTGATACATTGTCACAAATTTTCCAAACAGCCCATTACTTTTCCACAAGAAAAGGAGGTTGGTGACATGTTGAAGTCTCTTTTTGGTGCTTTTGATAGTGTCTCTGTTCACTATCAAAAGCACTTTTTAGATGGTCCCAGTTCACTTTGTATAGATTATTAAACACTGGCTCTCTTCTACAGTTTGTCTTTGTCCTGTCCAGATCGACAAAGGATGAAGATAAACTGTGCCAGAGGTTTCATCCATCCAAGTACTTGCAGGAGGTGATCTGAATGTTGGGATTTCTTACTATTATTGTGGGGTCTTTACTTTAGAACAGGGGTAGGCAACGTCAGGCCTCGAGGGCCGGTGTCCTGCAGGTTTTAGATATCACCCTGGGTCAACACACCTGAATCAAATGATTAGTTCATTACCAGCCCCCTGGAGAACTTCAAGACATGTTGAGGAGGTAATTTAGCAATTTGAATCAGCTGTGTTTGGTCAAGGACACATCTAAAACCTGCAGGACACCGGCACTCGAGGCCTGGAGTTGCCTACCCCTGCTTTAGAATATAAAGCACCTTGAGGCAACTGTTGTCATTGTTTGCACTACATAAATAAAACTGAATTAAATTCACTTGTCTCAGAGTTTTGCATCAGTAATCGATGGATGAATTTCCTCTAACCTCAAAAGTCTCACTTCCAATTGCATTCTTCCTATGAAGGATAAACTAGTGTTATTCCCTGAGCTATTCAAGCAAAATGGTTCTTGAAAAGGGGAAAGAAGATCTTTTCAGGGAAAAGATGGGCCTTGTTTCAACAACATCCTAAATGGAACCTAAAAAGATGAAGTTGGGTTCTTGGAGATATTATATTTGAGGCTGATGTTGCATTTCCTCGTGGCTCTTGACAGAGTTCTGGAAACCTTCCCAAAAAGGCTTAGAGCAATCAGCGTGTCTTTATACAAAGACAGACATCTTTAAACATGTGACTAAGCTATCATTTCCATGGGAGGCTACAAACTCTTAGGGGCAGTTGACAAATAGTGACCTCTGACTCAGACAAGGTTATGTCATAGTCTGTTTCATCTTGATACGTTTCTATATGTGGTATGTGTATTTTAGCTCCTTATTTTTGAGTAGTAATTCAATTTCTATGTCTGCCTGCTGAACAGAATTAGCCTTTTCTCTACTGAGTCCATTGTGCTTGTGTGTGAAGTGGTATGTGTTACCTGTGGTATTTTCTCTTTTCTGTTTTGTTTCCAGGGAAACACAAATATAATCCAGCCTGACAAATGTGAAATAGTATTTTTGCACCACCAAGGTGATTCCCAGGTTTTCAACCGTAATGACTTGTTGTGCATTATGTCCATAAAAAGTTTGAGGCAGACAGAAGGAGTAGTAGGCTTAAAAACCTCTCTACAGTAGGTGAACAGTATCTGAAAGTCATGTCCTTAGAGAAAAAGAAAGATAGCAGAGACAGCAGATAAGGGATGGATATAGTATTATCCCTTGTTTTCTGAATTCCCGTTTTGATATAGTTTTTGCTATCACCTACTTAGTTGTGAAAAAAACTGACGGGACGAGTGGATCTGAATTAGAAACCATTTGCTCATTGACTAAGGAGATGTGTTTGACATGCCATGATTTTTTTTTCAGTATGACACAGAATGAATGACTAAGACTATGAACTCAACAGGAACCTTTTGCAGGGGTTAAATCAGAAAGCAATTTTCCCGTAGATTTCTATCAGATTGGAAGTATTTCCAACCGTAATTATCACCATCATGGGGTCTTCAGGTGGAATGCATGTTTAGCCCATATCTGCATTGACTTCATTTTTCCAACCAGAAAGCTATGTCAGTGTCTTTTTACTGTCTGTGATCTGGTCCCACAGCTAATCCATCTACTGTTCACTGAAGCCTCATCAGAAATGGTGTCAGTGGAAGGATGGCCATCAAATTATGTCCTTAATTTTAAACTTTGCCAATATCTGTTTTGTCCAATAACGTTATCCCACTTCAGTTATTTTTATACTGGAAAATGAGATTTTCAAGCATAGAAAATTATCGCTAAAACCTGCACTCTGATATGGGGTCATGACATGCAATCTCAAGCTGGTGGTGCATGTGGTAATCCTTCTTGTTTGTATTGTTCCCTGTGTATTTTAATGTATTTAATAAAATACTAATATTTTGTGTCCCTGTGTCAATACAATATTGCTAGGGTTGTTTGCTTGATTTTTTCCCCCCAACTCTTATAAGGATGCCTTCAGAGGTGTGTAAATATGAATTTAACCAGTGCTCTACATAAACGGGATGTTTCGATCATGCTCACAGCAGAACCTGAGTGTCTTTCAGGTTGATTTTTTTTGTGTGTGTTGCAAAGTAAAGTCACTAATACCTGCAAAGTGCGAATTACAAACCCGAGTTAACAATAAAAAGTTATATCACTGTCATTAAATGTTTATCACCTGCTATTGTTTTTACAGTTCTCTTTTGTACACTATGTTTTACCAAGTCACATATTGAAAATGTAACATTCACAGCACAAAAGGTTTATTTTTTAAAATTTTACAATTATCCTAAAAGAAAATGTGAAAAAAAAAAAAACCCTCAAATTGCAGAATACATAACAGTAACAGTAACCATGCAGTGAAACCCAGAGGAAGGTATTGCCTATTCAGTTCTATTTCAACATCTCTCATACCTTTTTTTAACACATGGCTGCTTTCGGTGAAAAACACCTGAAAAACTGACAGAAAGAAAATCTAAGCTATTCACTAGTGAGGATACTGAAGCATTTTGCTGCAAAGTAACAGTAACATGATTTAAAGGAGAACTCCTGAATGTGAATGTGGAATTAGACATACAACACTGTGAGTAAGTGGTAAAAGTGCATTAATTAATTATATTTTTATAGAGAGATCAGCCACTTTAGGCAGATACAAACATGTTGTTTTTCATGAGATGAATTATACTTCATCCTGATTCTGTTAACACTCATTTTTCCAGAAATTCTTGTCATACTTGGAACATTTTTATATGATAAAGTGAGCTACCTTTGCTGCTCTAACACTCCCTCTGACTTCTCTTTCCTCCCTGTCTCAGTTAGCACAATGTGAAGAGCCTAATAAGCCTGCCTGTTGGCACTTAGCGCACCTGAAAATAGCATTTCCCCGTTTACGCGCAGCACTGCTCTTCTCACAGTCTTAGATCCACCAAGAGCCCACTGTTTGGCAACACACAGCTGTTGAGATGCAACAACTCTGCATTGTTAATTTGCCTGACCTTTTGTTTTATCTAGCTGCAGAGTGGGAGGCGACCAATCTGAAGAAAGTGGAAGAAGCTTATGAGACAGTCAACATGGAAATAAGGTGAGGCTAAAAAAGAAAGCAACAGAGGCAGAGGTTAGCGCCTACTGCGGCATACGTGTGGCTAAATCCTCAACGTTTTGCACTTTTTGCGGATGAGACAATTCCCTCTCACAGTTTTTGTTTTTTGATTGCAAGCGGGAGCGTGACTGTAATTTCACCAAGCCTTAAAATAGACTCCATCCTTCTGTGCTAACATAGTATGGAAAGAAGCGTGAATATGCACTGTGTGATACCTAAGGCTAATGCTAATGAAGAAAAACAAACACTATTGGCTGTCTTCTGTACTCTGCTGGGTAGTCCTCTTCTGACTTAGTGTGAGCAGAAGCGTGTCCGCCTGGCTGGGAATTACCCACAATCCTCTCTGGCTTTTTTAAGAGAGAAATTGCAACTACTTTTTAGTAAAGAAAAAAACGATTTTATAGGATTCATTCTGCTCTTCACTCTTCTGTCATGCTTACAACAGCTGAGGAGTAAAATCCACGCACAATTTTGGGTACGAATTCCTGTTGTGTGCCTTTTGCTCCCTCTCAGATGTTTTCACAGAGCTCAGAGCCAGCCAGCAATTGCTGATAAGTAGCTTCTGTGGCCCTTAGGCCCCCAAACTGTTCATTACAGTAGGGAGAGAGGAGTGCCAACTACAGAGGTGGCACTTACCAAAAGGTCAGCCTTTTTTCCCCTCAACCAAACACTTGCATGAGAGAGGAGGAGGGTGGTGGAGGGGGGCAGGAGCTGGCATGACTTCATTTGTTCTAATTATTCATTGTCCACCTTGCTTTAATTGCCTCTAGCCGAATTACTCACTGTCATTTGTGTTTGAGGACTTGGATGTGATTTTGTCCCCCGTGTCCCGGCCCTGCACATTTTTCTCGTTTCATACCTTTTAGAAGTCACATGATATCGAGGTCTACTTCTAATTAGTCCATACATTTTGCGCTGTAGAGAGCAATTTCCACAAAAATTGACTCTGCGCGTGAATGTTACGACCCCTGCCCCGCCGAGAATCACATGCGCACACGGTTACGCAACCTGCATCGCTTTCCTGACCCCGAATCGTCCCCCTCCCCCCTCCCTTATCAACCTCAAGCGGAACAATCACCCTCCCTAAACATTTGTTAACCCCATTAGCAATTCTGGGTTATGAATATGGAAATGAGGGCCTGTGTGCTGTTAGAGATAGGGCTCACTTGCCTTATTTGCGATTAGCGAAGAAGAGCAGCCCTTACCGGCTCGGATAATTAGAGACACTGCATAGAAATGGGCTTTAACGGGCCACCTCATCAACACACTATCTGAGACGTTAGTCGCTAAAAGGAGCAAGGAAAATAAAGCTACTTTGTCAGCACAGTTGTGAGTCATGCAGAAGTTATTAGAGCAGCCTGTCAGGGAGTGACAACAAATTGAATTGAAGAGTGTTGTCTTAAAACATAAAAAGGATTCTGTTCAGGTTTAGTTAAAAAATCATTTTTCATGGATTTCTTCCTAAATGATTTGCTTAAAAATACCATGAGTTTTGAAGAACGTTGCCTTCCCTGATGGAACTGAGGAACTTTATGTAACTCTGTACTGTAACTTCCAAAACTAGCTTCAGATGTGCTTCTGATCTGTGTTTCTTTGTATTTTGGTTTCCTCAGTGACTTGCAGAAGAAGTTGGCCATAGACTACGGAACAGACTGGGAATTTCTGTTTTTGAACGGCCAGTGTTACAAGCTGAAAGTATATGAGTAAGTACTGACAGACCTGGAGTGCTTCTGCCTTTTCTTGAACAGTCATGTGAAAAACCAAGTCCACCCTAATATCATCTTGGTTTATCAGTCTCTCACGTTGTCGTAGAGGACTTTTGCCCCACTCTTCCTTACAGAGTTGCTTCAGTTTTTGAGATTTGCGGGCATTAGTTAGCATTTGACCTTAGAACACTTTGGTATTCAGAGGACTTCATGGTCGACTCTGTGAGTGCAAGATGTCCCGGTCCTGTGGCTGCAAAACAAACCCAACTCATCACACCTCCACCACCGTGCTTTACAGTTGGTATGAGGTGTTTGTGCTGTTATGCTGTGTTTAGTTCCTAACGTGTTGCTGCACATTATGGCCAAACATCTCCACTTTGGTCTCATCTCTGGGTTCTTAAAGATGCAACCAGCTCTGCTGCCATGTTCTTTCTCCTGCCCATCCGCCAAACAAGCCATATGTATTCAGTCTTTCTTCTAATTGTACTGTCATGAAGTTTTACATTTAACATGCTAACCGTGTGTCTTCTTTTTTATTGTTGGAGGCCTCAGATCAGGGTGAACTGAAAGCATCAGTGACACAGAGTATATGATTCACGTATTGATCTTTTATATGACCATGCTCTAATGTATGAAAACCAGACTTGGTGCATAGATCCGTGCAACCTTTTGACAAAGCACAAAATTTGCACCATGCAACCATTTTTAATTGTAATAACTTTTCCTGCGTAACGAAGAATCAAAAACTAGCTGTTGCTTCATCCTAAGGCTTGAGCCTCGAGCCTTATTTTATCAGTGTTGACACCAAACGTGGCATCCCGTCCTATGGTTGTCCTGTCAGTGCTTGTAACATGTTGTAACACGATTGAAACAAGGTGTCATTGCACCTGTGCCGCTTTTAACTCTTTGGCCTCTGCAGTTAAAAAGCTAAAAGCAAACGCTACATATTAGAAATCACGTTTCGTTGTTGCAACGCACTTGTCACGATTAAAGGCTGTTACTCGAAACATTAAAGCCTTTAACACTTTGTTTTTATTACTTGTGTTTTACCTCTGTGCTGCAGTTGAGCGTAAACTCTCTGGATGTGGAAGTCAGGCTGTTTCCAAGAGCCCTCACAAAATCAACTTCTTGTCTTGCACAAATGTATTAAAACAAATTGTGTCTATAAGGAATGTGAACCATCTCGTAAAGATCCACCATTTAAGATTGATAATTTGTGAGCTCCAAGTCACCCTGGAGAAGCCAAGCAGCTAAATCAACTAAATTTAATCAACAGAATGAGCTTCTTTTACTCTCTCCTGCTGCATCCCTATGGCCCCTGCTGGGGTAGAATCTGTTCTCCTCAGGATTGCTTGCCAGCTGGAGCTTTAGAAGCCTGTGGGTGGTTGCAATTTTGAAAGAAAATTATCTGAGATCTGCACTAAGAGATCTGCACTGCAAATACATTTTCAGACATCCTTGGAATCAGTGGTTTTCCCATGCCCTTATACACCAGTGTGATTTGTTTGCTTAGTTTGCCATTTAGGAGGCAAAATCTGAAAAGCAAAGATGAACTTCTTGCATGTAAGCCAGAAGAAAATTCGTCTCAGGGTTTTTACATGATAGTTTTACATAACGATATTTCACACTGCTTGAAAAATGGTTTAATTTCACGCTATAGGGATGGGAAGGTGGCTCCTATATTATTTATTGAGCTTTACCACTGGAGATCCAAAAGAGCCTAAATGACCAAAAGACATACGTGAGTTTATGGCATAGCTGATTATCAGTCACATAACACCCAAAGGCTGTATGGATGGTATCATTTTTTAGTTGCTTTTTTTTTTCAAGCCATAAAACAGCAAAGGTTTAAGGGACAAATGAAAAATGTGTATATTTTTTTCAAGAGTATCTCTAGTTGACTTTCAGTAATTCTAAGATCACGGCGCTTAACTGAATTTATTGTTTGCTACAGCTAAAATAAAATAAAAAAATTAATTAATAAATAAGATCATGCACTTCATGGAAGCCCCTAATGCTACTAGCATAGTTAGCTAAGTAAAAATGAAAATGTTAAAACCTTTTTTTCTTAAATTTAGGTAATTTTACTCGCTTGATCCTCAAGTCACAACATTAGTTAGTTTTCTTACTAAAATCTTAAAACTGAAACTTACATTTTGAAATGCAAATCTAACCTGTCGTGTTTGTTATGCCTAACGTGCAATCTTAGCTTTGCTGGAATAAAATAAATGTTCCATGTTGTACTTATAATATTGGGTGTAACTAGCTCTCATCTCCAATTAAAGATCATTATTTTATGCGTCTTTGACAGACATCAGCCTGCGACCTGTAGCGCATCATATGTAGCCATCAAATTCACGTTATATCTTTTAACTATTCTCATTAAATATATGTCATCTGCTAACATTGAAATGTGACCCACTCGCCTCAGTGCCATTATCAGTGGCGAAATTATCAGTACCAGTAAAATAATTTCTGCTCTCACAGCCAAAAGAAAAAGGGGACGGATTATTTTTGCTCATATTTTGACTCCAATTCTTTGCACTTTAATCAAGTTAGCCTATTTCTCTCAGTCTCACACCCTCAGCCTTTTGCACAGAAACCCATAGTATGCTCTCTCTGGCCTATTGGCATCATACTTTCTGTTATTTTTCATCCTTTAAACCACCGAAGAGCACAATATCTACTTGCGTCAACTCAGTTGACCTACCAGCACCCTCTCTCCAATGTACCAGTTCCCCTCCCTGCCCCTCTTTATCCTTCCTGTTTGCCTTGAACCGTGATCCTGAAAAGACATGACATTGACAGACACATAAACCAACAGCTTTCTATAACTCTCCCTCCCATGCCCTCAAGTAGCAAAGTAGCAAAGCTACAGTTCCTCTCCAATAATGGAGCAGAATAACACACTTCTCTTTCCCGCTTCTTGATCGTCGGTTGAAACCGTCTTACAAACGCCCTCCCTGGTGTTCAGATCTCTCACATCTGATTAAATTGCTCCCTTCTTTCTTGAGTGGCGGCCAATATCGAAGATGAGTGCCCGAAGCCATAAAAGTTTGCTGTGCTGAAATGTTGCCTGCCTTTAATATGACTAATAGCTGTGCATTATTTAAATGGACGGGATTCAGTTGGTGCTTGGGTGGGGTTTGTGTTGCGAGATGATAGCAGCTGATGAGACGACTGTACAAACTGGATTTGGTCATGCTTACGCTCATATGTTGCATTCAGAGCTTGTTATTAAAAGCGAGTCTCATCTGTATTGGAAGGTGCCAGCTGAGATTTCTGCTTTGTAAATGTGGGTCCTCTTTTCTTTCTTTTTTTCCTGAGACCTCCGCATCGTCGCCGCCTTGCCTCATGATGGTGTGAATTGCTCGTGCAAACTAGGGCTTGAAGGCCTTTCTTGTTTGTCCATGGGAGAAAAAAATATATAATTACTTTGATTTCAAAGTAGGAGAGAAAAGAAAACAGTCTTTTGTTGTGAAACACTTTCAAGTGGAATGATTAACTGTGAGATTGGAAGCTAAATGCTGTGTAGTAGCACTCTCCACATTGCCTTCTCATCAGTTTCTCTGAAGACTCTAAACAAAACGAATAAAAGCTTACAAAGAGAACTTATTCTTGCTGCATTATCATTTAATGGCCTTTATTGCTACACTCCCAAGCCCCTCTCTCCAGACCTGAGGTACCTCTTTTTATATTACATCACATTCAAAGTACTGTACTGAAGTTTACCACTAGAAATTTAGCCATTAAAAAATCCACGTATTTCCCCCTGAAATGGTCTTTAGGGTGCTGTCGGAGGCCTTATCACAAGTCGGGAATTTAAAACGCGAGCTTCTGCCGGTGAATCCAAAATAAGCCTGGCAATTCAGTCAAGACAGACTGGCACAGCATGAAGGGAGACACCCCATAATGAGTTCTCAGAGGCGGAGTCCCTACCTACAGCAGAGCCTAATATTCCTCCTGTGGATTTGTTGACACTCCTCAAAGCAACTTAAATCGAAGGGCCGTGATTTATGCAAGACTGTCAGGTCAGATTGACTCAGCCTCCGCTCTTGTGTCATTAGAAAGTACAGCTCTTCAGTGAGTCATGCCTGCCACTGTTGTTCAGCTTTGACAGAGAAGAGAGAAGGATAACGCAGCACAAGTGACACTTCCAACTGTCTGCAGAACATCACATGGCCTTAACAGTGCGCCGGGTTCTTCCAGTGAAGAAAGAGAATTCACTAGGATAGCCTAGAGGGAGCTCTTTTAAATTGGATCTAAACCATGGCAATGCGGGTGGTGTGGAGTCCTAGATGTGTCTGCTGTGCGTAACATGGAAATGAAGAGCCATATAGATTTATGAAGTAGATTTCATAGCGTCTTAGCACAAATATTGTCTAGTTGCAAATTGGGTTTGACAGCACCAGTGGGCTTTTTTAGACAGTAAACTATTTGCCGTCTGCCCGTGGACATCAGCGAGATGCTAGAAACAGAAAAGCTAATTTCAGATTTTTGCTGCGAATCATTTGCCAGTCATTCACTGTACCGGTCTTTAACATGAAGCATGGTGGCCTGTTGCTTTTCCAGCAGATATAAACTCAAGAAACAAAAACCACACCACAAACTACATGAAAACCTTGTTTGTCCCGGCTTATAAAGGGGGCAGAAAGGCAAAGGTCGCGGCTATCCCTAATTGGGATCTTGTTAAAATGTGCTTGTGCTGCCACAGCTGCGTAAGCAGGTCCATGCCTTGGAGCATGAGCACTTCGTCAGACCCTTAGCTTTTAAATGATGATAGATGTGCCACGGACGCTGTTGTTACATTAAAGCATGAAATTTAACATCACTCTTAGGGAGCTGCTCATGCAATTAATTAACTTCAAAAGGTCACGTTTGTCCAACTGTCAATAACTACGGAGGCAGAAAGATTGCTCTCGTCTGCTTAAAAATTTGCATTATGCAGTGTCAGAGATGATAGAATTTTAAAGTTTATGTCTTTAAGCAGACAGCTGAAAAACTCATTCTAATATACGATCACCAGCCAGTTTGAACGTGGCATAATTGTTGGTACCAGATGAGCTGGTTTCAGTATCTCAGAAACTGCAGATCTACTGGGATTTTCCCACAAAACCATCTCTAGAGTTTACAGGGAATGGTCTGAAGGGAAAATGTCCTGGAGAAAATGCCTTGTTGACGTCAGAGGCCAAAGGAGAATGTTCAGACTGTTTTGAGTTAGCAGGAAGGCAACAGTCACTCAAATAACCACTGGTTGCAACTAAGGTGTGCAGAATAGCATCTCTGAATGCGCAGTAGCTTGTACCTTGAAGCAGATGGGCCACAGCAGCAGCAGATGACACTCAGGACACTGAGGCTATAGTTTGCACAGTCTTAACAACGCTGGACAACAAACAACACAACGAGTCTGGCTACACAAACGAGTACTCAAATGACCTCCACAGTCACCAGATCTGAAATCAGTAGAGCACCTTTGTGATGTGGAGGAATAGGAGATTCTCATCATGGATGCAACTGTGCAGCAACTGTGTGATACTATCAAGTCAATGTGGACCACAATCTCCAGCACCTTGTTGAATCTGTGCCGTGAAGCATTAGAGCAGCTCTGAAGGGAAAAAGGTGTTCAACCTGATACTAGCTGTGTGCATCAGAACAGTATTTGAAGATGTTTGGGGTGTTACTCCCTTTAGTTATAGGAAGTGTTGTATTCCTTTAGCTTGTTTTGGGTTTTCACTGTGCATCTTTACAGTTTTTGGGGCCATACAGCTATTTTCACTAAAAAGCTCTAAAAACTGTACACCGTTCATCCATTATCAACGAACACGAAAACAAACTCAGCAAGTATCTGATGAATATACCCCGAGCTTTTAGCAGATATTAAATAAGGCTGTTTTATCCCAGAAGAGCAGACCAAAACAAACCTAAAAGGTTGTCTTCCTTTGCTTTGTTCAGGATGTTGAGTTTGGTTTCGTCAGATGGCCAAAAGCACACATTCAAATAAATATATCTGTTTGAAGATATTTCTGTAAGTTTGGAGAAGATGTAGTCTTCTGAATCCTAGAAGCCATGCTGAGAAAAAAAAAAGCCAACTTATTTTCCTGTTGAATCACCGCCTCGCTCGCTCAATTGTGATTCAACAAAGACTTTGGCTGCCAGGATGCTGGTCTCTTCCTGTAAGCATCTGAACACACTTGGAGATTCTGCCCAGTCCACAGCAGGGGTGGCCATCTGAAGTAGCAAGAGTTTTCTGTAGGTCCACAAACCTGTGAGCTGGCAGCAGGAGCGAGTGTGTCTGGTGGGGTCATAAAATTGTCACATCTCGTCAGCCTTCAGGTTGCCAATCTATGGCCAGCGAACTGGACGATGAGTGGCGCATGTGTGGGCTGGTCGTCTTTAAAAAGTCAGGATCAACTTCTTGGAGACTTTTGGTTAAGCCCAGCTTAAAAAAACAGGACTTCCTGTTTTTACTGAGAGCAGACTGAAGAGAAGTTAATCGCCTTTATTTTATCATTATCGTTATATGATACAATAACATGTAACATGTATAATATGTTTTGCTTTGTGAGTGCTTTGCAAGCTGTGCTTGCTGTTGCACTGGCATTGAACTTAAATCAGAGTGCATAACGCACAAAAACATGAAGAGTTGCTGCCAAAACATGGCAAACCGAGCAGACCTATAAACACACAGGGCGGTGCAGTGTTTTCACAGTATTTCACAGTATTTCAGGCAAACGCTCAGTAAACATGAAGCAATAATTTTGAGTGAAACAGAACAGAAATATATAAAATCGAAGGTTTATTTATTCAGATTGTTAAGGTTGGTAAGGTTGCTTTTTATAAATTGAGTCTGTACCCATCAAGTAAATTTAACTTGACCATATTCTATTACATGTAACATTTTACATTGTAACAGTCTAACAAAATTACATGCAAATTTTACATGTAATTAAATTATTTAAAGTCAGCATTTATTTACCTACTTTTTGTTGTGTGTGTCACATTCCTGAGGATACTCCAGTGTTAGTTAGACAACCTCACATTCTTTTAATTTGGAGAACCACAGCCTTAGCACTGAACAGCACATAAATACAGTATGTCACAGTTTGAGATAAAACTGAAGACCTTATTGGAAAATTTGTTTTTCCCCAGCTGTTTAGTTTGTACTGTAAATATGTTAGTGCGAGAAAGAGCTTTCCGAGGAATGGTTTAGCCCCCCTACTGGTTCTTTTTTATTGTAAATTTAAAGTAGCTGATAAGTAGGCAGAACAGTAAAATCCCTCCTGGCGTATGCATTGGCACCCCTACGAGAAAAGTGCAATTATTCTCTGCAGGACTGGAAACTATGATTTAAACTAAAACTCGCAATGAAAACTTTAATACATTTAACAGGGAGACCCAGGATAGGATTAAGCATTACGTAAGAATCAATAAAAACCCAAAAGAGAGACAACAAAGTGTCTTGGTGTATAAAAATTACAATCTCTCTGTAAAGCAGTGTTTATCTTCCAGTCATTCTAAAGCTGTGTCTCATTTAGAGTTCCTGCTGTGGCAACCTGAACCTCCTAGCAAGATCAACTGAGTTTATCTTATCTAATCAAATCTAATATGATCCAATTCAGTGACTGTAAGAACTCCAGTGAAAATGTAATTTCCATCCTACACAAATATTTTTCTTTCGGATGATGCATTACAATGAGTTGTTTCGACGCTAACGGTCGGGGTGCAGCTTGCTTGAGAAATGGCTGTCTCTCACTAGCTCCACAACAATATGATATTTCCAGTGTTACACATGAATCCTAAAGTACAGCTCACACTCGGACTGTTTCGAGTTTCGAGTCCAAGGTTTCTGTTTTGGGGTTTGTGGAAGACTGTTGTTTCTGATAGTCGATAGTCGTTTTAATGGTTATACACAAATTAACACATTTTTAAGTCCATCTTCTTTTTTTCCTATTCAAAGTGATATTTAAAAGTTCAATTTATATGCATTTTTTATTTTAAATGGAAGATTAAATCCAGTCCTTGGACAAATCCAAGACTTTAATGGTTTGCCTTTTAGTAGAATTTCCCCAGGACAGCCTCTTTTGCTGAGCTGCGAAGGACAGATAGTAAAAAGAGCCATAAAGATGAAAAACTAAGTACACCCAAACTCCCTCTGTAGGAATTTCTGCTAATCCTAATTGCTGTTAATCCAGTGCACTTGATTAACCGATTAGCAGTAAGTGTGAGCTGCTCTATAAAAGCAGACGTTTTGACAGTTTGTTGGTCTGAAGGGTTGTCAGGAGAAAGCCTCGTCTCTTTAAAAACTACATGGACTTAGATTTGTAATTTTAGATCTAAGCAAACAAGACTTCTGAAACAATGTCCCCTGGACAGATGAGACCAAAGTCGATATGTTTGTCTATCATACACAACATTATGTTTGGTGAAAACCAAAAACATCATACCAGCACCAACCAACACCTCATGCTAGCCATCAAGCATGGGGTTGGAGGTGTGATGATTTGGGCTTGTTTTGCAACCACAGGATCTGTGCACCTTACAGTCCCTGAGGCGAGCATGCACGCCACTGAGTAATAAAGTATTCTAGATTTAACTGTCTGATATCCTAAACTTGGCCCAAGCCCAGCAGCACATCTACAACACAATAGCTAAAAAAGACAAGAATCAAGGTGCCACAGTGGAACCGTCAAAGTCAAGACCTCAACCTGATGGAAATGCTGCGGTGGGATCTCAAGAGAGCTGAACATGAACAAACTCGTGTAAACTTCCATGAACTGAAGCAACATTGTGAAGAAGAGTTAGCCAAAAAGCCACAATGATGTGAGAGACTGGTAAAGTCATGCAAAATTTATTGCTGCTAAAGGTGCTTCTACAAGCTTTTGAACCATGGGGCGTGGCTAGTGTTATGGCCCGTCTAGGGGTGGCCCGACCATAACATAAGGGTGATCCATCTCCGTCTGACCCCAAGCAGCACATCACACAACAAGAACAATTTGATGGTGACTTATTTACAGTGAGTGAATTTTAACAAAGGAAAGGAGCGGACTATATCTTTGGGGTGGCCCTAACACCAAAACAACAAACAAAAGGAGCCTCTCTAAAGGATGTACCAAACTTACCTATGAAAAGAATCACACCAAATGAGAATGACTTATCTCCCTAACTAACAAAAACATGAGAAAATGGTAATCAAATAAAAAGGCAGTCCACTCCTACATGCTCCTGTATAAAGAAACAGCGCCGGACAGGTAACATAAAGTCTGCCGGTTGAGGTAAGCCGAGGATGAATGACTGGCCGTCATGACGGTGTCAGCATATAAGCCGTCTCCAGGTCGTTAGCCAATCAATCCGTCCCTTGGATCCACCAATCACGGAGAGTCACCTGCACGCTCAGATTAGCATATGAGACAACAGTACGACAACAGTCGTAACACTGGTTTTACATGTGACTGTAGGAGCACACAGAAACAAGCCTCTGGGGTGTGTCTCCTGTCACATACTTTAATACATGACAAGTGACCTCTTCTTCACCTGCATTACAATGCAAAGCACGTTGCAATGTTCAAATGGGCATCAGAAAATTGTTTTGAGACAGACTTCAACTGAAAAAAATCACCAACTGTGAAACGAAGCTTCTTCTTGACACTTTTAGACATTTAGGGCTGAAATGACTGAAGACTTTGTATTTGCTTTGATAGTTCTGACCTTCTGGCCTTGTTACCTTGAGCAATTTCTGTTCAGAAATGGGGTTGAGGCTTTCGTCCACATGACCCATTTAATGTGTGTTGAGAACGGGAAAGGCCTGGTATGAATTGGGCTGAATTATTGAAATGGATCTACAGTTGAGATACTTGTAACTGAGAGGGATATTTAACAGCCAGAGGAAACACATCTTAACTTTTCACCCTGAAAAAATATGTTGTGTTGTTCAAATACCAAAAAAAAAAAACACAGACACAAAACTGTTAATGGAAATTGTAAATCGTCCATTTGTAAAACTGCATTATTTTAAATGTCAGATGATGAAATAAAATTATAGAAAGCAGAGTTATATTAAAGAAGAAGAGTTATCATTACGGTGTTATTTCATTTCACAGTTAAACCAAAGGTAATATGGTGAAAATATACTGTGTCCAAACCTTTACTATAACCTTTGTGATGCAAACACTTACTGCAGAATAGCTTATTATATGTCTTAGATCCTTTATTAATCATTAGCAGGAAATTAAATTGTCACAGCTTCAATAGAGACAATATGAATTCCTAATATAGTTAATAATACATAAATGAAATATGCAATAACTAACATGTGCAAACATGGATACAATCATTATTTTTACTATTACTGTGCATTTAACAGTCTTAGAGCAGCTGGTATGAAGGACCTTACGGAGCGCTCAGACTTTGGTGTTATCAGTCTTTGACTGAAGGTGCTGCTGTTGATCTACAAGCTACACACATGCATTTAAAGTCTGTATCAGTTAATATTGATTAAAAACCTTTGATGCTGATGACTGTTAATCATAGCATCTAATAGGTCAACATTAAAAGATGATGTACAGCAGGTTATTTATAGTAATTTACTTAACCCACTGCACATTACCAGCATTGGTATTGCTGGTAATGTGCATTTTAAGACGGAAAGAAAAAACATGTTGGGAAGAAGTGGGATTATATTTTAAGAATGAGCTTATTAACTAGCTGTTTTCTAGATGGAGATTTTGACCTTTTTCCTGTTGTGTCGTAGAGACTAGATTAACAAAACAACAACAAAACTTTAAGTTGTTGACTTTGACTATTGGAACTGGACATGTTCAGCATGCTGAACATCCAGCAATTGTGTTTACATGTTTTGTGTGATACGAATAAACCATACGAGCTGTGCAAACTACGCTCGGTTGTTTTTAGTGCACCCTTTAAACATGAACCTTATTGTGCATAAGGGAGGCTTTAGATGAAGTGAGCCTGAGTGTTGTGAGAACAGATGTTCCACAGTTGCTCTCTAAGCCTCTGATTGTAGGCTTGGTTCTTATTTTCACTTTTAATGTGGGAACTCTAATTATCACCTTAAGTTATGTTAAAGTAGATTTACTAACACATTTTGGTGTTGAGAACAGTTTTTTACACAGTTGAGGAGGAAAAGTGAAATAATTATTAAATAAGACTAGTTCTACACCTACGTAGGCTCTTTTGTTTTCTGCTAGCAGAGTATATTTGTGTGTGTGTGTGTGTCTATATAAACATAAATTTATACATTTTATCCTATATTGTCAGTTTAATGGTCACATTGTATAGTCACATTGGTGTAGAGCGATAGAAACCAAGAATTAACAGAAGGCAGCATAGCAGACATGGATACATGCCCGACTGTTTCACAGGCCTGTATCCAGGACTAAAGAAAAGTCAGCTCAGTCGCACCAAAATACCTCCAAAGGATAACACAGGTGCTGTGAAGCCAGTTAAATGTTAGAAATAATATCAACACTTCACGCAAAGTCCAGCACCCTTAGAGTAGGCAAACAATGAAAGAGATGGGGGGATACTGCCCAAGATGAAATACAGAGAATCCATAAATACATCAAGAAGATGGGCACCAGGGACGAACTGCCAAGAGAGTGCCTCAGGCAGCAAAAACCAGAGAATGATGAGGATGAAGATGATATATTGTAAAAGACCAAGCCCTTTCATTGGATCTATCATTGGCATATAGAGGAACTGGCTGACCTCAAGAAATCTTACCAGGAACTTAAAAAGTCCAGCCTGAAGGACATCATGGAGTTTCTGATCAGGACAGCGAGAGAAAAAGCCCTCAGCAGAAGGGTCTCACTTTGCAGGCTGTGCAAACGGGGTCATGAGACCATCCATCACAGGGCAGCAATGCAAAGGATGTGAGTCAGGACAGCGTACTCGGAAAATCGAGTCGCAATGTGACATACCTACGAAAGAACAATGAAGGTGAGATTTCAGAGCTGGTGGTGAGCCAACCAGATATGGTGATGGTTGACAAGGAGCAAAAGACAGCAGTTGCGATTGATATGCCAATACCAGCTGACTGTAATGTCAGGATGAAGGAGCATGAGAAAATATGAAAGGTGTCACTGCCTAAAGGGACAAGTTGAACAGATATGGAAGGTGAAGATGAAAGTGGTCCCAGTCTTAATGGGAACATTAAGGCCTGTGACCTCCAAACCTGGTTCTAGCATATTCAGGTTACAGCTCAGTCTGAGTCCACTCCTAGAATTGGACAGACATCCCAGATCTCTGGTAGAGGTCTTAAGTTTGAGGAAGACGCAAACCATAAATACTGATAAGCTACAATATTAAAGCTGCCTGCCTATTATTGTGGAGGTCCACCATATACCACCAGAGCAGCTCTTATCCATCAGGGCATGGACAGAGAATGCCTGGAGGTGTCCTGTGGTTTGTGGTAGCAGATGCTTTGGGTCCTCTGTATGGCTGAATCTGGCTTTTTGAGCCACATCTTTCCCATTTTAAATTGGATTGGGATCTGGGGAGTTGAGGCCAGGTCAGCGCCTTGGGCTTTGTGTTGTGTTCCTCAAGCAGTTTCTGAGCACTTTTTGTGATGTAGTGGTGTTTTTTTGGCTGCAGCCATCAGGAAGTGCTTGTTTCTGTCAATGTGAGTGCCTCATGGAGACTTTATAGTTGCATCCAGTGTAATACAAACGTAAATGTAGTTATATCTACATGTGATTGTTTTACCCTCAGAACACCTTAATGTTTATGACATTTTGAGAACAGACTTTTTCATGCTGTCCTTTAGTGCTGTCAGCACATTTTTGTATAAGTCAGCCTTCAACTATTTTGAGAGGAAAATGGCAGCAATGATAATAAAGTGACATCTTCAGACATGGAAGGAGAATGTAGCTCTAAATGATCTGCCAGGGGCTATTTGCCTTATTAGCCTCAGTGATAGCTCCAAAAAACTAAATTGGCTTCAATTTTGACTTGTAATGTGTACTATTTTTTTCTTTAAATTGAGGTAAGGCATCTAAGCAAGAAAGGCTCTTACATTCTCTGTTTTATGTTTTTTCTGGGTAATTTATGTGGAAGAGGTTTTCGCTACACATTCACCTTCCCAGAAGAAAAAGTCTCTACTTCAAAAGTGGCTTTAGTGTGACTCTTTGGGCTGCCAGGATTACAGTGTGGAGAAACGATGTGATCGCAATGCTCTTTTTGAAAATATATGAGCCCGGAAATTGAATTTTAAATAGTCCTAATATTAGCTACAATACTGGAATCTGACTCCATAATTGTGCTTGAGAGCTGATGAGATGAAATTTAGGATAAAAATAAAACTCTCTCCATGGTAGCAATTTGAAACTTTTACTGTAGGAAAGAGACCCAAACACTGCAGACTGCCCTTTTTTTTAACAACCAAGACATAAATCAAATGGCCTCTCTCCCACCTTCATCTCTGGTAGCAGGTGCTCTCATATTAGATGCTGTCCTGGGGAGAGAAAAAAACACTATAGCAAGAAAATGAAATTGCTCATAAGGTAGGGATAGGCCTCTACTTACAATATAATGAAAGTATAATACAATATAATGCTGAGGTAAAATAGTTCCAAAGCAGTTTAATTAGTCAAATCAATTAAACATAAGTCACAGTTGGAATCTTAACATTAAAGTGTTACACAAACGTCATGTGCATACTTGCTTATTTAAAGTGTATATGCTATGTGTTAGTCCTGTGCTGTTTGCACGTATCTGAACGATGGGGATTATCTGACACTATGATATGCACTTTTGTGAAACTATTATTTGAAGATTGGACTCTGCTGTCAAAGTGATATCATGAAACGTAATAAAAATCAATCATGACAATCATCCATAAACCACATATGTTAAAGGATGGAATTTTACTAATTTTTAGTCATAATGATTTGCTGTAGAATAAAAGGCACTAACTCTCCAGTTAAAAGGGAGCAGAATTAGAAGATTTGTTTTTAGTCCTGGGAAATACTCTGTGTACTACACTATACTCTATCTGCTTTGTTACTGAGAGATTAGTGAACATCAATACAGTCTTGCTGGCTTAGCTTATAAAATATATCAGACAAGGGCAAAGCTTAAATTGTTAAAAGTTAGGTTGCACTGTAATCTGAGATTCATGCAGGGCTAATAATGCTGTAGCTTTCAGAAGTATTTTCATTATTAAATCTTTCAAGCTGGGCTAGCAGAGTGCCCACGTGTCAGGTCTTTGTGCTAAACTAAGCTAATGTAGCTGACTGTCTGCTGTCCAAATTTATGTCTAAGTGGTTTAAAGCCATTTTACCTATAACTCAAAGCAGTTTTTCTAAATTGATAATCAGTTATGACAAATGTGTTTTACATCTGTTACATCAGTCTGTCCTGAATTTAAGTAGAGATTGAAATTGGATTCCTTTTTTTCAAGGTTATCACAACGCAATATTGACTCACCTCTGTGAAACAAAACTAAAAAATGATCTCCCAAAGTAGTCAGCATGTCAATTTTCTTTATTTTTTCTGTTCGGATGAGGCAGATATTATTTGAAAATATTGCTTATATTAGTTTCTTTCTCTTTCTATTATGTATTATTTGATTAATTATTTCATTTGTGACTGTCAGCAATTGTAATTTTGCAGTCTCTGGAAAAAGTCAAAGTAATTATTCCCTGTTCCTTTCTGTCTCTCTTGATTACTCACTTAGACAATGATACGAGTGTTATTTTGGCTAAAATAAGAAATGGCACATATTACATATTCTGAACAACATTGTTTGTCTTCATATTTTGCTTCCAGGGAGCCAGAGTTTTGTTTTAATGCCTTAAAGTTGTCTTGAGAACTAGTTCTTTGGGCATTCCCAGTTTTTCTTTGGACATTGGCTGTTTTTTCACTCCTTTTCAGTCCAGTCCATTTTTTATTGTTTGTTTAGACCTTTAATAGATAATAATTATCTATGAATCATTAAAGCATATGAAAAGCTGCTGACCTAAGGGATTAAAAGACAGGTTAACAAAATAAGATAACTTTATTGTCATTGCAAAGTCATACTGTGCTCCTGTGGAAACAACAACAAACGAATTTGAAATTGTATTTTTTACTTTATTTAGTAGCTGCTTTTCAGACATTGTTCGCATTTCTTTAGTTGAATCTATGAAAAATTCTAAAGTTAACACAGTTTTATGGACATGCAGTAACAGGATGATTCCCGAAGAGCTGTTAGTTAAATGCTTGACATATCATGGCATGCATGGTGTGCAGTTTGTCCTTAAAAAATTTGAGGAACTTGAACAAGTGGAGGACAAAAGAAGAAGTAGCTGGACTAAAAAAAACAATCTACAGCAGATAAATGATATCTGACAGTCATAACCCTAAGAAACAGGAAAAATAAATCCACCAAACACTTGACATTACTTTATAAATGCCATCTGTCAAACATGGTGGAGGCTCTGTCAGGATGTAGGGCTGCATTTCAGCCAGGGTTGCTGGAGATCTCATCAAAATTAATAGAATTATAAACGTAGAAAAGTACCGTCAGATTTTGAGAAACCTAAGATAACATCTGGAAAGAATCTGACTGGCAAGAGCTTCTTTCTTCAACATGACAATAACCTCAAACACACTGCCAGTGCAGTAAAAGCATAACTGGATAGAAAAACACACAATGGAGCACTATCAGTCATGGGCTGGCATCCCAAGAGCCCAGACCTCAACATTATTGAAGCAGTGTGGGATCATCTTGACAAAGAATGGAACAAAAGGCAGCTGACATCCAGAGAAAAGATTTGAAAGAAAGCTACGAGAAAGCTCGAGTTCAGGCAGTGTTGAATAATAAAATTGGTTACACCAAGTATTGACTTTCAATCTCGTTACAATTTTGCAAACTCCTATTTGCATTTTTCTGTGCAGACACATCTCAACAGCATCTATGTCCCGTTTTTCTAACAAAATATAAAGAAATGAGGGAATGCTCAAGACTTTGCACTGTCCTGTGTGATGACAAAATATTGTGAATTTTAAAATATTATCAACAACATGAGGATGACTCAAATAAATAAAGCTATCTAGAGTATAACCTGTTACACAACTGCAGAAACACATTCTATTTACTGTGACCTAAGGTGTCTGTATGCTATCAAGATGAATAGTGTTGGTTTCCCTTAAAGTTTGCTAATAAACAATTAACCACACCACTTTATATTGCCGAATCACCTTTGACTCCTGGCATGCCAGCAGAGTGTACACAGTGTTACCTGTAGCTAGCGTTGATGTTGCTGTGTTGCAGTGTCACCTCTAGTGAACTCCACCCACGCCGTCACATAGCAGTCTAGTGGGAGAAGTGCTTAATTGCTGTCTTTCTCTCCCTGTACTTTCGCTCTTCTCTGGATCTCAGTGGACTGAGGAATAAATATGCTCACCTTTTTTCCTGCGTATCCCCAGTGAGAACTAGTTGAGGGATTGTCTCGGAACGCTAATTAACATTTGATTGTTAAAGGTTGTTTCCAGTTTCTAACAATGTTGCTTTTTTCATACTTTTGATGTTTGTTATGAATATGCTCACCGACTTAACTGACACGAGAATGTAGAAAAATGCCAAAAAGTCTGGTGTAATCTAGCATTTCCTGTTGGCTCACAGGTGTGAGACTTCGTTTTAGTCCAACCAAGTACCGTTAAAAAAAGTTCAATTAGATAAAACACATATTTTTGAGGGATCTGGAAGGAAAAAACAAAGCTAGTTAAGCCCTATTAGCTTAATTGTTCGCCTTCATTCATTTAGCAAAAATGACAGACAAAACTATGAAAGTACGGCGCATATTTAACAGAACACAATTTACAATTTACACACTTGAAGTTCTCTATTTAGGTTACACAAGTAGTTTGTAAACATTTCGGTGTTTTCTAAGTAATTCCACTGTAGTTACAAGCATATATATATTATTATTGAATTTCTTTTAAACTCTTTCTGTGAAATATAGAGACCAGTCGGCGACCTTCCGGAAACCACTGGTTGCTAGCTAAAAATGTATATTCCCCAAGCACTTGGTGAGTGGTTGCCAGCGGTTGCTAGGTGAAAGAGGTATTTGGTGCTGCACCAAAACCTCCCAGCTGGGCAGTAGTTGATTAATGGTTGCAAATCGGCACATTCCTTGCAAACTACAGCCAACCGCAGCAATCTGCTGGTAACCATAGTAGCCATAGGCAGGTTTTTGGTGTAGTGCTCTCTTCGAGACTAGCCATCAACGGGTGGGGAGTACACAATTTCGCTGGCAACCAGAGATTTCCCGGGGTCTCTAGGCCCATGTGACAGAGGCCTTACAAGACACAGTGTGTATACAGCTATTTGAAATACTAGCACATTGCCCACTTGTTAGCATTAGCAAAGGTGGATGTCACCCAGTGGAGATTTCTTTATCAGGTTTTAAAAATTTCTTGTATGAACTGGTGACATCCTTTTTAAGTCATGGAAAATGATGACGTTATGTCAAATCCAGCCTACTGTCTAAATGGGCGGTGTCCAAACCCAGGCCTCGAGGGCCGGTATCCTGCAGGTTTTAGATGTGTCCTTGATCCAACACAGCTGATTTAAATGGCTAAATCACCTCCTCAGCATGTCTTGAAGTTCTCCAGAGGCCTGGTAATGAACTAATCATTTGATTCAGGTGCGTTGACCCAGGGTGATATCTAAAACCTGCAAGACGCCGGCCCTCGAGGCCTGGAGTTGGCCAAGCCTGGTCTAAACTGTGACTCAGATGACTACATCATACAGTACACTCAACTGTCGCTTTAATACAACTACTTCCTAGCACATTAGAGAGAGGGCCCTCTAAAATAAGACCACCCATCGTGCAAACAACCTGACACTCAATAATGCACTTAGTCCCTAACAATAGAACCAGCAACTTTAAAGTAGTTTGAACAACCAGTTGTCCAGATGAACAGACAATCACATACAAAGGTTCACTAATTTATTAGTGTGATGGTTGGAATATCGTAATTCGTCCACCATTAAGACTAATCTTTGTGATTGTGTGTTATATGTTAATTGAGTTAAACTGGGGAGAATTTCAATACAGAGCTAGTTTTTCTTTATGAAATCAACAGATTTATGAGTGAACTGAGCCTACTGTCTGATCCGGTGAAGCATGAAGTACTGCCTGAGGGGCTAAGTGGTTGCATCTAAGATATTTATTCTGTAAATGTGTACCTTCAGGCCCTAGAACACCTGCCAAAGTTTGACACAGTGTTACCAACTTATTATGGCTAGTGCCAGAGCTGCATTGGAACAAGGTCGTAGATCGAGCGGTGGGCGTTGGAGTTCAGGCCCTTAATGGGAGGATCAGTCTTGTCATTTTTGATTTTCTGCTTCTAATCATTTTCAAAGATTTATTTAGTCACCTATCGTGTTCTCCCTTTCCTTCTTTCTTTTGCATCCTCCACTCAGAGTCTCCCGTGTTGCACGTCATCATCTGTCATATTCGAGGCCTGTGCAGTTGGTGATTCATATGCAGAGCGTCACCACCAGCACACTTTGATTCCCTCCTACTCTCTTTTGCGCACTTTTATTCTTTTTATCCTTCTGTCTTGCCCTTCCCTCTGTCTTTGTTCTCCTGGCTCCTTCTTAGTCTTATATTTCCAGCACTGTCAGTCTCTTCTCCTCAAAGCCTTTGTCACTGCCCATCCATCTCACGAATACTTCCTCCTTCATGTCACACTGTGCTCATTTGCTTAGGATAGCCAGAGACAGTTTGTGTAAATGTGCCTCTTCGACCTTTCTGCTATGTCCCATTTATATAACATAGGAAAATGTGAAGTGTCTGTCTGCAAGACAGACAGCTAATCAACCTGCAACACAGTCTGCTCGGCATTTCTAATCTCTAATCAATTTTTTTTTTACCCAGCGACACATTTTCCGTGTTGCTATGCCTGCTTTGTTTTCTTGCAGACTGCCACACGGAGAAGAGCATCCAAGGTCAAACCACAGTGCCCCCGCACACAAATAGCCTGGCCGTATTTTTTGTTTTTTTGGCACAGTGATGGCGTGTCAGCAAAAGTGTACAGGGATAGATGGCTTTGCCTTGAGGGTAAGAGAGGGAGAAAAGAGGTACGGACGTAGAGGGGTACTCCCTTCTGGGACTCATTTGATAGCTTTTTCATTTCATCCTTTTCCACCGCCACCCCCTTCTTTCGCTCACTGTGCTTCTGTCTATCAGGTGCCATCTGTTTCAGAGCTCAGATGAGGATGTTTGTTGTTGCTGAAACACCTGCTTTACAAACTTAATGAATCTCCTGGCTTGTATAAGGAACAATGAAGCCAATGTCGAGAGGGAATTCAAATTCATTAATTATTATTTTATTTAGCATGGAAAGCTACTTGGCACATATCACATTGTCCTATTTGGCAATCAGTTTTGCTTTTATTGGTTCATGATAGAAACCAGTTACACGAGGTCTTCATTGACCTTAATTCAGTTGTAGGTCTCCTGCTGACTTGTCATGTGACTTTGGAGCTTCTGGGTGTAGATTCTGGAAAGCAGAGCCTATACCCATATTAGATACAACTATGTAATGTAAATAAAAATGTAATAAATGAATCCACAACTCATTTAAACATATTTCTTTAATTTTAAAATGTAAAGTGGCAACATATTCAATGTTGCAATTGTGATTTTTAAATATATTGTGATAATAAGAATCCTATTGACCCATTACATGGTTCTGTGTACACAGCAGGAAGGAGTGGATCAAGAAGACCTCTGAATAAACAATCAGTGGTTAAAGTTGGAATGTCAAATACTGATTGGTTAATAGTGAAAGTCAAGATGTGGGTTTTGAACAGCACAAAGAAATACTTTGTGTTGGTCATACATAGTCATGGGGAAAAAATATGTAGACCTTTATTGCTTCCACATGAATTAAGAGCAGCCGGGTGCTGCTAATCATTCCACTTGCTTGATTATCAGTGTGACCATAAGAGCAGAAGATTTGGCAGTTTGCTTGTTCTCCCTTAAAACAACATAGGAGAACAGCTTAGGTTTACAAAGCATCTGCACAAACCACGAGACATGTGGAACAATGTCCTTCGGAGAGATAAAACCAAAGTGGAGATGTCCAGCCAGCATCACATTTGTCGAAAACCAGTATTACAAACACCTCATATCGACTGTAAAGCATGACGGTGGAGGTGTGATGATTTGGGTGGTTTTGCAGCTGCAGGACTTGAGCTTCTTACAGTCTGCAATGCAATAATAAGTATTGTAGCATCAGATATGAGGTCGTGTGTCCAATAGTTCAAGCTTGGCCCAGACTGGATCATGCAGCAGAGCAATGATCCCAAGCAAAGAAGCCATTAGAAGGAATTGAACATTAATTATTGATCTGCAGAACTCAATTATGCTATTTGGTGGTTAGATGCTGATGGCCCATCACAGCAGAATGAAATCCCAGAAGTGATAAAAAATTAGGGCAGGACCGCCCCCCCGGAGTCTAGACCCTGATGGTATTAAGAGATCACATGGAGGCTTGGGTGGAGGTGGGTTGGACAAAAAAGTCTGCAAGGGAGAATGAAAGACAAACAGTGGGATTTAAAGTATGCAGAGTGAAGGCTGATTGGTTTAAAGAAGGCGAGCAGAAAGATGATTGGGCTACAATCGGCCTTGAGTCCTGCAGCGTGAAGCAGCTAAACACCTGGAAGCAGACAGTTTTTATTATTCTGCGTAAGAAAGGTGCCAATGAATAAAATGCACTAGGCGTTATTGTTGAATGTCATTATTTTGCATCCTAGCTTACCTTTCTAAGCTAAGATGCAACAATAGGCTAAATCGAGGTTAACATTTTCATCAAAGTTCATGTTGTAACTCTTCAGGATTAAATTAATTTCAAACTCAATCACAAAACATTGTTTCCTTCACTAAGTCTGACCTCTTGTTGACTCAGTCTTGATCCTGCTGTGCATATAGACCCTTATAAATAAATCTCATTTAAGGTAAAGCTTCAGTGTTGTGTGCTTCCCTTTATGCAGAGGTCCCTGTGTCAGCCAAGAAATAAAAAATGAGGCAATATTTTGCAACAAAAAGTATTATCATCACTGCATGAGTGCACCATAAATGTACCAAATTCCACTGCAGTCAATCCAAGACTTGTTGAGACATGTGGGGCTGCATTTCTTGCCGACATCATAGTAGTGCTGCAGATGCTCGTTATTTTTTCCCCTTATGTTTGAGCAGTGAAATACAGAGCAGACATGAAAGGATGAATGACTAAATAAAAGTCTCAAAAATGAGCCGTATTTAATTCAATCCGCAAACAAGTGTAAATAAGAGCAAATGAACTCGACAGCCAATCACTTACCTCTTTTCTGCCCCGCTGTCTCTGATGTTCATCGTTTTCATTTCTTTCATCTTCCTTTTCTCGCACACGGCTCTTCGTCGCCCTTACACTTCCCAGCCCACGTCTGGTTTTTTTTACACCATAGCCATTTTCTTTCCCTCCACCCTCTCTCACTCATTGTCTCTCCTCTCATTTCGACTGTGGGCATCCTCTCATAACAGCCACTGTAATAGTTCGGATGTCAAGGAAGTAAACCAGGCCGGCTTTCCTCCTGTAAGTTTCACCATGATTGTCTTTGATCAGTTTGTTAGTAGATTAGTGATGATAGTGGCATCTTTTGTCACTGTGGGAAGCCACTGAGCCAGGACAGACTAGACAAGATAGCTTTGATTTAGTTGACTTCTAGAGTATTGACTACAACTTGCTTTAAGTTATGCTTGTGTCAGCCATGGGAATTATTTTGTCAAGTTTTTCAGAGTAAGCATAACTTTGAAATATCGTTATGTAACTGTAATTGTTTTGTTACAATGTTGCATCCAGAGAGGTTTAGTCTCCACCAACTAATGGAGTACATGCTAAATGTTCAACTAAACTTGGCACAAAAGTTTGTTCAATGATCTCTTTGTTTTAACAATACTTCTTTGCAATAAATGTTATACGGTTGGAAGACCTGTTTATTTTCCCTTGAATGGTGCCACATTTTTAAGGAAAATGCATTTGTGGGTTGAGTAGCAGGGTTGAGTATGTTGGCTGCGCCCATGAACAACTTGCCAAATTAGATATATGCACCCTCAAGGGCTTCATGAAGGTAACTGTCCACTGAGGTGGACCCCGAGAATTGCATTCCCTATGGGACTTTGTTTCATTTCACACTGCTAGCGAGAACGCTAATGCCAGCATATTAGCTAGCTGGCAGTATGTACAGCAGCAGCTATGTACAACCACAGTAAGTGAGATAACACCAGGTTCAGAGTTCTGTACTTTTTATGTGCGGTTTCAGCAAAACAATTTAACTGGAAAGTAGACATGTGGCTAATAGCACTGACTTTGTGCTCTTTTAAAATAACATGTCACTATTTTCTCTACATTGCTAAGTATACAATGTTATATAAGGTAACAGTGTGCTGGGTCTTTGTTGTTTGTCTGAAGTTGGACTGATGGCAGCTTATAGTTGAAATGTTTTTGTCTATTTCTTGCCTGTTAGTAGACATTGTGAAGTATATTATAAAAAGAGCACCTGTACTGTCTTTTATACAAGGATACAAGGACTTACTAACCTTCGACAGACGCTTCCTAGGGGTACTCTACAGCTCCTGCTGCTGCTCCTGATAACCTCCAAAAACCCGACTAACAGATAATTTGTGCTATCATCCATAATTTGTCAGATATTCTTTGGTTGCTGCGGTCTTTTACTGTTTTATCATCTTTGTTCATCATCATCTATCCCAGGTAGTTCACAGAAAATGCTGCCATTTGTTTTTTTCCTTTGATAAGTCAAAATAAACCCTTAATAAAGCCTGGACTTTACTAGAAAACCTCTAGATTTTTAGAGCTATGTTTTGCATAAAATGTAACATCATCCAGAATGCTTTCAGAATGTCATTGCTAATTTCTTTTGTATATATGGTGGTTGCTGGTATTGCACCAATATCTTTGCTTATGCCATGACAGTACATCAGTCAAAGGTTCCTTTTGTCCTAAGGAGTACTTCCCCTGATGTAGAATGCTCCTGAGAACTGTGATGGTTACCAATCCCTGCGGTGGACTAGTCCCACTGGTCCGTTGTGTCTTTACTGGCTGTAATTTAGACTTGAACTTTTATCTGAGACCAGCTAAAATCTATAGTAATATCTTTAATGCCAGCATATTGGTGAGAAAGTAGAGAATCCCACTCTGACACAAACAATATTGTAAGTAAAACAGTACAAATGTATTTAGTGAGTACGTTTGGTTTTCATTTTGTCTCTGCAGGTATACTTATACCCTGTGCCCATTCAATCAAGTTACACAAAAGAGCACGGCAGGAGTAGAGGTCTCATTAGGGTAAGTACCTCAATCACTGTTTCTTTTGTGCACACAGTTAAAATCCCAATCACTGACCAGCCGGGGTATGTCTGGGATCATGTGGGAAAAAATTAAAGACAGTTTATAGAACGACATCTTTCCGAAGGGCTTAACAGAACTCTGCGTACTGTGGCCTGAGACATTTAGGTTCTATAGCAGACCATAGTCAATATTTTAATATGAAGCCACAAAGCACTTTTAGTACAATTCACATACATTTTCGCTCCCCTGGGCTTTCATCGTGCACTAAAAGCCAAGAAGGGCATTTTTCTCATTTATACCAATTAGATAAATTCAGTGACAGCATTGTTCATTTCATGATTCGACCTGAAACAAATCCCACCCCTGCACTCCCCAGAAAGCTCTTTAATCATTGTTACAGTGCTCATATGAAGTTACCCTAAGACCAATATTTGCACTATTGATTCTTTTTTATTGTTATTCAATCTCTGTTAGCTTCGTATGACCTTTAATCAGTCACTAACAGATCTTTATTATATTTTTAATACCTTTTGATCAATGACAAAACGGAGCAGCTTTCATATACTGCTGGGGTTATATTTCCTCAGCCTCCAAGGGTTTCAATTTCATCAAAAGGTTTACATTCTGGTCTTTTACCGTACCCTTGGGAATGGCTTTGTCAACTGTTGGACACAGGTGTGTATCAAGAAGGCCGTGTGCTATGAAAGAAGCCACTCAGTCCCCACTGAAATGCACCTTTAATTGTCATAAGCCTTTTTATTTTGATTTTTTGGAGATCCATCTGCTGTTAAGCAGTATATACCAGTGAAATATCTACTACTTGATTGTATTTTTGTCTTGCGTATGACTTTAAACGCTGGCTGTTATTCAGTCATTACTTTCGCTTCGGCGACCACATCACCTCACCTTTCTCTTCACCGTAACATCTCTGTCAAAAACAAGAAGAAAAAAGAAAACATACATCAAACAGATGTTTTTTTCCTGTTTATTTACTTACTTTTTCTTCTCTTATGAATTTTTGATTTGAGGTGATAATTATGGGATGTCGCCTCACTGTCCTTTTCCACTCTCTCATTAGCCTTGGCTGTCCGTCACCCGACACTTTTATAGGCTGCAATTATGGAAAACCTATTCCATCCACACTGACACCTATGCAAAAAGCTTTTATGATCCACGTCAGCTCCTCCCCTAAGAGGAGGACTGAGTTGCGCTGGTGTGTTTTTTCGACTCAGCAGCCACACAGACTAACGACTTGTTTTGCGGACGGATAATAAAAAGGTCTAAAATGACCGTGGAAAATTTGCGACACGGAGTCAAAACATTTTGTCTGCTTTGAGATGTGATGCCATTAGGGCCCAACTTGAAGTAAGACTCGAGATAATTTATCCGCAATTATTCTTCCGTGCAGATACAGTGTTTTTTTTCCCCTTTCAGGTGGAAAATTAATTGGAATCTAAAGCAGAGCTGTTTTCTTCTTCTTCTTCTTTTCTTTTTTTTTTTCCACCATCAACTCCCACACTATCTGCTCACTTTTGGAGCGTAAAGTGCAATGCTTCACCATGTTTTTAGCGCAGGAAAGAGGAAGAACAGAATGCTAACTGTGAGTAATGTGACCCCAGCTCTTCTGCCTGCCTGTCACTCATCATGGTATGGAAGGGCAGAAGGACTAAACGAAACCAATGGTCAAACACGCCAAAATCTCTGCCAAACAGGACTCGAGGGACAGATTTCAAATGTATATTTATTTATTTTTTTCCCCACATTCCAGCGTTTTTTCACGCTGATGACTAAGACTAAACACGATGTTGGATTTTTCCATTGAAGTCAGAGAAAAATAATAATGCTAGCTTAATATAAGTTGTCGTGTTATCACATGTACCTCATTGGTATTTTCTGGGTGTAGGCGGGCAGTGCGGCTCTATATGATGTACTATACTGTTTCCAGAGTGCGTGTAGTGAAGGTGGACTGCTTTCAGCTGAGGCGGGGGGAAGGGGAGGCACATGAATCATAGCTCGCATGGTGGGTATAAAGTTCATTTTTTTATCCAGACAGACCATCAGTCAGGCCTTGCAGGATATGGCCGGGCCTCCTGATATCAATCTGCATGGAGGCCTCCTCTTTCTCCCCAGAGGGGGTGAGGAGGGAGAGGGGAGTGCTTTGATTTAAACGGCAGCATTTATCACACCTGCTCCAGCATCCTAAAGGACAACCATGTGAGACAGAGAAGAGGTGGCGGTGGTGTCGGAGAAACAGCATTATCATGCGCGGCCTCCCACTGGAAGCGTAGCTGCCGTGGCGATGACATTGCTAATACTCGCTCGTACGATTTTTTGACTAATTTGGATTAGTCGTGTTACGTTTCCGCGGCATTAAATTGATGGCGCCGCTGCCCAATTTCGATTACGGCTCACGGCCTGCACAGTTTGCGAAGTGTGTCACGGCTCATAAAAGTTGAAATTGTACCCTGAGCCTTAACCTTCCTTCATGCTTGGTTTTGCAGCATAGTTTGGCGTTAGACCATTAACTACACAAATGTTTGCGAGGAACAATAAATCAACCTGGCAACGCTTTCTTTTGCAGCTGCTCGCTCTTATATTGTGGCCACACACTGCCAAAGGTTTCATAAGGCACAGCAGTCACTCTCTGTGCTTCCAATTATCTGTAAACGCAGATATTATACAACACATATTCACCTCTTGAATTCCAATATCTCTGTTTTCCATTTAGCTTTTCTGCCTTTCGGCCTCGGCGTCACAAGCGCTTCCTGAAATGGCTATTGTAACACTAACATCAGCCATGATAATGATAATAGAATAGGAGAAAATGCTTGCATTGCGACAAACACTATCCCAACGTGACAGCGTCGTCCATCTTCATAATGTCCCCGCGGTACCCACCCCCGCCCTCCTCCTCAAAGGGCAGACATGCAGAGCTGCTAAATGCTTCTGGAAAAGTCCAAACAGAGACGCACGCGGGCAGATCTCTTGCTACCTCTGTGCTTATGCGAGGTATTGCAAGCACTGCCGTTACAATTTGTTTGATGGAGAAACACCACATGCAGAGAATTAATACTGTGTTAACAAACAGAACATCGATCATATTGTCACCAGCATGTCACATTAATTTCCAAAAAGCCAATGTGGTATTGAGATCACTCCTTACAACGTGGGAGGAAATTTGGACCGTTCTTCCTTAGAGAACTGCTTCAGTTTAGCCATATTCTTAGTGTGTCTGGTGTGAATGGCTGGATGTCTGGGCTCTGACTGGACCGCTCCAAAACACAGATTTTCTTTGTTGAAAATCATTGTGTGCCAGAGTTGCTTTAATGTTTAAGGTTATTGTCCTGGTGTGTCATCCAGCTAGTGCTGACCCAAGGCCACAGGCCACAGGTCACGGGGGAAAATTGTGTATTCCCCAACCGGTTGGCGAGTAGTTGCTGGATAGTGAAATCGATTGAAAAGCGGGTTCTGCACCAAAAACCTCTTAGTGATTGCTGTGGTCAATAGCAGATTGCAGCAGTCATCTATACTGTGCACAGAGGGTGTGTGCAAGCACTCTGAGACACTCTCACTCACAGTCTCTAGGCCTGGATTACTAAGGACTAAGTAAACCAGGTAGTTTACTTTTCCCTCAGTGATGAGCTATTTGGTGCCTCATGTGGTCAGCAGGTCATCTACCTGTATGAAGGTCGGTGGATTGATCCGTCTCCTACAATCCATGTGTTGAAGTATCCGTGGGCAAGATCCTGAACCCTGAGTGGACTGAGTACGTTTATCTGAGTGTGTTTGTTAGATAAAAGAGCTTAGGCACAGATCAAAGAATGTGTGTGACTGGGTGAATGTGCTTTGAGTGCTCAAATTGAGTAGAAAATAAGTTCATTTACCATTTTTAAGTTGGTCTGCCCCACTGCCCCAGGCGGCTGCCCCTCTCTGGTTCTGCCGGAGGTTTCTTCCTGTTAAAAGGGCGTTTTTCTTTCCCACTGTCACCTAGTGCTTGCTTATAAGGGGTCGTCTCATTGTTGGGCTACTGTCTCTCTATGATTGTAGGGTCTTTACCTTACAGTATAAAGTGACATGAGGCGATTTTTGTTGTTATTTGACGATATAAAAATTAAAATGGATTGAACAGAATTGATTGTGTTGGGAAACTAGCAGCTTCTTTTGTTGTTTTCTAATTTCATGCTGCTGATAAAACAGGAATCAGCACCAAAGATTCCTTCAAGCTTTAGCCTTTTACTGCATTAAACATCTTTAACTTTTAAAAGAGTTTCCACAAAGTGCTTTGTCAACATTTAAGCAGTTAGCCTAATGTTTAAACCCCCCTATTTTTCTTTATATTCACAACAGTTACAGAAAATACAATCTCTGGAAGGTATGCCGTCATCACAATGTCAGGCTGTAATAAATTAGAAATATTTATGTAGGTGCCTTTAAACTCGCACTAGGCTAACCACACAGAAACAGATTGAGCTGTAGTGATACCAACAAACACAAACTAATTTCTTAACATTAAACAATTTGCGCCAAATGCAATAAAAATGTATAAACAACGTGAAAAAACACAGATCCTGTTAAAGATTTGAAATGTGTGGCCACACAAAACCAAAAGAGGAAGAAAATGCATTAAGGGAATGACGGTGTCTTATTAATAAAGATGCGTTTTCCTGCAGACAGAGGAGGATGGGATGATTTAAATGTATCTGCGAAGGAGGACGGGATCAGTTGAGGGGGTCATCCAATGAGTTTTTGTTTTGGGACTCCAGGGAAATCAGGTGGCCACGCAGTCAGGGTCATGGGGGCCAGCGTATGTTGCCCCGCAAAGTTCAAGGAGCTGGGCCTTCTATTGTGCCGGGGTCAGACCGCTCTACACTCATCATCATTGCAAGCACACGAGGAGGGAGGGAACAAAAAGGCAGTGCTAAAATTGTGCAGGGGCCGGCGAGCAGCTTGCTTGCTCACCCTTTGCCCTTGGAAACACGCTGTGTTTGACAGTCCAAGCTTGGAATGCGCCCAACATCCAAAGCTGAAAACAGGATAGACAAAACAGGAATAATAATAACTCCTAGACACACTGCTGGGCGGCTATAAGCAGACAAGCCATAAAACAGTGGAAGACTACAAAGGGAAGATTTACACCACACCTATGACTCAGGCTCACACTTTCAAAATAGGGAAATATAATAAGGAAAGGTTATAAATGTTTCAGTATATGAATATTATGATTGAAGCTGATGCATGGGCTGTAGAGGTAGGCGCAGACTGTGCTAGTGTGCTATCGAGTCAAGGGAGGAAAAGAAAGAGTATTGTGAAATGGGGGGAGAAAAAAAAAAGGCTATTAGTGTTGTCAGTTTCTCCTGCTGGTTCATATCGCTCAGTATTCAAACCCACAGGTCTCCCTTGAACTGCTTTATTGAACAGTAGATTTTGAAACAGAAAACAGTGGAGAAGTGAGGTAGCCTAGCAACATTGAAACCACAGTGAATGACTGTGTATGCCCACTGCGAAGGAGCCAGGCAGTTGAAATGACAGCGCAGAGCAACCCCAGAGAGAGTGGGATGTGCTGGCCACCGTGAAAAATACAAATAGGGCGGCTGTTTGTGGCGGTATGCGGCAGACATACGTATGCCGCTTCCAGAGTGGCGTTTTCTCGGGCTAGCGTTTTCTCACACCTAGGCTAGGCTCACTTACGTGACCCCATGTTGACCACATGACCACACAAAAGATCACCAGAACGTTGGGGAGGAAAATTTTCCCAGATACTGACAAGAAAAAGAAAAAAAATGCAGCTATTCAAATGCCTTCAGGCTGTCTGAGTCCTTTGGGGGGGGGGAGGGGGCACTAGTTTGAGCAAATTTATTAGCACAAACCTAAGAAAGGAGAGACCACTCTTTGTGACCATGGTAATATGAAATATGCTCAGTGGATCGATAAGAGTCAGTTCCTCATGAATACAGCTGAAAAGCGCCACGTCTTTTTAGAAGCATTAAAAAGGAATGAGGTCCTGATGGAAAACATATCGCCTCCGTTCTCATTTTTAGATTGATTACTATTCACTCGCAGTTTTCTGCAGCGCTGCACACGCATAAACAGGAGAAAAGCACCGTCGCTAATTATCTCGATAGGTGGCCATTTCATTGCACGGCAATCATGAGGGAGTTTTAAGATTATTACTGTAAAACCACTTGAGCACTAGCAGATTACGAATGAGCACAAAGACACTGAACATCGACCCGAGACAGGAGCGATGCACATCGTCGTCTCCTGACGAAATAACCTTACTTGGGTTGCTGGCTACGAATGAAAATATGATCTAATAATGTGTGTCATTTTCTGGGCGCTATTAGCTGATTTTTTTTTAAGATTTCCCAAAATCTGTGTAACGTGTCGGTGAGAAACGTTAGATTCAGAATTTTTGTGACAGCAGTTGAATTTTTAACATTACTACCATCAAAAAGGCTGCAGTGGAGCAGCATGCACACAGACATAACCACAACCTACATCCTCCACATTTATAATAACCAAACACAGCCTCATGGCCACGTCAAGCCACAATCATGAAACATTTGCCAAAAAAGTCAAATTTTTTGAGACTTGAGTCTCAGTACTACATGTACTGCTTTATTGTGCAATTTATTTACATTTTATGGGGTGATGATGTAGAGCTCTCAAAAGCTCACATCTACCAAATATGATACACTTGACGTTAACGGGTTTAGATGATGGACGCTACGTCCAGATGAACAGAATCAACTTTTAGAGATTTACTTACCTGGATGATTGAGCATGCATCAAGACGGGTTTAGATCTTGTTTGTATGGGGTTTTTTTATGTTTAACGCATTTAATATTCACTCTCTTTCCCACTGCCACGGCCCCTCAGCTCGCCCATGTCCTCGTTGAACTGGTGACATTTAACTGGCTAGGTCTCATGGGAAATGGTGTTTGTTAAAGGCCACAAATCAGAGAAAATGCAAAGTTCATTTAAGTTTGGTTTTAAACCTCCACCTAGACATTCTCTCTGTCTAGGTGGAGGTAGAGCAGGTCACCTACTGATCGGAAGGTTGGTGGTTCAATCCCTGGCTCCTCCAGTCTGCATGTCAAGTATCCTTGGGCAAGATACTAACCCCAACTTGCTCTCCAATACATCCATCGGAGTATGAATGTGTGTGAATGTACTTAGAAAGCACCGAGTATAGATAAAGTGCTTGTGAGAATGGGTGTGATTGGGTGAATGTGGCTTGTTGTATAGAGCGCTTTGAGTACTCTGGGAGAGTAGAAAACTATGGTGGACAATAAAAATTAATCAACATTATTATAAATGCACCAGTTTCACAGCTCCAGCCCTTTGGCAGTACTGAACCCAGTGTAAACTGTGCAGTCAGGCTGCTTTCCCCAAGATTAAATATTGTATAATTTGCATTGTTACAAATTGTGTTGCTTACATCAACAGTTTCATTTTGGGATGCAGCGCACATAGCAGTGGGTGGGCTAGATCAATAGGAAAAGGCAAAGTGATATCTGTACAGCACAAACACACATTGTCTCCACAGACTAATAAACACCAATAACTCTTATAAAAACGCTGCCGCTGCTTTCAGTCGCTTTGGTTCGTTCAAGTCGCGGATTCCCTCTTAAATTTTGGCTCGATATAGAATTGGCATTATGCATAAAACGATATTTTCTGACTAATGTTATGGCATAGTGTTTAATCCTTCAACACCCACCATGCTGCTGCAGGTGGTTCGCTTATATGCGAGCAAATATAACTTGTTTATTGTTAGAACTTAGCGGCATTACAATGTCTCTGTACGCTCCACATCGCACCTGGGTTATATTAACAGCAGGTCGATCCTTTTGAAAAACTCTCACCTTTTTCTAGAGCTAATATTTCACCTTTTTTTATTATTTGCAAAGTTTCTTGTTGCAAGCGAGTTCAGTGTTAATGCATAATAGTCGACCCGTCACGTGGAAAGTAGGCGCGCTGCATTTCCACGCGTGGCAAAAAGACTAATGACTGTTTGTTGCTCCGCTCTCCGCTTTTCTGTTTTTTTATGTGCTCACTTAATGAGTGCAGGGATGCTCCCTTTCATGTGTTCATATCAAAGCCAATCCCTTAATTGTTTTGATAGGCAGTTGTGGGGAGAGAGAGAGAGAGAGAGCGGGTTAAAAAAAAAGTATTTATTTTAATTACTTATTTATTTGTTTCATCTTATCTAACCCGTAATGATTTAACCTACAGAGCAGCGACAGTTCCACTGGAACAAGTGCATAATTATACATTTAAGTGTTCTACTTAATGTGCTCGTTTTCAAGCTGTCAAGGTCATTCGCTGGAGTGCCATTAGTGAGGAGAGGGGCCCTCTTTACCTGGAAACATGGCAGCCCGCAGGATCATACAATAGTACACTAGTGCAGCCCACTCTGACAGCCAGGCAGATATAGAAATTCATTTATATAACACCCTCACTGATATAAGAAATGAAAGACCTATATATAAATATATATATATCTGTTCCTAATGTTTTTATGATATATCGTCCCTGCACTTAACAGCCCACGCGCTATCAAGGGGTAATGACTCTTGTGTGTCTGAGGAGAGGGTTAAAGTGATGGGGAGTGGGGAGCTGACACTGTGAACCCCCGATGGCCTTTCTGCTGGGTAGTCATGGCAACATCTAGCCCAGTCGTTAATGAGGCACAAGTGAGCTGTTAACAGAATACTGATTTGGGTTTGACATCAGCCCTGATTCATATCTGTCAGGAGGTGTTGATGAAATATGCACCCCGACTCTGCTTTATAACCGCGCATAAAATGGCCTCGGCGTGCCGTCTGTGCGGCGAATGCAAAACACAACTCGCCGCGCCTGTTGTGTGTTACAGTTTCACAGCGATGACGTGGGTCAGCGCGCTCTACCTTAGGAGAAGTGTGCTCCAGAACAAAGAACCGTGTCTTTACGTAGTTCGTCCGTACACCGTTACATGTAACGATGCATCTCGGTCTCGTTTTGAAAACTTGCATCCCAAATATGGTGGAAAAAGGCAATATGTTTTCTTTGTGTGTCATTCACATGAAGCAAATTGAAAGCAAAGCCCTGACTGAGCATGTGCCCTTCACATGTTCCTTTGCCTATGAATTATTTATTAAGGTGCTGGGCACCGTGGGTGGTCGGAGGGTGAGAGGAGTGTCAGTGACTGGCGCAGTAATGACAGTGCTTGGGCTCATCTGAGAAGGCTGCTCTCTGATTGGTGACCTGACATGAGGAAGTAAAGGTTATAGCAATGCCTGCTGCTGCTTCTGCTGCTTTGCTACGAGATGAAACATTTCCTTTTTTCCCCCCTTTTCCGTTTTATGGCGCCGTTTCGCAAAATCCAAATTAACCACCAGCGCCCAAATTACTCTCTCTACCTGCCGGTGCCCTGGCCCGTCTCATGCTGTAAATGATTACGGCATTAACTGCATAGTGAGGGGACTAACGTGCTGCTCCAGACCCCGTGTTAAAGCAGCAAAAGCATAGCTGTGAGGTATAATTCATTTGCTGCGGCAGCTAATGAGTGGATGCTACAGTGGGAAGGTGACAGTAATAAGCACAGACATTACACCATCTTAACATAGGTACTGTATTTCATTAGTACTGCAGGTGGTGAGGATTCAGTATAAGGACCCGGTTGTTGAAGAAGTTTTTATAAGTAATTTGACGCTGAGCTGGCATATCTGATGTGACAGTTCCTGTCGCTTCATGGCTGCAAATGAATAGAGCGCTTCTGAAGGAGCGGGCTTGATGTCGATGCTCTCTGTAACAGAAACTGATGGGAGTCGCCTCTGAAGCCGTTTATCTGTCGGTAAATTGGCGTGACGGTTGTGTTTTTACTCGACTGTTTCTGGTTGCCAGACATGCTTGCAGTGAGATGTAATTGCTACCTGATTGTTTAATGTCTCTGCTGCGTTTTTGTAGCTTGTCCTTTGAGTAAATGTTAAAGTAAACACGTCCTTTTTTGGGTTTCTTTACTTCACTTTGTTTTTAATGAACTACAATCTTTCACTAACTTTGACTAAGCGCCATGAGAACCTAAAATAGCCGCGAATATTTGTGACTTCAAGCACGTTGGCATTAAATACTCTTCCTTCTGCGTGATCATTCTGAAACACTGCAGATTCAATCGAGATTTTCTCATTCTGTCGGTAGTGAAATTCATCATTTTTAATCACAGCGCTCACACGAAAGCCATTTGTAGAAGAGAGGATTGCATTTTGAAGAATACAAGTATGAGTTTTTTATTGAAAAGCGTGTTTAATTTTGTCTTAAGAGAAAAAAGTGATTGAACTTCCACTTATCAAAATAAAGTCTAAAGTGCTTCCTCCCACAGTCCAAAGACATGCAGTTAGTGGGGTTAGGTTAATTGGAAACAATAAATTGCCCATAGGTGTGAATGGGGGACTGAATGTGAGTGCGATTGGTTGTCTCTGTCTATGTGTTAGCCCTGCGACAGACTGGCGACCTGTCCAAGTGTACCCTGCCTCTCACAGCTGGGATAGGCTCCAGCGCGCCTCACGACCCTATAAGGATACGCGGAAGTGAATGAATGGATAGACAAAAACAGAATTCTCAAAGCTTGAAAGTCTGTATTTAGTATGACCACCTTTATTCCTCAGCACATCTAAACTCTTTCTCATAATTTCTTTGAAGAGTCTTCAGGAATAGTTCTCCAGGCTTCTTGAAGGACGTTCAAAGCTCTTCTTTGGATGTTTCTGCCTTTTTTTCTGTTCTCTGTCAAGATGATCCTACACTGCCTTAATAATGTTGAGGTCTGGGGAGACCAATCCATGACTGATAGTGTTCCACTGTGTGTTTTTCTATCCAGGTTTGCTTTTACTGCATTGGCAGTGTGTTTGGGATCATTCTCATACTGGCAAATGGAGAAATACTATTTTCTTCCTGCCAAAATGTGTTGTCTTTGACCCACCCACCAATCAAATAGGCTGGTCATTATTTTGTTGGCTATGTAGCATCCTTAGATTCAGATTCAGAGAAGTCTAGCCTGTGTTTCAGGTTAGAAATGAACGTAACAATGTGTGCCGTTTTGCCTGGTCACTGGTACCTTCGGTTTTTAATGCTCAACAAGCATTTAAAGTCGACCTTCAGTACGGGTTGCAATGCTCTATTCTGCTACTGCTTCAGCATAGTATGATGTAACATGTCAGGATTAAGGTGTCACGTATGTCCCGATACAGACAGAGGGTTACTTTCTTTTTCACTAAACTGTATGTGAAGCTATGAAGTTTCATGAATGCATATACTCTATGCAGGTAGTTTGGTTTTAATGCATGATAGGTTGATGCTTCGTGTCATTTACTTCAGCTTTCTAATGTCTACATAGATACAAAGAAACCTCTGTAGGCAAAAATAGTTGAGGAAACATTCTAAAAGAGGCCACCATGGTCTTCTTTTCCCGATGGTCCTCTCCAGTGAAGGCCTGGGGTCTCACATGCACACTGACATGCCCATTAAGGCATGCAAAAATACACTTTTGGCCCAGATTCTCCCCCCGCTCAGTATCTGCAGGGTGTTTGAGCACCAGAGTAGAGTTGTCCAAAATGATAATTGCTTCTGAAAGGCTGATTTGTGGCTGTATCAGAGGGGGTAACTCTCCTGTCATTGTTGAGCGAGATTAGCCGTGGATCTTCGGGATTTATCACTCGAGGCATACGGATTAGCACTGCGATGAAGTTTAAAACAGAACCGCTGGCGACCACATCATTTTTGAGAAATAAGAGGAGCTTATATCAGCTCAAGTCATTATCAGAAGAAGAAAAGGGGCCTAATCAGCTCTTTTAATGCTAATTACTCTTCATCAGGATTAGATTATATATATTAAAACAAAAAAAACCTGCTCTGACAGCTATAAAGTATTGTTTTAAATTCCTGAAGTGACAGTTTGGATAATCAACAACATACTGTAGTCCCACCCCCATCTTTTCTAATATATACATATAAACACACACAGCACGCCTGTTTGTGGGCACTGGATTAAATGAAATCACAACTCCACCTGCTTTTCAGTATGTCAATAGAAATCACACCTTAGTGGAGACCAAATTAAATGAAATTGCCTCCCTAATGTGCACGGGTAAGAGGCATGTCTGGATTCTCCGAGGCCCACCATCTCACCAGCAATGCAAAGTAGATGTACAGATAATAGTTTTAGCTGGCCGGATACGCTGCTATTACAGGTTTATCTTTGATGGAAGGTGCCTTTTATAGCATTAAGAGAGGCCAGACAAAGAAAGGATCGTAACGCAGATATCTGGAAATAAGATTCTGGACGTTTTAAGCCTGAAAAAGAGCACGGCTTCAATATCTTCCATCATTAATCACTAAAAAGGAAGTCTGGGTTTGTGGACCCTCGTTTCCTGTGGTTGGAAATGGATTTCTACCCTCCGCCGGCAGCGCTAATCTATTTACATACTCAAAATATGTTCGTCCATGCCATTTTTCTAAAAACAGAAAAAGACGTCTGTTTTTTTTTGTTTGTTTCTCGTCGCTGTTTGAATAGTAATGTTTGGAATTCTCTGTAGCTCTGTTCAAACAGGTGCAGTAGATCAGCCAACAAGAAAATACATATAGTAAAGCAGATCATTTAAGGAGACTGACCCTGCTGCTACAAGTGTGAGCGAGCATGATTTGTGTCATGGCTGCAGCTTAAAGCCAAACTGTGACAAATTGGATGAGAAAATGAAGTTGTCACTGAGCCAGAGGGGTCAATTTGCACATTTGGGTTCAGCTATATTGTCTGTCACGGGGTCAGAGTAACATATAGTAATGTTTATGCACCCTGGTGCCTTGAAATTAAGCAGTTTTCCACAGGTGTGAACACCTGGCAGTGCACTAGTCTGTTGATAGGTGTGGAATGGCTTTATAAAACGGCCTGCCAATACCGACTGCGAGTAGGTATTATTACGGGGAATGATCTGTCAATAAGATTCCATCTCCCGACTGGAACACTGGATTGTGTTGGCCATATCTCAGCAATAACTCAAGCCTAATTGACGGGGGCCTATGCCGCCTCCTGGGGCACGAGAGAGCTGACAGAGTGAGAATGGAGATTAAGGAAGGAAGTGAACGAAGGTGAGGCGAGGGGGAATGAGCTGTGCGCGCGTTAGGGGGATTGGGGGGCTGGAGGGGGTCGGGATGGATGAGCCGGCGCAGAGGTGATGCGCAAGGGATCGCCGGTCAACTCGCAGCGCAAGCAGGAGCGCTGTCGCTTTCTCCACTTGGCATGTCTGCCGGCCCTGACAGCAATCCATTTGAGGGCCTCCTGGTGCTAACAGAGTGCTAAAACCCAATCAAACAGGCTCAAAGGAAAAAGGCGAGGCGCTCGGTCCCGAGCCGGCTCCCACTTGTGTGAGCAATTCACCTTCAACTGACCCATTCGGGCGTCTTAAATAAGCCATGCGCTTCAAGGAGAGTAGAAAAGTCACGCTCGGGGACCTGAAGACAGCTGTGTGTCCGTACAAGCAGGAGAGTGTTTTTGAAATCAGAGATGACTCCATATTTTCTCTCGTTGAGGTCAAAAGAGGAAAAAAAATATTTAGAGGAGTGAAAAATTCTGCATTTCTTGGAAAAAACATAAACACCCAGAATAGAGAGTCCTTTTTTTGTTTACAGCCTCTCATTATGACTATAATAATTAATTATTATTATTTCATGTGTGTCGTTTAAGATTTATGATAACTTGGGTCAAAAAGGAAAAAAACTAACAAATTTTTGTTGTTGTTGAGCTTTAGAGCAATGCACTTTACTCAGTGTCAAGCTGTCAGCGTAATATCCTACTGAGATCAATTAGAACCACCAATAAAAATATCATAATAGGTCATGAAATAAAGCAGATTAGCCTTCATAATACTAAACGCAATACTCAGAGCAGCTCTTGCTATGTTAATCCCCTGCGGAAAGGTCAGTGCAAGCACATTGATCAAGGGCTGGGTCCTTGTGACAGGATTGGCACTGGTGACGGATGCACTTAGGCAAATTAAAAGAATACTTTGAATTTATAGCTTTTTGCAGCTCTTTATCTTGGCTGATTAATAGAAGACCAACAAGCCATTAGAGGGGGGAGGGGCTGCAGGTTTATTTTTCCCATTTGCTGTATGTTTTCCGGAAAGTGAGGCAAAGATTGATTCTATTACTCGCGCTTTGTCTTGACAGGAAAATAGTTCCTAGCTGGAACAAGAAGGCAAGAG